>NC_137894.1:77294806-78032306 GCF_963455335.1 Martes martes
TTTTTAGCTTAAAATCGTGATCCTGGGGGTCCTGCTCTGGAACCCTGTGTCAGGCTGCCTGCTCAGTGGGAAATCTGTTTCTCCCTCTTCCTTTGCCCCCCACCCCCACTTGAGCTCCCTCTCTTTCAAATAAATAAAAATCTTTTAAAAAGAAAAAGAAAAAAGAAACCTCTCCAAAGATACCAACTAAAATTTAACAGCGAAAGCACTAGTAACATAGAAAATGATTGGACTAGATCTTCCCTAAGTTCTATTCTAGGTTTCAAAATAGTATATAGCCTGAATTACATAATGTTAACTGTATCAAAAACTGGTTCAGTCAGTTGAAAATTTACTGAACAATACTTAGTGCAAGGCAGTGGATTAGAGTCAAGAAATCATGAAAATGAATGAGATAATATTCAGTCAGATGGAGAAATACATTCAAGAAATAGCTACAATACAATGATATAACTGAAAATAGAGGTATGTACAAAGTTTTAGTACACATAGAAGAAGTCATTACAGATGTCAAGGAGATGGAATCTGAGCAGGGAAAAAGCAATTTCTATGCACATAGGAAATTTTTATACAATACATCACTTGGCAGCTAATAATATTTTTCCAGTAAATGATGGGATAATCTGGAGAGCAATTTCTCTTTATCATGACGCATGATTGCAGAACTAATGTGGTATGTCCTTCCATTTTGAGCCAACTACTTTGTGCTTCAAATCAGAAGGGTTTACAAAAATATTAACATCTAAGGAGATCATACCAATAGCTTTCTTACAGAATCAGTATGCATGTAGAGTCTCCAGCCTATCTTACAAGACATTCTGCAGGCACTGCCTTCAAAATATATCCAAGAATCTAATCGTGTCTTATTATTTCAATTGCCACCACCCTGGTTCTAGTCACCATTATCTCTTGCCCAAAACTTTTCTCTTTGCTTCCAGACTTGCCCTTCTTTAATCTATTCTCAGCACAACAGCAAATGAGATATTCTTGGACTATAAGTCAGATTATGTTATTCCTCTCTCAAAACCCACCAAAAGTTCTCTATCTCAGAGTCAAATCTAGCTAGCATCTTTACAATGGCCTGAATGAACAGAGTCCTCTTTCCCACTGACCTCTTCTACTAATTTTCCCTTTGTTCACTCTATTCATACTGAACTCCTTACTTCCTAACCATGTCAGTCATTCTTCCATCTCAGGGAAGGTCCTGTTCCCCCACCTGTAATGTATTTCATGGATATCTATAGAGCTCACTCTCTTATGACCTTTAGAAGTATTGTCTAATAAGACTTTCTAAAAATAAAACAAAGCAAACAAAACAAAACAAACAAAAAAACAACTTTCTCCAAAAGGACTTCTTAGGCAATCTAAAATCTCACCTTACCCCAATATTTATGGTCCCCCTTCATTATTTTTCTTCTTACCACTTACCAACATCTGACATAATGTATGTGTTGCTTATTTATTTTGAAAAAGTCTGAGTTCCCACATGAGAATGTAAACTCAATGAAAGCAAGAATATTTGACTCTCCTTCTTCCTTCACTGTTGTATCTTAGAACAGTGCCTCGCTATTGAAGACAAAAATATTTATTAATGAATCATTGGTATTAAAAGAATGTTCTATGCCCTTGTCTCCCAAGATACATTCCTTGATATACTTTTCCATATACCCTACCCCAGCCTCACACAAAAGAGATTTAAAAAATATATACTTCATCTTTTCTTAGGATTCATAACTCACATTAATGAATGAACAATACTAAAGAAAAATCTTTAAGAGTAAAATTTGCTTTACTTTTATCAACCCACTTTTCCCAAATTTATTCAATTATAGACCACTTTTTTCTTTTATATTTTATGGCTCAGCAGTTATTAAAAATTTCCTGTCATACAACTATCGCAAGTCAGTTTTAGAACATATCATTACCCCAATAAGATCCTTCCTGTTCATTTGCTGCTAAACCTCATTATCCCCTCACCATCACCACTAACAGGGAAAGCATTAATCAACTTTCTGTCTCTATGGATTTGCCTTTTCTAAACAGTTTTTTTAATCTTTCAACTGCAAATTTGTACCCTTTGAATATTTCCCCAATTTCTTCATCCCCAGGCCTTGATAACCACCATACTACTTTTTGCTTCTATAAATTTGGCTTTTATATATTCTACTTATAAAATGTTGTCATACAGCATTTGTCTGTCTCTGACTTGCCTCACTTGGCATAATGTCTTCAAGGTCTGTCTGTGTTGCAGCAACTGACACAGTTTCCTTCTTTCTCATGGCTGAATAATATTCCATTGTGTATTTGTGTATTGCATGTATGTGCGTGTGTGTGTATGTGTGTGTGTGTATCTCACAACCTTATTCATTAATCCATTGACTGACAGGGTACCACATCTTGTTTCCAAACCATGACTATTGTGAATAATGTTGCAATAAACAAGATGGTGAAAGCATATTTTCATATGCTGTTTTCATTTTCTTTGATTATGTATCCAGAAATGGGATTGCTGTAACATATGGTACTTCAATTTTTAATTTTTTGAGGAAGCCCCAAACTGTTTTCAATACTGACTGAACCAATTTACTTCCCACCAACAGTGCACAAGGATTCACTTTTCTCTGCATCCTCACCAATCCTTGTTATCTCTTGTCTTCTTAATGATTGCTATTCTAACAGGTGTGGGATGATATCTCATTGCAATTTTGATTTGCATTCCTCTGATTAGTGATATTGAGCATCTTTTCATGATAGTGTTTTATAGTCCTATGTATTTATGTGGTATCAGTTGAAATGTTTTCTTTTTCATACCTGATTTTTAGTCTTTTTCATCTAGTTATAGATTTGTTAATTTTCAACACTTTGCTTTATTGATCTTTTCCCACTGTTTTTCTGGTCTCGATTTCATTTACTTGAACTCTAATCATTGGTACATCCCTTCTTCTGCTACCTTTAGACTTAGTTTGTTCTTTTTCTCATTCCCTGAAGTATAAAGTTAGAATATTTATTTCTTTTTTCTTAATATGTACATTTATCACCATAAATTTCCTTCTAAGAATCCTGTAGTGTCCCATAGGTTTTTTTTGTGTTGTTTAAACTAAGGGAATACTATTTGATGCTGTCTTTGCCACATTTAGCCAGTCTGAGTAGTCAAAGATTCAAAATAGAAATGCTTGATTCATCTTAGTCAAAGACTTTCACTGGTCTGGCCTAACATTAAATCAAAAAGAAATTTGGGGAAAAAAGAGTTTTCTTGTATGTTTAAAAATAAATTGTGTCCATCACCACACAGAACACTACATCAAAAACTAATGATGTACTATATGCTGGCTAATTGAACATAATAATAGAAGTAAGTAAGTAAATAAACAAATTAATAAATAGTGTCTTCTTTTTGTTGACTTTTCCTCATTTTACCTAACTGTCTCCATTATTGAAGGTGGTGTTTGATCTGTTTATTGAGCATTATGTGCTGATGAGCCTTATATCACAGTTTCTTTGGCTTTCTCTTCTTTCTGTGTAGCTCTGATTTTAGAGGCTTAGTTTTCTGCGATCCACGGACCCTCAGTTGAGAACAACACATGTAATTTTTCTTTTTATTCAATTTTCATCCCAATAAATGTCCAACAAAAAGATGACTTTTAAAATGTCTGTCAGTTTCCAATCTCTTATAGTCTCATAATTTCTTTTATAACCTTTACATGAGGATAACAACAATGGACTAAAGTCACTAGCTTTAGTGTCAAACTGTCTAGGTTTGAAATCTGGATTTGACACCAAATGTAACCTTGGGCAAGTTAACTAATGCCCTGTGCCTTAGTTTCCTCATCTATCAGATTGGGTGGTAATAATACCTACTTCATAAAACTGTTGTAAAGATCAAATAATTAAATCATTGGAAAAATCATTAGAGCAATATCTGCATATGATAGGAATTTGTCAAAATTAGCTGCTACCATAATCTTTTGTTCATCATGCAGGGAGAGTCACAATAATCAAAAGCTGTTAGCAATTCTAGAGCACAAAGCCCTACCCCAAAGAAGCAAGATGACATACTGATTAAAAACTTGGCCCCTGAAATCTAACAAAACTAGATTAGGATTCTGTCTTTATCCATTTACCCTGTTTGTGCTCTTGGCAAATATCAGCTTCTTCATCTGCTGACTGAGGCTAGAAAAAAAATAATAATGATGGTTTCTATTTTATAATAATTGGGTGCATGTAGTATAAGCAAATATAGCAATTATTATTAATACTATCATCCACTCTATTCTATTTTTTAAGGTTGTTTTGGAGATTAACTGAGCCAGTGTATTTGAAATAATTTTGCAAACTCCCAAATGTTATATTAACTCAAGAAACCATGTTCCTAGAGAAAATTATACAGAACAGGTCACGTGGAAGAGAGGTTTGCTATATTTCGCTGAATCTATGATGTCTTCAAACATGAGATTACCATATGCCACAAGGTTATTAATATACTTCATATACAACAAAATAAGAAAAATTAGACCATTAAATTATGACCCATTTATTTCTCTTAAGGATTTTGTTTTTGTTATATGTTATGTTTTGGAGGTATTATTTATACATAGATGCTTATATTACTCTTGTCATGACCTTTAGCAATATTCAATAATTGTGTGGACGGCTAGCCTCCTTTATCTTTCTGATCTCAGGAAGAACATTTTCATTACTTCATTCCTGATTATAAGTTTACTAAAGAATTTTTATAAAAAGGCTTTTCATGTTAAGTTCTCTTTTATTCCTATTATGCAGGGTTTTTTGTTATTATGAACTCTTAATGAACAGTATATCAAATACTTTTCCTGAATCCATTGAAATGATGCTATAGTTTCTCTATTTTTATTAATTTGATAAGTTACACTGATGAATCTTGAAATGTTAATTCAACTTTAACTAGTTAACACCTTTTATATCAAAAATCAGATTTTATATCACTCTTTTCAATACTGACATTGATTTTTATGCTTTTCTTCAATTATTTTATTGATGAGGTCTTTCAGGGATGTATCAATTTTATAAACATATATTTTATCTTTAATTTCATTCTTTTGGGTGTGATGAGGATTTAATTTGCTGTTCATTTTTTTTTAAATTTTTTGTTATTTTTTAAGATTTTATTTATTTATTTGACAGAGAAAGAGATAGCAAGAGCAGGAACACAAGCAGGGGGAGTAGGAGAGGGAGAAGCAGGCTTCCCGCCAAGCAGGGAACTAGATGTGGGGCTCGATCCCAGGACCCCAAGATCATGACCCGAGCTGAAGGCAGACACTCAACGACTGAGCCACCCAGGCTCCCCTGCTGTTCATCTTCTAACTTCTAGAAATTGATAGATTACTGATTATCAGGCAATCTTCTTTCCTAATATATGAATTTAAATTATGGGTTTTTATCTCAGAATTTTTACCTACATGCAAATTTTTTAAGTTTTTATTTAAATTCCATTTAGCTAGCATGCAATGTAATATGAGTTTCAAGTATACAATATAGTGATTCAACAATTCCATACCACATCTGATGCTCTTCACAAGTGCATCCCCCTACCCACCTTTCTTCTGATAACCATCAGTTTGTTCTCTATAGTTAAGAGTGTTTCTTAATTTGCCTCTCTCTTTTTCTTTCCCATGCTCATTTGTTTTGTTTCTTAAATTCCACATATGAGTGAAATCATGGCATTCCCTTTCTCTGACTTATTTCACTTAGCATAATACTCTTTAGCTCCATCCATGTCATTACAAATGGCAAGGCTTCTTTCTTTTTTTTAATGGATGAGTAATATTCCATTTTAGGTAGGAATGCAAAATGATGCGGCCACTCTGAAAAATAGTATATATTTTCCTCAAAAAGATAAAACTAGAACTACCCTACAATCCAGGAATTGCACTTCAGGGTATTTATTCAAGAAATACAAAAATATTCAAAGTGATACATGCACCTCAAAGTTTATAGCAGCATTATATATAATAGACAAACTGGAAATAGCCCAAGGGTCCACCAACTGATGAATGGATAAAGAAGATGTGGTATACATATATGTAATGGACTACTATTTGACCTATATGCAAATTTTATATGTAGTACTTTAATAATAATTTTCTTCAAAATATTTGCTACTTTTTTTTTTTTACTTATTTATTGCAACACTAGTTGCCTAAGATAGAAAGATGCTAGGTAAATTACCAACCATATAAGGATAGTCTCATTAAAACCTAGTTACTAATTTCCAACACTTCCATCGTAATGAGAATAGTTGCTCCCAAATGTCAATTCTTTGAAATGTTGAGACTTGTGTTATTAAACTGTTCTTGTAAATGTTCATGCTATACTCAGAAAAATATATGTTTTTTCAATTGGAAATTTTGGGACATACTTCATGACACATGTTATGGTCCATTGTATAAATGTTTCACATTTACTTGAAAATGCTATGTTATCTGACATTCTTGGACTAATTATTCTATATATACAACAAATTAATTTTGCTACTTTGTTCAAACATTTTTATTATTAATGATTTTTGTGTTACATGTTTCTGAAAGAGAGGAGTTTCAGATCTCTTTATAATTGGCATATTTTTCCTTATATATATATCCACACAAATTTAAATTTGTTACATATTTCTACTGAAATGATTCTTTTCTCTTCAGGAAGTTTCCTCATTGCTGGTATTTGTTTTTTTTTTTTGCTTTGATATCTACTTTGTCATTATTATAATTGCTTCAGCTTTCTTTTGGTTAGTATTTACATAATGTTTTTTCATTACTTTTATTTTCACAAGTTCCATATCTTTAGGTTTTAATTGTGTCTTTGGTAACTAGCATTTAGTTTTTTTTTGTTTTAATGGTTTGATAAGCTTCATCTTTACTTGAAGTGTTTGATCAACTTACCATTAAACAAATATGCATCTTAGTCTTTACTTTCTATTTATCCTAACTAATGTTTCGGTATAAAACACAGTAACATTTTAGGGGAGACAAGATGGCGGGGAAGTAGGAGGAGGCGCCTTTTCAACCTGTACCCTAAAGTGAGCTGATTACCTACCAAAGAACTCCGATCACCCATGAAATCAGCCTGAGATCAGAATTATACACGTCTGGATCTCTACGGGGGCCAGAAGATGCCAGTGGGCAGGTAAAGTGGAGTGGGAACGTCAGACTGATATCGGAAGATAAACAAAAGGGGGAGGGAGCCACCAGAGGTGACCGATTGGAAAATAATACCCCAATACGAGAGTACCCTGCATCTGGGGACCAGCATTAACTTGGAGTCTTGTTGAAAGCACTCAAAAGAGCAAAGGATCGCTCGGGGAAATTGTGGGAATCGGGGCAGCTAGGGACAGGGGCTTAAGTCCCCAGACCCAGGGCAGCCTCCCCTGGCGCTGAGCCAGAGAGAGTGCGGCGGAGAAACCTGGTCTTTGTCCCTGAGCCGCCAGTGCACCCGAGAACGGGTGGAGTCCGGCTCCCGTGAGGGGCTGGGAGCCACACCAGACGGCAGAACGCGCACCCTACTGGAGATGCGCGCGTGCCTCACCCTCCCCTGAGAGAGATGCATGAATGCCCAGCCTGGTGTTCTCAGACCCACGAGGCGATAGAGCCGATAGAGCTGGAGACGCCGCGCCCCAAACCCTCCCCTGGGAGAGGTGCGCGCAAGCCCTGCGCTCTTAGCCCCAGCCAGCGGGAAAATCTCAGTGTGTGATCGCTGCTTGGAAACTCTCTGGCGGTCTGGAGCTGCCCAGACAGCCACAGCTTCCTTGGTTTTGCATACAAGCAGGAGATCCTGCGTCCCCAGGGACCTCGACTCAGAACCTGCTCTGCCAGCGGCCCAGCGGCTACAGCACCTGCAGGGGAGCAGACTGAGGCTTCTCTCTGAGAGAGAGGTTGGGGTGCAGTTTTCTTGCCTCTAAACCTCCAAAAACCATCAAAAGCTGTCAAGGCGAGAGAAAAGAAGTAAACAAACATAAAAACCTCCAGAGAACAAAAACCTGAAAAAACTGTTTTTCTCAGAGCCCACCCCCTTGAGGGGGTCGGGAGGATTTAACTCAGGGAACGTCATTGACTGAAAACCCACGTGGCAGCCCCCTCCCCCAGAAAACAAATCAGGAAAAAAAAAAAAAAAAGACTACAAGAGAACAACCACCACTACTTCATAGATACAACTTTTATTTTTAATTCTTTCCCACTATTCTGGTTCATTTTTTTTCTTTTTTTATATAGATAATTTTTTAACCTATTTACCATCACAGTGAGATGTCCAGCACATCAAATTCCGTAAGAAACTTCTAACCTGAATTTTTTGATACATACACATGTGTTTTTCTTTTGCTTTTCTATTTTCTTAATTTTTAAAAAATTTTTTAGTTTAGTTTAGTCCAGTTTATTCCTTTTTTATTTTTATTTTCTAATATTCATATAGAGTTAAACTTCAAGGTAACCCCCTTTCTCCAAGCAATGTTACCCCTATAGGTGAACCAATTTTTAATCCCCCTTTTTCTTAGGAAAGTTGAGTCCTTTAACAAAGATATCAAGATACATCCAGGAAGAATCAAAATAACCTTCCTCGCCCACACCAAGAATCTATAACCATGCTCCCATCTTTTTCTTCTGCCAGTGTCTCTGTGTATTTATGTTTGTCCTGATAGTATATAAATCTTATACTTGGGGTTCTTCTTGACAAGGCTCCTCCTTTTTTTTGCTTATATATATATATATATTTTCTCTCGTCATATACTTTTATCAGTCTTTTTGTTTGTCTGTTTTTGTTTGTATACGTCATAAATCTTACCCTGGGGCCCATTTGGGCTGAACCTTCTCTTTTATCTTCCCTTTTTTTCCTCTCTCTCTCCCTCTTTTTTCTTTTTCTTTTCTTTTTTCTCTCGTTTGGGTGGGGAATCCTGAGTGCTCAGAAGCATTCCAGGGTGCACCTTGACTGCACCACGGTCGATACATCCAGCTACATCTGTCCAGTCATCTCTCACCAAAATGACTAGGAGGAGGAATCCCCAACAGAAGAAAAATACAGAGGATGGGCCTTCTGCAACAGAGCTAACGGCTATCAACATAGACAATATGTCAGAAAGAGAATTCAGTCTAACAATTATCCAGGCAATAGCTAGGTTGGAGAAAGCCATGGATGACCAAATGGAATTGATTAGGGCAGAATTGAAAGCGACCAGGGAGGATGTTCATAATGTTAGGGCAGAGCTGAAGGCCACCAGGGATGAGGTTCACAACGCTCTCAATGAGTTCCAATCTAATCTAAATTCTCTAAAAGCTAGGGTAACTGAGACAGAAGATAGAATTAGTGATCTGGAGGACAAACAAATGGAGAGAAAGGATCAGGAGGAAGCCTGGAACAAACAGCTTAGAAGCCACGAAAGCAGAATCAGGGAAATAAATGATGCCATGAAACGTTCCAACGTCAGAATTATTGGAATCCCTGAAGGGGAGGAGAAAGAAAGAAGTCTAGAAGATATAGTGGAACAAGTTCTTCATGAAAATTTTCCCAATCTTGCGAATGGAACAAGTGTTCATGTACTAGAAGTAGAAAGGCCCCCCCCCAAGATTATAAATTCAAAAAAAACATCCAGGCACCTCATAGTAAAATTGAGGAATCATAATTGTAGATACAATCTCTTGAAAGCCGCTAGGACAAAGAAGCTCCTTACATACAGAGGAAAGCCCATCAGAATAACATCAGACCTGTCCACAGAGACCTGGCAAGCCAGAAAGGGCTGGCAAGATATATTCAGGGCACTAAATGAGAAGAACATGCAGCCAAGAATACTTTATCCAGCAAGACTGACATTCAAAATGGATGGAGCGATAAAGAGTTTCCAAGACCGGCAAGGCTTGAAAGTCTATGCAACCACCAAGCCGACACTGCAGGAAATATTAAGGGGGGTTCTATAAAAGAGGAAAAATCCTAAGAATAGCATTGAACAGAAATATAGAGACAATCGACAGAAAGAAAGACTTCAAAGATAACACAATGTCAATAAAAACGTATCTCTCAATAATCACTCTCAATGTGAATGGCCTAAATGCACCCATAAAACGACACAGGGTTGCAGATTGGATAAAACGACAGGACCCATCCATATGTTGTCTACAAGAGACCCATTTTGAACCTAAAGATATACCCAGACTGAAAGTGAAGGGATGGAGAAGCATCTTTCACGCCAATGGGCCTCAAAAGAAGGCCGGGGTAGCGATTCTCATATCAGATAAATTAGATTTTAAACTAAAGATGGTAGTCAGAGATACAGAGGGACACTACATCATTCTTAAAGGGACTATCCACCAAGATGATCTAACAATTGTAAATATCTATGCCCCCAATATGGGAGCAGCCAATTACATAAGAAAACTATTAATCAAGATAAAGAGTCATATTGATATGAATACATTAATAGTAGGAGATCTTAACACGCCTCTCTCAGAAATAGACAGATCATCGAAGCAGAAAATCAATAAAGAAATAAGAGCATTGAATGACACATTGGACCAGATGGACCTCATAGATATATACAGAACATTCCACCCTAAAACAACATAATACTCATTCTTCTCAAGTGCACATGGAACCTTCTCCAGAATAGACCACATACTGGGTCACAAATCAGGGCTCAACCGATACCAAAAGACTGAGATGATTCCCTGCATATTCTCAGATCACAATGCTTTGAAACTGGAGCTCAATCACAAGGAAAAGTTCAGAAGGAACTCAAATACCTGGAAGCTAAAGACCACCTTGCTTAAGAATGCTTGGATCAACCAGGAGATCAAAGAAGAACTTAAACAATTTATGGAAACCAATGAGAATGAAGACACTTCACTCCAAAACCTATGGGATACAGCAAAGGCGGTCCTAAGGGGGAAATACATAGCCATCCAAGCCTCACTCAAAAAAACTGAAAAGTCCAGAATACACCAGCTGTCTCTACACCTTAAAGAACTAGAGAATCAACAACAAATCAAACCAACTCCACACGTAAGAAGGGAAATAATCAAGATTAGAGCAGAGATCAACGAGGTAGAAACCAGAGATACAGTAGAACGTATCAACGAAACTAGAAGCTGGTTTTTTGAAAGAATCAATAAGACCGATAAACCATTGGCCATACTAATCCAAAAGAAAAGAGAGAAAGCCCAAATTAATAAAATTATGAATGAAAAGGGAGAGATCACAACTAACACCAAGGAAGTAGAAACAATCATCAGAAGCTATTATCAACAGTTATATGCCAATAAGCTAAGCAACCTAGATGAAATGGATGCATTCCTGGAAAACTATAAACTCCCAAAATTGAACCAGGAAGAAATTGACAACCTGAATAGACCGATATCTAGTAACGAGATTGAAGCAGTGATCAAAAACCTCCCAAAAAACGAGAGCCCAGGACCTGACGGATTCCCTGGGGGAATTCTATCAAACTTTCAAAGAAGAAATAATACTTATTCTCCTGAAGCTGTTTCAAAAAATTGAAGCAGAAGGAAAACTTCCAGACACTTTTTATGAAGCCAGCATTACCCTGATCCCCAAACCAGGCAAAGACCCTACCAAAAAGGAGAATTTCAGACCGATAATCACTGATGAATATGGATGCTAAGATTCTCAACAAGATCCTAGCAAACAGGATCCAACAGCACATTAAAAAGATTATCCACCATGACCAGGTGGGATTCATCCCTGGGTTACAAGGATGGTTCAACATTCGCAAATCAATCAATGTGATAGAACAAATCAATAGGAGAAGAGAGAAGAACCACATGATCCTCTCAATTGATGCAGAAAAAGCTTTTGACAAAATCCAGCATCCGTTCCTGATTAAAACGCTTCAAAGTATAGGGATAGAGGGAACATTCCTGAACTTCATCAAATCTATCTATGAAAAACCCACAGCAAATATCATCCTCAATGGGAAAAAGCTTGCAGCCTTCCCATTGAGATCAGGAACACGACAAGGATGCCCACTCTCACCACTCTTGTTCAACATAGTATTAGAAGTCCTAGCAACAGCAATCAGACAACAAAGAGAAATAAAAGGTATCCAAATTGGCAAGGAAGAAGTCAAACTCTCTCTCTTTGCAGATGACATGATTCTTTATATGGAAAACCCAAAAGACTCCACCCCCAAACTACTAGAACTCATACAGCAATTCAGTAATGTAGCAGGATACAAAGTCAATGTCCAGAAATCAGTGGCTTTCTTATACACTAACAATGAAAATACAGAAAGGCAAATTAGAGAATCGATTCCATTTACTATAGCACCAAAAACCATAAGATACCTCGGAATAAACCTAACCAAAGAGGTTAAAGATCTGTACTCGAGGAACTACAGAACACTCCTAAAAGAAATTGAAGAAGACACAAAAAGATGGAAGACCATTCCATGCTCTTGGATCGGAAGAATAAACATCGTTAAAATGTCTATACTGCCCAGAGCAATCTATACTTTTAATGCCATTCCAATCAAAATTCCACCAGTATTTTTCAAAGAGCTGGAGCAAATAATACTAAAATTTGTATGGAATCAGAAGAGACCCCGAATTGCTAAGGAAATGTTGAAAAACAAAAATAAAACTGGTGGCATCACGTTACCTGATTTCAAGCTTTACTACAAAGCTGTGATCACCAAGACAGCATGGTACTGGCATAAAAACAGACACATGGACCAGTGGAACAGAGTAGAGAGCCCAGATATGGACCCTCAACTCTATGGTCAAATAATCTTTGACAAAACAGGAAAAAATATCCAGTGGAAAAAAGACAGTCTCTTCAATAAATGGTGCTGGGAAAACTGGACAGCTATATGTAGAAGAATGAAACTTGACCATTCTCTTACACCGTACACAAAGATAAACTCGAAATGGATAAAAGACCTCAACGTGAGACAGGAATCCATCAGAATCCTCGAGGAGAACATAGGGAGTAACCTCTTTGATATCAGCCACAGCAACTTCTTTCAAGATATGTCTCCAAAGGCAAAGGAAACAAAGGCAAAGATGAACTTTTGGGATTTCATCAAGATCAAAAGCTTCTGCATAGCAAAAGAAACAGTCATCAAAACAAAGAGGCAACCCACGGAATGGGAGAAGATATTTGCAAATGACAGTACAGATAAAAGGTTGATATCCAGGATCTATAAAGAACTCCTCAAACTCAACACACACAAAACAGATAATCATATTAAAAAATGGGCAGAAGATATGAACAGACACTTCTCCAATGAAGACATACGAATGGCTACCAGACACATGAAAAAATGTTCATCATCACTAGCCATCAGGGAGATTCAAATCAAAACCACATTGAGATACCACCTTACACCAGTTAGAATGGCCAAAATTAGCAAGACAGAAAACAAGTGTGTTGGAGAGGATGTGGAGAAAGGGGAACCCTCTTACACTGTTGGTGGGAATGCAAACTGGTGCAGCCACTTTGGAGAACAGTGTGGAGATTCCTCAGGAAATTAAAAATAGAGCTTCTCTATGACCCTGCAATTGCACTGCTGGGTATTTACCCCAAAGATACAGATGTAGTGAAAAGAAGGGCCATCTGTACCCCAATGTTTATAGCAGCAATGGCCACGGTCGCCAAACTGTGGAAAGAACCAAGATGCCCTTCAACGGATGAATGGATAAGGAAGATGTGGTCCATATACACTATGGAGTATTATGCCTCCATCAGAAAGGACGAATACCCAACTTTTGTAGCAACATGGACAGGACTGGAAGAGATTATGCTGAGTGAAATAAGTCAAACAGAGAAAGTCAAGTATCATATGGTTTCACTTATTGGTGGAGCATAACAAATAATATAGAGGACAAGGGTAGATGGAGAGGAGAAGGGAGTTGAGGGAAATTGGAAGGGGAGGTGAACCATGAGAGACTATGGACTCTGAAAAACAACCTGAGGGTTTTGAAGGGGCGGGGTGGGAGGGTGGGGGAACAAGATGGTGGGTATTAGGGAGGGCACAGATTGCATGGAGCACTGGGTGTGGTGAAAAAACAATGAATACTATTACGCTGAAAATAAATAAAAAATTTAATTTAAAAAAAAAAACAAAAAACAAACAAAAAAAAAAACAGTAACACTTTAACTCACCTATCCGTCTCAACTTGTGAGCTGTTACATTATATTTTAATTTCCTATACACTTTATACAGCACTGGACAATACTATCTTTATCCAGTACATATGGCTTTGATTTTAGCACATATTTACCTTTTGATTAAAAATCATTTGTTTAAAAATCATTTGATTAAAAATCTGGAGTGTCTGGCTGGTGCAGTCAGTTGAGCCTCCTATTCTTGGTTTCCACTGAGTAGTGCCTTGGGGTCATGGAATCAAGGCACCCAGTAGGCTCTGAGCTCAGCTCTGAGTCTGCTTGGGACTCTTTCTCTTTCCCCCTTGGCTCCTCTCTACTGAGGCCTCTCTCTCTCTAAAATATATAAATAAATCTTTTTTTAAAAGGTCATTGTTTTCTGCATCTATAAATGTCTTTTCATAAGGAATCATTTTTCTGCTCCATGAAAGTAATATCTCCTAATATTTCTATTGATGTAAATTAATAGTTAATGAATCTTTCCAATTTTAATGTCTTAAAATATATTTATTTTACCTTGAAACAATAGTCTTTGAAGAATACTTTCCTTGGATATAGATTTTTAGCTTTCCACTCATTTCCATTAATGACTTGAAAATACCATGGCATTGTCTTACAGGTCTCATTGTTTCAGATGCAAAATCAGCTAATACATTGTTTGCTCCTTTGAAAATAATTTGCCTTTCTTCCCCTCTGCCTGTCTTAAATACATGCCATGGGGCACCTGGGTGGCTCAGTTGGTTAACTGTGGGCTCTTGGTTTTGGCTCAGGTCATGATCTCAGCAACATGGGATCAATCCCCACCTGGGGCTCCTCATTCAGCTCAAAACAGCCTGCTTCAGATTCTCTGCCTCTCCCTCTTTCTCTGCCACTCCCCTTCCTCATGTGCACTCTCTCTCTCTCTCTCTCTCTAAAATAAATTAATTCAAATCTTTAAATAAATACATGTCTTTATCTTTGGCAGTT
Source organism: Martes martes (assembly GCF_963455335.1). Lineage (NCBI taxonomy): Eukaryota > Metazoa > Chordata > Mammalia > Carnivora > Mustelidae > Martes > Martes martes. Next base: position 77,309,906 of record NC_137894.1, read on the forward strand.
TTCTCTGTTTATTTGTTTTCTTTTGGTTTTGGTGGGGGAGGGTATTTTTTAAGGTGATTTGGGTTCTTTGACTTGATCTTCCTCACCAGTTTTGAAAGATTTTTGATGGATATCTTGTTTCTGCTTTATTTTCTCTCTACTTTTTTCTGGAACAACAATTACATGCATGCTAGATCTTCTCACAAGATCCTTTGCATCTTTTGGGGCGCCTGGGTGGCTCAGTGGGTTAAAGCCTCTGCCTTCGGCTCAGGTCATGATCCCAGGGTCCTGGGATCGAGCCCCACGTCGGGCTCTCTGCTGAGCAGAGAGCCTGCTCTCTCCTCTCTCTCTCTGCCTGCCTCTCTGACTAGTTGTGATCTCTGTCTGTCAAATAAATAAATAAAAAAAAAAAATCTTTAAAAAAAAAAAAGATTTAAAAAAAAAAAAAAAAAAAAAAAAAAGATCCTTTGCATCTTTTAATCTTTGTTTATTTTCTATCCTTTATTCTCTCCATGCTTCATTCTGGAAAATTTTTTCTAATTTATGTTTCTGTTTATTATTTTTCCCTTTAGCTATGCCTAATTTATGAGTAAATGGATTCACTGACTATTCTATTTTAATAATAGTATTTTTCAATTCTTATATTTCATTTTATACTTTTTTGCATTTTCTAATTCTCTGACGATATTCTCAATCTTATCTTCTTTTAATTGAACATATTAATTACAGTTTTTTAAAATCTTTTTTTCTGAGTCTTCTCTGAGTCTATTTCTATTATCTATTGTTCTTCCTGGGATTCCCCGCACTGATCGTCACTTCCTTAGTTAGTTAAACCAGCGAGTTTTCATTAAGTAGTAGACACTGCATTTGAAAAACTGTGGAAATCAAGGCCTGAAAATATATTATTTTCCTCCAGAGACAGAAATTACATTTGCCTTTAAAAGACAATAGTAATGGAGTGTACTTTCTTCCAATTATACAGATTAAAATGTTCTGAAATAGGGCTTCTCTCTCTGTTAGAAAAAGTGATTGCTGATTTGCCATACTCCTAGGATTTTGCCCTTTAGAATCCTCACTGAAAGTATGTTGGTTTAACTAAACCATCCCTTCTGACCAGGACTCCATATTTTTTCTTCCTATCCCATCGATCCTTTGAAGTTCAGGGTAGCTTTACTCCACTTTCCAGCTCTTAGTCACATATTTGGGAATCTGGCAGATTCTTCCAAAGGAGAAATTACCACAAAAGGCAGACTGATTACTCTGGATTTCCTTTTTCTTTTGAAATTTTTTGGATTGTAAGCACCCAGATTAAGCTATAGTCTATTTTTAGTTATCATTATCAAGAATATTTGATCACATTTCCTAATCTTTCTTTGACGCAAGTGAAAATTGTACATTACTTTTAAATACAAATAAGTTGATGTTGTGTTTCCACACAAAAATATTTGGGGTTTTTTGTCTTTCTGTTTTTCTGTTTTTGTAGTAGGAAAAAATTGATGATGCAGTCAGTATTTCTTAGGAGTGTTCCACTCCTGTTTCTGTGTTTTTTTCTTTCAAGATGTTGATACTCATCCTATAAGTTTCCATCTGACACTTTCTCACTTTAAAAATATGTGAGATTTTTCTTCCCTGTTGCAATTTAAGTCTTTGGATATTAAGCAGTTTCCATTCAAAATGTGCATAAAGTTTTATAAATCGATGTGTGACATAATGACTGACTAATACCATGCATGAATTAGACACCAAGTCCTAGTGGCTTTGAAATTTCCTTCATTTACTTGGAAAGATTTGGTAATTTCACCTATCTTCAATTCATACAACATATGCAATTGTTCCAATTCAGTTTAAGTGATAAGCAAATAAATAGCTCTAACCAAATTTGCATATGGACAAAGGCAGTATTATCATGATTGCTGTCTAAACAAAAGTGATTAAAAAGAACTCTGATGTTAGATAAGTTAAATTGTGAAAAGAACCTGTTAAATGCAGTATTTTTCATGGTATAGTCTGTGGAAATCAGCCTATCATTCATTTAATCATTTAATTATTAAACACATTTTAATAGAATGCCTGTTCTGGACTAGGAGAAACATAGCCAGTGGGGATATAGGAAATAGCAGCTCTCTCTAAACAGTTTCTGAATATTGGTTCTTTAAAAAAAAAAAAAAAGTACTATATTGACATTATTGTTGTTAGATTTACAAGGTACAATTCTGCTCAACATTTTACTAGAATACTTACCATGTCAAGAAATATGTTTAGATAAAACATTTAGGGGAAAAAAAGTGTTAATAGAAAATAGCTTTCAATTAAGCTGGTAGTTATGTTTAACAGTGATTTGAGTTTTAGGAAATCACATTAAGTAAGAGTGAGGAGGAATAAGTTGAAACTTGTTATGCTGTTAATCTCAAAAAGAGATGACACTTTGGCCTAATTTTGGTTTCATCTGCATGACTGTAACAAAACAAAGCTGGAAGGACTGTCCCTGTTTCTGCTCTACTCTGGCTAATCCTCTTATGTTACCCTTTGGGCACTGAATAAATTACAACTAATCTACAAACAACAGGAGGATTTATGCATTTTCAGTTTCTAAAAGCAAAGAGGGAAAAATTTTCTAGGGGAATGACAAGTAGGGAATAATGAACACCGTTCTACAACGGCTCTACTTTTAAAGAAAGGTGAAACTATATGCTCAATCTGGAGCAAATATGTTTGGGGAGAACCCACAGAAGTATACAGTTTACTTTAGTCACTGATAAGTATATTATAGTATATTCTGTTCTTTAAAATGTTGAAGAAAATCCATTGCAGGGAACTGACTTAATGGGACTGATAGATACCACTGGTGGAGGTAGGTATTAGAAATCTTCCTGAGATGGCAAAGATATATTCACATCAAAAAGGAAGACTAGTCACATTAAATTTGACAAGTGGTATAAAAACTTTTCCAGCTAAGGGAAGAAAGCAAGTGCCCACCCCTATTGATATTGTATAGGACTCTGGATACCTCCCTCAACCATCTACCTTCGACTCAAGGATTACTCCACTAGCTATCAGAATTCAGTCATAAGATCAAAGATAAATACTCTTTTCGTCTGTCGAAGGGCATTTTGGCTCTTTCTACAGTTTGGCGACCATGGCCATTGCTGCTGTGAACATTGGGGTACACATGGCGCTTCTGTTCACTACATCTGTATCTTTGGAGTAAATACCCAGTAGTGCAATTGCAGGGTCATAGGGTAGCTCTATTTAATTTCTTAAGGAATCTCCACACTGTTTTCCAAAGAATATATGGTCCATATATACAATGGAATATTATGCCTCCATCAGAAAGGATGAATACCCAACTTTTGTATCAGCATGGATGGGACTGGAAGAGATTATGCTGAGTGAAATAAGTCACACAGTCAATTATCCTATGGTTTCACTTACTTTTGGAACATAAGGAATAAAACAGAGGACATTGGGAGTTGGAGAGAAGTGAGTTGGTGGGAAATTGGAGGGGGAGATGAATCATGAGAGACTGTGGACTCTGAGAAAAAAACTGAGGGTTTGGGAGGGCCTGGTGGTAGGTATTAAGGAGGGCAGGTATTGCATGGAGCACTGGGTGTGGTGCATAAACAATGAATCTTGGAACACTGAAAAAATAAAATTAAATTAAAAAAAAATACTCTCCTAGAATTCAGAAGGATATAGGGATTGTTGGTATTTTGGAAAATGTTCTTTTCACATTTGTTAGGCTGCTTCTATCTTCTCTAAATTGCGTCTATCTATACTTTGCCCACTTTCTAATGAAAGATGTGGCTTTTAATTGCTCATTGATGCATTAGATCTCTTTATAGTCTGAGGATGTTAAATAGATGCCTGACATGTAGTTGCAGATAATTTACTTTCTTTACTTTTTTAGATTTTTAATAATGCTATGTTTTTGCTCATCATACACTTTATGAATTTCTACTTTTTATATATCTACAGCTATTAATAACATTCTTCACAATTTATGCCTTTGGTGTCATATATAAATGTTTTTTTTACCACTGAGTTTATATAAATATTCATCTATTTTTCTAGAGAGATAAATATTAATCTCAATTTTTTCAAAATGTTTTCTCAACATCATTATTTATATTTAACCTTTAAATCTATTTGAAATTGCTTTTGAATAAAATGTGATAAGCTTCTAATTTATTTTTTAAGGGTAGATAATTATCAATCAGACAATTCTCTCATCTATGATTTACAGTATAACCATTATAATATGGTAAAATTTGATTTTGTCTCAGTGTTCCATTTTATTTTGCTGGCTCATGAAAGTTTTAGAAAAGAGTTTTAACATTTAATAATATTGGACTTTCCTGTTTTTTAACTGCTGCCTTAAGGTATAATTGATATACATTAAATTGCACATATTTAAACTATACAATTTAATAAGTTTAAAATATATAAACATCCACTAAATCATCTCCAGGACAATAATTAGCATGTCCCTTATCCATAAGAGTTTCCTCATACTTCTTTGTAATCTTCTTGTCTTCCCAGCCCACCCAGTTTCCACAACACCTTTAGGCAACCATTGATCTGTGTTTTCTTCTGTCACTATAGATAGCTTTGAACTTTCTAGAATTTTATATAAAAGCAGTCATTGAGAATGTAATTTTGGGGAAGATGTCTGGCTCTTTTTACTTATGATAATTATTTTAGATTCATATATATTTTTGCATGTATCAATAGTTTTTAAATTTTTACTACATAATATTTTGTTGTATTTTTATACTACAATGTGTCTATCTATTCAGCTGTTGATGAATATTTGAATTGTTTCCAGTTTTTGGCTCTTAGAAAAAATACTGGTTTGATATCTTTGTACAAGTATTTGTATGAATGTATGCTTTAATTTTCTTGAGTAAATACCTATATGAGAAAATGTCTGGATTGTACAATTGAAATATGCTGAACCTTCCCAGAAACTGTTAAATTATTTCCAAAGTGGTTTTACCATTTTACATTCCTACCATCAGTGTATATCTTCTTTGTAAACAATCTATTCAAATCTGCTCAATTATTTTCTTGTGTTGTTTGCTTTCTTTTTCCTACATTTTGAGGGTTTTTTTCCTTATATTTTCTGGATATAAGTCCTTTGTCTGATATATTATTTGTAAATACTTTCCCAAGTTTGTGATTTGTTAGCATATTCTCTTAACATTATTTTACATAGAGTGAATATTTTGGTTTTAATGAAGTCTAAAAATTTTTCAATTGCCTTAAGATTACATATTTGTTCCTGTATGTTGTCTCTTTGGAGTTTTACAGTTTTATATTTAGTTCTGTGGTGTGTTTTGATTAATTTTTTAGTATAAATTATGAATTATAGGCCAAGGTTTATCAATTTGCATATGGATGCCCAATTGTTCTAGCATCATTTGCTGAAAAAGATTAACTTTTCTCCATTGAACTGCCTTGGCACACATCAAAAATCTATCTATATATGTATGGATCTATTTTTGGACAACCTGTATCATTCTATTGATAAATTTCTCTATCCATGTCAATGTCACACTGACTTGATTACTAAAGCTTTATAAATAAGTCTTAAAACCAGATGGTATAAGTCCTTCAACTTTATCCTTATTTTTCAAAACTATTTTTAGCTATGCTAGGTCCTTTGCATCTCTTACATTTATGTAGGACTTCAACTTCTCTTACGTATTTTGTAGTTTTTACTGTGCAGATCTTGAATATCTTTCAGTGAACTTATCCTAAATTATTTCATATTTCTCATGCTATTGTAAATAATTTCTTTTCTATTCTTGAATATTTGTTCTTAGTATATAGAGATAAAATACATTTTTCTATCTTGATTATCTTAAAATATTGTTAAAGTTATTTATTCTGGTGGCTTTTTGTAGATTCCATAGACTCATTTATACATAGATCATGTATTTTGCCAGTGGAGACATTTCTCCCTTTCAAATCTGAATGAAATTTATTTTTCTTACCTGATTACACTAGCTAGAACCTTCAGTTCAATGTTGAATAGCAATGAATAGAGCAATTATCATCTTATTGCTTATTTTTGATGAAAAATATTTAGTATTTTGGTAGTCAGTATAATATTAGCTTTAGAATTTTTTTAGAGATGCTTTTGCACAGATTGAGGAAAATTTATTTTATTTTGAGTTTTCTGAGAGAGAGTACCAGGAAGAGATATGGGTTGTTTTGTTTTTTTTTTTCCAGGTAGATTTTTAGCATCTATTGGAATGATTATATATTTTTTTTTTGGTTTGTTTATTCAGTAAATTTATATGGTGAATTACATGACAACAATTGTAATTTTGTCTGTTTGTATCTGCAGTTTTATAAATGTTTGCTTTATTTATCTGATGCTCTGTTATTAAGTACAAATCCATTTGGATTCTCATGTCTTCTTAAAGAAATCTCACCACTTTACTATTATCCCTGGAAACACTTTTGCTCATAAATCTAAATTGTTTGATAATAATAAAGCTATTCCAATTTTCTTTTGATTAATATTAGGATAGAATATCTTTTTTTTCTATTATTTCAACTTATTTCTGTCTTTATATATCAGCAGTATATTGTCTCTGTTTGTCAGAACAATCTCTTACATTTTATTTTTGTTTGTGTTTTTTTAGTGCGTGTTTTAGGTTTGATAGTATTCAATTTTTAACTCATCTCAGACTACCTGGCAAGTAATATTGTTCACCCCATGTACATAAGAACCATATAATAATGTACTCCCATTTCTCTAATCCATATTACATGCTATTTTTATCACACAGTTTATTTCTGCTTACATTAAAAATTAAACACTACTTTTTTTGCTTGAAGGATTAATTTTCAAAAGGTTAATATTTAAGAAAAAGTATTTATGCTTACTCACATATTCACAACTTCTGGTATTCCATGTGTGTGTGTGAAAATAGTACACATAATTACCATATGATCTAACAATTCTGCCCCTACATATATCACCTTGAAAATTGAAAATGAGTATTCAAGCAAACACTTGTACACAGATGTTCATAATAGCAACATTCAAAATAGCCAAAAGTTGAAACAAGTGAAATGTTCATCAACTAACGAATGGATAAACAAAATGTGGTAAGCCCATAGGCTATAATATTGTCTAGTCATAAGAAGGAATGCAGTACTGTATTCTATAACATTGATGAACACTAAAAACATTATGCTAATTAAAATAAGTCAAAAAAGCCTACATATTATATGATTTAATTTATAGGATATATCCAGAATATGAAAACCCATAGAGATAGAAAGCAGGTTGTTGTTTCCCACAGGTTGGAAAAGGAAAAGTTGGGAGAAATGGGGTTGGGAGAAATGTTCAACATTAAGGGTGACTCCTTAATGTGTGAGATTTTACTTTTGAGGTAATGAAATTTTCTGGAACTAGATAATGATTATGGTTACACATCATAGTAAATGTACTTAGCAATACTGAATTATATATTTTTAAATGGTTAAAATGGTCAACTTTATGTTATATGTATTTCACTATGATACTAAAAAAAGCTTGACATCCTGATTATATTCTTAGCACCATTTTCTCATTCTTTCAAGAATATTTTGGAATAGAAATTAAAGAAATTATGTTATAGAACTTTTCTCCACCTTTCCAACCATGTACCATGTAATTTCAGAAAATTTATAAGGATAAAATATATCTTGGGGGTCTCTTGGCTATCTGCCTAATTTAGAAATGAAGGCAAAGCCCTGAAGACATCAAGAAACATATACATGGCAAAATAAGAATAAAAATTCAAGACTCTTGGCCCTCAGATTATTTTCACTATTACAGAATCCTGCTTCATACCAGCAGGTATGAGTATATAAAATATTTATGTTACAGATAAATCTTTGTTTATTAATTTTCTATTTCATTTGATGCATTTACAAATTATTTTTGTTATAACTAATAAATGAGAAGGGTAAAGAAAATAGAGGGTGGGTGTAAAAAATTAGGTAGAAAAGATAAAATTAACACATATACTATTAACTTCATAAATGTTTTTCTAGAGGTAGGCTAAAATGTAGTCTTTGAGCCTCCTGAAATTCAAACAAAAGAAACTTAACTAAAGATGGAAGGCATTTTTAATATGCAAATATATGTATGTATATATATATTAACATTTATGATATATTAACTTTTATTATGTATTATATATACTTATATATAATGTGCTGGGCGGAACTATTAATAACAGTGAGACATGAAATATGTTTCCTCTCATGGATTTCCAATAAAATATCTTACATAATATATAGAACATAATCCATCATTTCCATGTTTTTTTATATTTTTCATAGCAAGTTCTTTAATTCATCACGTTTATGATATACAGTGTTTTATAGCATTTTTTGTAACATATAGGCTAAAAGCATAACTATAAGTAGCTTTCAGATTTTAGCAACTATTACACTTTCAGTGAGGTGATGTGAAGGAAACAGATTTTAGTACCACAAATTTTAACACCTCCCCCCCCAAAAAAATCATCATCAAAGTTCTATTGCATTTTTTCAGGTTTTTATGCATAGGATATTAATGTAGTTATAATTACATGTTACATAAAATTGTGTATCCCAATTCCCAGTGTTTTCTTTTTTCATATAATATACTAATATTCTAAGTATGCTACACATAGGCATAGGATACTTTTGTTTCGTTCCATTTTTTGTTTGTTTTAGCAGGCTCTGTATCCATCATGGAGACCAACATGGGGCTTGAACTCATGACCCTGAAATCAAGACCTGAGCTGAAATCAAGAGTCAGATGCTCAACTGACTGAACCACCCAGATGACCCAGGCATAGTATTTAAACAATTTTTGGTGACCACATTATAGTCTATATAATGAATTTGTACTGTTATAATAATCAACTTCCTATTGCTGGACATTTAGTGATAGATTGCTTCTAATTATTCAGTATTACACATATCACTGAGATGATAACTCAATAACTTTCTCTTTTAAGAATTATTTCCTTAGGATAGGATATTGTCAAAATGTATGAATTTTTTTAGGTTCTTGATATATATATAGTCAAATTTGTTATCAAAAAGATATTCTAATTTATAGCCCCAACAGTAATGTTTGCTATATGCCATCTCTCAACATTCTGCATAATATTCAATATTAACTTTATTTACTCCTCTAACGTGGTGGGTAAAATGATGAATGCATTTATTTGAATACTATTTGAATAATATTGAATATTACTGAGCATTTTTTGTTGTTCAATCTAATGATTATTCTTTCTATTTTCTCTTTTAACTTCTTTTATCTATTGTCTTTAGAGTCATCCCTTAACTGTATTATCATGATTTACTGGTTAATATCTATCCAAATTTTGACATGTAGCAACTTATAAATAGAAATCCTCATTCATACTGTAATAGGCACATTGAATAAGTGGGAGTATAATGTGCAATCTAAATTAGAAAGCAATCTAAGTCCTTATCCTTACTTCTATTCAAAACCATTTTGTAAGGTGAGCTGATGTCTGCCTTTTAGGTGAAATTGTAGACAGGTGCCATTAACAATCTGGTCACTCTTGGCTAATGAAAAGTCCTTCTGTGACTTTTAGTGATAAAAACAGCCTCACAAAGATAGTTAAGATTTTAACTCCACATAATAATCAAAATCTGATTTTTTTCATTAAAAGTTAAACCTTCTCAACAAAACTAAAAGGGAACCTACAGAATGGGAGAAGAAATTTGCAAATGTCTTAGATAAAGGGCTAGTATCTAAAACTATAAAGAACTAATCAAACTCAACACCCCAAAAACAAAAAATCCAGTCAAGAAATGGGCAGAAGACATGAACAGACATTTCTCCAAAGAAGACATACAGATGGCCAATAGACATATGGAAAAAAAAAATGCTCCATATCACTTGGCATCAGGGAAATACAAATTAAAACCACAATGAGCTACAACCTCACACAGGTAAGAATGGCTAAAATTAACAACTCAGGAAACAACAGATGTTGTCAAGGCTGCAGAGTAAGAGAAATCCTCTTACACTGTTGGTGGGAATGCAAACTGGTGCAGCCCCTCTGGAAAACAGTATGGAAGTTCCTCAAAAAGTTAAAAATAGAGCTATCTTATGACCCAACAATTGCACTACTAATCATTAACCTAAAGAATACAAAAATAGGGGCACCTGGGTGGCTCAGTGGGTTAAAGCCTCTGCTTTCAGGTCAGGTCATGATCCCAGGGTCCTGGGATCGAGCCCCACATTGGGCTCTCTGCTCTTCGGAGAGCCTGCTTTCTCCTCTCTCTCTCTGCCTGCCTCTCTGCCTACTTGTGATCTTTGTCTGTCAAATAAATAAATAAAATCTTTAAAAAAAAAACAAAAATAGTGATTTGAAGGGGCATATATACCCCAATATTTATAGCAGCCACACTTGCAATGGCCAAAATATGAGAAGAGCCCAGATGTCCAATGACAGATGAATGGAAAAGAAGATGTGTGTGTGTGTGTGTGTGTGTGTGTGTGTGTGTGTGTATGTATACATAATGGAAGATTACTCAGCCATCAAAAAAATAAAATAAAATCTTGCCATTTGCAATGCATGGATGGCATTAGAGGGTATTAAAGCAAAAGAAGTCAGTCAGAGAAAGCCAAATATCATATGATCTCACTCAAATGTGGAATTTAAGAAACAAAACAAATGAACAAAGAGAAAGAAAAATGAGAGAGGGGGCAAACCAAGAAATAAACTTTAAACTATAGAGAACAAACTAACAGTTACCAGAGGGGAGGTGACTGGGAAGATGGGTTAAATAGGTGATGGGGACTAAGGAGCACACTTTTGATAAGCACTTGGTGTTGTATGGAACTGCTGAATCACATATTGTATACCTGAAACTAATATTACACTGTATGTTAACTAACTGGAATTTAAATTAAAATGTAAAAATAGAAAATTAACTTTATTTGCTTAAGACATGCCAGCAATAATACATTATGATGAAATAGAATTTCTTTTGTTTGAATGGTTGGTTTAATTTAGTTCAGCAAAGTTTGAGTTTGGCAAATGAATAAGTATTCTTTATAATCCTATAAGATTCATTAACCAGAATAACAAAGCACTAACAGTCTATACACATAACACTACTGTCTAAAATTAAACATTTTGTGTTCACTGAAGTAACTACTAACATTCATTGATACAATAATATTTAAATCATGAGTTTGGACTTGTAGTTCTTTTTCTTCAGTTACACTGTTTAATAATATTGAAATATGTCAGGTCTGCAAAGCCTACTAAACCAAAAGGCAGCCAAAACCATAGCCATGCATTTTTTTATTTCGAGCAATTGTATGAGTCTCAGATCTCTTGTTTTCCACTATGCCAGACAAGTGAATGCTTATCACCAATACAAGGGACATGAGGAATAAGTAATACCTGTATCCTTATGTTTACCCTCAAATGAGCTTCTCTATGACATTTTTGTTTGTTCATACCAAATGCAAAAGTGCTATTATTACCATTGAAAGAGCTGTTAGTACCGATAGCCCTGAAACAGTATTAGGTCCAGATTAGCAACGTAGGAATGCCTTGCCAATGGAAGTTCAGAGTTACAATGTTCTTTAGAAAAAGTGTAGTCCCCTACATCATATGGTATAGAACGTTTCAGTAAGTGTTAACTATTTCACTATAATTCTTCCCCATAAGAGAAGACTATTTGCCTGATGTGCACAAAAAATAGAAGATAAATATAGAATAAATTCCACAGTATTTATGAAAATCTTCAAAATTATTATTCATGTAATGTTTTCCCTTAATTGACCATATTTAGAAATATAAATTTGATTATATAAGAATCTGTTTGACAACGATTTTACCTCTGTTTATTACTATGTCCTCCCTCAAAATAGAGGTAAGTTTTCTTGATTCCTATTTAGGGCTAGATCATGTAAGCAGGCATATCAGATCTCCCAAAACTATCACCTTTAGCTCAGTGTTTACTTACCACAAAAAGAGACTGAGAGCTGGAAAACTGGGACTTGTTTTGGAGGAATTTGTGCTGTTGATATCCCATATTCCACCTCCACATGATGTTGTAGAGCAGTGACAGATGCTTCCTGCTCTGCTCAAATCAAGAGATGGACATTAGTGGGACCATTTGGATAGCTAATGTAGCTTCTGTTATATGGGAAACACTAGACAGATTAGTCAACAACATGTGTTGAACGAAATGTCTATAGGTGAGTAGCTCTCACTAAAGTGATCTGTGGCAGAAAGAGCAGAGCTTGCATTTGGAAAGTTATTGCACTCATATGATCAACAGATCAGACACATGTGTTTGTGTTGAGTAAATATGGGCCAAGCAAGCACACAAGACAGCCTGGGGTTATTATAATTGCTCTATAAAAGAGTAAAAAAGAAGAGCAGTGAGATCATGAAAGAAAGATGCTGGAAGGAGTGTGAGGATCACGTTGACAAAATACATTTTGCGTGCATCAAGAAAGATTCAGTAGACATCCTTAGTTACACGTTCATTGAAAAATCCATAAAGATCCCATAAAAGCAAAAGTTAGCTTTAGATAGTTACCTTGGGCAGAGGAAATTAGTATCAATTTCCTTTACATTACAAATGTATGCTGTATTTTGTCAAATGTTTTTTCTGCATCTAATAAGAGGATTATATGGTTCTTGTCCTTTCTTTTATTTATGTAGTGTATCACATTGATTGATTTGTGGATGTTGAACCATCTCTGGAGCCCAGGAATCAATCCCACTTGGTCGAAGTGAATAATCTTTTTAATGTACTGTTGGGTTTTTTAAACTAGTCTCTTCTTGAGAATTTTTGCATTCATATTCACCAGGGACATTAGTCTGTAATTCTCCTTTCTGGTGGGGTCTTTGTCTGGTTTTAGGATTAAGGTAATGGCGACCTCATAGAATGAGTTTAGAAGTTTTCTCTCATTCCTCTCTTTTGGAACAGTTTCAGAAGAATAGGTATTAATTCTTCTTTAAATTTTTGGTAGAAATCACCTGGGAAGCCACCCAGACCTGGTCTCTTTTTTGTTGGGAAATTTTTGATTACTGATCCAATTTTTTTGCTGGCTATGGGTCTGTTCATTTTTCTATTTCTTCCTGTTCAGTTTGGTAGTTTATATGTTTCTAGGAATTTATCCATTTCTTCCAGATTACCTAATTTGTTGACATATCATTGCTCATAATATTCTCTTATAATTGTATTTCTTTGGTGTTGGTTGTGATCTCTCCTTTTTCACTCATGAATTTATTTATTTGGGTCTTTTTTTTTTTTTTTTTTTTTTTTGCTAAGTCTAGCCAGGTTAACCGTGTCTAACCATATTAATTCTTTTAAAAAACCAGCTCCTAGTTTCATTGACCTGTTCTATTGTTGTTGTTGTTTTTTTTATGTCAATATCATGGATTTCTGCCCTAATCTTTATTATTCCTCTTCTCCTGCTGGATTTGGGCTTTATTTTCTGTTCTTTTGCCACCTCCTTTCAGTGTAAGGCTGAGTTGCATATTTGAGACTTCTTGCTTCTTGAGGAAGTCCTATATTGCTATATATTTCCCTCTTAGGACCGCTTTTCCTGCATCCCAAGAGTTTTGGACTATCGTGTTTTCATTTCCATTTGCTTCCATGCACTTTTTAATTCTTCTTTAATTTCCTGGTTGATCCTTTCACTCTTTAGCAGCATGCTCTTTAACTTCCATATATTTGAGTTCTTTCCAAATTTCCTCTTATGATTGAGTACAGGTTCCAAAACACTGTGACCCAAAAATATGCTTGGTATGATCCCAATCTTTTTGTACTGGTTGAGACTTGATTTGTGAACCAGTATGTCATCTATTCTGGAGAATATCCATGTGCACTCAAAAAGAATGTATATTCTGTTGCTTTAGGATGAAATGCTCTGAATATATCCATGAAGTCCATCTGATCCAGTGTGTCATTCAAAATCATTGTTTCTTTGTTGATCTTCTGCTTAGATGATCCATTGCTGTGAGTGGGGTATTAAAGTTCTCTACTATTATTGTATCATTATCAATGAGTTTCTTTAATTTTGTTATTGATTTATGCGTTTGGCTGCTCCCAAGTTAGGGGCATAAATATTTACAATTGTTAGATCTTCTTGCTGGATAGAACCTTTATAATGATATAGTGTCCTTCTTCCTCTCTTATTATATTCTTTGGTTTAAAATCTAGTTTGTCTGATATAAGGATGTCTAGTCTAGCTTTCTTTTTATGTCCCTTAGCATAAAAAAATGTTCTCCACTCTTTCACTTTATTTTATTTTATTTTATTTTATTTTATTTATTTCACAGACTAAGATCACAAGTAGGCAGTGAAGCAGGCAGAGAGAGAGGAGGAAGCAGTCTCCCTGCCGAGCAGAGAGCCCAATGTGGGGCTCAATCCCAGGACCCTGGGATCATGACCTGAGCCAAAGGCAGAGTCTTTAACCCACTGAGCCACCCAGGCACCCCGCCTCTTTCACTTTCAATCTGGAGGTGTCTTTGGGTCTAAAATGAATCTCTTATAAGCAGCATATCAATGGATCTTGTTTCTTTTTTAATTCATTCTCATAACCTATGTCTTTTGAATGGAGCATTTAGCCAACTTACATTCAGAGTAATTATTGAAAGATATACAATTCGATGTCATTGTATTACCTGTAAAGTTGCTATTCCTGTAGATTTTCTCTGTTCCTTTCTGGTCTTTGTTACTTAGGCTCTCTGCCCAAAGGATCCCCTTTAATATTTCTTGCTGGGATCATTCAATGTTTACAAATTCTTTAGTTTTTGTTTGTCCTGGAAACTCTTTATCTCTCTATTCTGAATGACAGTCATGCAGATAAAGTATTCTTGACTGCATACTTTTCCTATTTAGCACTTTGAATATCTCATGCACATCTTTTCTGGCCTACCAGGTCTCTGTGGACAGGTTTGCTGACAGCCTTATGTGTCTACCTTGGTAGTTTAGGGATCTCTTGTCCTCAGCTGCTTTCAGGATTTTCTCCATCTTTGAAATTTGCAAGTTTCACTGTAATATGTCAAGGTGTTGACCTATTCTTGTTGATTTTGAGGGGGGCTTCTCTGTATACCCTGGATTTGAATGTGTTTTTTTCCCCAGATTAGGGAAGCTCTCAGCTATAATTTGTTCAAATAAACCTTCTGCTCCTTTCTCCCTCTGTTCATCTTCTGGGACCTTATTATCCAAATATTATTTCACTTTATGGAATCACTGAGTCCTCTAAGTCTCCCTTTGTGATATAATAGTTTCTTTCTTTCTTCTTTTAGCTTCCTTATTTTCCATCATTTTATCTTCTATATCACTGATTCACTCTTCTACTTCATTCATCCTCATTTTTATGGCCTCCATGTGGGACTGACTCTCGGTAAATGTATTTTTATTTTTGGCCTGACTAGATTTTAGTTCTCTTATTTCTACAGTAAGGGATTTTCTAGTGTCTTCTATGCTCTTTTCAAACCTAGCTAATATCTTTATAGTTGTTTTAAATTCTACTTCAGACATCTTGCATCCATATTGATTAAATCCTTGGCAGTGAGTACTACCTCCTGTTCTTTCTTTTGTGGTGAATATTTCTCTTTCTCTCCACTTTGTTCAGAAAAGAAAGAAAGAAAAAAGAACAATAACAACCACAACAACAGAAAAACAAAAACAAAAATAAAAACAAAAACACAAGATCCTGGCTATGTTTTGTTCTGCTTGTTAAAAGAAACTAGATCCCAAAATAAGAAAGGAAGAAAAGGGGTGCCTGGGTGGCTCAGTCAGTTAAGAATCTCTCTTTGGCTCAGGTCACGATCCCAGGGTCCTGGGACTGACTTCGGCATCAGGCTCTTTGCTCAGTGGGGAGCCTGTTTCTCCCTCTGTCTGCCTCTCCACTGGTTGTGCTAAATCTCTGTCTCACTCACTGATAAATAAATAAATAAAATCTTCTTTAAAAAAGAAAGAAATATGTATATATATATATATATATGCACACACAATGAAATGCACACATAATGAAAGGGAAAATATATATGAAATACATATAAACAAATTTAAAAGAATTGAAAAAATAAGAAAATAATTGGAAAAATTTTACTGAAAGACTAAAGAGTAAAAATAAAAAGAATATATTAAATACTGTTTTCCCCTAGAGATGAATCTTTGCAGCCCTCTAAGATCAGTAACCTTGATGCTAGTGAGTTGTTTGTGCTTGTATTCTGGGAGAGAGGCCTGTTGCACTGATTCTCAGGTGGACTTCCCTATTAAAAATGTTCCTCTTGCAGGTAGAGGCAGGGCTCAGGGTAAACATCTCGGATTCTTATGAGGTTCTGTTTTGTTCCCTGAAGTCTTTTAGCACTGATGGACAGGATGAATATGGCTGCCCCCATTCTCTAGCCCCAGAGTTGAAAATTGGTGTTCCCCAGCTCTTCAGTGAGCCCACACAGAAAGGCAATCACTTTTGTCTCCTTGGTTTCAGTCGGAACTCTGTGTTCACCAGGACTGTGACCGTGTGTTTTTATCTCAGGCCCACAACTGGGTTCCCAAACTCCAAATTTTATGGGCTCCTGCAGCAGAGACCTGTGTTGTTCCTCTCACTGGGTTGGGGGGGAGGGGGTTCTTGTCACACTTCTGTCTCTTGCTGGACCCTTCCCTGGAAAGCTGTGGCATGATCATGCAGCAGTTTACAGTTTATGACAATATAGAACAGAAACCCTGCACCTAGACTCGTTGTTTGCAGCTGACATCCCCACTCTTATTCCTGGGAACTCTACCCTATCTGTTCTTCTGGTGACCCTGGGGCTAATGAGGTCATGCTGTCACACCTGGGATTCTGCCCCACTTTACCACCTGAGCTACTTTAAGCCATGGATGTCCCACACTGTAGCAGATTCCTAAAAGTCCTCATTTACCATTCCTTTGCTCATAATACATTGCAGTAGCCTCCTTAACCAGGCTCCCTCCCCTCCACCATACCTCACCTATATCACCATGAATTTGAGTCTTTGCACCAACCACCTTCCAAACAGTGGTGGTTTTTCTACCTGTAGACTTGCAGCATTTCTTTTCTCAGATCTTCAATTGATTTCTCAGGTGTTTAGAATGATTTGAAACTATCTATCTGCTATTCGAGGGATGAAACAAACTTAGGGTTTCCCTACTCCTCTGCCCCTTTCCACTATATTTTAAGGAGATCTAATTGCCTCTCCAGAACTAATATATTCATTCTCTCTATATATATTACAACATGTACTTTTATTTCAATATTAAATTACTTTTCGCTACAGAAAAGTGTCTATGTTATTTGCAGGAAAAATTTTTAAATGTATATAATATTCTATTTTATCAATTTATAATTTTCTCAGCAAATGTCACAAGAAATTCCCAAATATCTTGTTAAACATAATATACCATCATTATTAAAATGACTAATGGTCTTGCCTTAAAGTTTTAGAAAAAGGATTTTTCTTACAATTCTAATGAAAAAGTTTTCCTTACTACTTCAATCTCAATTATGACTATAATAAAATTTGCTTTTTTGACTAGACTGACTCTTATACAGCCCTTCAAAGCCTATCCATTTTACAATTTCCTATTTGGGACATTAATATTAAAAATCAAGGAAGCAAAGTAGAATTATTCTGATATTTTAAAAACCTTTTTAAAGGTTAAAAACTTCTTTTGCTATATCAATTTAAGACTTTCAAAAACATTTTTAATAAAAATTCAGTTGAAACCTCAGCTAATGAGAATCCAGCTAAATAGAACAAATCATATCTATAAAATTTTCAAAGAAAGAGGAAGATTGGTATAAAATATACTTAAAATCTAGCAATAATATGAACCACATAAGGCTTAGTCCAGATTAAAATGAATCACATATACGTTGTCCATCTACAGAACACTGTAATCAGAATTGACATTAAATTGAGAACCTGATGGCATTGTAATCTCAAAAATTAAAAAATGTTTTTATTATCTTTACCTTACTACTCTTATCAAGGTTCAAAGTAGACTAATAAAAATTTGGGGACATTTATTTATTTCTTTAAAGATTTTGGTTATTATTTGAGAAAGAATGCACAAATAGTGGGGAGGGACAAAGGGAGAGGAAGAAGCAGACTCCCCTCTGAGTAGGGAGCCCAATGTGGAGCTCAATCCTAGGTCCTGGGGACCATGACCTAAGCAGAAGTCAGATGCTTAACTGACTGAGTCACAAGGTGCACCCAAAATTCTGGAACATTTAAAACATGAGAGTTTCTGAGTGAAAGCCCTCAACTCACCAGAAAATAAAGTTGAAGAATAGTTCATCTACTAAGAATTCTGAATATAACTTACATTACAATCAGAGTTTAGTTTTAAAATACCACAACTACAAAAAATTTCCATTGTTAGAATAAAGCCTTGGTTCCTAAGTATCAATCTTTTTTCCTTCTTATTTACACTTTGTAATTAACTTCAAAATTTTAGTTACCCCCACACAAACCTAAGAAGAAAAGCTATCAAATATGTTCATTAGATTGTCAAGAGAATTCAGCTGTTTAGACCAGCAGCAAGAAGAGTGATACTTGGTGGGTGTGGAAAGTCTCTCACTCACTTAGGTAGTCCACCTGCCTCCAGTTTCTCTTGATATCCTTATCATGGCCTCTGTGCTAAAAACAAAAGAACCAAGAGCTGTTCTCCTGCCCTGTATCCATTCTGAGTTTTGATTTGTTAGTTGTCATCCATTCTGGAGTGAAAGCCCGATAACCAAGGCTATTCACACTGTGTCTTAAATAATTAGATTCATGATGAAACTATTTTGTATTTATAAAAGTTATAAACCAAGAGGCAAATTCATAAGTTTTGAAACAATGATTTTATTGACTACTCAGAGGTATTATTTCTTATGCATTTAACATTTTAAAGATTTTGGTAATGCTAAATTAACAACATCTGGAGTAGGAAGTTTTTACTGTATGTGATGCTTGTTGGTAGGCTGGTCAATTTCATTGACATAGTTTCTATGAATGGCTTCCTAACTGAAAGCAATAATGTCCAAATATGTAAGATGATCTTATAATTTATTTATGGACAATATGTTACTTTGTTAGAAATACTAAATTTAAAAAATTTGTTTGACCATGTTTTTGGATGGGAAGAAAAGAGTGCATAGAGAAAAACTTATCCACAGAATCTAAATTAGAATAGAAGGTGAAGAAATTATATGATACCACTGGACAAAAATGGCCCAATATGTGCATGGTGTTCATTGTGATTTAAATTCAGTCTACCCATGTAAATTCTCCTGAACTTGGAACCTATGCCACATGACAAATATTTGACCAAATCCTGAACAGTCAACCAGCCAGCCTAGCAGATGGACATGAAAAGCATCAACCCAGGGTGCACTTGCTCCATGCCCAGCAGCTATGAGGTGTATATTAAGTCCATTTTTTCTTGATGAGCAATTCAAAACATCTATCTATTTGGGGCTGCTATTTCACTAGTTGGAAGCTTGTAACAACCATTTAAAAAGCCTTTGAATGGCTTTCTAGATTACCAAACAAAAATCATTTATAGCTGTATATTGAGATGAAGGTGATTAGTCTTATTTAGAACATTTTTTCCTAAAAATTTCTAAAGAGAACACCAAGTATAACTTAATATTTGTTTAAAGGGCTTTATTAATAAGATATTCTACCTTTATTAATATGATGACTGAATCCTTTCTGTTTTCAAAACTATTACTATTGGAAGTAAGCACATTAAAAACCAGATATAACTAATAAATGCACATACCTCCTAGAGTGTTTCTTAAAGATGTCCAGATTATCCATTGGCTTTATGGTCAACCAGTTCACCAAATCTACCAAATTAATCAAGATTTCCCACCTATATCCACTTATTTGTGCCAAATTCCAAATACTATAGTTATGTATAGTTATAGTTATAATACTATAGTTATGTATACTGGCTAAATGACACTGGAAACCCATAAGCCTCTCTGTGTGTAGGTCCCAATCAGACCTCTAGCCTTTTGTCTCCCTGACAGAAGGCTCAGTCTACTTACCTTGTCTCATTATTTTAAATATTTAAGAAATTTTAAAAAATCTTACCTTTTAGAAATGGTTTCTTTGTGCAATTAATAACTCCAGATAAGTTCAGTATTTATGTCTTTGGGTTACTATATAATGTTATAAAATCTTTTCACAGCTTGGGGTGCCTGGGTGGTGCAGTCAGTTCAGTGACCTACTCTTGGTTTCGGCTTGGGTCATGATCTCAGGCTCATGATCTGAGAGTCATAATCTCAGTGTATTGAGGTTGAGCCCTCACCAGTCTCTGTGCTCAGTGCAGGGTCTGCTTGTAAGACTTGTTCTCTCTCTCTCTCTCTGCCCCTCCCCTCACCACACATGCATACTCTGTCTCTCTCTCAAATAAGTAAATAAATCTTTTTAAAAATCCTCTCACAGCTATACTCAATGATAGTGATTCTCAGTTTCTTTTGGGTACTTGAGGCTACATATGCCCACAGCAATTCTTTTCTTTCCATCAGCTGGCAAATTATTTGGTGAGTGATATGCTGATATAGAAAGCTACAAAGGATATTTACACACTTAAAATTTAGCAGTTCCTTGGATTTGCTGTCTGTCCCATTTGCTCACTTCTTTAGTAATTATGCTGCTGTATTTCTTAGGTACAAAGAAGCTCCTCATGGAAAATTCACCTCTAGTACCCATCACTAATGATCGCTATTCCAGTCTTTGACACAACGTTTTTAATTTTCACAGTTGAAAGGTATTCCAACTGGAGGTACTATTCTGTTATTATTGGACAGTAACTGCTTTTCCAAACACTGTCTGATAGATAAATTCAGAATATTACTATTTTTAATATTACTGAGTTATTGCTGAGGATAGGATAGGATTGATTCTAGTAGGATCAATCTTATAAACTTCCTCAGACACAAATCTCTTTAATTACTTCTCTTTCCTTTTGTGATGGAGAATGACCCATTGGTTAGTCTGTTTGGACATTCTTAGACTAGGTTTCCATCACATTCCTGAGCTACTTGACACTATAGTTTCAGTCCTGGATTCCAACACTGTACAGCCTTCATAATGGACAGATTCTTAAAGAAAATAGAAATTCCAGCTTCCAGGTTAATAATACTAATAATGTGTATATGTACATAATGTATTTTTGTTTGTATGTCTGCGTAAGTTATATCTACTCATGTGGTGGTGTATTTTAGTATAACATGTTTAAATTTCATGTAGTGATGGTTAATCACAAAGCATGGGAGAATATCTTTGTATAATCTCGGTATATTTTTCTAATAAGCAGATTCACTGTTTGCCCCATCATTTGTGATAAGTTTCCTTATAGAAGTATGACTTTGACTATATGAATGTAAACAAGCTAGAGTATTTCTTCAAATGGAATCTCCTGTACCCATCAGTGAAAGTATGTATAGGAAACTTGTTTCATAGCTCAGAGAATTTCTGTGTCATCTTGACTTTTTTTTTTTTTAAAGATTCTATTTATTTATTTGACAGACAGAGATCACAAGTAGGCAGAGAGGCAGGCAGAGAGAGAGGAGAAAGCAGGCTCTCCACGGAGCAGAGAGCCCAATGCAGGGCTCGATCCCAGGACCCTGGGATCATGACCTGAGCCAAAGGCAGAGGCTTAAACCCACTGAGCCACCCAGGCACCCCGTCATCTTGACTTTTATGTCTTCAGATTCTTTATTCATCTTTTCACATTGCTTTGGTTATTGCATCTCAGTAAATGAATTTAGTTTCTCAGTTAGGCTCAAGAGATCTATTCTTATAAACTTTTCTCATCTTATCTTAACTCCTTAGGGGTTGACTGCACTTATCCACTGCCAAGGTATTGTCAGGAGATTTTCACCTTTTCCAAGGGATTGAAGATGTACATTTTATTAGATGTCAACAATAGTAATGGGAATAACTTTCGTTTTATTATTCCAGAGCTTTCACCAAGATTACACTGTATTTCTAATTGCCGTTCTGCATATAACCTTTGATTAAAATATTTCTTTTTTATTTCACAATGTTCTTTTAGATATATAAATTGGATTAATAATAATTGGGTTATACAGTTTCAACCATATAGTCAAGCTTCATCGAGTTATGATGATTTAACAAGGATTATTCCTTTTCTTCATCTAGTGTCTCTTTTGTTGGTTCTATGTAATTTGGTGCCTTCAGAAGGTGAGAAAGATAAAAGTTGAAACTGCTGTTTATCTAATGTAATTCATTGGAAATTCTGATAAGTTTTGTGAGTATGGAAAGAATTATCTAAGGAAAGGATATTTGAAGTTATCAAATATACTTCTATTTACTATTTAAGCCCTTTTTATTTCTCACTTCTATCAACAATTGATTTTCATCATTGTAAATTAGAAATTTTAAATTTAAAAATATTTTATTATGGTTTTAATAGCTCCTGTAAATTAGATACTTAGCACTTCTGACCCTCAAACCTGAAATAGTTAATAGTTTTCAACTAAAGAAAAGATTAAATTTTAAACATAATGTGTAAGTTATATTTATTTTATTACAATTGATACTTATATACATAAAAATTATTACATATGTAAAATATAACTTGCCAGATAACTTTATAGGTTATAATGATTCTTTCTTAAAAGATTCAATTAACACACAAAACAGATAATCATATTAAAAAATGGGCAGAAGATATGAACAGACACTTCTCCAATGAAGACATACAAATGGCTACCAGACACATGAAAAAATGTTCATCATCACTAGCCATCAGGGAGATTCAAATCAAAACCACATTGAGATACCACCTAACACCAGTTAGAATGGCCAAAATTAGCAAGACAGGAAACAACGTGTGTTGGAGAGGATGTGGAGAAAGGGGAACCCTCTTACACTGTTGGTGGGAATGCAAACTGGTGCAGCCACTTTGGAGAACAGTGTGGAGATTCCTCAGGAAATTAAAAATAGAGCTTCCCTATGACCCTGCAATTGCACTGCTGGGTATTTACCCCAAAGTTACAGATGTAGTGAACAGAAGGGCCATCTGTACCCCAATGTTTATAGCAGCAATGGCCACGGTCGCCAAACTGTGGAAAGAACCAAGATGCCCTTCAACGGATGAATGGATAAGGAAGATGTGGTCCATATACACTATGGAGTATTATGCCTCCATCAGAAAGGACGAATACCCAACTTTTGTAGCAACATGGACAGGACTGGAAGAGATTATGCTGAGTGAAATAAGTCAAACAGAGAAAGTCAAGTATCATATGGTTTCACTTATTGGTGGAGCATAACAAATAATATAGAGGACAAGGGTAGATGGAGAGGAGAAGGGAGTTGAGGGAAATTGGAAGGGGAGGTGAACCATGAGAGACTATGGACTCTGAAAAACAACCTGAGGGTTTTGAAGGGGCGGGGTGGGAGGGTGGGGGAACCAGGTGGTGGGTATTAGGGAGGGCACAGATTGCATGGAGCACTGGGTGTGGTGAAAAAACAATGAATACTGTTACGCTGAAAATAAATAAAAAATTTAATTAAAAAAAAAAAGCTTAAAAGATTTCTTTTTTAATGTAACATTTTCTGGGTCTTAAAATGTTAATAAGAACTTCCTAGGGTAAGATTAAGTAAACAATGTTTCACCAAACATTTTGCAAAATGTCTTGCAGAATGCTTTCTGGAATATTTGCATCCAAGTCCTACAGTTATGTTCTTTCAGTGTGATCATAGAAAAGGTGAAGCTGAAACACATTGGTGAGCAAAAGTTGGATGAACATATTATATACATTTGGTATCATGTTAATAAAATATCAAAAATTTTGAATGAAAAAAAAAGATTCAATTAAACTAAATTAAATTAAATTAAATTTGCTATGTAATTTTGGGGAAATTTTTACTGTATGCATTGTAAGAAAAATAAACATCAAGAGAATAAAAAGACGAAACATAGACTAGGAGAAAATATTTGCAAAAGACACATCTGGTAATGGACTGTTATCCAAAATATATGTAAAAGTCTGAAAATTAAAAACTCAACAATAAAGAAATGAAAAATACGATTTTAAAAAGTGCTCAAAAGACTTTGAACAGATACTTTACCATAAAAGATATAAAGATAGCAAATAATCATATGAAAAGATATTTAACATCACATCATTAGAACTGCCAATTAAAACAACAATGAGATGCTGCTGTATACTATGAAAGTGGCTAAAAACCAGAATACTACTAACACCAAATGCTGATGAGGCTGTGGAGTAACAGGAACTCTCAGTTACTGCTGATGTGAATACAAAATGTTATAGCCACTTTGGAAGACAGTTTGGAAATGTTCATAAATTTAAATTTTAGTTCCAACAAAAACTCTGCAGAGATATTTATAGCAGCTTTGTTCATAATTGCCAAAACTTGGAACCAACCAAGATATCTTTCCATAGGTGAACAGATGAATAAACTGTGTTACATCCAGCCAATAAAATATTATTTAGCACTAAAGAACTGAGCTTCAAAAGTAAAGGGGAAATAAAGACTTTCTTGGATAAACAAAAATTGAGGGTATTTGTTGCCATTAGACCTGCCTTGCAATAAATGGGGAAAAAAGTTTTTAGAGAGAAAGAAAATTATATAAATCAGAAAATCAATCTATATAAAGAAGAGCATCAGAGAAGGAATAAATGAAGGTAAAATAAAAACTTATTTTTCTTATTTTTAATTGATTTAATAGTTTGTTCAAAATAATAGCAATAATACATTTGAATACATGTATATAATGTATAAATGAAATAAATGGCAGCCATATATAAGTGAAATGAATAGCAGATATGATACAAGGGAAGGACAAGAAGAATTAGGATTGTTTTGTTATTATAAGGTACTCATAATACCCATAAAGTGCTATAGTGTTATTTGAAAGTAGTCTTCAGTTATTTGTAAATATATATTGCAAACTCTACAGTAACCACTCAAAAAAAAAAGGGGGAAAAAAACTAAACAGAACGACAACTGATATGCTAAGGAGTAAAAATACAATCATAAAATACTCAATTAAAATAAAAAAGATATAGTTAGAGGAGAATAGGTATTAACTCTTCTTTAAACTATTGGGACTACACTAAAGTAAAATGTTTCTGCACAGCAAAAGAAACCATCAATGAAATTTAAAAAAACAACCTACTGAATAGGAGAAGATGTTTGCAAATGATATATTCACTAAGTGGTTAATATCCAAAATATGTGAAGAAGTATAACTCAACTCAGAAAGAACAAATAATTCAATTAAAATGGTCAGAAAACCTGAATAGACATGTTTTCATAGAAAACATGTCTTTCAGATACATGAAAAGATGTTCAACATCACTCAACATCAGGGAAATTCAAATTAAAAGCACAATGAGATATCACTTTACACATGTCAGAATGGCTAAAATAAAAACAAACAAACAAATAACAAGTATTGGCAAGGTGAAGAAAAAGGAACCCTCCAGCACTGTTGGTGGGAATGTAAATTTGTGCAGTCACTGTGGAAAACAGTATGGTGGTTCCTCAAAAAAATAAAATAAAATAAAAATTACCATATAATTCAGTGATTCCACTATTGGGTATTTACCCAAAGAAAAATGAAAAGACTAATTCAAAAGATACATTCATCCCTTTGTTTTTTCCAGCATTATTTACAATAATCAAGATATGGAAGCAACCCAAGTGTCCGTTGATAGATGAAAGGATAAAGAAGATGTGTGTGTGTTTGTGTGTGTGTGTGTGTGTTATATAACACACACTGTGGAATATTACTCAGCCAAAAAAATAATAATGAAATCTTGCCATTTGCAATGACATGGATGAATCTAAAGGGTATAAAACTAAATGAAATAAGTCAGTCAGAAAAAGACAAATACCATATGATTTCACTCATATGTGGAATTTAAGAAACAAAACAAATGAACAAAGAAAAAAAAGATAAAACCCCCAGATAACAAATGTAGAGAGCAAACTGGTGGTTGCCAGAAGAATGGTGGTGGGGGTGTGTATGAAATACACTTATCTTGAGGAGAACTGAAAAATGTATAGAATTGTTGAATCATTATATTGTAATCCCAAAACTAACATAACACTACATGTTAATCATACTTGAATAAAAAATATTGATAAAAGAAATAAACATAAAAGGAAGAAAGAGTGTAGAAGACAAAAATAAAAACAAAGAAGGGCAACAAATAAAAATTAGTAATAAGTATGTTAGATATTCTACCCTATCAGTAATCGTTTTGAATGTCAATGATTTAATGTACAATTAAAATAGAGAAATTGCCAGAGTGGATCAAAAGACAAAATCCAACTATATGTTGTCCATAAGAAACTGACTTTAAATATAAAAGCATATATAGATTAAGAAAGAATAAAGGAAAAAGACATAATACTAACACTAATCCAAAGAAAGTAAAGTGGTTATATTAATTTTAGACTGAGCAGACTTTAGGCCAAGGAAAGTTTTCAGGGATAAAGAAGCAGATTTTATAATGATGAAGGGGTAAATTATCCAAGAAGACATAATGATACTTAACACCTATACAAGTAAACAGAGAGCATGAAAACACTGGAGACAAAAACTGATAGAACTGCAAGGAGACATAGATGAATCCACTATTATAGTTGGACATTTCAAAACTCTTCAATCAGAAATGGACAGATTTAGCAGGCAAAAAATCAATAAAGACATAGTTGAACTCAACAACACCATCAATCAACTGAATATAATAGATATCTATAGAATACTTCATCTAACAACAGCAAAATATACATTCTTCTCAAGCTCATGTGAAATATTTCCCAAAACAGAACACTTTCAGGGCCATAAAACACAACTGAATAAATTTAAAAAACAGAAATCATATAATTTCTGCTCTCAGACTACAGTAGAATTAAATGAGATTGAAAATCTAAAGATAGCTTAGAAAATCCCAAATAAGAAATATTCTGAACAGGGAAAGATACAATAAGACTTGCATTTTGGAGAAGGGTGGCAAGATGGCGGAGGAGTAGGTAACCCTATTTCAACTGGTCCCCTGAATTGAGCTGGATATCTACCAAAACTCTGAACACCCATGGAACCAACTTGAGATGTAAGATTATACATGTCTGGATCTCTATGGGGGCAGAAGATAATCAGTGGAGAGGAACAAAAGACAGAATTGGGATTGTACAGAAAGATATCAGAGGATAAACAGAAGGGTGAGGGAGCCACCAGAAGGGGTCCATTGGAAAGTAATACCTCAACGCAAAAGTGCCCTGTGCTTAGAGACCAGCCGCTGAGAGATGGGAAGGGACTGATAACAGCACTCAAACAGAACAAAGGGGTTTAAGGGACAATTGCTGGGACCAGGCAGCCACAGGTGTGGACCTAAGCCCATGGTCCCGGGACTGGCCACAGCCACTGCCCAGCCATACCTGAGAGGACCTGGCATGGACTTGAGTCAGTGGTCTCTGGAAGGCAGCCACCGGGGCCAGGCTCACCTGGCCTCCAGCCAGACCTGGACTAGTCTGGCTCATGCAAAAAATATTAAGGGGGGAGGGTTCTATAAAAGGAGAAAGACCCCAAGAGTGATACAGAACAGAGATATACAGAGACAATCCATAGAAACAAGGACTTCACATGATGACAATAAATCTTTTCTGTCAATAATCACTCTCAGTGTCAATGGTCAATGCAATCAAAATTCCAGCAAGTTATTTTGTGGATATCAGCAAAATGATTCTTCAGCAAAACGGAAAGACAAAATACCCACAAGAGCCAATGTATTGAAGGAGAAGAACAAAGTTGGAAGACTGATAATATACAACTTAAAATTTACTAAAAAGGTAAAGTAACCAAGACAGTGTGATAACCAAGAAAATAGATAAACAAATCAATGGAACAAAATAGAGAGCCCATAAATAGACCCACATAAATATAGGCAACTGATTTCTGCAAAAGATTGAATGAAATACAATGGAGCAAAGACAATCTTTTCCATAAAGGGTGCTAGAACAACTGGATATCTGCATGCAAAAACAGTAAGTCTAGTCACATATCTTACACTCTTCAAAAAAACTAACTCAAAAGGAATTAGAAATGTAAAATTCAGAATTATGAAACTCCCAAAAGATAACTTAGAAAACCTGGAAAACTGGATGACCTTGGGTATAGTGACTTTTTTTTTGATACAGCACCAAGGGCAGAACCCATGAAAAAATAATTAATAAATTGGACTGTATTAAAATTAAAAACTTCAATGAAAAGGAAAAAAAAAGAAAAAAATAAAATTAAAATTTTTAATAAAATTAAAAACTGTTCAGCCAAAGATAAGATTTAAAGAATGAGAAGATAAATTATAGACTGGGAGGTGATATTTGCAAAAGACGCATCTAATAAAGACTGTCATACAAAGCATACAAAGAAATTTTAAAAATCAACAACAAGAAAACAAAGTTCAACTAAAAATGTTTCGAAAGATATTAAAAGACACCTCACCAAAAATATACAGGTGGAAAATAAGCATATGAAAAGATGCTCCACATCATGCTATTACGGAAATATAAATTAAAACAATAATGGTGTACCACTAGACACCTTTAGAACGACCAGCATCTGGAACACTGATTACACCAAATGCTAGTAAGGATGTGGAGCAACAGGAACTCTCATTCACCACTGGTGAGAATGTAAAATGGTACAGCCAGATTGGAAGATAGTTTGGTACTTCCCACAAAACTAAACACACTCCTATCACATGAGCCAGCAGTCACACTCACTGTATTTATTTAAATGAATTGGCAAACTATGTCCACACAAAAACCTGAACAGTTGACCCTTGAACAACACATGTTTGAACTATGCATGTTCACTTAAGAGTCAACAGCAAAAATCACAAAAATTTTATTTACAATGGCTCACCCCAGTCCTCATGGTACTGAATCAAAAGCAAATGGCACATAGGTAGAGCTTGCTGCTCTCTGATTACCCAGGGAGCCCGCCCCCACAAGTTATCAGGAGCCCCAGTGGGCCCTGGGGCTGGGAAGCATTGGAGGTTGCCCCTGTGCTCATGAGGTGGTTGAGTTGAGCACTCAGTGCTGGCAAACAGGAGACTAGGCTGAAGTGAAGGAACATGCACAGAAGTCAGGGACAGTGCTGGGCAGGGCAACTTTTTAGGCATTCTTTTATTTGTTAAATGAATGACTGAATATAAAAAAATAAATTTCAATATTCCTATTAAAAAATAACTAACATTTATCACGGGCTTATTTTGAGCAAACCATTCTCCCAGAATTTACTTCCATTACCTTACTTAATCTTCAGAGTCCTGAGTTATTACTACTTTGTTCCCATTTTATACATTAGGAAAATGAAGCCCATGTTTCTAATCTACCTATATAAATTTTATATAGGTAGAGCCATTGAGACTTAATCCAGACAGTGTAATCACAGAGCCTGAATTCTGAATGCCTATATTATACAAATAATATAATAATAATGTAATAATAGGGAAATACTCATTTCCCTATTCACTTTATTTTTTATCTCTTTTGCCCTAAAATATATGTTTTACAAGGGGAGAAATTTTTCTCTCATTTATTCACTGCTGTATCCTCAGTGCATGTATTAAATCATGTAGTAGGTACTCAATATACATTCAACGAAAGAATCAATGAATGAATACAAATGGATACACTTGGAAGGATTTTATAAGATAAATTTATATAAATAAAATAATGCTTGACAAAGAAGCACTTTGTCAAGATAAATTTATATAAATAGGATTTTATAAGATAAATTGATATAAGTAAAATAATGCTTGAAAAAGAATCACTGCTTCTGGAGGTTCTACTATATTACCTACATGTTCAAGATATAGTTGGATCAAAAGACTTGGATTCAAGTCACATATCACTTACTTACTGTTTGATCTTCAGATGGTTCTTATATTTTTTTATTCTGCTTTCATCTCTATAATTAGAATGTATATTTGTGAGAATTCAATGAGTTAATATATATGAGTCAGCACTTGTAGATTATGAAATATCATGTGCCTTAAAATTCAGTATTTTTAAGGCATTTCCTCCTATAGTACATTTTATGGGCCACAGAATTTACTTAGTTTCCTTTTATGAAGTACTTCCAATATATTAGCATATCTTTTTGGAAGAAAAAAAAAACACATTTTTTGAGCCTCACGATGACCTCAGGATGAGCAGTTAAATAAAATTTAATTTTTTCAGTGAGTCCTATCTGTGAGTGCCATCTTGTAGCTACAAAATAGAATATCAGATAGTAAATAGGAATCACTGTCTAAGAAATTCCATAGTAGCCACACACTTTGCTATTGTATAATAGCTTAACTCAGACTTATCATTTTTTATTTTCTGACTAGAGTAAAATTCTCCTAAAGAATCAGCTAGTCAGAAGTGTTCTGTGAAATACAAGTATTAGCTGCTATTTTATAGAGTATATTGATCAAAATAGAAAATAGATATTTTTAAAGAATTACTGTGAAGCATTCACTGTAATCCAATAAAATACAATTAGCTAGAACATCCATCTGCTAGGACATGAAATTATTTATAATTATATCCAAACTGTTGTAATATTAAAAATCTTGTAGTGGAAAGAAAGACCTTGGTTTCCAATCCTGGATGTACAACCTTAAGCAAGTTTAACCAATGTATCTGAAACTTAGTATCTAAATATTCGTAATATGAGTATAATGATAACTATCTTTCAGGGGTATTGTAAAGATTAAATAAGAAATGGGATTATGGCACTATCTCAAAGTAGAACATTCTTATGAAACCCTTTCTTAAGAAACCCTAAACCAAAATGGCATAAAATTAAGAAGACTATTTCCTGCTTTCTGAAAGTTTATGTTATGATATTTAACTTTACAAAAAAACCTACATCAGTACATGTTTTCTATTTCTTGGGGGTTTTTTGTTTTTCTTTTTTTTTAATTTTTTATTTTTTATTAACATATAATGTATTATTGGCCCCAGGGGTACAGGTCTGTGAATTGCCAGGTTTACACACTTCACAACACTCACCATAGCACATACCGTCCCCAATGTCCATAACCCCACCACCCTCTCCCTATCCTCCTCCCCCTGGCAACCCTCTGTTTTGTGAGAATAAGAGTCTCTTATGGTTTGTCTCCCTCCTGATCCCATCTTGTTTCATTTATTCCTTTCCTACTCACCAAGGCCCCACATTGCCTCTCAACTTCCTCATACCAGGGAGATCATATGATAATTGTCTTTCTCTGATTGACTTATTTCGCTAAGCATAATACCCTCTAGTTCCATCCATATCATCGCAAATGGCAAGATTTCGTTTCTTTTGATAGCTGCATATTATTCCATCATATATATATATATATGATGGAATAATATGCATATATATATGCATATATATATATGATGGAATAATATGCATATATATGCATATATATATATATATATGAATGTGGTATATCTATATATACCACATTCATCTGTTGATGGACATTTAGGTTCTTTCCATAGTTTGGCTATTGTAGACATTGCTGCTATAAACATTCAGGTGTACGTGCCCCTTCAGATCACTACATTCGTATCTTTAGGGTAAATACCCAGTAGTGCAATTGCTGGGTTGTAGGGTAGCTCTATTTTCAACTTTTTGAGGAACCTCCATGCTGTTTTCCAGAGTGACTGCACCAGCTTGCATTCCCACCAACAGTGTAGGAGGGTTCCCCTTTCTCCTCATCCTCACCAGCATCTGTCATTTCCTGACTTGTTAATTTTAGCCATTCTGACTGGTGTGAGGTGATATCTCATTGTGGTTTTGATTTGTATTTCCCTGATGCCTAGTGATGCGGAGCACTTTTTCATGTGTCTATTGGCCATCTGGATGTCTTCCTTGCAGAAATGTCTGTTCATGTCCTCTGCCTATTTCTTTTTTTTTTTTAAGGTTTTATTTATTTATTTGATAGAGAGAGAGGTCGCAAGTAGGCAGAGAGGCAGGCAGAGAGAGAGGGGGAAGCAGGCTCCCTGATGAGCAGAGAGCCTGATGTGGGGCTCGATCCCAGGACCCTGAGACCATGACCTGAGCTGAAGGCAGAGGCTTAGCCCACTGAGCCACCCAGGTGCCCCTTCTCTGCCTATTTCTTGATTGGATTATTTGTTCTTTGGGTATTGAGTTTGATAAGTTCTTTATAGATTTTGGATACTAGCCCTTTATCTGATATGTCATTTGCAAATATCTTCTTCCATTCTGTCAGTTGTCTTTTGGTTTTGTTAACTATTTCCTTTGCTGTGCAGAAGGTTTTGATCTTGATGAAGTCCCAATAGTTCATTTTTCCATTGCTTCTGTTGCCTTTGGCGATGTTCCTAGGAAGAAGTTGCTGTGGCTGAGGTTGAAGTGGTTGCTGCCTGTGTTCTCCTCAAGGATTTTGATGGATTCCTTTCTCACATTGAGGTCCTTCATCCATTTTGAGTCTATTTTCATGTGTGGTATAAGGAAATGGTCCAGTGTCATTTTCCTGCGTGTGGCTGTCCAATTTTCCCAACACCATTTGTTGAAGAGGCTTTTTTCCATTGGACATTCTTTCCTGCTTTGTCGAAGATTAGTTGACCATAGAGTTAAAGGTCTATTTCTGGACTTTCTATTCTGTTCCATTCATCTATGTGTCTGTTTTTGTGCCAGTACCATACTGTCTTGATGATGACTGCTTTGTAATAGAGTTTGAAGTCTGGAATTGTGATGCCACCAACTTTGGCTTTCTTCTTCAACATTCCTCTGCCCATTCAAGGTCTTTTCTGGTTCCATACAAATTTTAGGATTATTTGTTCCATTTCTTTGGAAAAAATGGATGGGATTTTGATAGGGATCACGTTAAACATGTAGATTGCTTTAGGTAGCATAGACATTTTCACAATATTTGTTCTTCCAATCCATGAGCATGGAACATTTTTCCATTTCTTTGTGTCTTCCTCAATTTCTTTCATGAGTACTTTATAGTTTCCTGAGTACAGATTCTTTGCCTCTTTGGTTAGGTTTATTCCTAGATATCTTATGGTTTTTAGTGCAATTATAAATGGGATTGACTCCCTAACTTCTCTTTCTTCTGTCTTGTTGTTGGTGCATAGAAATGCAACTGATCTGTGCATTGATTTTAAATCCTGACACTTTACTGGATTCCTGTATGAGTTCTAGCAGATTTGGAGTGGAGTCTTTTGGGTTTTCCACATAAATTATCATATCATCTGCAAAGAATGATAGTTGGACTTCTTCTTTGCCAATTTGGATGCCTTTAATTTCTTTTTGTTGTCTGATTGCTGAGGCTAGGACTTCTGGTACTATGTTGAATGGCAGTGGCGAAAATGGACATTCTTGCCGTGTTCCCAACCTTAGCAGAAAAGCTCTCAGTTTTTCTCCATTGAGAATGATATTCACTGTGGGTTTTTCATAGATGGCTTTGATGATATTGAGGTATGTATCTTCTATCCCTACACTTTGAAGAGTTTTGATCAGGAAGGGATACTGTATTTTGTCAAATGCTTTTTCAGCATCTATTGAGAGTATCATATGGTTTTGTTGTTTCCTTTATTAATGTGTTGTATCACATAGATTGATTTTCAGATGTTGAACCATCCTTGCAGCCCAGGAATAATTCCTACTTGGTCATGGTGAATAATCCTTTTAATGTACTGTTGGATCCTATTGGCTAGCTAGTATGTTGGTGAGAATTTTTGCATCTGCATTTATCAAGGATATTGGTCTGTAATTCTCCTTTTGATGGTGTTTTTTCTGGTTTTGGGATCAAGGTAGTGCTGGCCTCATAAGATGAGTTTGGAAATTTTCCTTCCATTTCTATCATTTGGAATAGTTTCAGGAGAATAGATATTAATTCTTCTTTAAATGTTTGGTACAATTCCCCTGGGAAGCCGTCTGGCCCTGGGCTCTTTGTTGGGAGATTTTTGATGACTGCTTCAATCTTCTTACTGGTTATGGATCTGTTCAGGTTTTCTATTTCTTCCTGGTTCAGTTTTGGTAGTTTATATGTCTCCAGGAATGCATCCATTTCCTCCAGATTGCCAATTTGCTGGCGTAGAGTTGCTCATAATATTCTCTTATAATTGTTTGTATTTCTTTGGTGTTGGTTGTGATCTCTTGTCTTTCATTCATGATTTTATTTATTTGGGTCCTTTCTCTTTTCTTTTTGATAAGTCTGGCCAGGGGTTTATTGATCTTATTAATTCTTTCAAAGAACCAGCTCTTAGTTTTGTTGATTTGCTCTACTGTTCTTTTGGTTTCTATTTCATTGATTTCTGCTCTGATCTTTATTATTTCTCTTCTCCTGCTGGGTTTAGGCTTCATTGCTATTCTTTCTCCAGCCCCTATAGGTGTAGGGTTGGTTGTGTATTTGAGACCTTTCTTGTTTCTTGAGAAAGCTTGTGTTGCTATATATTTTCAGGACTGCCTTTGCTGTGTCCCGCAGATTTTGAACAGTCATGTTTTCATTATCATTTGTTTCCATGAATTTTTTTCAATTCTTCTTTAATTTCCTGGCTGACCCATTCATTCTTGAGTAGGATGCTCTTTAGTCTTCGTGTATTTGGGTTCTTTCCAACTTTCATCTTGTGATTGGGTTCTAACTTCAGAGCACTGTGGTCTGAAAATATGCAGGGAAGGATCCCAGTCTTTTGGTAATGGTTGAGACCTGATTTGTGCCCCAGGATGTGATCTATTCTGGAGAATGTTCCATGTGCACTAGAGGAGAATGTGTATTCTGTTGCTTTGTGTTGGAATGTTCTGAATATATCTGTGATGTCCATCTGGTCCAGTGTGTCATTTAAGGCCTTCATTTCCTTGTTGATCTTTTGCTTGGATGATCTGTCCATTTCAGTGAGGGGGGTGTTAAAGTCCCCTACTTTTATTGTATTATTGTCAATGTGTTTCTTTGATTTTGTTATTAATTGGTTTATATAGTTGGCTGCTCCCATGTTAGGGGCATAGATATTTAAAATTGTTATATCTTCTTATTGGACTGATCCTATGAGTATGATATACTGTCTTTCCTCATCTCTTATTATAGTCCTTGGCTTAAAATCTAATTGATGAGATATAAAGATTGCCACCTCAGCTTTCTTTTGATGTCCATTAGCATGGTAAATTTTTTCCACCCCCTCACTTTAAATCTGGAGGTGTCTTCGGGTCTAAAATGAGTTTCTTGTAGGCAGCATATTGATGGGTTTTGTTTTTTTATCCATTCTGATACCCTGTGTCTTTTGATTGGGGCATTTAGCCCATTGACATTCAGGGAAACTATTGAGAGATATGAATTTAGTGCCATTGTATTGCCTGTAATGTGACTGTTACTGTATATTGTCTCTATTCCTTTCTGATCTACTACTTTGGGCTCTCTCTTTGCTTAGACGACCCCTTTCAATATTTCCTGTAGGGCTGTTTTGGTGTTTACAAATTCTTTTAGTTTTTGTTTGTCCTGGAAGCTTTTATCTCTCCTTCTATCTTCAATGATAGCTTATCAGGATATAATATTCTTGGCTGCATGTTTTTCTCATTTAGTGCTCTGAATATATCATGCCAGTTGTTTCTGGCCTGCCAGGTCTTTGTGGATAAGTCTGCTGTCAATCTAATATTTTTACCATTGTATGTTACACACTTCTTGTCCCGGGCTGCTTTCAGGATTTTCTCTTTGTCTCTAAGACTTATAAATTTTACTATTAGATGATAGGGTGTGGACCTATTCATATTGATTTTGAGGGGGGTTCTCTGTGCCTCCTAGATTTTGATGCTTGTTTCCTTTGCCATATTAGGGAAATTCTCTACAATAATTCGCTACAATATACCTTCTGCTCCCCTCTCTCTTTCTTCTTCTTCTGGAATCCCAATTATTCTAATGTTGTTTCATCTTATGATATCACTTATCTCTCAAATTCTCCTTTCATGGCCCAGTAGTTGTTTGTCTCTCTTTTGCTCAGCTTCTTTATTCTCTGTCATTTGATCCTCTATATCACTAACTCTCTCTTCTACCTCATTTATCCTAGCAGTAAGGATTGCATTTTTGCAGTAAGCAGTGCATTTTTGGTTGTACCTCATTAATAGCTTTTTTAAATTTCAGCTTGGTTAGATTTCAGTTCTTTTATTTCTCCAGAAAGGGCTTTTATTTCTCCAGACAGGGTTTCTCTAATATCTTCCATGCCTTTTTGGAGCCCAGCTAGCACCTTGAGAATCGTCATTCTGAATTCTAGATCTGACATATTACCAGTGTCTGAATTGATTAGGTCCCTAGCCTTCAGTACTGCCTCTTGTTTTTTTGTGTGGTGAGTTTTTCCATCTTGTCATTTTACCCAGATAAGAATATATGAAGGAATGAATAAAGTACTAAAAGGGTGGCAAAGACCCCAGAAAAATTTGTGTTTATCAAATCAGAAGGGACCCCAAATCGTGCGGAGAAGAAAGGGGTTAAAAAGAAGTTCAAAAAAAATTTTAAAAAGAAAACAAAAAGAAAAAATATATATTATACTGGTGAATAGAACAGAGCCACCCATTTAATTTTGGTAGTGTTTTGGTCTCTTAGAGGAAACTACCTTCCAAAATTTTAAAGAATGAAAAACTTATATATATATATATATATATACACACACACAAATACACAAAAATAAGGGTAAGCATGATGAAGGGATGGAATATGACTGTAAAGATGAAAATTTTAAAAATGAATTCTAAAAAAGGGGTTAAGTTGATTGAGAAAAGAAAGAAAAAGAAAGTGGAGAGAATTTGCTCAATCTGAAGACTAGAACAAAGCCCTATACTAGATTTAGGGTGTATTTTGATCCATTAGAAGAAGCTGTATCCCAAATTTTTTAGAAGAAAAAACCCTATGTGTATACAAAAAATAAAGTTAGATACAATGAAGGATAAAAAATGACTATAATAATGAAGTTTCAAAAATATTTTTATGAAAGGTATTGTTAAGATAAACTAGTTAAAAAACATTAAAAGAGGAAAGTATAAAAGTTAAAAAATTAGAATAAGAAAAAGTTAAAATTAAAAAAAATTAATTAACTTTGCAAGACTAAAGAATCATGGGGAGAAAGCCATGAATTCTATGCTTTGCTTTCTCCTTCTCTGAAATTCCGCTGTTCTCCTTGATAAGTGAGCTTGGTCTTGGCTGGATTTCTTGCTGATCTTCTGGGGGAGGGGCCTGTTGTAGTGATTTTCAAGTGTCTTTGCCCAAGGCCGAATTGCACCACCCTTGCTGAGGGCCTGGCTAAGTAATCTGCTCAGGTTCACTCTCAGGAGCTTTTGTTCCCTGAATGCTTTCTGTATAGCTCTGGAGGATGGGAATGAAAATAGCGACCTCCTAATCTCTGGCCCAGAGGAGCCGAGAGCTCAGGGCCCCACTCCTCAGTGTGCCCTCGGAGAAAAGCGCTCAATCACTCCCATCTCCTTGGGCTCCAGCAGTGCTCCAAGCGCACCCGGCCTGTGATCAAGCGTTTCTGTCTCTGGCACACAGCCCTGCCTAGAGTCTCCAAACCCAGCAGATCCCAGCCGCTCTTCTCGAGGGGTCTCCCCAGATCTGCCACTTTTGGGGCCCCTGCTCAAAGAGCAGTGGTCTGACTGTGCCATGGATCACAGTTTAAGGGAACCCCGAGTTGAGCGCCCACTCCTCAGCTCTGTCTCTGTAGCCAGCTTCCCCGCTCTAATACCTGTGACTTCTGTGATACTTAGACACACCTGATCATTCTGTGACCCATGGGACCTGAGACCACGCTGTCCCCGTGAGGGCTCCACTGCCACTTAGCCTCTGGAGCAATGTCCCTCAGTGGAGCAAACTTTGAAAAGTTGTGATTGTTGTTCCGTTTCTCCACTGCTTGCTGGGAGCTGGCCCCTCCCCCCGCAGTCTATCTTCCTGTTGCTTCAGATTCACTTCTCCGCACGTCTTACCTTTCAGAAAGTGGTCGATTTTCTGTTTTAAGAATTGCTGCTCTTCTTCTCTTCGATCTCCTGTTGGATCTGTAGGTGTTCAGAATAGTTTGATAAACTATCTAGCTGAACTCTTGCTACCTGATGGCATCTCAGCCTGCTACTTCTATGCGATCTTGACTCCTCTCCAGTACCTGTTTTTTCTAATCAAAAGAAATCCAAAGAATATTTCACCCATATAGAAAAAAGTTGTTACCATACTAATATAGGTCTTTCGTAAAACAGAAGTGGCATAACATGAACTTTCAGAAAGCAGGTGATACTTGTATGCGTAAATGGATCAATCATACTAAATATCTTGTGGAAGACATCTGAATATATTTCTTCCCTTGCCCCCCTCATTCTTTACCTCATATTCTTTTAAACTTTTATTTCAAATTTTAATCATGAATCAATGGGTAAATATTGTTTTAGGGTGAAACAGGAATAAAACAAGAGAGTTTGGCTAGAAACACTTTACCTTCTCCACATTTATCTTGACCACCACCATCCCCAGTTCTTACAATTTAAAGTGTTCAAGATAACTTAATAGTTACAAGTATTTCCATATATAATTATCTCATTACATTCTAACAACATCATAAAAAATATATTTTCACTAGAGATAGATCAGAATTCAAAAATTTTAGAAGAGAAAGAAACTGCCAGTGAACAGAATAAGAAAGAGATGATAGGTATAAATTGTTATTATATAAAGACATGATACTTTTCTAAAGAGATAGAACATCTGCCATCTTGTCTTTCTGTTCTACACTTAGGTCTTTTAAATGAGTGCAATAAATTCTAGGACTAAAGATAGGAAATAGT
The DNA here is from genome assembly GCF_963455335.1 of Martes martes. Lineage (NCBI taxonomy): Eukaryota > Metazoa > Chordata > Mammalia > Carnivora > Mustelidae > Martes > Martes martes. Next base: position 77,348,753 of record NC_137894.1, read on the forward strand.
TTTTTGGGTTTTTTTTAATAGCAAAGTTTTGAACAAGATAAATGTTTAATTCTCTTTTTTCTAACATAAGAAGTAGGTAATTCTCAGTATAGTAGCTCCATGTGACATCAGGGACATGGCCTTCTGCTGCCTTTGTGCTCTACCATTCTTAGCTCAGGAAGTTTCTGCTTAATGCAGCATTACAGTCTTAGATGATTGCTTAATTCCAGAAGTCCTGTCTGAATTATGAGCATGTATGGGATGAGGAGGATGTCAAAAAAAGACATATGCTTACTGTGTAGTACCATCTTAATAAGCTTTCATTAGGTACCACCAAATAATTTCTACTCATATTTTACTGTCCACCTTGAAGTACAAGAGCAGCTGGAATATTGCCCTTTAACTGGGCACATTGCTAACCAGAATAAAATCAGAATCCTATTACTAAGAGAGCATTGTTATTGTAAAAGCAACAGGAAGACTCTGCCTCAAGGGACTAATTTTTATTTACTGGAAAGTTGAGCTCTGGAGAACCTGAAATAGTGATATGAGAAACATCTATCAAGTAGCATTAAGTGAAAGAATATGGATGACAGCTATCACCCCAATCAGCCAATTCAGGTACTATACTTCATTGGTTTAGACTTTGCTGCATTAGTGTGATTTATTATTCTCCACCATTTAAGCATCCTTAATGAAATTGACAGGAAAACTTCATTAACTTTCATTTAATTAACCTTATCTGATAATTAATAAAAAATGTTTCTCTCTCCATTTATAATTTAACTACAGAGTTAGATAATAAAGTTCACTCTGATTTTCATTTTTCCATGCCAACAATATACTGTTTATTTTTTTAAAGATTTATTTTAGAGAAAGAGAGTGAGCAGAGGGAGAGGCAGAGGGAAAGGGAAGGGGTAAGAATCTCAAGCATACACCCCTGAGTGTGGAGCTTGACTTGGGCCTCAATCTCATGACCCTGAGATCATAACCTGAGCCAAAATCGACAGATGTTTAACCAAATGAGCTCCCCAGGCACCCCAAAATATAATTTATAGATATCTAGTAATACATATTTGAAACTAAGTTATAACTTTTAAGAGTTCTGGAATTTGAATCAATTATTTAAAATATTTGTTCTCTTGTTTGGTCATTATTACACTACTTACTAATTAGTAATCTTTAGTTCAGTACTATATCTATTACTATTACTAATAATAATATTAAAAATAATAGCAATAGTATCATATGTTACTTATTATATGCCATTTTATCATTAATATTTACAAAAAAATTAAAAGAATATCATTATTATTGTAATTACATAAATGAGGAAGATGAAGTTTAAAGAGACCACATGTCCAGCTAGAATATGGGCTGAGTTCTGAATATAAGAAGGCCTATCCTATTAAACACTATATAATTTGTTCCAAGTCCTGAAGGCATTGAAACCCAAGACTAAGACTAGAACCACTATCTCCAGGTTTCTTGTAACATTAAAATTAAAAAAATCATTACTGTCCAGGCCATATTACTGAGATATCTTGTTATTTGTACATTGCTAACCTATATTTATACATCTCTGAACAAAAATTTATCTTTTATACACAAACAGGGTAAAAACTATAATTATAAACTAGTGTAAAGCAAGACAGTTTTTATTACAAAATTCATAAAAACTAAAGAAATATTAGGTCAGATTACTAAATCATAATATTTCCAAGCCAAAAGTGGAAGACACTTGAACATATCTGAACAAAATATTTTTGTAATTTTAAATTTGTTCATATTAAATATTTTATATAAGGTTATAGGTATTTCTTATACTTATCAACACCCTATTTTTAATTAGAGCTTAATGATTTTAATCAGGTACTTATATGTTTAATTGATTTCAATGCATATCATCAGACTTATTACATCTTTGCTATCTTTATTCTTGAGATATTTTTATTTGCCAATTAGTAATAACAACATAAATGTCTTTTGAGCTTTTTTTTTTTTTTTTCCAAGTGTAACATCTGGAAGGTAACTGAGTTACATGAAAATAATGTTTGGACTACAATCATTTTTACTGAAAGCTACAAAAATGGTAAGTTATCTTTGCCATTAATTGTTTTAAAAATTCTTCCTTTCTTTATTTTCCTTCAAGTAAATTACATTTTTTTAATCCAAAAATTTTTCAAAGTCTCTGTATGTACTCTTTTTCTTTAATTATGTTGTAACACATTGAACTGCGTCTAAAATCCACCTGGTCTTTTTGAGATCTGAAATATGTTTACCTGTTTTTTTATATTCATATTATTTTAATTATAATTCCTGTTCCATGTGCTCACTCTGCTTATTTTATAATAGCTAATATTTATGATTGTATTTTCATGATTTGTTCTCCATTGTCTACTATCTTCGCTCGGCTCTTTCATTATTTTATCTCCATTTTATATGTATTCTGGAAAAGCTTCCCACATTTTTGTGTATCATTACTCTGCTATTTACTGCCACAAATTCTAGCTCTTGGTTTCATTATTCTTTCTCATCATCCAACCTTGATTTCTTTTTATTTTATCCTATTGTGGTTTAATAGGAAGGCAATGTGCACAAGCGTTAGGCATATGGTTTCTGGAGCTATCTACACTTACCAGTTGTATCCTAGGGCAGGTTAGTGAATCCTGCACATCAATTCCTCTTCTATAAAGCAGAAGAGTAATGGCAATTTCTTCAAAGTAGCTGGAGATAAAAGAGTTATAATATGTAAAGTTATTAGAAGAATGCCTCACACATGGTACTGCTATATAAATGTGCATTACTACTAATAGATAAAACACACCTCTGTATCTGAATGTTAAATCATTAACATTTAATATTTGCCTATGTTTCCTGAACTGACTATTCCTGAAAAAGACTTTTTAATAGGGTACTTAGAAAAAAAATTTCTTAATAAGAAATGTTTTCATATGCACATGAACCAAGAAATTCACTTCATATAGAGAGTTCTAATTATTCTAGGTTTAGAAAACATAAGAAACTGTGCTAACTCCTTTTATAAAATCACACATTGGATTAAGAATCCAGGAATAGTGCAAAATCTATAAAGAACTTACCAAGTTCAACATCCAAAGAGCAAATAATCCAATCAAGAAATGGGCAGAAGACATGAACAGACATTTCTGCAAAGAAGACATCCAAATGGCCAACAGACACATGAAAAAGTGCTCAACATTACTCAGCATCAGAGAATTACAAATCAAAACCACAGTAAGATACCACCTCACACCAGTCAGAATGGCTAAAATTAACAAGTCAGGAAACAGATGTTGGTGAGGATGCAGAGAAAGGGGAATCCTCCCACGCTGTTGAGGGGAATGCAAGCTGATGCAGCCATTCTGGAAAACAGTATGGAGGTTCTTCAAAAAGTTGAAAATAGAGTTACCCTATGACCCAGCAATTGCACTACTGGGTATTTACTCTAAAGATACAAATGTAGTGATCCAAAGGGGCATGGGCACCCCAATGTTTATAGCAGCAATGTCCACAATAGCCAAACTATGGAAAGAATCTAGATGTCCAACAACAGACGAATGCATAAAGAAGGTGTGGTGTATATATATACAATGAAATACTATGCAGCCATCAAAAGGAATCTTGCCATTTGCAACAACATGGATGGAACTAAGAGGGTATTGTGCTAAGTGAAATAAGTCAATCAGAGAAAGATAATTATCATATGATCTCTGATATGAGGAATTTGAGAGGCAGGGTGGGAGATCATGGAGGGTAGGGAGGGAAAAAAATGGAACAAGATGGGCTCAGGAGGGAGACAAACCATAAGAGATGCTTAATCTCAGGAAACAAACTGAGGGTTGCTGGTGGGTTGTGGGGAGGTTTAGGGTGGCTGAATTATGGACATTGGGGAGGGTATGTGCTATGGTGAGTGCTATGAATTGTGTAGGATTGATGAAGAAAATAATATATTGTAAGTTCATTTAAAAAATGTAATTAAAAAAAAAAGAATCCAGAATACTCTTTATAGAAGGAGATCTTACACTTCCAATGAGGCTTTACAATATCCACTCTTCTTTTTTATATGCTCAATGAAAGCCCTACTTTCACACACCTAATACAGGTCAAATCTTGTTCTAGGCACTAATATCCCTGTTTCTTGGAGTTTAAACATTTAAGTTTATAGTGACAGATGATGATCATGATCATGATCATGATGATACATTTTCATCAATGATAAGTGCTACAAACACACAACACTAGAAAATGGAATATGGAATGATTCTAAGTGCAGGGCTGACCTCATTAGAAAAAAAAAATCAGTCATGAAAAAAACATCTTAATGAAACATCAGTTGAAGAAAGAACTGAATAACAAAAAGTAATCAAATCATAGAAATATCTCTGGAGAAGGCCTTCCAGTTACTGACAGGAGAATGAATCTGTTGAGTCAAAAACAACAACAACAACAAACAAACAAAAAACCATGGTCAAGGGAGAGAGACTTGACAGGGATCAAATGAAATATAGAAAGAGGAAATCATGTAGTAAATTATAGATAAAAACAAAAAAAAGTGTTTTATTTTAAAAGACTATAGTGAGTTTGATGCAGGATACAATCATTATGTGTATTGCATGAATTATAAGTGCAAGTATGGAAGCATGAAAAATCATTCAAGAGAATATCACTATTGTTGAAATGAGAGATGGTAATACAGATTGGTGCTAACAGTTAAACGTTGGGGAGTAAGTTTGAGCCTATAGGAACTCAGAAAGAATGAGTATGGGAGAAGAAAGAAAGAGAGGAAGTAAGGCTGACCCGTATATAAACATACACACAGATACATACATATATATGTAAATATAAATACATGTAGATATGTACACACATACATATTTCTTATTTGCAGATATTCATACTATTTAAAAAATTCTTATCAAGCTCTCTATGCTAAAAGAGAATCCTAATACAGGAGGTATAATAGTATGTAGTACAAGTAAGAGATGACTAAGATTGAAACAGGGTCAGGAATAGAGGACTTAAAATACAAATATTAGAGAAACTAAGAAAAGTAATCATCAGGAAGTAGTAACTGAATAATCATATTAGTGATAGGAGGGATTTGGTCATATAGAAGGAAAAAAAAAACAAAATTTAGAGGCTGTATGCTTTGTAGTTAAGAGTGGGTATCAGTTTGGGAGAGAAGGACATGGGTCTTGTTTTAAACACATTGATTTTGAAATAAAAAGATAAGCAAATAGAAATGCTCTATGGGCATGTGGCATCATCTCTCAGGAGAGAATGAGACTAGAGTATCTGCATATAGGTGATAGCTAAAGAATCCAAATGAGTAAGGTCCCTGTAAGAGAGAATAAAGGATCAGGGAACAAAGATAACATTTCTAAAAGTATTATGCCTCTTCCCTTTCTGTTCATTTTTATGTAGTCACGAATATTTAAGAGCAAATAAAGGAGTAAATGTGGAATGGATTAGCTACTTTAAATTCTTACTTAAGAATTTAATTACTGCTTGAAGTATAACTACCACCAAATTCATGTACTTTATAAGTAAGGATAAGACAAAAATATGTGAATAGATTTCTCTTGGTAATCTATGGGCAAGTTGTGTTCTAGATTTTTTATTTAGCACACATCTTTTCATGTCTAGTTCTCTGTGATAGCAGCTTATAAAGGGTAAACTAAAATGATACACAAAATTTGATAGGAACTATTATTTTTCTTAAAAGGAACTGGATCCTTATGATTTTCTGTCAGAATAAATTAAACTATTTTTGTAGGAGTAAATTACATAATTTTATACTATCTTACTTTCTTCAACTTCTTTGGAAGAAAAAAGAAGTTAGCCACACTCTTCAGTTTATTGTTTTCAATAATACTGTGCCTTGAACTCTCAAGAATGATGGCACTAGAAGAAATCAATAGAGATAATCTGTTCTATATACTATCTTCTAAACTAAAATCTCTCAGATAATAAGTATTTATTGTGTGGATCTCAAATTTGAAAATACATCAGACTCACTTAAGGTTCTCCTTAACAATAGAGAATCTCAGGCTTTGCCCTCAGAGGTTCTCACTCCAAAGACACAAAGTGAGGTTAAAAATCTGCATTAAGGCTGTTAAGGCTGTTTCATCTGGTAGACCAGTCTTCTAAAGTTACTGATTTATTAAATCTTCACAGAAAGCCCAACACTGTATTCAATGACATAACTAAAATTCCTAAATAGGTGATTTTGTTTAATCATCAATTCTGCAAAGATTTTCTGCTTATATTGGGACAGGAGAGATTTAGGCTAGATTAAAGGCCTCTGGCTGAGGATCAGTTCAAAGAGTAAGAAGGCAGACACATTAGACTTCTGGAAAAGCATATTAAATAGAGGGGCCTGGGTGTCTCTGTTGTTTGAATGTCAGACTTTTGATTTCAGCTCAGGTCATGGTCTCAGGGTTGTGGGATCAAGCTCTGCATCAGACTCCACACCCACCAGGGAGTCTGCTTGAGATTCTCTCTGTCCTTCTCCCTCTGCCCCTCCCCCCACCTTTCAAAATAAATGAACAAACCTTTAAAAAAAAAACTACAGTAATTAGCTAAGGCATACTTAAGATAAACGTGACATCAAAAACATGAAATGTAGGGTGGAGGGAGTAAAAATGCAGTTTTGGAATGTATTCATATTTAAGTTGTTAATCAATTTAAAATACATTTATATACATAGGATGATATATGTGAACCTCACAGTAACCACAAAACAAAAACTTATAAATACACAAAAGAAAATGAAAGAGAAATCTCAACATAACACTAGAGAAATTCATCAAATCACAAGGGAAGAAAGAGAATAGAAAAGAAACAGAGAAAAACTACAAAAATAGTGAGAAAAAAATCAACAAAATGGCAATGAGTACATACCTATTAATAATTAAATGTAAATGGACTAGAGTCCCCAATTAAGAGACATAGAGTGGCTGAATGTATAGAAGGTAAGACACATCTATATGCTACCTACAAGAGACTGACTTCAAAAGTAAGGGCTGCACAGACTGAAAGTGAAAGCTTAGAAAAAGATAGTCTATGAAAATTAAAAGAGAGCTGTTGTAACTATAGTCCTACCAGACAAAACAGACTTTAAAATAAAGGCTACACTGGACTTCTGTGGAAGATGGTGGAGTAGGAAGATCCTAAGCTCACCTCATCCCATGGATACAGCTAGGTAACACTCACCACAGTGTAAATAACCCAGAAAATGATCCAAACACTAGCAGAACAGACTCTCCAGAGGTATATGTAAATACGAGGCCACACCAAAGAAGGTGGGAAGGGCAAAGATGCAGTCAGAGCAGGTCTGTCCTGCTCTGGGGAAGAATACTGCAGGTGCATGGAAAGGGAAAAGAAACAGATCATCACACCAGGTACCCCAAGGATAAAGAAGCATATTCAAAAGGCTATTGCTATACATTTGTATTTATGCGGCCTCCTGGCAAAATCAAAACTAAAGGGAACAAACTGATGGTTACCAGAGGAAAGGTGGATCGGGGGACGGGTTAATCAGGTAACAGGAATTAAGGAGTGCACTCGTTATGATGAGAACTGGGTATTATATGGAAGTATTCAATCACTATATTGTACACCTGAAACTAATATTACACTGTATATTAACTAACTGGAACTTAAACCAAAACTTTTAAAAAATAATGTGAAAATGGTAATTTGAAAGGATACTCACAATCTAGGTTTATTGCAGAATTATTTACTATAGCCAAATTATGAAAGCAACCCATGTCCATCAATAGATACATGTAAACACACACACACACACACACACACACACACACACACAAAGAATATTACTCAGCCATAAAAAAGAATGAAATCTTGCCATTTTTAACAACATAGATGGAGCTTGACAATATAATGCTAAGCAAAATAAGCCACTCAGAGAAACACAAATACCATATGATTTCACTGATATGTGTAATTTAACAAAACAAAGAAGCAAAGGGAAAAAAGAGACAGAAAGAGAAATCAAGAAACAGATCCTTAATTATAGAGAACAAACTGATGGTTGCCAGAGAGAAGGGTGTTAAATAGGTGATGGGGATTCAGGGGTGCACTAGTTGTGATGTGCATAGGGTGATGCATAGAAGTGTTGAACCAGTATAATATATGCCTGAAACTAATATTACACTGTATGTTAACTGGAATTAAAATAAAAACTTAAAGTAAAAAAAAAAATAGAAAAAGAAGAATAGAGTAAAAACCTATACTTCATCCATGATGCCTAAAAAGAAAGTTTAATTCAAGATATAATTACAGGACACCTAACATAATGTGTGATGGTAAACTGTAATTGTGTGGTGTATAAGAATAACATGCTATTTTACAACTTCATACTTCATACAGGTATAAAATAAAAAGAGGTAATAATTGGAAGAATTAATATTCATCTTTAAATATAACAAAATAATTTTTAAGACTGTTTTAAAATCTTTGCCTGGTTATTTAAACCTAGTAAAGTTTATGTTTATACATTAGCCAGTTAAAAATTTGTGAAACACATTTTAGATGTAAGATCATCATATTAATTTTGTGGGATGAGGGTAATAATTATCACAGTGAAAAATAAGATTTTTCTCCTGATGATGTATTGTGTCTACTTCCTTGAAAGAAGTCTTAGTGTTAGTGTGCAGGTCTCTTCCTATTCATAAACCCACATAAATCTCCAGACCAACAAACTGGCTCATGTTCATACGGTACTGCCTCGCAGCTATGCACTCTAATTAGTCAAGGTCATTTAAATACATTTTGCATGAAGCACCTAAAGCTCAATGTGCCATTTTGTGTATTTATCAAATTACTAATCAATATGCTACACCACAGTTACACCAGGCCTTCAGCTACCAGAGGATGTTACATGAATTAAAATTGTCCAGGCTGTCATCTGCATAAACAAAATTAACGTATGCCATTATTTTTCATGATAGAGGGCAATGGAATGCGTTCTAAATAGAAACAAATCACCATCAGTATTTTACGTAAGCTTAAAATGTTTTATTTTAAACTTTAAAAAACCTTGTATTAAAGTGGTTTCGATTTCACTTTCTCTCTTCAACATATTACCTCCACTCTACTGGTAAAGTAATTTATTCCATCCTCTGTGGAGAGCCAGCATCTTATTTGCCAGCATATTTATCTTTTCTGCCACCGCACTGTCATTCATCTGCAATCTCCACAGAGGACCAGACCTGTGCAGAATTGCAATTAGGATTGATTCAACTAAATCCAGGCCACAGAACTGATGCTGACAGGGTGACCTCAAGAGAATTTAAGATGCTGGGTTAGAAAACACACAGCACATGCGCACGCAAACACACACACACACACACACACACACTCTCTCTCTCTCTCTCTCTCTTGCTCGCTCGCTCGCTCGCTCCAGCATTCATTGGGTTCTGCATGTACTTATTATACTTTGGACCAGAACAGACATTAAAAAAAAAAAGAAAAGTTTGGTACTACAATGAAAAAGTAAACTGTTTCTCAGCAATTTTGAAAACCTGGGTGGTGGGGGGGAACTTCCATAAAAAATTTTATGTTGAAGTTTAAACAGCAGTTTGTAAAGAACAGAAACCTAATTTCCACTAAGGCTGTGTACCATTAGCTTTCTCTTCAATCCGTGCAGAAGTGGAATAGGATGCAAAGCAATATAGATAAAGTTGCTCTGTTCTCACATTCTTGTTGTCACAGATCTTCAACAGCTCCATCATAATCACCCAAAGAGCATCACCTGTGTGTCAGTTAAATGCTCTAATACAATTTCCCAAATAATTCTTGGTTCAGCGGGACAGTTTCATGGATTCAAAAGGCAGTAGCTGCAAGCACAAGCAATAAGCTATGAGTTTCTCTGACCTATCATATATAACGTGTCTTATCAATCCTGAGGTTCTGCACTTCACCCTACGAGTCATCTATTATAGATGACCTGTCTTCATTCTTATTACATAGAAGGGGGGAAAGTTTGTCATGAGGGAATGAGTCAAACTTACTCTCTAAAGTAAAAAGGAAATTGGAAATGGATAATAACAGTAGCTGAGTAATCTTCTCTAAGTAGATTTTCTTTACATTTTTCTCTCGGGAGACAGAATTTTGCTCTCCCAAAGGGATAATGTTGGATGGGTAAGAACAATCTGATTTAATCTAATAAGGGAAATGAGAACATCGCAGAAAGCAAAATTCAATAAAGGAAAATCAAACTGAGCAAAGGAGAGGATTATGTAGTTTGGTTAATAGAATAGAGGATGAGGTGTCAAAACTCCCTCATTCTTTTTTCCTGCTTAACCAAATCACTTCAAGAAAAAGGTCAATAAAAGAAAAGGAGCTCCTCCTCCCCCACAATGTAGTCAAAGTCTATCAAGACGGGTTGCAATGGGCATTAAGATTTTAAATTTTTTAAAGAGTGCACTGCGATTAATTTTGTGAGAGAAATAATAATTGAGTTCCATTCTCCCCACATGAAGACCAGATTTTTCCCCCTTCTTATAGCAGAAACTATAATAAGTGTTCTATACTATCTTTCCACTCTGGTCAAAGAAAACCACTAAAAATGGCAGTTGACATTTTACATACGATTCTCAGAATTGTCCATAAGAAGGCAAGAAGGAAAAAGTATCATTGAGCCTCTTTGAATATGGGTTTACTGAAGTTTTAGTTTGTTGAAATTGTAAAGGAAAACTCTACAACATACATCTCTCATCTTCACAGCAGTATCATTCATATAAATATTTCTGGAGAATAATAATGAGCCAGATTGTCTATAAGCTATATTGCTATTCATACGACCTAAAAAGCATGATACTGTTCATCATCTTACTACTTTTCATTTTTTATCCCTGCTAATCAGAAAAAGTGTCTAGTAAGTACAAGAAAAATTTTGTTCATATAATTGATTCTTTGGTATATGAAGTAGCAGGAAGAGAAACTATAAAGTATCGATGTGCTTTAATTCACCATAGCCATTGAAGAGGTTTTATGTCCCTACTTACAAAAGAAAGTTATTTCCTGTTTCTGTTTATAACTATTAAACTGCTCTTATGAAGTATTCAGAACCTCCATTAGAAATGAAATTGGGGGGGCACCTGGGTGGCTCAGTGGGTGAAAGCCTCTGCCTTCAGCTCAGGTCATGATCCCAGGGTCCTGGGATCGACCCCCGCATCGGGCTCTCTGCTCAGCGGGGAGCCTGCTTCTCCTCCTCTCTCTCTGCCTGCCTCTCTGCCTACTGTGATCTCTGTCTGTCAAATAAATGAATAAAATCTTTAAAAAAAAAAAAAGAAATGAAATTGGGGAAGAATTATAACATTCCGGCCGTTAAGATAATTATCAAAAGAGAAAGAAAAAGATGTTTCATTAAGTATTTGTGGCAGTCAGGGTACTACACAACCCAAGTTGGATTCTCAGTTTTATATCACAGAAGTTTTATTACCATGAGGTGATTTTGAACAGGTAAGTAAATCACATTAACCACACCTCCTAAAACGTTGATTCATACACCTGAATATTTATGTTTTTTACCTGAGAATATGAAATGTATTTTTCCAGTTACCAAAATGAATCAATTTGTTTTCTGTAACACTATCATCTCAAAATTAAGATATTTTAAAAAACCAAACCCAGAATTATAAAACAGTTATGCATGTGTGAAGTGAGAATAAAAGTAGTTTAACAGTTTTACCTGCGATTTGATCCCATGTGGTAAAGCTGAAAGAATTTTTATGGTAGTATTGACCAGATACAGCAGTTGAATAATACTTAAAAGATCTTACTATCCACTTCCAACATTTGTTATTACTCAACAAAATCTTCTATTATTATACCATTTCTATATAATAAACATGTTTTCATTATAGATTAATTTTTTATTAATTACACTTCAATTGTCACCTTTTTTCCCCACAGACCTACTTCAAATCTCTCATAAGACTGAAGAAGGAACTTCAATCCAATCACAAATATGAATTACTTTATAGTTTTTTTATGCTTCAGAAGCATTTCAGAGGTGGCTAATCTTCTCTATTTTATGTTAAGTGTTTTTATTTTTAGCTTCTGATATACTTTTTAAATTGGTTGTGTTTATTCTGTTAAAACCTGCAGACTGCTATGTACTGCTGACTCAAGTATTATCTGTGTGGGCAGGAAAAATCATAAAAAAAATTTCATGCATCACTGATTTTTAAGTAACATTTATTATTATTGACTATAAAAGAAACTTTTGTTTTATAAGTTTAAATATTTTTAAGTGTAGATAACAGAAAGCCCATCTTAATTGGCTTATATAGTAAGAGTATTATTTCATGTAACGAGAAACGCAGAGCAGGCATAATTCCAGGGCTTGTTTATTCACTGACTCAATGACATAATCAAGAACCTATGTATTTATGATCTTTTAGTTCATCCAACCTCAGTATCAGTGCTATTCTGTCTAATGGTGGCCAGATAGATAAATATGCAGACCAGGAATCATTTACAACATATTAATAAGCCGATCATGAAAATATTCCTTCTTGCTCATTATTTTATATCTTTCCCAAATGTTCCATTGGCTTATTCCTCTCACATTTCATTGATTCATACTATATTTTGTGCCCATATCTAAATCAATCATTGGCAAAGCAATGAAATCAAAGTAATTGCTTTAGAAAAACTAGTGACTTCCAAACTTTACTATGCACCAGAATCACCTAAGGGAATTGTAAAAACACAGATCATGAGTTCCCACCAAAATGTTTCACATCAGTATGCCTTGGTGGGTAAGATAAGTTCCATTTTTATAAGCCATGGGTGATACTAATGCTATTGGTCCTAGAGCCACACTTTGAGAATTTCTGCTCTAGTGTATACATTCACTGATCTTCTAAAATCCTATACATGAGTTCAAAAATCCCCTTATAGAATCAAGATATAACTTTTGCAACAGAAGAATCAAATTCAGTGACCATTATGGTATCATATGCATTTTGCATCATATGCAAAAGTTTCAAGCTAAGGTTTACTAGGAAAGCCCAAGACTGGAACTTATAGGTAAAATTTTACTATCCAAGATTATTGCAATCTGTTGAATATAAATATTAAGAAAATTCATTGTATCTTGAGTGTGTGCTCAAGGTAAAACTGAGCCCTTTTGAAATCTAGGAAATTTAAAAGCAAGCAAAAAAAACAAATATATTTTAAAAGCTACAAGCTTTGTTTTTTTTTTCTTTCAGTTTACAAAAAGGAAATAATTCATTTGAGACCAATAATTTGGGAAAAACAATCTTCAGGAGCCATGTGAAGAGTCAGCAATGTGTGTGAAGTAAGAGAAGGAAGTATGGGACAAACTGAATTGAGTCTTCCCTGGACTCCACAGAACAGGTAAGATATCCCCGGACTTAAGACACACCCAGATTGCTACAGTTCAGGACAGAACTGTCACACAGTGCTTCTCAAACTTTAATGTGCTTGTGTTGCAATTGCAGATCTTATTAAAATGCAGAATATGATTTAGGTGGTCTGGAGCAAGTCATAAGATTCCATTTTTATAACAAGTTCCCACATGTCGTCAGCGCTATTGGAACCAGATTCATTTTGAGTAGCAAGGTTTTACAATCAAACAGAAACCTAAGTAGACCTTGCTACAACTGCCTACGTAAGAATTATCCAGGGAACTTGTAAAATGACAATGAGGAACTAGCAAATTGCTGTAAGAAGGGAACTAAGGAATGGATTAGGGGAGCATATAGACATCAGGGAAATCAGTAAAGAGAATATCTCAATAGTCCATGAGAGAGCATATAAACATCTGAACTAATCATGAAGTTGTAGAGGAAGAATCATTTTAAAGAGATATTTTTGGTGTATAATAAGCAGAAACTACTAAATATAATTTATTATAAATAAATGTGAAGGATAGGCAGAAAAAAGTATCTGACTTGGAATAAAAATATAATAAATTGGAACTCACCAAGAGAAAATAAAAAGAGAAAAAAAGAGAGATGAGGTCATTTCCAGGTGTGTTGCAGTTTTGGAACTTGAAAATGTGCGTGTGTGTGTGTGTGTGTGTGTATCTATCTATCTATACTCTCTTCTGAATATACACAATATAATCATAATATATATTATAATGTAATTCAGAAGAGAATTGTGTGGCTGGATCTGGAGTAGGCTGAGATCAAGATTTTGAAAGTGTCAGTCTATAGGTAATAGCTATAACCATTAAGGTTAGTCCAACAATTATCAAGTGAGAGGGAAAGTCATAACCAATATTAGTACTTCAGGGCCTATGGAGAAAAATCATCTAACAAAAACGTATAGGAAATAATGATCAGAGAAGTGAACTTAAAGTGAGTTTAAAATTGATGGCAATTATTTAGAAGGGAGCAGTCAAAAAGACCCAGAGCTCAAGTAGGACAGGGACTGACTATAACTCATTGTATTGGATTATTAGGAAATCACCGCTGACCTTGGCAGAGGAAAAAAAAAATGAAAGTGGGATATAAAGATAAATTAATCTCTTTTAAAGAGGAAAATTATAGTGTGAGTATGAAGTAATATGGTGGGATTATATATACAAAGGATTATAACATTTACAGAGAAAGGCAATATGTGTTAGAGACCTAATGGATGAACTCAAGGGGTATATTTAACCTATTTAACCTAGTTCAAACTCCCAGGAGCAAGGAATTTAGCTAACAGTTCCACATTATCAGAGACCATTTAGATTTACATTTGAAAGTGTGTCAAGTAGAAGGGGGAAAAAAAACCCCGTAGAACTGCTAAGAATATTTTTGATAAGTCCACCAAGCTAAGACATTTCATGAATAAAATCTGAAATAAGCTGCAAAAGCAGGGTACACTGTGACACGGTTAAAAAGATACTGTGAAATAGTAACTTGTCTAGAAATGAGACGATAGGTTTAAGTGTCTGCCAAATTATTTGATTTAGAGGTAGAGAAGAGTTTTGATTGATGTAAGGAACAGCTGAAAACTTCTAAAAATGTGGTTTAAGAACTCCACAGAAAGTCCTATGTGGTTATAGTGTTCCGAATACTGAGAGAATAATGCCGTTCCATCAGCAGGTTTAGGACAAGCAAGGACACATGCATGCAGACTGTCTAAGAATAGGAGACGCTTAGAACCAAATCAACCTCCAAGGCCCAGACATAAAACTGAAAATGGAAAATATGGGCTTCTACCACTTGCTCAGTAAAAAAGAGGTAAGTGGTCATACGAGAAGAGCAGACTAAGGGAAAGGGAAGAACCATAAAATGGACTTCCATGAGAAATAACATTTGTATTCAGACACTGGAACAATGGGCAAACTGACATTAGCTGAAAATAACCTAAGTTAAAGAGTGTGGGCCTGCTTCAGAAAATGTAATCGCATGCCATGCCTATAAAGAACAGCTTTCGTTAAAAGGAATGGGGAAACACCTAGGGAAATTCATGGAGAAGAAAAGCAGAGAACTAAATATAGATTCTCATGAATTCTTACCCACAGTAAAAAAAAAAAAAAAAAAGGCAGAAAAGGGAGCAATAGAAATTAAGGAGTTAAAGAAAAGACCATGTACACACACACAACTCTGTAGATTATAGACCAAAACAGGAGCATGTAAATAGGTTAAATATAAAGCAGGCTGAGGAAACTGCCTACATAATTAAAGGAAGAACTGGAGAAATAGGAAGAAATGGACAGAATTAGGCCTATTGTTTTCATGAATCATTGAAATATAATTAAATGCATAGGTAAATTTGTTTTGCTTGTACAGTGTCAAGTTTAAGAATTGTAAATGAGTTACATACAATGGCATTTTTATTTTTAAAAATATACTATTGAAAATAAAAGGAGATAATGCAAGTGAAAGTGTTTTGATGAAGTTAAGTGTTCTATGTGGAAGGTGCAGTTATTATCTTTACCTTGTAATTCCAATGCTGGTTTTCTGTCCTTAAACCTTTGCTCATATCTAAGCAATCTGAGTTCATTCTATGGCTAAGATGTCATTATCTTGTATTTAAGGCTCAACTAAATTCTAAATATATTTTGTCTAAGTGTGTACCTTCTGTCAACTGATTCACAAAGCTATCAAGAAAATCCATAAATTTTTCTAGCTTGTTTTTGATTAAAAGAAAAATAACTTTCCATGTACTCTTTTCAAGAAAGAATGTGCTTATTTTTTAAATATTTGTATTTCTTTTTCAACAAGAAAAATAAAAAGGTTATACATCAAAAGCCCTATTTTAGTAGGCTTAAAAAGCACAAGTAAAATCAATATCATGCATTTTAGAGTTGTTGTAAATATCCCTACCAAAACACAATTCTATCTCCCAGTTCATATTAAAAGTGATGAGCGGAGAAGTCATTTGGGTATTACTTGTATCTGCAACAGTCTGTTTCTTCAAAATAACAAGTGACACAAAAAGGCAAATTTTTTTAAGTTAGATGTTGATAACATATATTTCATTGTCTTGGTCTCTATACATTTTCCTATATTGTGAACGTTTTCTTATTAAAAATAGAAACAGTAAAGGCCATGACTTTAAAATGTGAGAAATCATGTAAGTGATGTAATAAAGATTATAAAATAATGATAGAATTACTTCAAAGAAATATAAGAAAATAAAAAGGTGTATACATGTATGTGCTACATTTCCACTTTCTTTAAAAATTAATTTAGAAAATTGTCAGGCCACTCGCAGTGAAAAAAATACTATGTTTGGACTATATGAAATTGCCAGTACTTAACTATGTTTTGGCCAACAAAGTGTAAATTTTCTTATGGTTAGCCTGTATTAAATATCTCTGACTACTTAGCATTTTGAAAAGTTTCATATTAATTACAATTTAAGATAAATACGAAACTTTAATTTTTTTAAGTTTTATTTATTTGAGAGAGAGAGAGAGAGGGAGGGAGCATGAGTAGGAGGAGGAGTAGAAGGGGAGGGAGAAGGAAGGGGAAGGAATCTCAAGCCGACTCTGCACTGAGCAGGAGCCCCATGCAGGGCTTGATCTCAGGACTATGAGATCATGACCTGAGCTGAAACCGAATGAGCCACCCGGCACCGCTGGATCTTTAACTCTTTAATGTGATGGAAAAATTCTGTTAAATTTTAAAGATAAGCACCTGATGTATTGTATTTATATAGCACTTATTTTCCAATGGATTGATTTATTTATATTAAAATTTTTCTTGGAGCTAGCTGTCTTTATGACAGTTTAGACAAATTTTAATTTTATATAGAGACTCATCTTAAAAAGAAGTGAGCCTCAACAGACCTAGCACTGGAACATATGCCTCTGCTTTTCTTATCAACAGAGCCAATTTGTTAAATTTTGTGTATAACCTAAAAAGCTACCTATGTATGGAAAAATAAAAAATAAAAAACACCTGTCATCCTAAAATTAGGAAATTTCAAAGGACTCTGACTGTAAAGAGTCAGAATTATCCAAATCCCTTGCAGATGAATAAAAAATGAGGACATTCAATGATCATGTTACTTCTCAAGCAAATGTTGCATAAGGAGCAAGGGTGGATGATTTTTTCTATAAGTGAAAAATAACTGTACTATCAATTTTATGAACTTTTCACAAAGCTGCTATGAAATAAGAGGTCTGATGGTCATTTGAAATTCCTTCAGAGCCATCTAAAATTCTTTTGAAAATGTTCTTATTAAAGCCATACATTAAAGTTATATTTCATCATGACCAGGTGAGATTTATGATAAAGAAAAGTCATATACTCTGAACAAACTCAAAAAAAAAAAGAAAGAAAGAAAGAAATTGACAGGGGTGCCTGGGTGGATCAGTCCGTTGAGGGTTTGACTCTTGATTTCAGCTCAGGTCATGACCTCGGGGTCAGGAGGTCAAGCCCCAAGATGGGGTCCACGCTTCATGAAACCTGCTTGCAATTCTTTCCCTCTCCCTCTGCCCCTCCCCCTGCTCATGCTCACTCTTTCTCTCTCTCTCTCTCTCATAAATAAAAAAATAAAATCTTTTTTAAAAATTGACAAAAGCCAATACCCATTTTCAAAAAGTTAGGAATAGAGGGGAATTATCTCAATTTGATAAAGACCATCTAAATAATCCTGCAGTTAACATCATATTAATGACTGAAAGACTAAATACATTTTACCTAAAACAGGGACAACAAGGCAAGTGGGTCTGCTTTCACTATTCCGAACAATGGAAGTTCTGAGTGAGTGTAGTAAGACCAGAAAAGAAAATGGATACAGATTAGGAAGGAAGAAATGAAACTGATCTATTTAAAGTTGACATAATTGTCTACGTAAGAAAATCCCAAGGAATTTACCAAAATTAAAAAAAAAAAAAAAAAAACAACTCCTATACCTAGTGAGTTTACTAATGTCATAGGGTCAGCACAAAAATCAATTGCATTTCTGTATATTAACAATGAATATGTAGGAACTGAAATTAAAATCACAATACTCTTTATAATCACTCTGAAGAAAATTAAATACTTAGGTATACACTTAATAAAATGTATGTATAGGACCTTTAACTTGAAAATTATAAAATGTTGATGAAAGAAATCAAAGACCTAAATAAAGAGAAATATTTCATTGTCATTGATTAGAAGACCCAACAGACGAAAAATGTCATTTACTCTCAAATTGATTTATAGGTTTAATGAAATTACTGTCAAAATTCCAGCAAAGTTTTTTGTAGGCATCAACAAGTTAATTCTAGAATTTATATGGAAAGGTATAGGCCATAGACCTTACAGTCCCAGGACTAGCTAAAATAATATTGACAAAGAAGATAAAGGAGGGATCACTCTACTTGATATTAAGGCTTACTACATAGACAAATTAATCAAAATAGTGTAATTTTCATAGATATCTAGACACATTGATCAATTAGATAGAATAATGTTGATCTAAGTCATATCAATATGCCCAACCAATTTTTGATAAAGATGTTAAAACAATTCAATGGAAGAAAGATAGCTTTTCAACATGTAGCAATGGAAAAGTTAGAAATCCATAAGCAAAAATATGAATTTTCATCTTAACTTCTTATTTATTAAAAAATTACTTCAAAGTAATCATGGTTCTAAATGTAAAATGTAAAACTATAAAACTTTTAGACAAAATATAAAGGGAAATCTTTAAGATCTAGAGCTAGTCAGAGTTCTTAGATGACACAAAAAGTACGACCACTAAAGGAAAAATTGATAAATTGGATCTCATCAAAATTAAAAATTTTGCTCTATAAAATCCCATGTGAAGAGAATTAGAACACAAGATACAGAATTGTAGAAAATATTTGAATGCCATATATCCAGCAAAGGACAAGTAACTAAAGTATATTAAAACCTTTAAAATTTAACAGAAAAAATTGAACATGATAATAAAATGGGCAAAAATTGTGAAGAGACAGCTTACTGAGAAATATATACCAATGGAAAATAAGAATAAGAAGATATATTCAATATTAGGAATATGCAAATAAAAAACACAATGAAATATCATTATATACCTATCATAAAAAGGTAAATCATAAAAATGTCAAAAAATGAAAATACTAGGATTCAGGGAAATTCTATTCTTATACTGATGGTGGAAATACAAAATGGTATGACGACACTGGAAAACAGTTACAGAGTTTCTTTATAAGTGTAAATATGCCATCACCATAAAATCCAGCAATTGTACTCTTGGGCATTTTCCCCAGAGAAATAAAACTTGCATTACCCAAAACTCATAAATCAATGTAGCACTTTTGTTATTCATAATAGCAGTTTTATTCATAATATAATTCATAATAGCCAAAATCTGGATAGCCAAATACTGGAATAGCCAAATACTAGATACCATTTAACATGTGAATTTAGAAACAACATGTGAATAATTAAACTATTACATATATGCCATGGAATATTACTTAGCAATAAAAATCAACAATTATTGATTCATGCAGCAACTGTGAAGAATCTCCAGGGTATTAAGATGAGTTAAAAGTGGTTATCCTAAAGGATTATATGCTGTATGATTCTATTTGTATAATATTTTGAAATGGCAAAATTTCAGAAATGGAGGGGAGTAGTGGTTGAAGAATTAGGTGACATGGTGGGTAGGGGTACAGGGAAGAGAGGTGGATGTGATTATCAATGGATAAGAGCCACATGAGCAATCCTTGTTATGAAACCCCTCAGAATCTTGACTATGGTAAAAAATAAACAAATCTACACATATGACAAAATTATACAAAACTAAAATACACAGACAATTAGAAATGAGTATAGGTAAAACTAGACAAATCTAAATTATATGAGTAAAATGTATCAATGTCATAATTCTAATGTGACATTCTGCTATAGTTTTTGCAAAATTTTACCATTATGGGACCCTGGGTGAAGAGTACAATGAAATATCTCTGCATTATTTTTTACAACACATAGAAAACATATTTGAGAGACAAAAATGCAATATATTTTCATCAGTTTTGCCATTTTTCTCCCAGTTTTATTTATAAACCACCTTCTTTTTAGGTTTTAATTTGCAATAGAATTTAGTATTGAGCAATTTTACTTTGGAGAAAATAATTTATACATAGGTCCATATGCATTCACTGTTAGGATAGGTTAGTATAACCTGCAACACAGACACGTTGTGACATCATTCATTCCAATCAACTATGGCCTAACATATATTTTCATGTATTAGGCTTTAACTTATTTAGTATTTTATAAGCACTTAAAAAACATTTCACCTGCAGGAAATCTTTCCTAAAGGACCATGTTGTAAAGTCAGAGAGTTAGCTGGTACATCAGGCACCACATTCATGACAGATGAAAGTGGTGAGCATTGCAGTGAGTATATAAATGAGCCACAGCTCTTGAAGGCTGTATAGTCAATCTCACTTTAAAATGAATGGGTTATCTTGATGATAGTTTTGTTTGTGTGTTTGGTACTCAACTGAATCCATTTGGATAAATAAAACTTGGAAGGAGGCATTCTATCTCTTTTTTTTCAACAATCAAACATCTTATCAATAAGCTAGTTTTCAGATCTGAATTTAATTGATTTAAACTATTAATATCAAACTTACTTGTTACTCATAGGAAGAAAAATAGAACAGTGAGGATTCTGATCATTTAAGTTCAGTTATGTCAAATTATGTATCAGCAGAACATCTACACCATAGGTTTTGCTAGCATAAGTCGGAGTACAGATGTCCCCTAAATCATCTCCTTTCTCTCCTGTAAATTCTAAGACCTTCACAACTAATATTAGTTGAAGGGAGGACTGGGTAATCTACAGCTTTTAATTACCCGTGCCACTGCTGCTCTCCTATCATTAGCCTTGTGATAAGTAGACAAGTGGGGAAATCTATATTCATGATGAATGATGTAGTCTATATCTCTGGGGGAAGGGGGTGAGCCAATTAACTTATTGAAGGGAGAGCCTTAGCACAGTGAAAGCAATCTTAGCTAACCTTCCCACAAATCCACAACAACCATAGGCAAAGATTTGTTTTGGTGCCAAACACTTCAAGAAAGAGAAAATGAGTATTAATAGCTTCAAACTAGTTGGAGGAACTTAGCAGATAATCTGAAATAGAAAATATTTTTAATTAGCTAACACTGAAGAACTTAAATGATAATAATAATAAATAAAACCATACTGTGAGTGGCTTAACATTTCATTCGAAGTTTTTATTTTCCTCACTTTGGCTAATTGGATCATTTCCACATGAATGAAATACATGTTAAATTATTTACAGATAATTACATGGCTATGCTGTTGCTAAAATATTAAGACACAGTTGTCCCACAGGAAACATTGCAACAGACACAGTCACATGAAGAAATGAATAGCCAAGGAGATAATGAAGGGGAATTGTAAGAAAAGCCTATAGAACTAGAGCAGTGTTATTAAAATTAATTTATTTTCAAAATATTACAGGCACTTATTTTTTTCATCTCCCCATCTTTCTCTTCAAAATTAATGGCTCAAGTATCAGCCCCTTAAATTTGCTTGGTCTGAAAACTTGTGTCAGAAGTTAGGCAACAAATACATTTAAATTAGATTCATAACCAATATTCCACTTCCAATGAACATCCTATCAACCACAACTGCAGAAAGGAAGCGTTCTATTTTCTGTAGTTTAACTAAAGTGAGCCAGCTTTTCATTTAATAATGCCATTATTAATATCTAAACAAAGTGCTGCAGATCACATTAGTGGGCACTGAAACTAAGTGCATCTTGACTAATCGTAAGTGGTAGTTTTAAGTATTGCATTCCTCAGGCACTGTGGGCACTAATTAAGTACATTTTTGCATCGTTGAACTTTAGTTAACAGTTCATTTGATGCCATTTTTTGAGCTAAATAAATTGTGTATTAGGTCAGAGATAAAAACTAAGAAACAGAAACTTCTCAAGTTTGATGTTATTATGGGGCAAAATAAAATTTATTATATTACATTTGCCCACAATCTATTCTTCAGACTGTCTGCTGCCAACTCCTAAAAATAATTCTGTTTTTCTCTCTTGACTTCACTGCATTCCTCCATCATTCAAGGGAGGTTTAGCTAGCCTAGTTAAAGGACTTACGTGCTTTAGAATCAATAGAATAGAGAGGTACACAGCCCTCTAAACTGGAATGTAGGATTTTTTCGTACATATGGGTGTTAATATATCCTTATACTAGGAAAGAAAGAAAGAAAAAGAGAGAGAGAGAGAGAGAGAGAGAGAAACAAGCTACAAGAATAAAAGTGGAGACACAGTAAGGAAACAAGAGCCTTAAATCAAAGTTTTTAGGAGAGATCTGTGGGAGTATTGTTATGTTATTGATTTGTCTTCTATGTTATTATTTATTAATCAAGGAATAAACCTTAGAGATTTCAGTGAATCTGCAAGTTAAGATACTGAGTGAGTGGGTGAGTGGGTGAGGAAAGACCATTTTAGGAAATATTACTATGGATTTTGAATAGGCTTACTTTTGGTAATTTCTTAGAGATGTCAGTAAACATCGGAAGGATTTTAAGTGTTTTGTGGCCCAATAGATAGGTTCCCAGGTCATCAACCTTATCCCTGCCTCTTTTCCTCTGCCTGGAAATAGAAACTTGAATGCCCTCTTAATATGAGAAGGTTCCTTTTCTTCTTGATTTGCTTTGTAATTATAGAAGTGTTCATTTCCTTCCAGCCTTTACTTCTGGACCCATTACTGAGGGATCACAAATCTTGGTTTTCCATGCCACACTCTAACAAAGGGAATAACGGCCCTTGGAGAAAAAACTGATGCTAGGACTTAGGCAGGAAATATGCAAAATTTCCCTGGAGCATACTATAGTGGTAGCAAGTATGAAAATGCTCATTAATGATAACAACAACAACAACAACAAATTTTAAAATACACAGTGATGGTGGTTTTCCAAAGAGAAACAGGAACCAACTAACAAACCTCCTAAGGACCAAAGCTGGAATAATTCCAGCAACAAAATATAGTATTGTTTTATTACCCAAAGTATAACGTAAAGTCCATCCTGACAACAACAATAAAAAGGGTAAAGAATTTAAAAAATACAGAAGAGAGAAATCTCCAATGTAGAAAAAAAGACAATTAATTTGTGTAGATTCTCCACCTTTTTGGAGTTGGAGCATAACTCCCTACTCCTTAAGTGAGAGCTACACATAATGATGTCCTTCCAAAGAGTACAGTGTGGAAAGGGAGAAAAATAACTTTATAGTGGAGAAACCTGACAACCTCTGCTTCAGCCATATGTTTAAGGTCAACATCAATAGTCACAAACCATGCTGATAGAATGTACCTTTGATATAGTATGAGGAAATGCTACTTTATCCTTGTGATCTTCCTTCCCCAAAATACCTCATCACAGCCTAACCATGGAAAAAAAAAAATCAGACAAATACCAATTGAGGGACACTCTACAAAACACATGACTATACAACACAACACTTTCAAGGTCATCAAAAAAAAGGGAAAGTCCAAGAAACTGTCACAACCAAGAGAAGCTTTAGTGAATAATAATGTATCTACATTGGTTATTAATTATAACAAATGTAGCATACTAATGTAACAGGCTAATAAAAGGGGAAACTGAGTGTGAAGTATATGGAAACTTTGTACTATCTTTGTAATTTTTCTTTGAATCTGAAATTGTCATTAGATTACAAAGTTTATTTTAAAAAATTACATGACAAACTTCGTAAAATCATTCTCTATTACTGTCATTTAAAAAGGAACAAGTATAGAAATATAAAGCTCCATGGCTTTCTATATTTTCTTTTTATATTTACCTGTAGTACAGATATAAACCTTAAAGTACAACTTCTGTCTTGTCACCAGGAGAAAACAGGCATAAAGATAGAGGCCAACACATAAGGATGGAGAAGTAGAAAGTTGAGAATAAACTGAATTCATGACAACATCACTGAACTTTTTTATTCCTGAACTTCTTACCTTCAGACTTCTTTATTTCCTGAAACAAATAAATGTCCATCTCTTTACATGGTGAATCCTACAGAGAACCAGCAAGTGTAACCCAAGACAAGAAAGGCAAGGATCATGGTTCTGCAATAAACATGGTATTATAACAGTACCAGTACTTTTCCTTTCTCCTCCTTATGCCACGATCTCAACCATCCACATTGAACAATTAATTCAGACTGAGAAGGTAGAGCTGGAAAGGAGAAAGCAGCTGATCTTGCCTCTCAAACCACTGAAGGCTTCTGGCTGCATCAACCCTGCCTTAGGGGAGAGAAGAAAGTTGTATGTAGTTAAGTTTTCAGAAATTTGATATTATAATTTATAGACTGGAGTTATATTAAATCAGACTAGAATTTTATTATCTCAAAGTCATGAGAAATTTCTACGATTCCCCCCAATTTTTTCCCAATAGAAGAGGAAGAATGAGTCTCAGGAATGGGGCTGAAGAGATATTGGGAACCCATTTAAAGTTGTTCATTTTTTCCCCACCAAATCCAGCATATTGAATAAATCGGTTACACAGGTTTACAGAAAATTTAGGGAGAGGCTTATCTTCTGGTAGCTTGTGTTTTCTATCAAAAACTCTTAAGGAAAGCAGTAAGAAGAGCTTATTTATATACCTACCTGTAAAAAAAAAAAAAAAAAAAAAAAGGAGAAGGTGACCTATATCTCAACAACAGCAACAATGACAAAACTTTCTAATATGTTGGTATACAGTCAAGTTTAAAAATACTAAAAAAGAAACTAAGCTCTCGCTTACAAAGTTTAATTTATAGTCTGCTTCCTTTTTCTGATAACTTTTATTATTAAAAACCTTTTTATCTTTTTCTTCTACATCTTTGAAATTATTCATTTTTTTCTGGTTTAATGAAATTCATTTAGATATATAAAGGCTATCTTTCTCTAGGGGAGGGAGGGATAGAGTAATAAGACTACTTGGGTAATCCTGTCAATATAAAAGCAACATAAGGGAAGCAAGTTAACAAAGTAGCACTGATACAGACCACTTGGAGAATTTGATCACCATTTAGTAAATCTGAAGCCATACTGAATTTGTTAAACTATAGAATATTTTAATAAAATCTAAAGTATAATATCCTAGTATATAAGTTAACCATTACTAAAAAACTTGAAGTTAACAGAAACATTGCCTTAAAGCCAATGTTTTATAACTGCACACACAAAAGTCATAATATCATAGAAATTTTAATGTGAAATTATTTATTAGACTATTTAAAGAAACATTTAAGAAATATATAGTTTCTTGAATACGGTTTTGAAATATAATGGTTTGGATATCTCAGAAATTAAATATAAGTCCAAACATGCTAAAATCAAGTAAAACTGCTTAGAACAATGTAAAAATCAGTAACTCCATAAGCAAAATAAAAATATGTCATCAATAACTCCATTAGTAAGTATTATACAGTACCTCAACTCTGAAATAATTATTTTCCTTATATCAAGAAGTAATTTATTGCTTTACTTCACTTTCTACCAAACTTAGACATGATATTTAATAAACTTAAAGTCTTCTTCATTTTCTGAAGAACGTGCTATTGCAAGAAAATGTACATCTTTTATGCTAGTGCTTATTTAACATATAAATCATCTCTACACTTATAAAAGTAACCACTTTGAAACTCCTTATAACATCTCTACTTGGACATTTTCATTTGATTTCTTTCTTTAAAAACAAAAAATCTTATTTATTTGGAGAGAACACAAGCAAGGGGGCTCGGGCAAAGGGAAAGGGAGAAGCAGGCTCCCTGCTGAGCAGGAAGCCCCATGCAAAACTCAAACCCAGGATCACCACCTGAGCCACTCAAGTGTCCATAGATTTCCAGGACCCCAGGATCACCACCTGAGCCACCCAAGTGTCCATAGATTTCCTTCTAAATGGGCATAAATCTTGAAGATTTATATATCTCAATCTCATACCCTATTCTAGAAACATCCACAAGATTGACAGCACATTCAGAAGCTTTTAAATTATGAAACCCACCTAATTTCTTCATGCTTTTGAATATTGGTAAATGATTAGCCTGTTACCCATATTTGGTATGTATGCCATTCTTCACAGTTCTTACAAAGTTATCAGCAACTTCTAGTGATCTCACCTGGAAGATCTCCATATCCTAGGCTGTCAGTTAGATGAAGTCCCTAATTACTTCACTTAACCTGAGCTTCTACTCCATTCAATCAATATTGTGTTCTTTTTTGCCAATCTTTGTGGCAGATAAGAAAGAAAGAAAATGAAAGTTTTGCTTTATCTCTACCATCCATTCATATCTTTCAGCCCTAAGTCTTTTTCATCTCTTGCTCTGAACATATATTTAAATTTTCATAGGTTGGTCCTTACTATTTTTTATGGATGTGTGTTTCATCTGGACTTTAGTCTTTTTAATGTTATGCTTACAGATCTATAAAAGCCTTTTATAAACATTCTTGATTGTACTCTTATTCTCTCTTTCTCTCTCTTTTACTTTTTGCCCTTTCTAGATGTCCTTTGTAAACATAAGCACTTTGGCCAGCTATGTATATAAGCCTGTGAGATTTACTTCCAGATAGTTACAGAAGCCATCCATAAAATATAATCAATTAATCAAAATATTGTTCAATTCCCACAATGGCATGAAACTAGAGATCAACAAGAGGAAAGATGAAACACTACAAATATGTGGAAATTAAACTACAGATTTCTGAACAACCAATAGATCAAAGAAGAAATCAAAAAAGAAAGAAAAAGTTATCTTAATAGAATAAAAAATAAAAACACAGTATAGTTTATGGGATTCAGCAAAAGCAGTTCTGAGAGGAAAATGTATAGCAGTAAATGCACATATTAAGAAACTAGAAAGACCTAAAAAAAATCTATCTTTATACTTCAAAGAAAAAGAAAAAGAAGAAGTTAAGCCCCAAGTTAGCAAAAGGAAAGAAATAATAAAGATCTGAGTGGAAATAAATGAAATGGACACCAGAACAATAATAGAAATAATCAATAAAAGTAAGATCTCATTTTTAAAAAGATAAACAAAATTGACGAAACTTTATCTAGACTAAAGAAGAAAAATAGAAGTTCCAAATAAATAATATTAGAAATCAAGGAGGAGGCTGTACAACTGACAACTACAGAAATGCATAAGATCATAAAAAACTACTACAAACAATTATATGCCAACAAGTTACATAACAGAGAGAAACTGATAAGTTCCTACAATGTACAACTTACCAAGACTAAATCAGGAAGAAACAGAAAATCTGAACAGACCAATGAGTAAAGAGACTGAATCAGTAATCAAAAACCTCCCAACAGAGAAAACCCACCAGATGGCTTCACTAGAAAATTCTACGAAAGATTTAAAGAAGGATTAATGTTAATCCTTCTCAAAATCTTCAAAAATTTGAAGAGGAGAAAACACTCCCAAACTCATTCTATAAGGTCACAATTACCTTGATACCAAAGCCAGAGGTAGACAATACAAGAAAACTATAGACCAACATTTCTGATGAATACAGATGCAAAAATTCTCAACAAAATATCAAGGCAAATTCAAGGACACATTAAAAGGATTATCTATCATGACCAAGTGGGATTTATGCCTGGAACACAAGAATGTTTCAATATATACAAACTGATTAATGCAATGAAAGATAAAAATTACATGATCATCTCAAAAGATGTGGAAAAAGCATTTGAGAAAATGCAACTTTCTTTCATGATAAAACCTTCAAGAGATTGGGTATAGAAGGAATACATCTGATCATGATAAAGGCTATATATGACAAATTTGCAGCTAATATTACCCTCAGTGGAGAAAAATTGAAAGCTTTCTCCTCTAAAATCAGAAATAAGTCAAGGATGCTCACTGTCATCATTCTTATTCACTATAGTAGTAGAAGTACTAGCTAGAGCAATTAGGAAAGACAAAGGCATAAAAGACATCAGAATCAGAAAGGAAGAAGTAAAACTGTCACTATTAGCAGACGGTATGACTTTGTATTTAGTACATCCCAAAGACAACCAAACAACTGCTGGAACTAATCAATGATTTCAATAAAGTTGCAGGGTACAAAATTAAAAAAAAAAAATCAGTCGCATTTCTATACACTAATAATGAAACATCCAAAAAAAATAAAGAAAACTACCCCATTCACGAGAGCTTCAAAAACAACAGAATAACTAGGAATAAATTTAACCAAGGAAAGAAAAGATCTATACAGTGAAAACTACAAGAAATGAAAGAAATCGAAAAATAAAAAACAAATGGGAAGACCTGTTATCTTAATGGATCAGAAGAATTAATATTTTAAAATATCCACACTATCTAAAGCCATGTACAGATTCAATGGAATTCTCATCAATTTTTTTAAAGCCATTCTTTACCAAAACAAAAACAAATAAATAAACAAAAATACTTTAAATTTGTATGGAAACACAAAAATCCTTAATAGCCAAAACAATGATAAAAGAGAAAAACAAAGCTCGAGGTATCACACTTGCAGATTTCCTGATTTCAAACTATACTACAAAGCTATAGTAATTAAAAAGGTAAGGTACTGGCATAAAAATAGACACATAGATAAATGGAACAAAATGAAGACCCCAGAATTAAACCTCTGCTTAGTCAACTAATATTTGACAAGGGAGCCAAGAACAGCAAATGGGGAAAAGATGGTCTTTTAATAAACAGTACCTGGAAAACTGGATAAACACATGCAAAAAAAAAAAAAAAAAAAGACCCCTATCTTACATCACTTACAAAATTAACTTAAAATGGATGAAAGGCTTAAACATAAGACATGATATCATAAAAGAAAATCTAGGGAAAAGGCTCCTTAACATTGGTCTTAGAAATTTTTTGGATATGACAACAAAACCACAAAAAACAAAAGCAAAAATCAATAAATGGGATTACATCAAACTTAAAAGATTCTGCACAACAAAAGAAACAATTAACAACATGAAAACCAACCTCCAGAATGGGAGAAAAAGTTTGCATACTATATATCAGATAAGGGATTAATATCCAACTAAATTTTTTCTATACCTTGGCTATTGTAAATAATGCTGAAATAAACATGGGAGTGTTTCATTTCCCTTGGATATATACCCAGAAATGAAATTGCTGAATCACATGGGAGTTCTATTTTTAATTTTTAAAATTTTAATCTTAATCTCCAAGATATAAAAAGGACTCATACAACTCAACAACAACAAAACCCCAATCAGATTAAAAAATTGGCAGAAGAACTCAATAGACATTAAAAAAAAAAAGCATACAAATGATCAATGGGTACATAAAAAGGTTCTCAACACTACTAGTAATCCGATCAATAAAATAAATAGTAGTACTGAACTATAACTCATAGTATAAAATAAATATATATTAGTCTATACTGATAGATATAAGTAAGTGATCTAACTAGTTAATTTGAAAAGAAGATGAGAAGAGATAAATCTCTTAAGAATTGAAAATATATACTTGCACATATATATTACATATATGCAGATTCCATCCCCCCACCCCACCCTGTAGGAGTTGGAGCTTAATTCTCTTTTATCCTGAGTGCAGGCTAAACTTCATGACCTGTTTTCAAAACATGGAAAGGGAAGAATTTGGAAAGGGAAAATTAGTAACTTAGTATTATCAGAGAAACCTGGAAGACACTACTTTACTCAAGTGATCAAGATTAAATCATCATATGTGCAAAGAATGTAATGTGACAGGATATGAAAGTCAATTCACCTCTGTGGTATTATTTCTAATAATCCATAACACCAGTCTAAGCATAAAAAATGTATCAGACAAAACCAAACTGAGAAACATTCCACAAAATGACTTACCAGCACTCCTCAAACTTTCAAACTAACTTAAAAAAAAAGAAAGGAAAGACTAAAAAACCATTACATTCAAGACTAAGAAGACATGACAAGTAAATGCAATGTGGTGCCGTGGGTTGTATACTAAAATAGAAAAATGCTGTTAATTGAAAAACTGTTGAAATTTTAATTAAGTCTAGTATTTAACATAATCTGTTTATTTCTTTATTTTGATAAATGTATCATAGTAATGTAAGAAAATAACATTAAGAAAACTGAATCTGGGGCACCTGGGCGGCTCAGAGGGTTAAAGCCTCTGCCTTCAGCTCAGGTCATGATCCCAGGGGAGCCCTGCCTCCCCCCTCTCTCTCTGCCTGCCTCTCTGCCTACTTGTGATCTCTGTCAAATAAATAAATAAAATCTAAAAATTAAAAAAAAAAACAACCTGAACCTAGGTGAGGAGAACCCTTGCAAGTTTCTTTAAAAATCTAAAAACTTGGAATAACACGAAGTACATTGGGAGATGGAGCAGAGAAGTGAGTTGGGGGAAATTGGAGGGGGAGAAAACTATGAGAGACTGTGGACTCTGAGAAAGAAACTGAGGGTTTTGGAGGGGAGAGGGGTAGGAGGTTGGGGGAGCCTGGTGCTGGGTATTATGGAGGGCACATATTGCATGGAACACTGGGTGTGATGAATAAACATGAAAGCTGGAACACTGGAAATAAAATAAAATAAAATAAAATAAAATAAAATAATAAAATAAAATGGAAAAAAATCTAAAAACTTCCCAAAATAAAATTTTAAAAATAAAAATATAATTATATGTGTTATAGTTCATTTATTTAAACCACAAATACTTAACTAATAGATAATTTATTCTAAAACCCCTTTTGGAGTGCTTTATATATAGTTTCAATGTGCTAGGGAGATTAGAGACATAATGGGACTGCATTTTACCTACACAGATTAGCACTGTCCAACAGGACTTTGTGATGATGAAATGTTCTTTACCTGTGCTATCCAATACTGGAGTCACTAACTACATATGACTGTGGAGCACTTGAAATGTGACTGAGACTGAGAAAATATAGTTAATTTTTATTTAATAATCACTTGTGACTGGTGTCTACCGTGTTGGACAACACAGTTCTAGATAATCCATCAAGAGGGCATGTTCCCTCAAACCAAGGAATCACCATCATAATTAATTTTTTAATTTTTTATGGATTTTTAATGGAACTTCTTAAAACATTTAATTTTTTACAAATTTTTAATGGAGCTTCTTTAATATATTAGGCAAACGAAAATTATATTTAATAGAAATACTATCACTTTAACACACATAAACAGAAAGATAAACAATTATAATTGTTAGCCAGTCGTCATTTCAGATTTAAGTGTGTTTGATACACAGAGAAATGCATTTGATCTAAAGATAGGTTAGCTTTTCTCCAGTCCTAAGAAGTTGATGTTTTCCTGCTTCAGTGCTTCTGGATGAAGCATGCTATTTTGAACTAGATAATCTTATGTTCTCTGTTTTCTTAAGATACAGTCTGCTGTGACTTGATGAAATGTGACATGCTTGTCACTTTTTGTTAAAAGTGAGTATAAATGGGCAAATATCCATGTAACTAGAATGTTTTCCTATTATTCGTTCCTGGCAGGTAATAGTCTACTAGCACAGTCCTACATGGGAGGGAAAAAAAAACCATTGGCAAAAAAAGCAGCTGATGCCTTAACAAAAAAAAAAAAAAACAAAAAAACAAACAAACAGTTAAAGCATTAAATTCAAGAGAGCCTGCTTCTATATTCCCAGGATTCTGTCTTGCTTACCCATAGTCTTATTTGAAAGGTTGACTAATAATTACTTCTTAAGCAAATGATCAGAATATATATACAGAATGAGATGAGGAACAGGTAGGACCAGTACACCAGAATTGCATTTTTGTAGAAAGCATATTTAGTGAAAAGGGAGAGAAATAGTGCTGACAGCGTATGATAAATAACTAGAATTGTTTCTTATTAGAATAGTTTCCTGAATTGTCCAGGAGGCATTATACTTTAAGCCATGTTCTTAGTGATGCAGAAAATTTCTACTTATAATGCCATATGAATTCCACCTTCTACTATTATGAAAATGAGGAGTAAGAGAAAGATACTCCATTTTCTTTCTGTCACTCTCAAAAATATTAAGGTAATATTATGAAAAAGTATTTATCTAAATGGTTATCTTTTTTTAAAGTCCATGCAAGGCAAGAAATAGTCCAATGCAATTTGATTTAATTTATACATGGTTGACAAAAGATAACATATAGCTGAAAGAATGTATTTTAGCTAGTAAAAGTAGAAATCATTTCAAGGAGGCCACATATTCTAGATTTACCTTTAACTGTCACAGATAAAAAGGATTAATTAATGAAGTCTGCACTCAATAGATAAAGGGCTCCTTTGGTAGTCTGTTAATTTTCTTGAAAGAGAAAGATAGTCCAGGTTGAATTTTCTCTTTAGCTTGAAATGGATTCCAGCTCTTCCTTCTTAATATCAGGAGGGGAAAAAAAGCAGAATATAAAAGCTAAAAATTAATCATAAATATTACATCAGTAGCATCCTTTAAAAACCGCAATGTATATTTAAAGTCACGAATCTCATACACTTCACAAGATATCATTCAGATTTTTTTTTAAAAATCGAAGAATCTGAAATCTGTTATAGTCCATATGATTTATGGTACCAAAGAATATTAATATTATATAGTGATACATTAGTCAAATTAGATTCCATGCACATAATGATGGAATAGAATTTCTCATTTATTCATTTTTGAGTGGAAACAATGCCATTTATTGTAAATATCTTCTCGTCGTTGAGTGAAACATTCTTAACAATAACTGTGATGTAGGGAGTATTTCTACAGAGAGTAAAATAGTGATATTCCTTAAAGGAAATAACATTCAAGTTTGGAAAGACACACTAGGAAATAGTCTTACAGATGTTACAAAAATGTCAGGGCCCACAATAATCAATGATAATCCATAAAATTAGATTTAAGGTCTGACAAAAAATAAAGGTTAACTCTAAATAATGTTTTAAGAGTTTCAAGTTGCTGTTATTAAATGGGTTAAAAATTGAGCTATTATTAAAAACATGAGAAAATTATTATTAAAGTGAAATTTCTTTATCTCACAATGTGTAGAATCCTTTTGCGTGATAAAGTGAAGGTTCTATATAGTTGAGAATTATTCCCAAATTTTATCTCCAGTCTGGATCTCTCTTCTGATGATCAGAATTACAGATCCAAATCATCAATTAGATGATTTACTAGGTAACTCAATAGGTACCTTAATGTATCCAAAAATAAACTCTTGATCTATCCCTCAAAACTTGCTCTTTTCAAAGTCTTGCTTCCCCACAGTATCCACTATCTCAGGATATGGCAACTCTCTTGAGTTATTTTATAAACCTAATGTTGTCCTTGACTTTTCTCATATTTTTAGAAAACATATCCAATCCATTAGCAAATTCTGCTTCAAATAGTATCCAGGATACAACCGCATCTCCCTACTTCTACTATACTATCATCTCTGTCTTAAGTTATTGCAATAATAACTGGTCTCTTTGCTTTGACCTTTGTTCCACACTTCATATATATTCCATTCTCAATACATGTAATGCTTCTAATGTATAAGATGGATTTTTGTCACATCTCTCTTCAAAATTGTTCAGTGGCTTTTCAACTTCAAAACCCCAAATCCTTATGATGGCTTATAAGCACTTATATATTTGAACACCCCACCCTTCTTTGATCTCATCTTCTACTATTTCTTTTTTATCCATCTTCTTCAAGACAGAACTGCTTCTCCTTGAGAAGAGTAAGCATCTTCCTTTTCCCTTATCCTTCTCTCTGCCTGAATGATCTTCCCCCACTGATCTTCCTACATGGCTTCCTGCATGACTACCTTAGTGCTTCTCACAAATGTCACTTTATCCATTTACCTTTCTTGATGACAATTTTTTAAAAAGTATCTCACATTCTCTATATCCCTTCTCTGCTTTATTTTTCTTTATAGTACTTATTATATATTTTTAGTATGTTTCCCCTAAAAATGTATGTTACTTAAGTGCAGAAATTTATCTCTTTTATTAACAATTCCATCCCCAGTTCTTCAAACAAATGCCAATTATGTGGGTGCTCAGTAAATTTTTGATGAATAAATAATTTATATGTGCATAACACATAACCATTTGATTACAATTTTGTTTACCTATCAAACATCTACTGTGGTCTCTTCAGCCAGTTTCATATTTAAACTTCTGATTCAAAACCTATAGTGCACTGATCATGTTTGTCTGTGGCATTTTAATTTCAAGAAAATCAGCAAACATTTGTTTTGTTTTACTCTACAAAATCACTGCACTAAGTATTCTGGAATAAAAATATAATAAAATCTCAAAGACCTTATTTTTTCATTAAAAATATAGTTCTAGGGGTCCCTGGGTAGCTGAGCTGGTTAAGCAGCCACCTCTGATTTCAGCTCAGGTCATGATCTCAGGGTTGTAGGATTGAGCCCCTCATACCACCCTCTGCTCCCTGTTCTCATGAGGCTTCATGCTCACAGGGTATCTGCTTGAGAGCTCTCTCTCTCTCTCTCTCCCACTCTGTCCCTGCCCCTCCTCTCTTGCTCTCTCTCACTCTCTCTCAAATAAATCTTAAAAAAAAATAAAAATAAAAATACAGTCCTAGCATCATCTACTTTATAGACAAATGGAAGGAAATGCATGTAGGAACATAATTATTATTAACATCTCTTCATAGATACAGAGCATAGGTGGGAAAGTTAGTCATTGTCATCACATGCTAGCTTTGAGTCTGACATTATATGAGTATGTTTCCAGGAAAACATGCCTAGAATGTAATGATTGAAACTTGTGATCACAACTTCAAAGACTACGGGGTACATCATGCAAAATAATGCATGAGATATAAAAATTAAACTTCTTGAGGTGCAGTTTAGCATAATGATTCCAAAGTTATATTTCTTTTAAAACACATTGCAGACCAAATTAAATACAGAAAGAAAATCACACAAAGACAAAATGTACAGCATGGCTCAGGAATGACCAATTTGTGATTTCTGATACAAAGGAATTGTAACATATAGGTTTTTCTTCTTCATTGTTAACCATCTTTTGTATTAAAAAAGTAACACTTGACAAATGGCTTATGTGTGATCCAAAAAAAAAAAATGTAGGCAAGACTTAAAAATATGTCAATATTTATCTAATTCTATCATGGGGAAGAAGGAGTTGTGATTCTCAGCAACCAAGTCCTGTTTTTAAGGAGGAAATACTGCTATTATGTAACAGTATAATTTATCCAATTGCATTACCTTGAGATTACTAAAAGGAAGAGGAGAAGGGATGGGAGGAGATGTAGATGAAGCAGACAAAGATAAAGATGAAAAAGAAGTTAAAAAAAGAAGAAAAGGCGAAGATGGTGATCGCAATAAATTTTCAGTCATTTTATTCCCAAACTCTAGTCACCACATATGGCAATACATTGGCTCATGGTTTGTAAGCATTAATAGTAATGATTCATTTAATTATTTTTATTCATTAATTCATTCTACAAATAGTTTTGAGCCCTTGCTACATGCAAGGCTCAACTACATGTACTCAACCCTGGGTCATCTGGAGAATATTATACACAGCTCCTGTCTTCATATAGCAATACTGTGGTAGACTTTCTCCCTAGGAAGGTATCCACAGTCCTGAGTGCCAAATGATGACTGTGTTTTTAAACCAAATATTTATTTTCTAGTGAAAATAAATGACATCTGATTTATCAAGCATCAGTTGCTTGTGAGGTCATTTAATGTTAATTAGTTAAATGTTTGGGGGTGGGATTTTTAATTTTTTTAAATCAGTGACATGTTTATGTCATGATTATTCATGGATAAAAAAATTTTAAGCCCTATTTCTAGAAACACCTCAATGAATCTTTTGAGAAAACTTGACCTGTGATAGTCTTATTCAAGCACTGTCATTCTTTGAGTCCCAACCAGAGCAGTAATCTCTCTTCGTTCATCTTCCTTTCAAATACTGCATGGTATATATATTTTTAAAACCTATAGACACAGTAGAAGATTTATAGGTTTGGATTAATTGTGAATACTAGAGGAAAATTCACTTAAGGTGTAGCTGGACTGGACTAGATGAGCAGTTGATAGCAGTAAAGAGGGTCAGTATCTCGAGGCTAGAAAGCAACATGACAAAACATGACTACCTCACATGGACATAGTGCAAACTCTGAAGTGGCATAGCACAAACTGTGTGCAGAAGCTATGATGCGATGGTAGAAATGAGTTTATATTCTACAGAACTTTGGATGTCATTTAAGAGAATTACATGGATAATGGTCACTGCTTTTTAATACAGAGTGGCAATAATGAGCAGAATAAATTAGATGAGCAAGAGATTAACCAGAGGATAGCTGATAAAGACAGCAGACGAATTCTCTGAAAGCCATTTTGTGGAAGGGCGCTTTCCTGGCAGAAAGGGATACGGTTCGCCAAATGACCAATTCACTTAATGACCAATTCAAAAGAAGATCAATTCACCAAATTGTTTTAGTCCTTCCCCCAAAAATGGACTTTACTGATTACTTACAAAATGCACAATAATTTCTTTTGCAGTGGAAGGTTTCAACAAGCTTTACAAACATTTTCCTCCCAGAGATTTGGTTCTGATACAGTCATTTTGCCCTACTTGTTTTGCCCCAGTTGCTCTACCAGAAAGAGCAGTTTTAAATGAATTTTTTTCCAGTTACTATTTTTCAAACAATGAAGTGGGTCAGTTTCTTCCAGACATTTTTAATGCAAATACTATCTTTCTCCCTTTTATTAATATTGAGATTTTTAAATGGATCTATCAAATTAATTGTTCATATTTTTCTCGTTTTATGAATCCCATGCATCATGCCATTCAGTATCATATACATGAAATGATGAATTTCTTCAAGTGAAATGTAATAGCTGTTTTATTTCCTCTATGTTTATAGACTTTGTCAGTAAGAGAACAAAATTTATGTGTACATGTACATTTTCACATATCATTGTTAACTTTCTCATTTATCAAAATTCTTAACCCGTGGGATTTGTACTCCAAATTAGACACATACTTCATATAAATTAGTACAGACATAAATCCACAAAAATAGAGAAAACAGGAAACTGTGCTAAAGTGAAAGTCTACCAATTTTCATATAAAATGTTGATTATTCAAGAAATGCTCAGAGATGACATCACCAAAATGGCAACATAGGTTGTTCCCAACTTCACTCTACCCCACAGAACAGTTAACAACTATTCATAGACAAGAAACTACTGAGAATCCTAGAACATGGGAGGGAGGCTGAAGTACTCCCTGCACCACAGAGACCACATTAGAAGGGTGAGAGGAGCAGCAACATGCTGA
Source organism: Martes martes (assembly GCF_963455335.1). Lineage (NCBI taxonomy): Eukaryota > Metazoa > Chordata > Mammalia > Carnivora > Mustelidae > Martes > Martes martes. The sequence continues at coordinate 77,386,541 of NC_137894.1, forward strand.
TCACATTATCCCTCCCCGTGGCCTGTGCAGCACCACACTGAGAGGTCTTCCTGGGCCTGCAGTTTGTCCAGTAGGAAAAGAGAGCCTAGGGTGGACATCAAGGTCCCCAGAATTGTGAGTTACTTCTTGGGAGTCCCTATTTCTGTCTTGCCCTGGGGAATTGTGGGGAAATCTGCAGGCCTTGACCACTGGGAATCTGATTGTGACAGTTGTGATGGGCAGAGAAGTAAGAGTGCAAGGTTTAGGAATTTTATTGAAGATATTTCATGGAAGCTTCATGGTAACCACAAGAGAAAAACCTATAGTAATTACATAAAAGACAATGATAAAAAAACAAAATATACTTATACCAAAGGACATCAAAACATACAGAGAGAGATATTAGGATATAAACAAGGAACAAAGAATCTATAAAACATCCCCAAAACAATTAACATAATGACAACTGTAAGACCTTACCTATCAATAATTACTGTAAATATGGATAAGTTAAATTCTCTAATCAAAAAAAAAAAAATAAAGAAAGGGGAGAGAGAATGGCTGAATGGATTTAAAAAATAAGACCCACTGATATGTTGTCTACAAGAGAACCACTTTAGTCCTAAACATACATGTAGACTGAAAGTGAGAGGACAGAAAAACATATTTCAAACAAATGATACCCAAAACAAACAGCAGCAACAATAAAAAAGTGGTAGCTATACTTATATCAGAGAAAATAGACTTTAACCTAAAAATAGTAAGAAGAGAAAAAGGTTATTATATAATGATAAAATTGTCAATCCATCAAGATATAAAAATGTATACACACAACATGGGAACACACAGATATATAAAGTAAGTGTGAAAGGAGCTAAAAGGAGAAATAAGCAATAATACAACAACAGCTAGGTACTTTAACACCCCATTCTCAACAATGTATGGATTATCCAGACAGAGAAATAGAAAGGAAATGGTGGATTTGAACATTACAAAGGACCAAATAGATCTAGCACACATGTACAAAACATTCTCTTTCACAACAGCAAAATATACATTCTACTCAAGTGCACATGGGACATTTTCTAGGACAGGCCATATGTTAGTCCACAAAAAAATGACTTAGCAAATGCAAACATTTTGAGATAATACCAATCTTCTCCTCTTACCACCTTAGTATGAAACTAGAAATCATTATTAACAGGAAAAAAACTGGAAATTCAGGAATACATAGAAATTAAGCTTTCCTGAATGACTAGTGAACCAAAAAAGGAATTACAGAGGAAATAAAGTATCTTAAAGAAAAAAAAAAAAAGTGAAATCACAACATACCAAACTAATAGGATGCAGCAAAAGCAAGCGTAAGAGGAAAATTCCTATAACATAGGAAATGCCTATACTAAGAAGCAGAAAAAACAAACAAAAAGAAAAACAAACAAATAAACAAACAAACAAAAAAACCCTAAACCTACACCTTAAGGAGCTGGAAAAGAACTGAGCCCAAATTTAGTAGAAGAAAGAAAATAATAAATATTAAAATATAAATGAATGAAATAAAGAAGAGGAAAGCAATAGAAAATATTACTATAATATAATTATATATAATTAATATAAATGAATGAAACAAAGAAGAAAGCAATAGAAAAGATTAATATAACTAATATAATGAAATAGAGAAGAGGAATGCAATAGAAAAGATTAATGTAAGATAGTGTAACCATAATTAATATAACTAAATTAATTAATATAACTTAGTTGGTTCTTTGAAAAGATAAATGAAATTGATAACCCTTTTGCTCAACTAATAAAGGAAAAAAGAGAGAGGATCCAAAGCAACAAAATTATGGATAAAAAAGGAGATGTCACAATGGTTACTATGGAAATACAAAGGATTAGAAGAAGCTGCTATGAACAATCATATACCAATAAACTGGACACCTTAGAAGAAATGCAAAAATTCTAAGAAACATATATAACTTACCAAGATTGAATCAGGAAGAAAGAAAAATGGAATAGTCCAATTACTGGGAAGAAGATTGAAAGATTGAAACAGTATAAAAAATCTTCCAATAAAGAAAAGGCCAGGACTATATGGCTTCTTGGTGAATTTCACCAAGCTTTTAAATCATTAGTACTAATCATTTTCAAATCCTCCAAAAGAATTAAAGAGGAAGGAATACTCCCAAATTCATTTTACAAGGGCAAAATCACCCTATAACCGAAGCCAGAAAAGGACACTATAAGAAAACTACAGGTCAACATTCCTGATGAATATACAAGAAAATTTCTCAATAAACTATGCTGACTGAAACAAGTCAAGCAGAGAAAGTCAATTATCATATGGTTTCACTTACTTCTGGAGCATAAGAAATAACATGGAGGACATTAGCAGAAGGAAAGGGAAAGTGAATTGGGGGAAATTAGAGGAGGAGATGAACCATGAGAGACTTGGACTCTGAGGGTTTTGGAAGGGAGGGGGGTGTGGAGATGGGTGAGCCTGGTGGTGGGTATTAAGGAGGGCACATATTGCATGGAGCATTGGGCATGGTGCATAAACAATGAATCTTGGAACCCTGAAAAAATTAAATTAAATTAAAAAATAAAGTATTAACAAACTGAATTTGGCACTTCTTTAAAAAGATAATTCACCGTGATCAAGTGAGATTTATCCCTAGGATGCTAGAGCAGTTCAACATACACAAATTCATCAATATGATACATTGTGTTAATAAAATGAAAAGAAATTTTATGACCATCTTAACAATAAAAAATACTTTTTTGACTAAACTCAGCAGCCATTCATGGTAAAAATCCTTAACAAATTAAATATAGAAAGATTATACCTAAGATAATAAAAGCCATATGACAAGACCATAGCTAACACTATATTCAATGGTGAAAGTTTGAAAGCTTTTTCTCTAGGATTGGGAACAAAACAGGGGTACCCATTCTCAACACTACTATTCAAAGTAGAATTGGAAGTTCTAGCCAAGCAATCAGGCAAGGAAAAAAAAAGCATCATAATTAGGAAAATATAAAGTTATCTCTATTTGCATATGGTACAATTTTATATATAGCAAAATCTAAAGACTACACTGAAATACTCATATCTAATCAGTGAATTTAGTAAGATTAAAGGATACAAAATTAACATAGAAAATTAGTAGCATTTTATAAGACCAAAAACACAATAGAAAAGATCAGTTAGACAAAGATCTGTTTTTTTAAAATGATAAACCTAATTGACAAACCCTCAGCTAGACTCATCAAGAAAAAAAGATAAAATAAGTTACAATAAATAAATAATAAATAAATAAGATCAAAAATAAAAGAGAAGATATTACAAATGACATCATAGAAGTGCAAAGTCTCACAAGACTAACAATTATACATCAACAAATTAGACAAACTAAAGAAATAGATAAATTTCTAGAAACATAGCCTGTAAGACTGAATCATGAAAAAATAGAAAATATGAACAATTACTAGTAAGGAGATCAAACCAGTAACCAAAAATGTCCCAAAAACAAAAGTCCAAGACAGATGGCTTTACTGATGAGTTCTACCAACCTTCAAAAGAGAATGAATACCAATTCTCCTAAAACTCTTCCAAACAGTAGAAGAGGAAGAAATATTTCTAACTTATTTTATGAATCCACCATTACCCTGATAACAAAATGAGACAAGGATGCCATAAGGAAATACAAGTATAAGGAAATAGCTTTATAAATATAGATGCAAAATCCTCAACAAAATACTAGCAAACTAAATTCAACAATATATTTTTAAAAAATTATATACCACAACCAAGTGGAATTTATTCCAAAGACATAAGGATGATACACCAGCCAATCAATAAATGTGGTATATTACATTAAAAAAATTAAGGGCAGAAATCACATAATCATCTCAATAGATACAGAAAAACAATTGCAAAATTCAACATCCTATTGTGATAAAAACTTTCAACAAAGTGGGTATAGAGGGTACATAAATCAATATAACAAAGGCCAGGGGCACCTGTGTAACTCAGTCAGTTAACTAGCCCACTCTTGATTTCAGCTCAGGTCATGATCTCGGGGTCATGGGATTGAGCTCTATGTCAGGCTCCACACTCTGTGCAGAGTCTTACTCCTCCTCCTGTTCCTTCTCTCCCAAATAAATAAAATAATTTAAAAATATATAATAAAGACCACATATGACAAGTCCCACCTAATATCATACTCAACAGTGATTATCTGCATGCTTGTCCTCTAAGATCAGAAACAAAATAAGGATACACACTATCCCCACTTTTATTAAACACAGTATTGGAAACCCTGGCCAAAGCAATTAGGTAAGAAAAAGAAATAAAATTATCCAAATCAGAAATGAAGAAGTAAAACTGTCACTATTTGTAGATAACGTATCATATATAGAAACTTCCACCAAGAAGTTATTAAAACTAATAAATGATTCAGTAAAACTTCAGAATACAAAGTCAGTATAAAAAATTTTGTTGTGTTTCTCTATACTAATTAACTATAAGGAAGTTAAGAAAACAACCTCATTAACAGTTGTATCAAAAAGAATAAAATACCTAGGAATAAATTTAACCAAGGAGGTGAAAGACATTCACATTATAACATGTACATTGAAGATATTAATGAAAGAAATGGAAGAAGACACAAATAAATGGAAAGATATTCTGTGCTCATATACTAGAAAAATTAATACTGTTAAAATGTCCAAATAACCCAAAGCACTCTAAAGATCAATGTAAACTTTGTCATAATTACAATGGCATTTGTTTCACAGGAATAGATGAAATAATCCTAAAATTTATATGGAACCACAAAAGATCCTGAACAACTAAACCCATTCTCAGAAAAAAAAAAAAAAAACAAAGCAGGAGACACCATGCCTCTTAATTTCAAGCTATATTACCAAATCATAGTAAATCAAAATAGAATGGTATTAGCATAAATATAGACACATAGATCAATGGAACAGATCAAGAACCCAGAAATAAACCATGCATATATGGCCAACTAATATTTGAGAAGGGACCCAAGAATATTCAATGGAGAAAAGATAACATCTTCAATAAACAGTGCTAGGAAAATTGAATATTCACATGTATAAAAATGAAACTAGACCTCTATCTTATACCACTCACAAAAATTAACATGAAATTAATTAAAGAATGAAATGTAAGACAAAATGATAAAACTCCTTTAAAGAAAAAAAAAAAAAGCCTTGATGATAAGTATGCGTGGGTGGTTCAGTGGATAAAGCATCCACTCTTGATTTTGGCTCAAGTCGTGACCTCAGGGTCATGAGATCAAGCCCCACACTGGGCTCCTCTCTCCCTCTTCCTCCGCCCCTACTCCCTTTTAAAAATAATAATAATAAATAAAAATTAAAAAATAAAAGGACTTGGTGAAAAAAAGCTCCTTGCAATGGTCTTGGCAATGATATTTTTGGATATGACATTTAAAGCACAACAAAATGAAAAATAAGGCAGTGGGTCTACAATGAACCAGTAGCTTCTTCACAGCAAGAAAAGTGAACAACAAAATGAAAACATACCCTATAGAATGGAAAAAAATATTTATAAACTATGTATCTGATAAAGAGTTGACATCCAAAATATGTAAAGAATTAATACAAGCCAATTTCCCAAAAAATGAAATAATCTGATTCAAAATGGGCAATGAAGCTGAATAGACATTTTTCTAAAGACAATATATAAATAGCCAATAGTCTATATGAAAAGGTGCTCTGCATCACCAATCACTAGGGAAATACAAATCAATAACACAATGAGATAGCCTCTCACACCTGTTAGAATAACTATCATCAAAAAGACAAGAGGTAAGAATCGCTGGGAAGGATGTAGAGAAAAGGACACACTTGAGCACTGTTGATAAGATTTTAAATTGGTACAGTCACTATGGAAAAAGTAGAGATTCCTCAAAAAATTAGAAATAAAACTACCATATGACCTAACAATTTCACTTCTCAGTATTTATCCAAAGTGAAAACACTATATCGAGAATATATCTGTATCTCATTTATAGCAAAATTATTTATAATAACCAATCTAAGTGTCCATTGATGGATAAAGAAAATGTGTTATACATATGCAATGGAATATTATTCATCCATAAAAAGAAGGAAATCTTGCCATTTGTGGAAATATGATGGACCTTGAGAGCATTATGCTAAGTGAGATAAGTCAGAGAAAGACAAATACTATAACTGATCTTACTTATATGAAGACTCTAAAAGAATAAAAGAAAGAAGAGAAAAAAACCAAATGCATAGAAAAAGAGATCAGTTTTGTGGTTAACAGAGGCAAGGGATGTGAGGAGGGGGAATTAGGTAAAGGTGGTTAAAAGATACAAACTTCTAGTTGTAAGATAAATAAGTATTAGAATGAATTCTAAAACATGAGTACTTTAGCTAACACTGCTAACACTGCTATATGGTACATATGAAAGTTGTTAAGAGAGTAGATGTTAAGAGTTCTCATCAAAGAGAGGAAAAAACCTTTTATTTTATTTATTTTTTTAAAAGAAATAAAGTGATCAGTGTCTGATTTTAAGGATATGCTTAAAACAAACTTTCACTGAACTCAACTCACATGAATTAAAAATAAACTGAAACATGAAGGCACTGGATTGAAAATATGATGGAAGGGAAATAATCCACCCCATTATTCATCAATCTCTAATTATTTGAGGTATATGTTGTCTGAAATTTAAAATACTAACATTTCTTGGGGCGCCGTGGCTCAGTGGGTTAAAGCCTCTGCCTTCGGCTCAGGTCATGATCCCAGGGTCCTGGAATCAAGCCCCGCATTGGGCTCTCTGCTCAGCAGGGAAGCCTGCTTCCCTTCCTCTCTCTCTGCCTGCCTCTCTGCCTACTTGTGATCTCTGTCTGTCAAATAAATAAATAAAATCTTTAAAAAGAAAAAAAAATACTAGCATTTCTTGTTTCAATACTAAATGGTCAAAGTTTGTTGAAGCAGCCCATGGGGGGAAAGTCATATAAACTTTTTAAATAGATATGAAAACTATGGGGGTATAATTATAAATTGTAGAATTGATCATTAAGTAAGTTTTCAACTTAAAAGGATTTTAAATATTACAGAGAAAATATAATGGGTTCTTGAATTATGTTTGAGGCAATTAGAATGAGTACTAGAAAGCCTATTAACAGAAACTGGCGTATTGACTAGAGACGTTGGTTGAGGAAGAACAGTTAATAGATTTTTGCTCCTAGGTCACTGAGAGGTCAGAGTTACTCTTATCCAAGATTGAAACAAGAAGAAAAAAATTTTTATCAGGAAAGATAATGAGGAATAAGGGCACATGGAGTATGACATGTTGGAATGACATGGCCAAATATATCCATCAAACAATGAAAAATTTGGGCCCTAGAGCACAGGCTAAAACTCATCAGAATAATTAGAAAAAAAAAGTGTAGATAACCAATATTTATTATATACCTACAATGTATCAGGTGCTAAGGCAAGCATTTTATTTTTTTAAATTTATATCTGTATTTATTAGATGTTTTCAGAATGCCTTAGTGTTTACTGTCATTCATATATATATATATTTTTTAATTTTTTATTAACAAATAATGTATCACTAGCCCCAGGGGTACAGGTCTGTGAATTGCCAGGTTTACATACTTCACAACACTCACCATAGCACATACCCTCCCCAATGTCCATAACCCTACCACCCTCTCCCTACTCCCCTCCCACCGGCAACCCTCAGTTTGTTTTGTGAGATTAAGAGTCTCTTACGGTTTGTCTCCCACGCAATCCCATCTTGTTTCATTTTTTTCTTCACTATCCCCCAAGCCCCCCACTTTACCTCTCAACTTCCTCATATCAGGGAGATCATATGATAATTGTCTTTCTCTGATTGACTTATTTCGCTCAGCATAATACCCTCTAGTTCCATCCATATCATCGCAAATGGCAAGATTGCGTTTCTCTTGATGGCTGCAGAGTATTCCATTGTATATATATACCACACCTTCTTTATCCATTCATCTGTTGATGGACATTTAGGTTCTTTCCATAGTTTGGCTATTGTGGACATTGCTGCTATAAACATTCAGGCACACGTGCCCCTTCGGATCACTACATTTGTATCTTTAGGGTAAATACCTAGTAGTGCAATTGCTGGGTCATAAGGTAGCTCTTTCAACTTTTTGAGGAACCTCCATGCTGTTTTCCAAAATGGCTACACCAACTTGCATTCCCACCAACAGTGTAAGAGGGTTCCCCTTTCTTTGCATCCTCACCAGCATCTGTCATTTCCTGACTTGTTAATTTTAGCTATTCTGACTGGTGTGAGGTGGTATCTCATTGTAGTTTTGATTTGTATTTCAAATCAAATACGAGTGATATGGAACACTTTTTTCATGTGTCTTGGCCATCTGGACGTCTTCTTTGCAGAAATGTCTGTTCATATCCTCCGCCTATTTCTTGATTGGATTATTTGTTCTTTGGGTGTTGAGTTTGATAAGTTCTTTATAGATTTTGGATACTAGCCCTTTATCTGATATGTCATTTGCAAATATCTTCTCCCATTCTGTCGGTTGTCTTTTGGTTTTGTTGACTGTTTCCTTTGCTGTGCAAAAGCTTTTGATCTTGATGAAGTCCAAATAGTTCATTTTTGCCCTTGCTTCCCTTGTAAGGCAAGCATTTTAAATACATTTACTGATTTACTCTCAATGACAACATTTTATAGAATGACTTACTATCCTTAGTTTATCATCAATTAATAAACCAAGACTTAAAAAAGGACAAGTTACTGTTAGAAGTATATTTTTATAGGTTATATTATTGTTTCAATTTTGTGTCTCCTTCCCAGTGGAAGGATTATATATTCCTGCCCCTTGCATTATGATTTTCTATACCTCCCTAAGGAAGGAGTATATTTCTGCAGATCATGAACATCATGCTTATCTATGTGACTTACTCTAGACTTTTATGTATGCTATACTCAATTAGAAACCTTAAGAATGATCACATGGACTTGTTATTTTTCCTTTCCTTTTTCCAGAAGATGGGATTTCTTTCCTCAGCTTGGACCCAGTAAAAAGAAGGCATGTAAAATAAGAGAGACAACATCTGATATACAATATAAGTAAGGAAACAAAATTTGTGTTATGATCTTCTAACACTCAAGGGTTGGTTTTTATGCAACATAACCCAGTAGAAGTCAACTAATACAGTGGTAAGTCATGGAGCTCATTGTCAAAGTAAGCTCTATCTGACTTTAAATCCCATGCATAATCTATGAAATCATTCTCTCTCTCATTATATGATATGTAAAGCCATGTGTAGATGATGTGATTCAGAACTGAGTCGAAATGTTCAAGGACAATCTTGGGAAATCTCCATTTTGTCAATACACAAAGTATAAGGAGATAGGAAGGAGACCAGAAAAAAAAAACACACACATATAAATGCAGTGATAGAACAGTTAATGTAGAAAAAAATTCAAGAAGAAGGGAGTGATCTGCAATATCAACTATTGAGGAAAATGGAAAGGATGAGGACTAAGAAGAATTTAAGAAGAGATTTCTGGTTTTAGAAATCAGATCATTTATCATCTTCAAAGCTTGCTTGACATATTTGAAGAACTAAGATGTCAAGGGAAGGCCAGTGTTCATAACCTCAGTCTAACCCTTTGGTATGGATCCTTGGATTACATGAACATGAATCATTAAATATACTGACTTTACATTGTTTGTGTAACAAGTTGCTACTAAGTTTATTTATTTATTAATAAATAAACCAATTTATTAGCTCACAGTTTCTATGGGTCAGAAATCTGACACAGGGTTCACTGGGCTAAAATTAAGTTGTGAACAGAGCTATGTTACTTATTGAAAGCTCAAGAGAAGACTCCATTTCCCAGCTCATTTAGGCTTTGGCCAAATTCTTTTCCTTAACAGCTGTATGATTTAGAACCCACTGTCTGGCTGGCTGTCAGCCAGGAACTGCCCTTAACTCCTAAAGACCTTACATCCTGTAAGGTACATGGCCTCTACCTCTCAGAACCAGTAAGGCACCTCACAGCCTTTGACTATTTGGAATTTCTCCTAACCTCCCCTTCTTTTGAATCTCTTTTGCCTTATTCTTCTGGCCTCATTGTCTGATTTTTGCTTTCCATTTCTGCTTTTAAGACCTATGTGATTAGAGTGATTGGGCTCACTCTAATAATCCAAGATAATATTTTTATTTTAAGGTCAACTGACTACCAACCATACTTTCTTTTTTTTTTTTTAAGATTTTTTTTATTTATTTGTTTGACAGACAGAGATTACCAGTAGGCAGAGAGAGAGAGAGAGAGAGAGAGAGGAGGAAGCAGGCTCCCTGCTGAGCAGAGAGCCCGATGCGGGGCTCGATCCCAGGACCCTGGGATCATGACCTGAGCCAAAGGCAGAGGCTTTAACCCACTGAGCCACCCAGGCACCCCCCCCAACCATACTTTCATCTGCAAAGTGTACTCACAGCAGAACCTAGATTAGTGTTTAATTGAATAAACAGAAGACAGGAAATGAGGGGAAGTTTTTAGAATTCTACCACATCAAGGATATTTATTAAAAATATAAATTTCTGGGGCACCTGGGTGGTTCAGAGGGTTAAAGCCTCTGCCTTCAGCTCAGGTCACGATCCCAGGGTCCTGGGATTGAGCCCTGCATAGGGCTCTCTGCTCAGCAGGGAGCCTGCTTCCTCCTCTCTCTCTCTCTCTGCCTGCTTTTCTGCCTACTTGTGATCTCTGCCTGTCAACTGAATAAATAAAATCTTTAAAATATATATATACACACACACACACACACACACACATATATATATACATATATATATATATATATATGTGTATATATATATATAAATTTCTAAGGCTCTCCTCCAAAATTCTGTGAACAAAATTCTAGAATAAGCATTGGTTTACACTTATACAAGCCCTTTCGATAATTCTTTTGGAGAATAAAACTTAAAAACAGCTTATCTATGAGGTCTATGGTGAACTTCATTGTATCTAATATCTGAAATTTTATGGAAAACATTTTCATCATGTGCATTTTTCTAAGGTTAGATTACCTAATTTTTAAAGGCTAGAAAGGTCCTATGACCCACAATACTTGAGAATAACTAATTTAAGGAATGAGTGAATATGAAAAGGATGCAAGAGAGTAGCTTACACTTGACAACTCTGACAACAAAGTAAAGGAAATGTATGGGATGGTAGTTTGAGAAGGAGGCCTGTTTGAGGGAGTTTTTTTAGGAGAGATAAGAATCTGGCATTTGGAAGGAGAACAGTTCATGTATGGGAGCATTCAAATGCAGAATGAAGACACCTGAAGTAGCAAATTACCTAGAGCTATGAGATGAAGAGAAAAGTTGGAAGTTTCAATTTTGTAATAGAAGAGAAAAGTGTTTTCTCTAAGAGAAAAGAAAAAGTGGACAAGTAAAGATGCAGAGAAACACTAAGATGGCATGGTCATCACCTCCTCAATTAAGTAGGAGTAATATTGCCTACAGTTTTGAGGGATTAGAAGGCTTGACTAGCATGGAACGAGGTACTAAAGAAGAGCTGCAAAAAACCTAAGGATCAGCCAAAGGTAAAAATAAAATGGACTTTCAATGCTGCCTATTAAGAATATATAATATGGATTTGAACAAAAACAATTTTCAATAATAAAATTGTTTACTTTTTTTTTTTAAGATTTTATTTATTTATTTGACAGACAGAGATCACAAGGAGGCAGAGAGGCAGGCAGAGAGGGAGGAGGAAGCAGGCTCCCTGTGGAGCAGAGAGCCTGATTCGGGGCTCGATCCCAGGACTCTGGGATCATGACCAGAGCCGAAGCCAGAGGCTTTAACCCACTGAGCCACCCAGGTGCCCCTAAAATTGTTTACTTTTTATTTCAGCAATTCTCTGCTGTGGTCATAGAATGCAAATGACTAAAGTATGAAAAGAATTATTTCTGAATTAACAATTTAGATCATATTTAATAAGATACTAGCTATGCTGAGATGCAAACATCTTGTATTTAAATCTCAAATTTAGTATTAAGCTTGTTAAGGAACTTTAGAGAAATCAGTTTATTTTAAACTGTCTCAGCCTTTTCAGTGGCCAAATGGAGATAACATCTTTTGCCCCATGTAAACTACAGGATAACTTTGTGAAAAAATAAGAACTATAATGTATTTTTTAAAATTAAAAGATAAATTAACCACATCTTACAAATTTATTGGTAGCTGTGAGAAGTACCAAAAAATAAGGTATTAATATAACACCAGATATCTTTCTGCACTATTAACCAAACAGAAGCTTTTTTGAATATAGAAAAAAATGAATATTAAAAGGGAAAATATAATTTCTGAAGCTAAACTTCCAATTCCAGCAAAATGGCAGACAGCATAATTTTAAATGCCCCTATTTTCATTCACCAAAAATAGTGGACAAAATACGAAAACACTCATCATCTTTGGCAAAATAATTTCCAATTGGCTGCACTGAAAGAAACATCTTAAATTTATACAAGTAGACTTATAATTTGCTTCATTAAAGAGGAAAAGAATATCATTTAAATGCAAAAATGGGAAAAATCCACAAAACTGACAATTAAAAAAAGACTTCCCATTAACTATCATTAGGTTTATCCATTCAACCAAGAAAATAACTATCACAGAATCTTAGAATCAATAAACAAAAAGAACAGTTAACTATCTAATTGTATTTTTCTAAAATGAAGGGAAGCATGTATATAATTTTTTAATTGGCCAAAATTGCACATAAAAACATTACAATTTAAATCCTTTCTATTCACTCTCAATGTACTGAAAATTATAGACTTTCATTTGGTTTAACTCTTGCAAGTCTTTTGTGTTTCTTTGGATCTCTAAAATCCTATAATTCACATAAATTCTTTGTTAATCAGAAAAGTCTGACTGAAAAATCTATTATTCAAAGGCTCAATAACTTAATATATACATGATGAAATACTAATATATCTAGTAAAAATGTTAATTTTTCAAAGTGAAATGCCTTATTCTCAAATATGGTAGTCACAAATAATATCCTTAAACATCTGCCCATTCTTACTTAAAAATTATACCTAGGTGATATCTGCTCATAAACTTTGTTGACTAGGTGTCTCCATTTTCCCTGCTCCCATTTCCATGTAGCACTCTGAGGGACAAACCCATAGTCTGCAGCACATTGTCCAGCAGGCAATTGTGCTAAGTATTGCCTAAGGCCCAGAGAGGAACTGGGAATTAAATATGTGACTTTGGTATCTAATAAACCCAGAAAAATATTTTTATCTAAGGAAACTAACTGATGAAACTCAATTTGAAAGTGAAGAGAATATTTCCAACGAATTTAAGGCAAAATTGCTATTGTTGAATGTAATAAATACAAACATTGCCATTTTATATTCAAATATTCTTCTTTATGATAACTATTGATTAAAGATAGTGCTGAAGGGGTGCCTGGGTGGCTCAGTGGGTTAAGCCTCTGCCTTTGGCTCAGGTCATGATCCCAGGGTCCTGGGATCGAGCCCCGCATCGGGCTCTCTGCTCAGCAGGGAGCCTGCTTCCTCCTCTCTCTGCCTGCCTCTCTGCCTACTTGTGATCTCTATCTGTCAAATAAATAAATAAGTAAATCTTTAAAAAAAAAAAAAAAGATAGTGCTGAAAAAATCTCTATCTTTATTCAAAATTTGAATGCAGGGTCAAGAAATAGCTGAGATGGGGGCCAATGTTCAAAACACCATTGGTTTCTGGTTGAGTGACCTCGAACTGTTAAATACTCTTTTTTTAAAGATTTTACTTATTTTTCTGACAGAGAGAGAGAGCACAAGCAGGGGGAGCATCAGGCAGAGGGAGAGGGAGAAGCAGGCTCCCCACTGAGCAAGGAGCCTGACACGGGATCATGACCTGAGACTAAGGCAGACATTTAAACGAGCCACCAGCACCCCAAACTGTTAAATACCTCTTATCTCTAAAATCAGCTGGCTAATGTAGAAAACACTTATATTTCTTAAAATTTTAAAATTCTACTTTAAATGAATAAAGTATGACTTATTTGGAAAAACATCTATTTAAACCTGCTGCCCATTGTTAAGCTAGATTGCTTCTTTTTTTGCTACTAGATTGTATGAGTTCTTTATATATTTTGGATGTTAACTCCTTATCAGATGCATGACTTGCAAGTACTTTCTTTTTTTCTTTTTTTAAACACTTTTTTATTTATTCATTTGACAGAGAAAGACACAGCAAGAGAGGGAACACAAGCAGGGAGAGTGGGAGAGGGAGAAGCAGGCTCCCGAGGCGTGATCCCAGGATGTTGGGTTCATGACCCAAGTCAAAGGCAGACACTTAACTACTGAGCCACCCAGGTGCCCCAAATTTGCAAGTATTTTCAAATATTTTCTCCAATTCAGTGTGTTGTCTTTTCATTTTGCTGATAATTTCCTTTTCTGTGCAGAGACTTTTTAGTTTGATGTAGTCCCACTTGTTTACTTTTGTTTTTGTTCCCTTTCTTTTTGGAGTAAGATCCAGGAAATCACCAAAACTGATATCAAGGGCCTGCCAATGTTTTCTTCTAGGAGTCTTATGGTTTCTGAACTTACATTCAAATTTTTAATCCATTTTGAGTCAATTTTTGTGTACGGCTTAACATAGTAGCATAGTAGTAATCTAGTTTTATTCTTTTGCATATGACTATCCAGTTTTCCCAACACTGTTTATTAAAGAGACTGTCCTTTCTTCATTGCATATTCCTGGCTTCTTCTTCACAAATTAATTGACCATATTTATTTTGAGCTCTCATATTTTCTGAGCTCTCTATTCTGTCCCATTGAGCTATGTGTCTGTTTTTATGTCACTACCATACTGTTTTGATTACTAGAGCTTTGGATTACATTTTTTAATAAAAGCAATTCAAATATTATGTTCATCATCAATGTCATGGTCCAACATTCTTTTTTTTTAAGATTTTATTTATTTATGTAACAGAGAGAGAGAGAGAGAGAGATCTCAAGTAGGCAGAGAGAGAGAGACAGGCGGGGGCGGGGGGGGAGGGGAAGCAGTCTCCCTGCTGAGCAGAGCCCAATGCGGGGCTTGATTCCAGGACCCTGAGATCATGACCTGAGCCGAAGGCAGAGGCTTAACCCACTGAGCCACCCAGGCACCCCATGGTCCAACATTCTTATAGGATTCAACTATATGTGTTTTCCCTTAAACTGCCCTATTTTGGTTTGGATGAGATTTGCAAATTGACCCTTTGTATGTTCCTTATGTCTTCCAGATAGGTGGTTTCACTTGGTATTTCCTTCATGTGCAATAAATTCTCTCCTAGATTCAAGCATGACTACAGTCTTCCCCCATGTTGTTCTTTTATGATTTCATTGGCAACTTGGGAGGGAAGAATTAAATTTCAAGAATTTAATCACTTCCTCCAAGGTACTACTTGCACTTAAGATGCTAGTCTTGTGTGGGAGGACAGTAACTAACGTGAAATTCAAGTAGAGAGCTATAGGTCCTTTCTAGACACAGACTCTTTTTCTCTAGATGCAAAAGTAATGATAATATTACTTATTAGCTTCTGGAATAATTTGGAATAAAAAAATCACAATATCTAGCGATGGGTTAGATGTTCTATATTAATACAAATTCATTAGTAAAAAAACTAAAATTGACCATTTTTACAGTACAAATCATTTGTCCTTTTCATGTCACTGTTAAGGCAATATTTTATAAGATATGTTAATAACTATAGAATTCACTATATTAAACATCTCCCAATCTCCCTAAGGCAACATTAGAAAACCTGTTTTTTTTAGAGACATGAGTAAAATCTGTATATTCAGGGCTTAAGGAAAGAGAAAACAGAGCCACAAAAATTGATTAAAAACAGAAAGCAAATTTTGTGAAGAAGAAATGCATATCCTTGTAGGAAAAAAAAATAAGTATTTACAAATGAAGAGCATTTAGATTTTTAATAGTCAAAATAAATCCTTAAATATTCACCATATTATAGATTCAACAGAGTCTCAAACATACATAAAAAATCCAAAACTAAGTTAAAATGAGCACTAATTAATATAATACTAAATAAAGAATACCCACTAAAACTTCAAAAGTGATATCCAAATTTTTTGACATATATAAAGCACATTTTAAATGTTTTAGAGTTTACAAATTAAATTGTGAAAACTAGTACTGTCTCCACATGTTTTGCCACATGATTACTGAGTACTATGATACTACAGTTTAAAATGCAGCTCTAGAATCTTTTCTCAGTATTATTCACAAAAATAATTTTGTGGCAACATGTTTGTTTCTTGTTAAACAAATGTTTGTTTGTTATGGTACCTCCAGTGAAAATATAAGGTTTTCCTAGAATGAAAATATTTTATCTTTCAGAGCCATACCTGAGCCTTCTTTGAAAATATAACTATAGTCCAGTTATCATGCTTCAGGCAAGTTGTCTTGACCTTTCCATTCTTAAGGGTGTATATGTATATGTGTGCGCATACACATATGCACGCACAGCTGCAAATGTAAAATTCCTGTGTAAAAAGCAACTGTATGAAGGTATGGTGATTACCTACTCAGACTCCATATGCTCAGGATGATGGAATTTGTTGTACATTATAGAATAATACAGTGTTGATGGGAAGTCAGTACTCCAGGGAAAAGGAATAGCAAAATACATTGGATTCATGGTTTATGGCAGAGGAAACATAAATGGACTTGAATATATTATGAATGAACATTAAACCCTATTTTATAATGAAAATAAAAACATCACAAAAGGCTACTTGGGATTTTTCGCATGCATGGGATGTTGTTGCTAGAGTAGTAAGTTCTTCAGGACTGTGAATCAATGGTTTCAAAGCAGTGGGAAGCTTACATATGGCAAACATATATTATAAGATTGATTTTTGCTGCAGAAATCTATATATCAAGCAGGTTCATTGGAAGCAAATGATAAAATGAACAGTGCTCTAGAAAGGGAGTACTCAAGATGGTGTTCTATCAGCCAAGGTGACACACATTATGAAAGACAACTGAGGTGCTGCTAGCAACGGAAGTATAATCAATTTTTCTGATGGTATACAGTGACTCATCTGTTGTC
The DNA here is from genome assembly GCF_963455335.1 of Martes martes. Lineage (NCBI taxonomy): Eukaryota > Metazoa > Chordata > Mammalia > Carnivora > Mustelidae > Martes > Martes martes. Next base: position 77,403,690 of record NC_137894.1, read on the forward strand.
TTTTTATTATACTGTCAAATAAGCAATGGATATTTGTTAGTCAGTGAAATTTTTGGACCAGTAGCAGTATTGCAAGAATTGCCAATAACTGCTTTCCAAAATGTTGAAAGTGTGGAAACCTAATAACCAAACCAAATTCCTCTTCTAACATGATTAATCATTCATACAAATGCACAAATACAACATCTTCTCTCACTCTTTTATAATGTCTTTGATTCCTACATAAAGTAGGATGAATTTAACTTCAACTTAATCCTATAGTCAGAATATTCTTCATTTTATAATTAGAACAAAACAAAACCAAAATTTCTGTAAGGCATCGATATTTATTTAGCATCTTTAAGAATTGTCTTCTTGCTCTTAGAAAAGAAATCTTCAGTGCTAATACTTAAGGGGTAAGGGCTAATACTTCAGGGGTAGGGGCGAACATGTCATCCTATGTTCAGCTGGTTAAGCAACTGCCTTCCGCTCAGGTTGTGATCTTGGAGTCCTGGGATAGAGTCCTGCATTAGGCTTCCCGTGCAGAGAGTCAGCTTCTCCCTCTGACCCTCTCCCCTCTCATGATCTCTCTCACTCTCTCTCTCTTTCTCAAATAAATAAATAATTTTTTTAAAAAAAATACTTAAGCAGTATAGTAATGTATTTTAGAAGGGAATAAATATGTGGGTCATTTTCTATCTTTATTTTTACCCTATCTTTAAATAACTAATGACAAATAAATCATGTACAGTCAAAGAAACTGGCATACTAATTTCAGAGCAAAGTTTTTTCCTTTTGTAATTAACTTTTTAAAAGTGAGAATTAGAGTGTTCAGCATTTGAGAAATGTAAATGCAATAGCACCATTAAATCCCCATTGTCTTTTAAGCTAGCAATCTACATTTTATATGAAATGACTATATTTTATTACAGAAGTTCCAAAGCTCTACAATTTACCAATAAGTCAATATTGTAAAAATGTTCTTTATCACCTTCTGTCTAAAACCGTGAAGTCATTAAGACTTTTTACAACATGTTGGTTTCTTTCAATTTACAAGCAGAATTTTGAGACAAGCTTTTGCTACCATTCTCACCCACCAATAATCAAAAGCATACACCGAATCCAGGGGCAAGTTACTGAAACCAGTAAATATACGCATTTGCATCACATAAACCTGAGGTGTTTATAGAAATCTAAATTTATTTACAAAAGCAACTATACTTAGATGGTAATTTTCCTAATAGATACCACACAGTAAATTCTCCAAAGTTAATTCATAACTACAATGGGAAAGTAGCAAAGACAAATATTTCTTAGACAATCTATAGATTTCAAAGAGAATAATGTTATTGTAATTTTTTTAAGTCTCCCTTATACCTGACACTTATTTTTTAATGGTTAAAGTCTAAGCCCCTTTTCTTGAAAAAGCTCTTATGATGTTCAAATTGACTTTACTTTCCACCAAATTCAAATCACTGAGTTCAAGTTTACTGAGGAACTGAAATATAGTTAAGTTTCCCAAATATAAAAACCATGATTTTTTTCTGTTTTAACTAAAACATGGCCTTTTAAATTTCATAAATGTAAATGATGCTAGAAAAAATAATTGTTTCTCTTTAGTTCAAAGTATTTGAAATAAATTTATCTCACCAAATTAAAGAAAATGGATTGAGTTAATAAAGATGTTTATAATTGCTGAATTCTCTCATGTTCATCTCTCTCAGTGTCATTAGTCCTGGCACTCACACATCACAGAAAGGAGCAAAATGGAGATTTTATTATCACATTGCAAGTTTGTGTTTGTCTTCTGTCAGTCCATAATTTCTTTGCCAAGTACTACAACTAGACTCCATCTGGTACATTTACCACCTCAATTTAAAATCTGCAGAAAAATTCCAGCACATGATGAGAAATAAAATGATTTGGTATTTGCTTTACTTCATTTTAAGCATGATGGTCATTACGAGGAGTTCCCAATTGTCAGTTTTCTTGGGCTACAAATAGATTGCATATTAAAGAAATCCTAAATTTTTCTTGAATTAAAATTTTTAAAAAAGAAGGTACGCACTTTAAGGCTAAAATTCATGGTAATATAATGAGCATGCTGTTACAGAATATTTTCAAACAGTGGTTTTATGGCCATCTGTTAGAACCTGTGCACTGGGTTGAATCTTTTTCACTCTCTAAAAATTTAAAATAACTTCTAAAAAAGACTCGAAAATTGTAATGAAAGAGGCATTCCTGACTCCTAACAATGTCAGGGCAAAACACATGAAAGAAATTGCCTAAAATACAAGAGATTATGAAAATACAGAATTTTCTAAATGAAAGAGTTTTTAGTGGACATTCATAATATTGTTGAGCACCAAGTACCAATTACCTCGAGGAATAAATAGTATATTGCTACATATTGAGGATTTTGTAATACTAAAGCCAACCGATCATATGAATTTGTTATTTGACACTGCACTCACTGGACCCTCTATCCTGATTAAGCAGCTGGGTGCAATAAATTGTATACCAAAAGAGAAAAAGAAAAAGAAGAAAAAAGAAAAAAGCCAGCCATAGACGGTTAAATTCAAGACGGACAATTCTCTATTCCCCTAGGTGGAATGAAGTACCATCTTCCACTAGGTGATATAGTGCAACGAACATCGCACCTACAAGACATCTGTTTTCCAGCTGACAATGGGCCAAAACAACATTTCAGAGTTGCGGGAAAAAATGCCTTCCTCTCAGTGCAGTGCTGACATAAATCCTAATGACCTGATACTTTTAACTACATCCTTTTAACAACCTCTTGTACTGTTCTCCAGCAAGGTCTTAAAATGAACTGAGAGTAAAATGCTACCCGCAGCACTTAAATCAGATGTGGGGCCTAATAACAGTTTTTTCTCAAGCCCTGTTTTCTACTCCGTCTTCCTAATTATTGTCATCAGTGTGCATTTTTTTTTCCTTGAGAGGAAATATTGACATTTTTGGAGTGAAATATTGAAATGGCGCATTTGTTTTATTGATGATTCTGCAGCATCTAACATTCAGAGAACTAAAGATTGCAAAACTTTGTTGATGAGGCAAAAAAATTAGGAGCAAATTACACAGAGGAGTAAAATAGGATGTTACCATTAATTAGATTTTTTTCTAATCTTCCTTACATGAGAATGTAGGTGTATTAAATAAATCTCGATGTCTGGTACTGATTAAGTTTACAAGACTTTAAGTTTACAAAACTAAAACAACTCTTTCTTTAAACCCACTAATACACTTTTAAAAACTTCTGAACCTAGGAGTTGTTAATTTTTGTAAACATGAGCAAGCTTTTAACAGTTCAGCTTCCACTCCTCAGCCAGATTAATGAACAAACTTTAAGGAAGGAAATATGATAAGGTACATATTAAAGGAGATTTAGAAACCCCATTAGCCTTCTGCAGTCTGTATACGTTCATGTCTTATGCAATGCCCTTTAATGCTACATTGCTATGATGGTCTTGCATTTCCAAATATTCTGACATAATTCATATAATAAATACTGAACCTAAGCTTTTTCACATCAAAGCCTTCACAACCCTCATCTCGCCCCAACTTCTGGGTGTCATAAAGACTTCTCAGTTTTTAATTCAAATAACAGTGCAGTAGAAACTAAATATTCTTGATCTTGCCTACCTCAGGATTAGGTGAACTGTGTCATTATATCTTGGTAAACTTGTCACATCATAAAACGTACCTTCCACAGAAGCTAAGTTTGATCTAGAGTATTTCTAGCCAAGGGAGTCATATTAACAGCAGATATTCATTTACCATAATAAGACAAATTTATTTCTATTTGTTCTTCAAAAAACAATTCTGGAATAATTATTTTAACTGTCGGTTTTAGAAAGGCCACAGTAGGAATCAAAGTATCATTTGAAACAATCGCTTTTCAAAGTACTGTATTTTTTATTATGTTACATTAGTCCCCACACAGTACATCATTAGTTTTTGATGTAGTGTTCCAGGATTCATTGTTTGCATATAACACCCAGTGCTCCATGCAATACATGCCCTCCTTAATACCCATCACCAGGCTTACCCATACCCCCACTTCTCTCCCCTCTAAAATTCTCAGTTTGTTTCCTGGACCCCATAGTCTCTCATGGTTCACCTCCCCCTCTAATTCCTCCCCTTCATTTTTCTCTTCCTTCTAATGTCCTCCATGCTATTGCTTATGTTCCATAAAGAAGTGAAACCATATAACGGACTTTCTCTATTTGACTTATTTCAAAGTATTGTATTTACAATTACAGTTTTATTCCTTATAACAATACACACACAAAAATGCTCTTAATAGAAACCTGGTTTTGGATTTCAGAGCCTTCCCTCATGAAATTTCCTTTTTAAACAGCAACCTAAAAGAAAGTGTGATACACAAACTCCTCAGACAAATCTCTTCTCAATATGGTTTCCCTTGAGAAGTGGTCATTTCATCTCCAAATCTCTCTATAATGATGGATAGAAGAACTGAAGATGGGTGGGGGTTGCCTGGGTGACTCAGTCAGTTAAGTGTCTGACTCCTGATTTCAGCTGAGATCAAGCCTCAGGTTGAGCTCCATGCTCAGTAGGAAGTCTGCTTGAGATTCTCTCTCTCCCTCTCCCTCCATTCTCCCCCTAGTATCTCTCTCTTTTTCACTCTCCTTTAAATAAATAAATAAATCTAAAAAAAAAAAAAAGGACTGAAGTGAGGAATCATGATATCTTGATTATTCCTCAACTGTCAATCTACTAAATGACTATAGTTTCAAAGTGTCTTTCAGATAATCATTCAGGTTCCATCTTCTTGTAGGGAACTCAGCCTTGATTAAATTTGTTGTAATGTTTAGATCTTGAAAGTTAGAATCATAAGATGCAAAATTTCTCTCTATTCCAAGGCTTGATCTACTGAGGGAGGAGGATGTGAAACATAGAGTATTAAATGTCTGATGTGACCTGATGCAGAAATGGAGTAAGTGGATAATTCCCTGGGAAAGTAAACATTTATCATGGCAAAGTCATAGATACAATGGACGTTTAGCACCCAGTACCTTTATTTGTAAAAACATGAAATATATGTATATGTATATTTATATACATAAATATATACTTATAATTTATATATTATCATATAATATATACATATATGTATATATATACATTAATATATATTTATAATTTATATATTATTTATAACATAAATAATGTATATTATATTTATATACATAATATTATTTATTTATATATGTATAAATATATATATAAAATATGTAATATATATATATTGTATCCTTAATTGTATTTATGATCTTTTCTAATGGAGAAAGGATACCTTTCTCTAGGAAAACAGAATTCAATCTCCCCCCACTCTTTCTCCACCTCTATGTTCATACTCTCTTAGTGGCAGCATTCTCAGAGCAAGAACAATACCGAAATTGTCACAGGACAATGAAAACAAAAAATGGTGTGTTTAAAAAAAAAAAAAACTTGGCTAGAGGAATATCCTAAAAATTACAATCACTTAAGATTTGCTGAATCAGAATCTCTGGGATAAAAGGCTCAAAAATTATTATGAATTTATACAACATCAAAGATCAAAAACAAAAGAAGTGCCCATCAATTATTTAAGAAAAAAATCTTATTGTTCACTCAAGGGTGAAGGAACTAGATAATCGGAATTGGGACTGCAATGCAAATTTTTGTAGCATATCCTCTCGAATCAATCTTAACATCACAAAATGTTATCACAACTCCTCAGCTCTCTCCTTTCTTTACTTCTATCCTTCAGCAGCTTAGGTGTGATGTGATATCATCCCCAAAAGTTTGCCAATAGTCTCTACTGCCTCAGCCCCTCTGTCTCTTCATCATATCCACTTAAACAAACTCTGAATGACTCTAGCTGCCCACTTTCCCTAAATCTACTCTGAAGTAGCTAATCATTACAAAAGAAAAAAAGGAAGCAAGGATGGGCAGCTGGGTGGCTCATTCTGTTAAGTGGCCAACTCTGGATTTTGGCTCAGGTCATGTCAGGGTCCTGGGATAGGTGCTTGCATCTTGTTCCACACTCAGTGAAGACTCTGCTTCTCCCTCTCCCAGTGCACCTCCTCCTGGCTCATGCTCACAGCTTCCTCACTCTCTCTAAGTAAATAAAATATTTATAAATAAATAAACAGATAGACAGTTAGATAGATATAGATATAGATATATAGATATGACTCAAGTTGGGACAGTAAAAGATAACATAAGCAAAACAAAATATAGGCAGTTGTTTTGGAAACAAATATTTATAATACAGAATGCTCATTTAAAAGGTTAAGATCTGTAATATGAAAAACGTTAAGACAAATTGCAAAAATTAGACCAAAGGGGAAGAAAATACACAGTAAATGGGTAAATGGCACAATGAGGCAAAACAGGAGAGAAAATTCAAATGGCCCAAAACAACATTCTTGAATAAACCATTTATCAGGGAAATATAAATTAATTAGCAGTAAGAAACATTTGCACATATTAGCCTCACTAAAATCTCATAATGTGTTCATATATATTGTATGGGATGTAGGGAAAGCAAATGAAAGAAAATATGAATTATTGGTACCTCTATCAAAAACAATCTGGAAATATCTATAAAAATCGAAAATGCAGAGGGACACCTGGGTAGCTCAGCCAGTTAAGCATCTGCCTTCAGCTCAGGTCATGATCTCAGGGTCCTGGGATCAAGTCCCATATTGAGCTCCCTGCTCAGCAGACTCTGCATCTCCTTCACCCACCACCCCCCTGCCTGCTTATGCTCTCTCTCATCCCAAATAAATAAATAAAATATTTTTTAAAAAATGAAAATGCGGATACCCTTTGATCCATCAAATTCACTCTTGAGAATGTATTCCATACTAATGAATTATTAAAAATTCATTAAAAATTACAGTAAATATGTACAACAATGAAGCTTTTTTTCCCCTCTTTTTTTTGTTTCAAGTTTTTATCTAAATTCAAATTAGTTAACATATAGTGTAATATTAGTTTCAGGAGTAGAATTTAGTGATTCATCACTTACATATAACACCCAGTGCTCATCCCAATAAGTGCCCTCCTTAATACCCATTTAACCCATTCCCCCATCCATCTCCCCTCTAACAATCCTGTTTGTTCCCCATAGTTAAGAGTCTGTTCCTTGATGAGCACTGGGTGTTATACACAACTAATGAATCATTGAATATTATATTAAAAACTAATGATGTACTATATGTTGGCTAACTGAATTTTTTTTTAAAAATCTGTTCCTTGGTTTTTCTCTTTTTTTCCCCTTTTGTTCTTTGTTTCATTTCCTAAATTCCACATATGAATGAAATCATATGGTATTTGTCTTTCTCTGATTGACTTATTTGCTTAGCATAATCCACATCCTTGCAAATGGCAAGGTTTCATTCAGCTGGGTAATTGTATAAATAATAAAATATAGATAATAAAATTATATAAATAATTACTTTGATATATAATAAAAATCTATATAATAGAATATTACTAGAAAAATATTGGAATATACCAATGTGCATTCTAATGGTATATTGAAATATACAAGGATACATTGGAATGGTATAATGGAATAATATTGGAATATACCAATATTATATAATTTTATATATATATATATATATAAAACTTTTTAAACATTTTATCCATTTATTTGAGAGAGAGGGAGAGCAGGAGCAAGGGGAGGGGAGCAGAGGGAGAGGGAGAAACAGACTCCCCATTGCACAGGGAGCCCAATGAAATGTGGGTCTTGATTCCAGGACCCTGAGATCATGACCTGAGCTGAAAGCAGATGCTTAACTGACTGACTTAACTGACTGAGCCACCCAGGGGCCCCTATAGCACATCTTTTTTATCCATTCATCAGTTAATGGACATTTGGGCTCTTTCCATAATTTAGTTATTATTGATAATACTGCTATAAACATCAGAGTGCCTGTATGCCTTTGGGTCACTTTTTTTGTATCCTTTGTGTAAATAGCTATGAAACTTTTTTAATAATACAGTATATAAATATATAGTATATAAAGTATATATAAAGTATATACTATATATAGTATATATAGTATATAAAGTATATATATATATAAACCATATAAAGTAAATACTATCCATTTGAAGTGGTTGAATAAATTATATTCATACCATGAAATATTTTGTAGTCATTGAAGGAATGACTTATACCTAGATTAATTGATTTAAAGAATTTTTCATAAGGCACTGAGAGAAAACATAACATAGAAACTGAAATATCCTATTTTTGTCAAACAATAATAAGTCTTCTACATATATATAAATTCATAGAGGAAAACAAAAGTTTTTAACATGGGATTTCTGGGATTGGGAAAGTTGATGGAGAACATGGTAAGATTAAAAACATCTAAAATACAAAATTACATAAGAGAAATATGCCTTTACAAAAATAGTTTTATTACTTTATCACATTCAGACATTTATGAAAATATTCATTATGTCTTGGAACACTGAAAAAAATAAAATAAAATTACAAAAAATATTCATTATGTATGTGGGCAAAAACTGAAAATAACAAATCATAAGATGGAATGGATAGTTGAAAATCTGATCTTTACTGTCCTACCAAATTATACCCTATCTCTGAGTGCAGAGGCCATACTGCTCATGGTTTATCTCCCCATTTGGAAGAAGAGAGACCACGTTCAATCATTTTTCTTTAAGGGATCCTAAGTAGTCCTTTGTACCTAAATCTCTGTTCTTGAATATATTTCAAAACCAAATTCTCCTAGTAATATGTATTGCATGACAAATCAGTAGGCACAGATTTAGTCCTTGATAAAATAAAAATAGAGATACATTGGCATAAAATAAAATAGAAATAAAAATTAAATGAATTGTGGAGAACCCAGAGAAAATAAAATAAAAACAAATGTAAAAAGTAAAGTTATAAAAATGACTTTGGAAAAGATGACAGATACAGAAAGTATGACTAAAGAAGTTGCTAGTCTACAGAAAAAATTCAATAGGAGAGAAAAATAGTCTAAAATAAAACTTTCTTAAAACAAAGACAAACCTGTCAATTTAAAGGAAATGCCATGCTGATGGAAAAATTAGTGCAAAATAATCAATATGAAAGCTCTAGCCCAGTGAAGTTCCAGAAATATATAAGCATCCAAGTAAAAGCATTAAAACACTTATAAGGATCAGAGAGAGGAAGAGATAGTATTGTCTAAAGAATTTTCCAGAGCAGTCTTTAAGGCAAGAAGACAGAAATTAATGTCTGCACATTCTGAGGATAAGGGTATAATCCCAAAGTGTAATACACTACCAAATAATGTTGCAACTATTAAAAAAAGCAAAAATATAGCCTTGAGAACATGAGAACTGCAGGAATATGGCATTTTGTAAAACAAAAACAAACAAATAATAACAGCCAAAAACATTTACTGAAACAAAAAAAAAAAAAAAGAAATCAACACAAAGAATGCAGGACTGGAGACTGTTGGTAAAGGATTAGAAACAAAAATTAAATAAGGTTAAGAATTGATTTATACCTATGGTCAAAGGAAGTGAAATAAACTATGAAAATTATGGTTTCACAGCGAAAGGCAAGCAACAGAGGAACTCTTAAAGGAGACTGCATACATTATAAGAATTTTAGTGGCATGTTTTGTTTGCACCTGCTCTAGGCTAATGCTAGCCCAGGTACTCTGACTTAGAAAATCATACTGGTGTCCTAGAATGTCTACTCACCACCATGTTAAGTTGCTTCCCTATTGGACTGAAGTTACTATAATCTGTTCCTCTATAAGATATATTTTCTTTTAATTAAGTATCAGATATGGTGTCAAATTCATGGGAAGATCTAAGTGTTACCCCAGTGGGAATAACACTAATGTACCACTGTGAAGTGAATGAGCTAATCAGTTTTAATGTCCAAGCTCTAGAAGCTATCTCTAAGAGTACAGGAGTAGCCAGCTGTGATAACATCATAACTTCCCTCTTTCTCCCTACTTTTTCTCAAGATAAGACACAATGGTGATTGAATGTCTACTACTCTCATGGTTAGTTGTGGCAAAAAATAAAGGTGAAAATATTTACTGTTCTTTGGATAGTTGTGACTCCTCAATATTTCCTTTTTGCTGGGTAAAGCCAAGGAAGAGATAACAGAAAACAAAAGGACAGAGCAGTATTCAAATCTGGCTATGAATTTTTGAGGAGGAATAAAAGAAATATGTTGTATATCCAGAAAATATCTTTTAAAAGATGTGTAATGATGAGGCACCTGGGTGGCTCAGTGGGTTAAGCCTCTGCCTTTGGCTCAGGTCCTGATCTCAGGGTCCTGGGATCAAGACCCACATCTGGCTTTCTGCTCAACGGGGTCCCTGCTTCCTCCTCTCTCTCTGCCTGCCTCTCTGCCTACTCGTGATCTCTGTCTGTCAAATAAATAAATAAAATCTTTAAAAAAAAAAAAATGTGTAATGAACTGGTAACAAAATTAACATCCAAGAAAAAGACTTTTGGATTAGATGTGCCTGGGTGGTTCAGTCGATTAAACATCTGATTCTTGGTTTCAGCTCAGGTGGTGATCTCAGAGTTGTGAGATCGAGCTTGTTAGAATCTGCACTCAGTATGGAATCTGCCTGAATTTCTCTCTACTTCTCCCTCTGCCCCTCCCCACTGCACTCTCTCTCTAAAATAAATAAATAAATCTTTACTTTTTTAAAAGACAATTACACATTTTTTATAAGAAATCCATTTTCTTTTATTTTTTATTTTTTTATTTTTTAAGTAGTTTCCATGCCCAGCATGGAGCCCAACGCAGGGCTTGAACTTGACCATGAGATCAAGAGCTGAACTGAGATCAAGAGTAGGACACAACAGAGGAGCCACTCAGGCACCCCATGAAACCCACTTTAAATATGGATACATAATGTGTAATGGAGAAAGATATTTCATGCTAACACTAATCAAAATAAAGCTGAAGTAACTATATTAATTTTAGACAAAGCAGACTTTAAAACAAGAAAAATTATCAAGGTAAAGACACACCTTACATAATAATAAAGGGATCAATTCTCCAAAAGTACATAACAATCCTTAACATATATGCACATAACAAAAGAACATCAGAAACATGAGGGAAAATAGAAGGGCAAGGAGAAATAGACAAATCCACTATTAGAGCTGGAGAATTCAACATCCTTCTTTCAGTAATTGATAGATCCAGCAGGCAGAAAATTAGTAATTATATAGTTAAACTGAAAAGCACCATTAATCAACTGAATCTAGTTGATGTTTTTGGAATACTTCATCCAAGAATAGCAGAATACACATTCTTTACAAACTCAGTTAGAACATTTAACAACACAGACCATATTCATGACACTAAAATATACTTAACAAATCTAGAACAGAAATTCATATATATGTGTGTTATTGCAGTGCAATTAAACTAGAAATTAATAACTGGGAGATACCTAGAAAATTCCAAAATATTTGGAAAATAAACAATATACTCAAAATAACATGTCAAAGTAGTCAAAGAGAATTTTTTAAATATTTCAAATTAAATAAAGGCATATTTTGTGGGATGCAACAAAAAGAGTATTTAGGAAGAAACTGATAACAATGAATGCACGTACTGGAAACGTAAAAGATCCAAAAATGAATACCCAACTCTCCATCTTAGGAAACTAGAGATAGAAGAGCAAGTGAGGAAAAAGTAAGACAAGCAGTAGTAAGACAAAAGTAGACATAAAAGTAGTAGTAAGACAAAAATAGATGGAAAAGAGTCTTTTCAAAATGTAATGCTAGAACAATCAGATATCCATATGCAAAATTTATATACCCACACAGACCTTACACCTTTCACAAAAATTAATGTATTACAGTATATTATATGTATTGCAATGTATTATAAACCAAATGTACTACATTTGTATTATGTATTATAAACCAAATGTATAAATGTATTATAAACCAAAATGTAAAATGCAAAAGGATAAACTTCCAGAAGATAACTAGACCTTGGGTTTGGCCTAGGGACCTTGGGTTAGGCAATGACTTTTTAAACAAAAAACCAAAAGCAATATTCCATGTAAACAACTGATAGGTGGACATTCTAAAATTAAAACTTTCTGCCCTATGAAAGATATTGTTGAGGGAATGAAAAGATAAGCCATCGACTGAGAGAAAATATTTGTAAAACAGATCTGATAAAAGACTAGCATCCACAATATATAAAAACCTTTTAAAACAAATAAGAAGCAAACAGCCCAATTTTCAAAATGGGCAAAATATCTGTATAGACACTTCAGCAAAGGTTATATACAACTGATAAGCATATAAAATAAAATATAACATATTTTATCATTAGAGAACTGCAAATTAAAACAATAAGATACCACTACACATCTATTAAAATGGCTAAAATCCAAAAATCTGAAAATATCAATCTCTGGAGAGGATGCAGAACCATAGGAACTGTCACTGCGTGTTTCATTTGTGGAGGAAATGCAAAATGGTACAGTCACTTTGGAAGATCATTCTGCAGTTGCTTACAAAACTTAAGTCTTACCATATAATCTATCAATCACAGTCCTAGATAATTATCTAATTGCTTTGAAAGTTTATGTACACACACGTACATACACACACAAACACTTGCACAAGAATGTTTACAAAGGCTTTATTCATAATTGCCAAAAACTGGAAACAAACAATATGTCCTTCAATAGGTGAATGTATAAATAAATTGTTTGCACCTATGCAGTTGAGTGTTACTCAGTAATATAAGGAAATAAATTGTGAACCCACAAAAAACCACAGAGAAACTTAAGGTGAATACTGCTCATAATGCTAAATGAGAGAAGCCACTGTGCAAAGTCTACATGCTTAATCATTCCAATTTTATAGCATTCCGCCGAAGGTAACACTGTAGGGATAGTGCCAGGAATTTGAAGGAGGGGAGAGGGATGAATAGATGAAGTACAGAACACTATAAGGATGATGAAATTATTGTGTATAATACTGTAATGCTGGATATACGATATTACACATTTGTCAAAAACTACAAAGTTTTACAACACAGAGTAATGTATACATATTAAAAAAATAAATCATTTACATGACTAGGGGATCCCAAGAAAGAATGGGGACTGTGATAAGAGAACCTATTACAAAAATATAAAGCAACCTTACTGAAGGGTATGGAAAAGGTGCTGAGCTAATTAATTTGGGATATAAATGGGATCTGTAAGACTAAAGGCAAAGGCAACTACACATAGTCTTATACTTTAATCAACAAAATTGTTTCCCATATATGTTAATAATTCTGATATTGTTATACATGCCTACTGGAATTAACAATTTTAGTAAATGTATGGCAGATGGTGGAAGGCATGCTCCTCACTGTTGGAGTGGAAAATTACAGATAAGCAAGAGGAGGGGACAAGAATAATCCATGTGGTAATGTACTAGAGGTGGAGACATCACTAAGAACTCATGTTTAACTTAATATAGATACAGATGTTTACATATGGAAGGAAATACTTACAGATTTGTAAATATACATGAGTTAATATACACAGGTATATTTCCTTGATCTGCTTCCTGAGAGGACCTGAAAAAAACAAGACCCAGTAGCAAAAACCATACCTAGCTCCCAGACCTTAGTTTCTAATACTATTCTCCAACAGTGTTATGGACATTGGGGAGGGTATGTGATATGGGGAGTGCTGTGAAGTATGTAAGACTGATGATTCACAAACCTGTGCCCCTGGGGCAAATAATACATTATATGTTAATAAAAATAATTAATAATAAAAAAACAATTCAGGGGAATTTTTTCTTTGTAATAGCTGCTTCTAATGTCTTTCAGGGAATATACAATGTAAGCCTGGAACATCCCGAAGTGCCAGAAGTTAAGTGCTTTAAAACACACACACACACACACACACACACACACACACACACACATTGATGGAAGTATGTGAAAGGGGCATAGGAACCAACTGAAGAGCTCCCAGTGGCCTAAATAGGAAAACTATGAACAACAAAATAATGAAAGTAGTATTGGCTTAAAACTTAAAATATAAAATAAATAACCATGAACCTATGCTGATATAAATAAGTGATTGATAAATTAACAAATGGGGAAGTAGACACAAATCTCCCATGCAAAGGAATTCCAAATAAATTATATAGATACCCCACCCTAATGGAGAAGCATGACTTCCCACTCTTTTTAAGTGTGCTGCGCATGGTGACTTCCTTCCAAAGAAAATTCCAAAGAATACAGTGTAAGAGTAACTGTACAGTGTAGAAACCTGACAAACTCTATTTAAGCCAGGTGATCAACATCAGAACCAATAGTCAGAAATCATGTTGATAGTATGACTCTTGATGTGATATGATGAAAGTGGCATTTTATTTCTGCGATCTTCCTCCTGAAAAATCCATAACATCAGTCTAGGAGTGAGGAAAACATCAGAAAAATTCTAACAGAAAAATGGACATGTACAATATATCTGACCAGTACTCATTTAAATTGTCAAGATGATCAAAAACAAGGAAACAAGGAATGTCTGAGAATCACTCACAACCAAGAGCCTAAGGAGACAAGACAGGCAAATGTAGTGCGGTATCTGGGATGGGACCCTGGAGGAGAAAAGGGACATTAGGTAAAAATGAAAGAAATCTGAATAAAGTATGGACTTTACTTAATAATAATGTACCACTATTAGCCTATAATTATAACAAATGTACCATATTAATCATATTAATGTAAGATGTCTAATAATTGTAGAAACTGTGTTTGAAGATGGGGTGTATTATGTTTCTACTATCTTCTCAATGTTTCTGTGACACACAACTCTTATAAAAATAAAGTCTATTGATAAAACTTAAAGATAAAAATATGAAAGAAATGATCACTGGTTGGGAAAGTGATCTCTTTCCTGTAGAATTAGATGAACAACTGGGGGCTCTAGAACTCAAAGAGCTATTATTTGGTGTAGCCAGAGAATGGGAGTTTCGGGATGGTCACATAGTCACTGTTATGTATAACCTACACATTAAGTATCCATTTGTACTTGTCTTTATGTCTCTAAATTTAATAAAAAGTTAATGAATGTAAGGATATAAAGAAGAGTAATCATAGTTGCCACTATTAAGTACAGTCTCTGTTACAGCCAAACTCTACTGATTCCAGGCACTGGACACTTTCTTGGAATGTCCACCAATGTTGATACTGGAAATTGGGTGTATCATCTGCCAGTCTTGCCAAAATAGACTCTGTGCAAAACCTGCCTGTCTGGGTCACCAATTTCTGAATCAGATGCTTCTGAATGGTAAAACCTAGGTCACATGATGATGCTTTAACTATAAAGAAAGTTGAGAGATTTTTTTTCTGCTTTTCATAAGGGGAGGCTGGGACTCTAATAATGGGGGATTTTCCAAACACAGAAGAAACACTTAGAGTTTGGTTGTTTGATTTTTTTTAAGTTTATATTTAAATTCTAGTTAGTTAACACATAGTATAATATTAGTTTCAGGAGTAGAATTTAGTGGTTCATCACTTATATATAACACCTAGTGCTCAATACAACAAGTGCCCTCCCCAATGCCATCCCCCATTTAGCCCATCCCCTGCACATCTCCCCTCCAGCAACCCTCACTTTGTACTCTATTGTTAAAAGTCTCTTAGAGTTTGCCTCCCTCTTTTCTTTTTCTTTTCCCTTATGTTCATCTGTTTTGTTTCTTAAATTCCACATGTGAGCAAAATTATACAATATTTGTCTTTCTCTGACTGACTGATTTCGCTTGGCACAATATACTCTAGCTCCATCCATGTCATTGTAAACGGCAAGATTTAATTCTTTTTGATGCCTGAGTAATATTGCATTGTATATAAATACCACTTCTTTTTTTTTAAGATTTTATTTATTTATTTGACAGAGAGAGATCACAAGTAGGCAGAGAAGTAGGCAGAGAGAGAGAGAGGAAGAAGCAGGCTCCCTGCCAAGCAGAGAGCCCGATGCGGGACTCAATCCCAGGACCCTGAGATCATGACCCGAGCCAAAGGCAGAGACTTAACCCACTGAGCCACCCAGGCACCCAATACCGCTTCTTTTTTATCCACTCATCAGTCAATGGACACTTGGGCCCTTTCCATAATTTGGCTATTGTTGATAATGCCGCTATAAACAACAGGGTACATGTGTCCCTTTGAATCAGTATTTTTGTATCCTCTGCGTAAATACCTAGTAGTGTAATTGCCGGGTCTAGGGTATTCTATTTCTCACTTTTTGAGGAACCTCCATACTGTTTTCCAGAGTGGCTGCACCAATCTGCATTCCCACCAGCAGACCAACACTTATACTTAAAAAAAAAAAAGAAAAGAAAAAAGCTATGAAAGGTGTTCGGTTCAATAGTTATTATGAGAAAAGTTCCCCCACTGAACAAGAACAACTATCAGATGTCTTGAGTTTACTATTAAAATCCATTTTATATTAATTTTGTAAAGCTTAGAACTGATCATTCAAGATGCTCTTTTTATAGTATGTAGTAATGAGAAGCACATGATCTTCTACCAAAAGGCATCCATAATATTTTGTTTTCTCTGTAATGTGAATTGATGTGAGAGGATTCCTTATAACATGATAAATTGATAATCATTTTATTTTTGCCTCACCAACACTCAAGGGATTTAGCCCTCTGATTAGAAGAGTTCCTTAGTACAAGAAAACCACTTCCTCTACCCTAGACACCTAATACCTCTTTAATAACCCACTATAGCACAAATCTATCCCCTACAGCCCTAGAAGAGAAAATAACTGGAAGAAAAGCAAAGTAAGAAAAACATATTGTGCATTACTCTATACAGTGCATGGTAATAATGAGAACAAAGGTGATACAGATAAAAGGGAATACTCCCTTCATCTTCTATTCTGTCTTTCTTGTTCTCTCTTAAACACACACACACACACACACACACACACAGAGCCTGACACTTTTAAAGGTCTGAGCTTGAAAAATGTTATTTTATGATACTGTATCTTCTTGTAGTCTAAGTCACACCTGAGTCCTAGGGAGAAAAGGCTTACCAGTTTTCCTTGGGCTCTTCCCAAAAAGAAAGAGTGGCTTTTCCACACAGACTTCTTCCGTTACTTCAATTTCAGCCAATACTGGGAACATTTCTGTCCTTGACCTAAGTTATTTCCACAAAAGCCATTGAAGAATGTCAGAAAACCAGTTAAGTACATCTCATCTTTGCTTCTGAAGAACTTCAGTACACAGACATCCTGGGTTTTCTTGTTAGTAAAATTAGAAAGTCTTTTCCTCATAGGATTACCCTGTGCATTAAATGAGGTAATGTAAAGAACACAGTCCAGAATCTAATACTTCACTTCCTGCAGCTTTCATTCAGAGACTGACTCACACGGCTGCCATCTTTAGTCTGGTAGTATGACTGATTTTTTTTTTTTTAAGATTTTATTTATTTATTTGAGAAAGAGAGGGAACACAAGCTGGGGGGAGGGACATAGGAAGAATCAGACTCCTCTGAGCAGGAAGCCCAGAATCCTGAGATCACAACCTGAGCCAAAGGCATAGGCCCAACCAACTGAGCCATCCAGGTGCCCCTGAATTAACTTTTTGTTGTTGTTTGCAACTTGCTCACCTCTCCCTCCTTGAACCCCTCTTTTCTTCATCAAAACAAAGTTTCCGTTTCTTTTTAAATTTCTTGTTTCTTTGTGCTTAATCAGTGAATAATATCTGTTGAAAGCTGACTGCATTGAGTGCTTTAGGATACTTTTTAAATATCACAAAGAGCTAAAGAAACTCTCCTCTCTCTTTTTGTATGTTTGTTATTTTACAGACAATAAATGAGTTAAATGTAAAATGAGTTCAATTTCTCTAAAATACGACAACAGTAGAACAGCCAATTCATATGGCCAGTGCTGAAAGCCTATGGTCTCTTTGTAATTTATACTAACATTTACTGTGGAATGTATGCCAAATTCTTAGTTTACTATGAATTTTAGGAAATTATATTAACATATGCTAATCCTCATGATAATGTAAATATTTGCTATTATTATTATCATCATTTACTCAATTGCACAATTTAAAATTTTAATGTAATGCAACCTCCCCCATGAACAAATAATTAATAATTAGAACTAGCATTCCAACCTATACATATCTGAAATCGAAGTCCACCAGACTACACAGCCTCAATAATAAAGTCACAAAAGCTAAGTCCAAAGCTGTCTGCTCTTTCCATGAAACTTTTCTCAAGAATATAGAACAATAACGGGGGAGAATTCCAGAATCAATCTAAAAAGTAATGTCTCCCATCTTCCCGAGTGGCTGCTTTCACAACATATAGCTAATGGTGCCCATTACAGCAGCAGAGACAGAGACAGCCAACAATAAATCTTTCTCTTTTACAGCTGGCTCTGGTTTAGGAAGATTTACTTTTATAACAACTGTGAAGACTTCTACCTTATCAACCTTACTCTTTTAATATGTTTCTCCCAAACCCTTTTTATAGTCTCTCATAGTAATGATAGGTCCTAAGGGTCAGAACTAGAAATACTTTCTTTGTAACTCTAAAAGTGTTTGGTTTTGACAAATTACTTTTTATTGTCTTAGTTCAGTTTTGGAGTACCCTTCATTTCACTTTGAAAAGTTTTTACAATGTGTATTCTGGCATGTGAATTAAAGTGATTTCTAATTTTGCTTTTGATTATAAACCTCCAATTTCCTTATTGGCTCCATTGTTTACATCAGTACAAAACCCTTTCCTTGTAAGGTCTAAATTCATGGGTCCCATATCATCTAAACCTCTTCATTGGGTGAAAGACCAATTCTGATTTCAGAACTTGTGCTGGATCAAATTATTTTCCTTAGATAAGTGTCACGTCATTGAGAGATAAAAGTCTATTAAAAACACTCTGTAAGGAAAAAAAGGGGCTCCTCAAAGTGGAAAGAGGACTTACGTGTCCTCTTTCTTACACATAAAACTAGAGGCTACTGCAGCATAGAGGAAGGAAAGCAAACCAGAAGACAAGTATAAAATATTGACTATAAAATATTTATGCTATGGGCTGGGGACACACCTTGTTGATCTAGTGTCTTGGAAAGATAATTGCAACATCCTTCTCAATGGGTCAGTTGAGTACAGACCTTATTTTTGCTAACAATAGCCAGTATATAAAAATAGCCTTATTTTTACTAACAAGAGCCTGCTCATGTTCAGAGTAAGCAAAAGTTTAGCACACCAACCATTACCTGATATTCAGGACTGAGCAACATAGTAAAAATAAAGCATCAAGCCTATCCTAATATGTACCTTGAAACTCATCACCCACATACATTTTGACCCATAGCACCAGTAATAAGTACAAAAGGTTATATTATAATCAAATTGCTTTATGTGGCCTATAGTCTTCAAATAACTTACAGTACTTTAAATACTACTCTACTAGTTTAACTACTTTAAATAGTACTAAAGAACAAATTTCTTATTACAAAGTACTATTTTCTTTGGAGGGCATAGTACAAAGGAAGAAGATAGTCCCAAGGATACCTTAGCAAGACTTTAAGCATTAAAAACATGTGGCTGATTGTTTGCTAGTATGTATTTGTTTTCCATTCTCTTAATTAAAAGGATAAAAACTTTTTGGATTTTTTAAATTAATAATATGTAAGAAGAGGGGTGCCTGGGTGGCTCAGTGGGTTAAAGCCTCTGCCTTCGGGTCAGGTCAGGATCCCAGGGTCCTGGGATCAAGCCCCGCATTGGGCACTCTGCTCGGCGGGGAGTCTTCTTCCTCCTCTCTCTCTCTGTCTGCTTCTCTGCCTACTTGTGATCTCCGTCTGTCAAATAAATAAATAAAATCTTAAAAAAAAATATATATATAAGAAGAGGTTAGAACCACCCAATAGAAAATACTAGGGGATTCTCAACAATGCCTAATGAAAGCATTTATGCATTATGATTTTTATTATAACCAAGATAAAATAACACTGCAATCTCAAAAATTTTTAATATTAAAAATAAAAATAAATACAGATTAAAATACAATAAATATTTAGCTATTTAGTTATATATGTATGTATATTTTAGTGAGTGGGGAAAGAGAGAGAGAGAGGGTGGGGGCAGGGGTCAGAGGGGGAGGGAGACAGAGAGTCTTAAGAGATTCCATGCCTAGTATGGAGCCCAACTCAGGGCTCAATCTCAAACCCTGAAATCAAGAACTGAGCTGAAATAAATTCAGACACTTAACTGACTGAACCACACAGGTGACCCCAATAAATATTATATTTAAATAATATTATTCAATCAGCCCATTTAATAAAACCCTCAATTTATAAATAGGATGTTTTTGCTAAATACAAGTTTGAAATATACTGGCTGTTTAAATTTAAATGACCATGTGTTACTCTTTTTTCCAAAGTCCTCAACTATAAAAGTCAATGTAAATGCTTAACAATTTAGCCTGACACTTACATTAGTGGATTACCTCCTGTTTATAAATCACTCTAAAGACCTAATTTGGTTAGTACTTCAGTTTATAATTGTATATATGAGTTTGGTGGTCAGTGTCCAATAGGAAGTCTTTCTAGGAACTACAGAGCAGAGAGAAAACGAAAAGATATCATGTTTCAGACAAAATTATTGGGGGAGATGACATTTACAGTCAGCAGCTTTTCTCAAAAGATGCTCACTTTGCCTGGAGTTGACTTAGAAAAAACCACACACATTTATCTCTGAAGGCACTATCCATTTTATCAAATGTCCCCCTATACTATATCTGTGCCATTCAGTTTCCATGAGTTAGGGTTCTCCTTATACCATTCACTTTCTTTACTTAGCAAACTCTGATATATCTGTCACAATTACTTCGATATATTCCTCTGAGCTTCCTTCACAGAGTTAAATATCCTCTTCTCTTTTTTTTAATTGTGTTATGTTTGTCACCACACAGTACATCATTAGTTTTTGATGTAGTGTTCCATGATTCATTGGTTGTGTATAACACCCAGTGCTCCATGCAATACATGCCCTCCTTAATCCACATCACAGGGCTAACCCATACTCCCCACAACCCCTTCCCTCTAAAACCCCCAGTTTTTTTCCCAGAGTCCATAGTCTCTCATGGTTCATCTCCCCCTCCAATTTCCACCCCTTTCATTTTTCCCTTCCTTCTCCTAAAGTCCTCCATGCTATTCCTTATGTTTCACAAATAAGTGAAACCATATGATAATTGACTTTCTCTGCTTGACTTATTTCACTCGGCATAATCTCTTCCAGTCCCATCCAAGTCGATGCAAAAGTTGGGTACTCATCCTTTCTGATGGCTGAGTAATATTCCATTTAAACATCCTCTTCTATATACTACCTCAATACTTTCTGAAATACCATTTAAGATACTTCAATACTTATCAATTTAGTCTGCCTTATTGTAATATCTGTTGTATTATAAACATGCATTTGGATGTTGTGACAGCATGGTCTGTGACAGAAAAAAAAATCAGTTTTCTATAAACCAAGCCAACCTAAACATTTTACAGTTATTATTTCATTTAACCCTCACAACAAATGTATGATGTTAATGATATAAATTGCACTTAATAGATAAGGTAACAATCTAAGCAAGGTTAAATAAATTATCTAACTTTACACAATGCAAAACAGGGCTGACTGCAGAGCTTATACCCTTTACCTAATGGTGTCTTACAAAACTAACAACTAGCTCCTGCCACCACTGAGAAGGAAAAGAGGGAGGGAAAACCCTCTTCTGTAACATTTGCATATTTTCACCAGGTTTCCACTACCACCGATTTTAAGATACCAATAAGATGTCACTCATGGCTTTCAGAAGAGATGCTCACAGGTGGCTATCATGAGCCACTACAAACTCGCTTCAGCATACCACAACCTCACCACTGTATTCTTTCCTTGTTCATATTTGTACTCTTTCTCCTCAAGATTTGTACTATGCCCAGAATCAAATAGGTGCTCAAAAAATACTTGTGAAAAAAAAATCCATTATACTTATAAATTAACTAGAATGTGGTAAATATACACATATCTTGGTAAAATAATTTTCTGATTGTTTTACCTTTTTAGTCTCTCAAAAAGGGTTGCTAATAGTTCATCATTTAACAGTATAAACAAATAACATCTTAAAATAGAGTAATATATTTTCTAAGTTGCGGTGATTTTAAAAAATTAAAGACTTTTTCCTTTTGGTTCTGTACATTCTGGTGAAATTAAATGAATACTTTCATAATTAATCAGATAGTTCAATAAATGCTGACTAACAATGTTCACATATTGGTTCAAACTTTCCTGCTCTTCATCTTTCTTCATATTATGGAAGTTTGGCCAATATATCCAAATACAGTAAATCCATCAAATGTCTGTATTACTTTCATCATAATTAAAATGCTTTCCATAATACCTAAGCCATTTAAGTAAATCTGTATGTCTATAAAGAGTGAATTATACAGACCAAGCCCCTACTCTTAGGAACAAATACATTTTTAATATCAGTGTAACTTCTATAATTATAGATAAAAGCATTAGAAATTTATATGAAATTCTATTTAAACTTGTGACGTTTTTAAAAACTATCTTTACTAGTCAGGTATTTTAACAATTAATTTATCCATAACTAAGCCAAACAATAGTTTTTCATTAAACTGAAAATACCAACATACTTTTCTGCTTCTCCACTCTCCTATAAAAGATTAATTCTACCTTAGGAGTGTGAAGAACTACATATTTCCTTTTGTATTTTCCTTTGAAAAATTGGATGATGAGTTTTGAGACATATTTTAAATGGAAAATGTTCATAAAAAGCATTTGAAGTGTGGGAGAATTTTTTTTAATTCAAATTAGTTACCATGTAATGTAGTACTGATTTAAGGAGTAGAATTTAGTGATTGATCACTTACATATAACCCCCAGTGCTCATCCCAGCAAGTGCCTTCCTTAATGCTTATTACCTATTTATCCCATCCCCCTGCCCATCTTACCTCCGGAAACCCTCAGTTTGTTCCCTATAATTAAGAGTCTCTTATGGTTTGCCTCTCTGTTTTCCTCTTATTTTATTTTTTCTTCCCTTCCCCTATCTTCATATGTTTTGTTTCTTAAATTCCACATATGAATAAAAGCATATGATATTTGTCTTTCTCTGACTCACTTATTTCACTTAGCGTAATACACTCTTGTTCCATCCATGTCATTGCAAATGGCAAGTTTTTTTTGTTCTGTTTTGTTTGTTTGTTTTTTGAGATAGAGCACACAGGGGAAGAGGCAGAGGGACTGGGAGAAAGAGAATTCTAAGTAGTCTCCATGCCCAATGTAGAGCCCGATATAGGGCTCGATCTCATGACTCTGAGATTATAACTTGAGCTGAAATTGAGAGTCAAACACTTAATTGACTAAGCTACCCAGGGACCCCAAGATTTCATCCTGTTTTATTGCTGAGTAATATTCTATTGTATATATGTAACACTTCTTTTTCCATTCATCAGTCCGTGGACATTGGGGCTCTTTCCAAAATTCGGTTATTGCTGCTATAAACATTGAGGTGCACATGCCCCTTCAAATCAACATTTTTGATAAATTCGGGATAAATATCTGGTAATACATATGCTGGGTCATAGAGTAGTTCCATTTTTAACCTTCTAAGGGACTTCTATACTATTTTTCAGAGTGGCTGCACCAACTTACATTCCTACCAACAGTGCAAAAGTGTTCCCCTTTCTCCACATCCTCACCAACACCTGTTTCCTGAGTTGTTAATTTTAGCCATTCCGACTGGTGTGAGGTGTCATCTCATTGTGGTTTTGATTTATACTTCCCTGGTGCTGAATGATACTGAGAATTTTTTCATGTGTCTGTTAGCATCTGGATGTCTTCTTTGGAAAAGTCTCTATTCACTTCTTCCCATTTCTTAACTGGATCATGTGGTTTTGAGGTGTTGAGTTTGATAAGTTCTTTATAGATTTTGAATACTAGCCCTTTATTGGTAAGCTATTTGCAAATATCTTCTCCCATTTCAACAGTTAGTTTCCTTTTAGTTTTATTGACTGTTTCCTTTGCTGTGCAGAAGTTTTCTTGATGAAATCCAAATAGTTCCTTTTTGTTTTGTTTCTCTTGACTCCAGAGTCAAGTAAGAAGTTGCCTTGGCTGAGGTCAAAGTCATCCATGCTTGCTTTCTCCTCTAAGATTTTCATGATTTCCTATCTTAAATTTAGGTTCTTCGTCCATTTTGAATTTATTTTGTTGTATGGTGTAAGAAAGTGTTCCAGTTTCATTCTTCCACATGTCACTGTCCAATTTTCCCATTACCATCTGTTGAAGAGACTGTCTTTTTTCCAATGGATATTCTTTCCTGCTTTGTCAAAGATTAGTTGGCCATACAGTTGTGGATCCATTTCTGGTTTCTCTATTTTGTTTCATGGATCTATGTGTCTGTTTTGTGCCAGTACCATCTGTCTTGATGATCATACTTTGCAATACAGCTTGAAGGCTGGAATTGTGATTTCTTCACCTTTGCTTTTCTTTTTCAACATTACTTTGGCTATTCTAGGTATTTTGTTGTTCCATACAAATTTTAGGATTGTTTTTCTAGTTCTGTGAAAAATATTTTGATTGGGATTGCACTGAATGTGTAGATTGCTTTGGGTGGTATAGACATTTTAACAGTATTTGATTTTCCAATCCAAGAGCATGGAATGCTTTTTCATTTCTTTGTGTCTTCTTTAATTTCTTTCATAAGTGTTTTATAGTTTTCAGTGTACAGATCTTTTACCTCTTTGGTTAGGTTCATTCCTAGCTATCTTGTGGTTTTGGTGCAATCGTAAATGGATTCAAACCCTTGATTTTTCTTTCTGTTGCTTCATTACTGATGTATAGACATGCAACAGATTTCTGTACATTGATTTTTTATCCTCCAGTTTTGCTGAATTTCTGTATCAGTTCTAGCAATTTTCTGGTGGAGTCTTCTGGGTTTTTTCACATAAAGTATCACGTCATCTGTGAAGAGCAAAGTTTGACTTCTTCTTTGATAATTTAGATGCCTTTATTTATTTATTTTTTGTTCTTGTTTTTGTTTTCTGATTGTTGAGGCTGGTACTTCCAGTACTATATTGAACAATGGTGGTGAGAGGGGACATCTCTGTCATGTTCCTGACCTTAAGGGAAAAGGTCTCAGTTTTTCCCCACTGAGATTGGTATTCACTGTGGATCTTTCATATACAGCTTTTATGATATTGAATTACGCTCCTTCTATCCCTACTTTCTTGGGGGTTTTTATCAAGAAAATTTGCTGTATTTTGTCAAATGTTTTTTCTACATATATTTAAAGGATCATACGGTTTTAGCCTTTCTTTTATTAATATGGTATATCAAGTTGATTGATTTGTGGATACTGAACCACCCTTGCATCCTAGGAATAAATCCCACTTAATCATGGTGAATAATCTTTTTAATGTTCTGCTGAATTCAATTAGCTAGTTTCTTGTTGAGAATTTTTGCATCCATGTTCATCAGGGATATTAGTCTATTATTCTCCTTTTCAGTGGGGTCTTTGTCTGGTTTTGGGATTAAGGTAATGCTGGTCTCATTGAATGAGTTTGGAAGTATTCTCCATTTCTATTTTTTGCAACAGCTTCAAAAGAATGGGTATTAATTCTTTTTTAAATGTGTGGTAGAATTCACCCGGAAAGCCATCCAGCCCCAGACTCTTGTTTGTTGGGGGTCTTTTGATTACTGATTCAACTTCTTTTCTGGCCATGGGTCTGTTCAGGTATTCTATTTCTTCCTGTTTCAATTTTGGTAGTTTATATGTTTCTAGGAATTTATTTCTTACGGATTTCCCAATTTGTTTGTGTATCACAGCTCATAATATTCTCTTATAGTTTGTATTTCTGTGGTGTTGCTTGTGATCTCTCCTCTTTTATTCTTATTTTCTTTATTTGGGTCCTTTCTCTTTCCTTTTTGATAAGTCTGGTTAGGGGTTTATCAATTTTGTTAATTCTTTCAAAGAACCAACTCATAGTTTCATTGATCTGTTCTACCGGTTTTTTTGTTTTGTCTCATTTTTTTTGTTTTATTTTGTTTTACTTCTATATCATAGATTTCTGCTCTAATCTTAATTATTTCCCTTCTTCTGCTGGTTTTAGGCTTTACTTGCTACTTTTTTGTCCGACCTCATTTAGATGTAAAATTAGGTTATTTATTTGAAACCTTCTTTAGGTGTAAGTTTAGGTTGTTTGAGACTTTTCTTGCTTCTTGAAGAAGGCCTGCATTGCTACACAATTCCTTCTTATGACTGTCTTTGCTGCATCCCAAAGATTTTGAACTGCTACCCTTTCATTTTCATTTGCTTTCATGTATTTTTTTTTCTTTAATTTTCTGGTTAACCCAGTCATCTAAACATGGGAGAATTTTCAATGTCAAATATATTTCTTTTCTAAAATTGGATTATTATCCTTTTTAATTCCTTTGTCTTTTATTCTTTATTTTCCTTTAATGTTAATTCTTTGGTCTAAAACTTATATTTTGATTCTTTGAAGACATTCCTCAACACCCATTAGCACAAATCCTAAGGTGTTAATGACCAATAAATGCAAACCCAAAAATATGCCTTTGTCTTAATCCAAGGGAATAATCTAGTAGCACAAGGAAATTAGTTGCCTTTACTGAATTGTATGGGCTTGATCTGAATGCAGTATTTTTTAAATTTTATTTATTTTATTTTATTTTATTTATTTGTCATAGAGATAGAGCACAAGCAGGGGGAGCAGCAGACTCCCCACTGAGCAGGGAGCCCAATGCAAAACTTAATTCCAGGACCCTGGGACCATGGCCTGAACCAAAGGCCATCACTTAACCAACTGAGCTGCCCACGCATCCTACAATCTGACTGCAGTATTAAGTGAAGTCACAATTTATGGTATAAGCAAGATACTGACATAAGGAAAAAACAAGTAAAATGATGGAAAGGATGACCTGGTAAACCTCTTCCTAGACTAAGCTGTAGGATCCCATGGAATGACACTATAATTACATGGAAAGTAATTGTCATATATTTGCCAAGAAATTACATGGTTGACAGTACTCTTTGAAAATTGTTCTGCATTTCTACTGCCAACAGCTATGTTAGCAGAAAATGAAATTAGAAACAACCACAGGAGGTGTTTTCTTCTCATTTAGAAAACTATTTCATTAAGGAAGTAAAATTTAATTTACAAGTAAATATTATAAAACTAAAAATAAAATGGAATGACTTAGAAATGTCTCTAAAAGTTATTGTTATTTGGTATAATGTTGGCTTTGTGGAGGGAAAAAAGTCATTTACTACATGTCAGGCTATTCATATATTCTATTTTGCAAGTGCCAGTACTATAAAGCCATCTTTTCCAAGTTATTCCTTACTAACAAATGAATATGTTAGTTTCCAAGAGGCACAGATAGGAATTTTAACACCTTTCCCAAATAATATAAAAGCCTTCTTTTACCAATTCTAAGAGTTAATACTGTAAGGTAAGAACAGTTTATCTTGAAATTAGTAAATGAGTGGTTTTATATTCTTGCATTGCTGTGGCATAAATAAGGACCTCTTATAAACCAAAAGCACCAACTAAAACTTTAAGACAGCTTACAAATAATCATTTTCCCCCCAAACTGCTGAACCATTAGTTGGCAAAAACAAACAAACAAACAAACAAACAAACAAACGAGTTATTAATCATACAAACTCAGTGTAAATAAAGTGTACTTAAACTGATTTCTTACTAAATATATCCGGTCCCTTTGTAAACTTTACCACCACTCTAGTCTTATTTACATGACAAAATTTAAATCAAAAAGTTACATTTAAACATGTTCTCAACAACTTACTTCAGGTTATATAATAAATTATTTTCTCTAGCCAGTGCATTTAGTTAATGTAATAACTTATCATGCTACCTACATATAAACATATTTCCTTTGTTGGTTAAGTCAAAATATATGTCAACCAAATAAGATATTTAGTGTCAGAAAAATCAGGTTCTTCTCATTTTTCACGACATTTCATTCAGGAGATTAATTTTTTGGCCAAAGTTAAGAATAAAAAGCTCTCTACTGTGATACAAAAAAAGCAGTGTATAAAGTATTATTTATAGTAGCTAACATTTTTAAAAGAAAACAGATATAAAGAGGATTATATGTAGAAAAATTCACCTCCACATACATAACATATCTGAAGATATAATAAGAAATTAATAATGCTGATTATTTCTCGGAAGGATTACTCAGTAGCTGGGACACAGGAGTGAGAGAGACACTTAAATTCCATGAAAATTTTTTTTACAACTTTTTAAATTTTATCCATGTCCATAAATTATTTACTCCAAAATAAATTTAAATTAGGAAGCAAATAAGTTTGGTCTTCTCTTTAGTGAAAGAACTACTGAACTGGGATCAAAGACTCAAATTAGAAGATTATAGGACTACAAGAGAGAAGAAAATCATCCTTTGGATTCTAAGGAAAATCAGCATTTTCTTTTTTTTTTTTTTTTTAAAGATTTTTTTTTTTTTTTAAATTTGAGAGAGAATGAGTGAGAGAGAGCATGAGAGAGGAGAAGGTCAGAGGGAGAAGCAGACCCCCCAAACAGCTGGGAGCCCGATGCGGGACTCGATCCTGGAAGTCCGGGATCATGACCTGAGCCGAAGGCAGTCGCTCAACCAACTGAGCCACCCAGGCGCCCGAAAATCAGCATTTTCTAAGGAAAGTCTCAGTTTGCCAAGTACCATTAAAAAAAACAACAAATTTTCTGAGGGTGCATAAACAATGTGAAAAATAAAGTCTTTGAAAGAGAAAGTGTCATCTATGCCCATAGTCACATGGGGAAAAAAATGAATATGGGACATAAAAAGGATAAGTAGCAAATGTTTAACTTAGGAAAAGGAAGATACTGGGTACAAGATGGCTACATAGGAAGATCCTGAGCTCATTGCCTCACATGGATACAAGTATACAACTACATATGGCATTACTTCCTCTGAAAAAGAATAGAAAACTGGGTGAACACAGTCTCTACAACAAAGCACAAAAAGGTGAGCGTCAAGGATGGGTAGGAGAGACAGAGACACTATCTCATCAAAATTCTCAACCCCACGCATGACAATCCACCAGCAAGAGGGAATCTAAAAATAGAGAACTTTTCCCTAAGAGGTGAGAAGTTTGTGATCCACATCAGGAACCCTTTAGATACTACTACACAAGAGAGATGAGCCCCTAAACACTGGGCTTTGAAAACAAATAGAACTTATATCCAAGAACTATGGAACTGTATGGGATGGAGAACCTGCTCACAAAAAAGCTCACTCACCCAGAAACCCAGTGCAAAACAAAAACAAAAACAATAACACTAATGTGAAATACCCTAGACCATATGTGGAAGAGACTCACTTACTAATCTTAAAGCCTCTACTGGGGGTGGGGTGGGGGAAAGGTAGCAAACTGTTGGGATTTTCTCTAAGTGATGGACACCCTGGTATGTACCATATTTTCAACCTCAGTCTACCTTACTAAGATTGATTCTGGCAAGCACCATTTTGGAATCATTCCTCTAAACTGCTTAAAGCAGGTGAGCATGCGAGCTGAGAAATCCACCCACACCCACAGTGCAACAATCCCTTATAGATGAGACGGGTAACAGTCCAGCCCACCTTCAGCAATGTGCCACAGCTGGGCTGGGCATAAGTCCTGCCCACCCCACACTGCAGCACATAACAGCTAGCCTGGTGCAGACCCACCCACTCCTGCACTATAGTGTAGCTGCATGGTATAGGATCACCAATACCAGCCCTGCCTATCCTTGTGTCACAGACATGGCCCCACCACAGTAGCCACACAGGAGATGCCTCTTGAACACCGGGCTTTGGTAGTCAGATGGGATTGGACTTCTGGGCTCCTCGTGACGTCTACACAAGGCCACTGTTTCAAGACAGGGAGAGGCAGTTGATTTGCTTAATACATAGAAACAAATAGGGAGAGGCAAAATGAGGAAACAGGAATACCACTCAAATAAAAGAACAAAAAACATCAAAAAAAGACATTAATGAAATGGAAATAATCATATACCTGAAAAAGAGTCAAAGTAATGGTCATAAAGATGCACACTGGACTTGAATAAAGATTAATACAGTGAAATCCTCAACAAAGAGATAGGAAATGTGTGAAAGTTTCAAAGAGCAGTAATAGAGCTAAAGAGCACAATAACCAAACTAAAAAATATACTAGAGGAATTCAACAGCAGACTATATAAAGCTATAAGTTGGATCAGCAAGCTGGAAGACAAAGAAATAGAACTCACTCAGACAGAGCAACAGAAAGAAAAGAGAATTTAAAATAAAACAAATAAAAAACAAAAAACCCTTGAAGGACTTTTGGGAAAACATCAAGCATATGCAACATTTGCATAATGGGAGTCCCAGAAGAAAAGAGAAAAAGGCCAGAAAACTTATTTGAAGAAATAATGGATGAAAACATTCTTAATGTGGAGAAGGAAACAGACATACAGGTCCAGGAATCCCAGAGAGTTCCAATAAGATAACCCAAAGAGATTCACACCAAAAGACAATATAATTAAAGTGATAAAAATTAAGAGTAGCAAGAGAAAAATAACTTATTACATACAAGGGAAAACCCATAAGGCTACAGGCAAGTTTCTCAATAGAAACTTTGCAAGACAGAAGAGAGTATCATGACATATTCAAATTGCTGAAAGGCAAAACTTCCAGCCAGGAATTCTCTATCTGACAAGGTTCTCATTTAAAATTGAAAAACACACTGAGTTTTCCAGATAAGCAGAAACTAAAGTAGCTCTTCACCACTAAACTATCTCTTCAAGAAATGTTAAAGGGACTTCTCTAAACTGAAAATAAATAGTACTTAGAATAAGAAAACATACACAAGTAAAAAATCTCACTGGAAAAGGGAAATATATAGTAAAGTAATTGATCAATAAATAATAAAGCAAGTATTAAAGTTAAAAAGCAAAATAGTAATATTAACTAAAACTACAGTAATTAGTTAAGGGGTGCATAAAATAAAAAGGTGAAAATGTGACATCAAAACATAAAACATAGTAAGGGGAGAAAAATGTAAAGTTTTGCAATGTGTTCAAAATTAAATTTCTATCACTCAAAACAGACTGATATTTACATAAGAAATTATATATGAATTCCACAGTAATCACAAAGCAAAAACTTACAGTAAATTCACACAAAAAATTAGAAGGGAACCTAAACATAGCACTAAGGAAATTCTCATGATTAATTTAGAGTAATAGAATTACTAGAATTCCTACTGATTCTGTGCACTTAGAGATACCCCTTTGACAATCCTAAAGTACAGAGCTATAGTGAAAGAAGTGTCCACCAGCTACATGGAGGTTGAGAGACAAGAGAGAACTATGTGAAAAGGAGGGAAAATTTTTCACAATAGTTTTGAGGTTAAAAAAATTGACCCAACTATGGTGTGAAACAAAAAACAAAGGGAGAAGAACATATTTCAAAAACATATATGGTCTCTATATCCCGTTGCAAAGCATATGAGAACTTGAAATAGAGAAGTGAGTTATTTTGAATTTATCCTTTGACATTTAAATTATGCTTCTTTGGTGTTACACAGTCTCAGTGAGGGTCTATCTGTGTGAATTACAAACAGAAAGTGATTTGCGTGATTATTTTCCCAGTCCTCCCAAGGGTAATACACATCATAATCCATGCTAGATGCATAGGAAAATAAAGTTAACTCATACATAAAAATGGAGGCTTGAGTGCATTAACTGGGACTCAGTTCCCTCAAGAAATCACAGTTAAGAATGCTCTAGAGTGAATCAAAAGTTTTATAGGATAACTTCACAGAAATCAAGGGTAAAAGTACAGCCAGGCTTTTGGAATCTGACATTTCCTGATAAAAGCAGCAGATTTATCATGTTTTAATTAGGCTTATTTCAAAGAGTTAGTGCCATGAAGCAAAAACTAGCTACTGGGGCTCACCTGGGAGAGGAGCTGTTAGTAAGATCATTGTGAGCTAGCCAATGTCACAGAAAGTAAAAAAATATAGAGTGCGTGTGCATGTGTGTTTGAGGGGGCTGGCTTCCCCTCAGTCATTTGTTGTTGATTTACATAATTTGGGAGAGGCAGATGTAAGTTTGTTAAGTTAAATACAAAAGTGGTTAATAAAAAATTTTTTTGGAGTTACTTTTTCTATAGGACAAAAATCACTTGCATCTCTTTTGGACAACATATATACAACTTAACATGGATATTCACAGAGTTTGTACCTAATAAATAGTTAAAGGACAAATACACATCCCTAGAGAATTAAATAATCCTCAGGTGGGAGTGTTAGCCCATACTTCATCATGATCTTGAAAAATAGGTCATTGTTACATATCTTTATAACATCATTGATACACTGACTCAGCAATTCAGAAGATGGCCCTCTAGTTTGTTATCCTAACCCAGAATATGAACCAAAGTCGTCATATATCAATGCAACTATGTTTATTGCAGTTTGTTTATCTCTAAAAATTAAACTGTCCTTGTTTACTACCCCCCAAAAAAAGAAGAAGAAGAAGGCCCACCTCATGGAGATCCAGGTGAATGGAGGCATAGTGGCTGAGAAGCTGGACTGGGCCCACAAGAGCCTGGAGAAGCACGTGCATATGAACCAAGTGTCTGGACAGAATGAGGTGATCGTTGTCATCAGTGTCATTGTTGTCATCAGTGTCATCATTGTCATCAAGGGCAAAGGCTACAAAGGGGTAACCAGCTCCTGGCACACCAAGAAACTACCCCACAAGATGCTCCAGGGGCTGCATAAGATTGCCTGTATTGGGGCATGGCATTCTACTCCATGGCTTTCTCTGTGGCTCAGGCTGGACAGAAAGACTACCATGGTCACACTGAGATCAACGAGATCT
This sequence comes from Martes martes, assembly GCF_963455335.1. Taxonomy (NCBI): domain Eukaryota; kingdom Metazoa; phylum Chordata; class Mammalia; order Carnivora; family Mustelidae; genus Martes; species Martes martes. The sequence goes on from NC_137894.1 coordinate 77,436,690, forward strand.
ACAAGATTGGCCAGGGACATCTCATCAAGGATGGCAAAGTAAGCAAGAACAATGCTTCCATTGATTATGATCTGTCTGGTGAGAGCATCAACCCTCTGGGTGGCTTTGTCCACTATGGTGAAGTGAACAATGCCTTTGTCATGCTGAAAGGCTATATGGTGGGAGTCAAGAAGCAATAGCTTACATTCTGCAAGTCCTTGGTGGTACAGACCAAATGGTAGGCTCTGGAGAAGGCTGACCTTAAGTTCATCAACACCACTTCCAAGTTTGGATATGGCTGATTCCAGACTGCGGAGAAAAAGAAAGAACTCATAGAACCACTTAAGAAAGACCAAATTGCTCAATGTCAGGGGCAGATTTTCCAGTGGAAAAACAAAACAATTACATACTTTGCCAATATTTCTTTGTCTATAGCTTTTCATTCTCTTCATAGGACCTTTCAAATAGAAATATTTTTAAATTTTGATGATTTTTATTGATTATGGCTTTGATTGTGGTATCTCAGAATTCTTTACCTTACACAAGATTACAAAGATTTTCTCTTATGAGTTCCTCTAGAACTTTTATAACATAAGGTTTTATATTTATGCCCATAATCTCTTTTGAGCTACTTTTTAACACATGATGCACATGATTATGCAAAGGTAAGATTTTTTGCATATTTATATGCAATTTTTGCACACTGTTTATTTTTTAAACTGTCATATACCCAAAACTGTTTTTCACCTTTGTCAAAAATCAACTGTACATGTATGCATAGGCCTCTTTCTGAACTCTCTATTCTGTTCCATTGATGCATTCCTCTATATTACCATACTCTCTTGATTACTGAGCTTTATCATAAGCCTTGAAATTGAGTAGTACATCTTATTGTTATCTTTTTGAAGAATTTGTTGTTTTTGTCCATTTTTCTTATTTTTCTGGCAATTTTCATGTTGTCTGAATATTTTTAATTCCAGTAAAATTAATGTAAATTGTTATATTAGTCTCAGATATACAAGGTAGTGATTCAATGATTATATACATTACTTACTGTTGTCTGAGTACTTTTTATGATTCAATTTTTCTCCTTTGTTGGTTAATAATATAAAAACCTTCCAATATACTTCTTCCTAGTCTTTTTCGCTATTGTTTTCATGCATTATACTTATATACATTTTATACTAATACATTGTTTTGTGTGTAAACAATTAACCTTTTAACAGCTTTACTGACTATAATTCAGATTTTATCAGATTCACTCCTTTAAAATGTCCAATTCAATATATTTAGTGTATTCACAGGATTGCTCACTATCATTACAATAGAGCTTTAAAACACTTTAGTTCCCTCCAAAGGAAACGCATACCCATTAGCTGTCCCATCCCTATTCTGAGCCCTAAGCAAGTCATTTTCTGTCTCTATGGAGTCACCACATTACATTTCATGTAAATATTTATATAATTTGACAGAAAGAGCAAGAGAGCACAAGCAGAGGGAACAGTAAAGAGAGAGGGAGAAGCAGCCTCTCCACTGAGCAGAGAGCCCAATGTGGGGCTCTATTCCAGGACCCTGAGATCATGACCTGAGCCAAAGGCAGATGCTTAACCGATTGAGCCACCCAGGTGCTGCAAGGGCTTGGACTTTATTTGTGGGAAGTCTCTAACTTACTATGCTGATCTATTCACCTATTTTAGGTCTCTTCGTTTTTTTGGTTTTTTTTTTTTTTAAAGATTTTATTTATTTATTTATTTGTTAGAGAGAGAGGTGGGGAGAGCAGTAGGCAGAGGGAGAAGCAGGTTCCCCACTGAGCAGGGAGCCTGATGTGGGACTTGATCACAGGACCCTAGGATAATGACCTGAGCCAAAGGCAGATGCTTAACTGACTGAGCCACCCAGGCATTCCAGGTCTCTTCATATTTTTAATCAAGGGAAGAATGGGGAATAAATATTCAATTATATGGTCTTTTAAAATTACCTACACAGGGTGCCTGGGTGGCTCAGTGGGTTAAGCCTCTGCCTTTGGCTCAGGTCATGATCTCAGGGTCCTGGGATCAAGTTCTACTTCAGGCTCTCTGCTCAGCAGGGAGCCTGCTTCCCCCTCTCTCTCTACCTGCCTCTCTGCCTACTTGTGATCTCTCTCTGACAAATAAATAAATAAAATCTTTTTAAAAAATAAAATAAAATTACCTACATAATTCCCTCTTTAAAAAGATAATATTTTTAAATTTTTTATTTAAATCAATTAACATATACTGTATTATTAGTATACAGAGGTAGAATTCAGTGATTCATCAGTTGCGTACAACACTCAGTGCTCATTACTTCAACGGGCTTCCTTAATGCCTGTCAGCCAGTTACCCCCATCCCCCATACCTACCTCCCCTCCAGCAACCCTCAGTTTGTTCCCTTTAGTTAAGAGTCTCTTATGGTTTGCCTCCCTCTCTATTTTCCTCTTATTTTATTTTTCCTTCCCTTGCCTTGTCATCTGTTTTGGTTCTTAAATTCCACATATGAGTGAAGTCATATGGTATTTGTCTTTCTCTGCCTGACTCATTTTGCTTAGCATGATACCCTTCACTCAGCCTTAAAAAGGAAGAGAATTCTGAGACATGTCGCAACATGTATGAGGCTCAAGGACACTATGCTAAGTGAGATAATTCAGTCACAAAAAAATAATACTGCATGATTCAACTCATAGGAGGTATCTAGTCAAACTCAGAAAAACAGAAAATAGAATGCTGGTTTTCAGGGGCTTGGGGTGGGTGAGTAATGGGTTATTGTTTAATAAGTACAGTTTCAGTTTTTCATGATGAAAAAGTTCTGGAAGTTGTACATTGTGGATATATTTAACACTGCTGAATTATATACTAAACTGGTTGAAATGATAAGTTTATGGTATACGTATTTTACCACAATTAAAAAAATTTTGAAGACTTACTACATCCTTCATGATCTTACCGTTTCTCTCTCTGACTTCACTTCTAGCCTTCTCTGGGACCATTCCCTGAACCCTATCTGCCAGCACTGATCAGTTACATGCCATTTAGCAAACTCTCCTTGCTCTCTGCCCTAACTCCCGATAGGTAACTTTGACTTGGCAAGCCTACTTTTTGTTTAATCTGTTTTAGAAACTGATTTCTTTTTTTAATTTTTTTAAAATTTTAGTTCCAGTATAGTTAACATACAGTGGTATATTAGTTTCAGGTGTTCAATATACTGATTCAACAATTCCATACATCACTCAGTGCTTATCATGACAAGTGTACTCCTTAATCCCCATCACCTATTACATCCATCAACAACTTTCACATGCCCTCCCATTCACCCATTTAAACTGTATAATTCAATGAGCTTTAGTATAATCACAGGTAAGTGTAACTATCACCATAGATAATTTTAGAACATTTCCATCACCCTAAAGTGAAACCTTTTACCCTTCAGTTATCACTCTCCAATCTCAGAATCCTCCTAACCCAGTTCTAGGCAACCACTAATCTACTTTCTGGCTCTATAGATTTGCCTATTCTGGATATTTCATATCAGTGCAATCATGTAAGGTATATCTTTGGTTACTGGCCTCCTGGGGTACATTCATACCATGGAATATTTAGCCATAAAAAGGAATGAAGTATTGATATATACTACAACAAGGATGAACCTTGAAAACCTACTTATATTTCATTCAAAAGATTTGAAGTCTCTTTCCCTAAAAAGCATTCCTTGACAGCCCCAAATGACTTCCTCTCCCCAAATCCTACTTACCTCTATTTTAATCCTTAATTAGCCAGGTGCCCCCACTAGACTTGAATATTTTTTGACAACTATAAATTCTTATACAAATCTATGTGAACATACTATTTTATCCACTTTTTTTCTGCCCTTCCTCACTAGAATTCATTAATTTAAAAACAAACAAATCAAGATTAGTGTTTCTCAATACTGACTTCACAATAAAATGACCTAGAGAGATCTAAAAAATTCAATACCTGTGTGTACCTGGGTGGCTCAGATGGTTAAGCATCTGCCTTTGGCTCAGGTCATGATCCCAGGGTTCTAGGATAGAGCCTTGCGTCGGGGCTCTCTGCTCAGCGGGGAGCCTGCTTCTCCCTCTCCCTCTACTGTTCCCTCTGCTTGTGCTCTTTTGCTTTTTCTGTCAAATAAATACGTAATTTTTTTTTTTTAATTCAATACCTGTGCCCCAACTCAGGTCAATTACATCACAATCTCCAGAAGGAGGTCTGTGAACTGAGACCTCAGTATTGTTTTAAAACTTCCCAGCTGATCCACAGCCAGGATCAAAAATTACTAATGTAGACATAGAAAAACCTTAGTCACCTTCTACTTCAATATGTTGTATGTATAAATTAGTAGTACCGTACTAATTAGATCATGACTTATAGCACTTATTTCTCTATGATGACTTTGAAACAAAAACTTTTTATAAGATAGCAAATATAACTTTGTGCAGAATTGTATAAAACACATCGATTTTTCTGGATACTTTTAGCTTTTTCACTTTAAAGCAGAAATCTCTAGCAAATAGTTAAATACCCACAAATCAACGATTCTGTTGCCCCTCAAAATAGAACACTTGCATATATTTCAACTAGTAATATTAGTTGTATCTTCTTTTTGTACACCCATGAAAGTTTATACACCTACTTGAGTGCGAGAAGTCAGTCAAACTGTATTCTTTAAAAGTCCATAATGCCATTAATCAGTGGTATCTTTAGGCTTTTTTTTCCTTGAATATTTTAATTTTTATTTTTATATTTATTGAATATTTATTATTTTTACTTTTTAAATAAGTTCTGGGGCTTGAATTCACAACCCTGAGATCAAGAGTCTCATGCTTTACTGACTGAGCCAGCCAGGCACCCCATAAGTGGTATCTTTGGATTGTTAAAATTTCTGTCAGGTATGATAATGAATACAAACTGCATTGAAAATATCTTTCCCTAGTTCTTCCATGTTTAGAAAGGGACAAGCAAGGAAGGCAAAATTTTAACAGCTTCTTGGATGTTTCTGATAGGTTTTACCCAGTTGATAACTTTTTGCCAAGAATTTATCTTCAGTTTTCTAGACTAACTTGTATGTTTCATATTATGAAATTTGAATACCAAGATAAACTTTGATACTGAAAGTCAAATCTCTTAAAACATCTCTGACAAATACAGTTGAAGATTTTAAGGGAGGGAATAGAGTGATTTCTATATATCCTATATATTAAAATACAACAAAATGATATTTTATTCTTATAATAATAGAGACTCCATAGGTCAAGAACTGGTTAAATACCCAGAAGGTGACAGAGAAAAGGAATAACACACATGTATTCAATTTTGTTAATGAATTTAAAGAAGAAAAATTGAAAGCACAGACAGGATGATATTTTTAATAGTAACATCTATAAGATTCAATCTTTAAAATGAATGATGTTTATGACCACACATTGACATTTTCTTATAATAAAAAGACATATTTATGATCATAGTAGAGATGCTCCTTCTACTTCAAGAAAAAATAAAATTACCCCCTAATGACATACAATATAATCTTTAGACCTGGGGCTTATTATGTCAAAAAAATATTTACCCTATGATTTCAAATGATAAATATTCACAAAAGCCTAATCTTACTTGGTACTAGTTACATGGAGTGCCCCCTGGGCATGAACATTGTAATGTTGGAGTCTCTTTCCATCTTTCTTTATCTGCTTTAGCACTTGTTAAAAAACTTATATGAGTTAATTTACACAAAATTTACCAATTTAGGTAAATGAAAATTGAGTCTATTCTGTCTGCCTGTCCTTGAAATGTCTGTTATGAAGTTTTCCAAATCATTTCCAATGAAAGGCATATAATGATGTTTACATCTCCTCTGAACTTTCTCTTTTATTTTAGTCCTTACCATGCTGTCATATATTTTTTACCTCAACAGCCACATAGCAAAATAAAGAATGATCCAAAATTTGACATTTCTCCTTTTTCCTAACCTGTATACCTTTCCAAATAGCTAATGTTACAGACCTCAGTCACATTATGCATCCCAAGTGATGCAGAGCTGGGCTCTACACAGGTGGACACATCTGTTCCAGTCCATCAGACTTGACTTACACTGACTGCGTTCTGTAATCATTATGGTTTTTATCCCAAATTACAGTGTCAATCTGTTCAGAATTAATATGTATTACTCCACCGCTTGTTACAAAATTTTCATTTTATTTATTGGACCAAATCCTGCCCTAATCACTTAGGCACAATTCCCACTGAAAACCTAAAAGAGAAAATGTGTATCCAGAGGTTATGTTTTCATTGCATGTCAGAAGATATTTTTGCATAAGTGGATGTTATTGTAATTCCCAATGAATGCTCTTTCTGTGTCAATAGTGAAACTATTTAAAATTTTAGTGTGCTGGTTTGGATCATTTTTAATCACTTCTTCCAACACATGTTGTATCCCAGTGTGGATGTTCACATAATGGAGAGGGGGTTGACAAGTTATTTTCTCCACACAGAATGTAGCTTATATTTTTAATACTTGAGAAATTATAGCTTTAATTCCCTTTTCCCTTTGTGTTGGGTAGTTTTTGAAGACCAGAAGTCCTTGAAGCCACAGCTCTGTTTTATTATAACGTGATGAATCATTTCACTATGATTTTATTTCCATTTCCTCATTTGTTTTCCCTGAAGCTAACTAAAAACATGGATTTTATTGAAGAGGGAAAAAAAGTTATTAATTCATAATCATTATGTAAAGGTTAATTTGGCCAGCACCCTCCAAATGACTTTCCTACCAGTTGGTTATTTTATTCTATTTTTTTTTTCTCTCCTGGTGGATAATGGAGAAAGGTAAGGCTCAGAAGGTGATGAAAATTAAAAGCAAAATCTTAAAAAATAAATGGGTCAGAAATCTGATGGAAGAAAAAGACCAAATGATACACTAAAATATTAATGTATAGTTTAAGTTTCCAAAGCTATGGAAAATGAAAAAAAAAAAAAACAATAGCAACAACTAGTGTATGCAATTTAAAAACAAACGAACAAAGACAAATGCACTGCCCTTGCTGTCCAAGGTCAGGCTAAGCAGGTAGAGGTGATTGTATTACCATGTTTCCAATCAGCACCTCCACTTGCCTACCATAGGATATGAAATGGCAATAGTGCCTATGTCAGTACAAATCCCATTGACTGGATGCATCATATACGAGGAAGTTATAACCCAAGTTTAAACAAGATCAGGGGATGCCTGGGTGGCTCAGTTGGTTAAGCATCTGCCTTCAGCTCAGGTCATGATCCCAGGGTCCTGGGATCAAATCCTGTATCCAGCTCCCTGCTCGGTGGGGAGCCCACTTCTCCTTCTGTCTGCCACTCGCCCTGCTTGTGCTCACTCACTCTCTCTCTCTCTGTCTCCCTGACAAATAAATAAATAAAATCTTTTAAAAATATATTAAAATTAAAAAATAAAATAAACAAGATTGGAAAAGGATGGTCAGAATTCCACCAAAGGAAGAGAGAGAGGAGAGAGGGAGGGAGGAAAGAAGGGGGGACCAAAGGGGAGAAAGAGAGAGGAAGGAAGGAAGGAAGGAAGGAAGGAGGAAAGGAAAAAAGGAAAGCCCTCATTTCTGTGCCTCCTTTGATTTCCCCTTGGTTATAACAGGCAACATAAAGGGAAAGTTATCCGCAGGTGTTACCGACAGAAGGCCAGACTCTGCCCAATAACCTGCCTCATAATCTGTCATGGTAACTATGGAAGACCTGCCCAAATTATTTGAACAAATTGCTTTGCAATTATTAGATATGTTATGAGAAAGTATGAACAGCTTGACCAGCAAAATTTCAATATATCTTCCCCCTCAGGCAAGACTAAAACTTAAAAATAAAACTCCAGAGACACTGACATTCTTCTCATCCTATAACACATACCGGTAGAAAATAAAAAGAAAGAAAAAAGGACATGAATATTTGAAAAGGCCTTTTGAATCTTGCAGGCATAAAGTAGAAGTATATATCATTCTCACAGACCCAGAGTCCATGCAGATACACATTGAAAGACACGCTTTGTACCATCATCCTCTGCTGATATGTCAGAGGAAAAGCATTCATTCTCACCTTTTCAGGGTGTCTGTCATTAGGTACATTAATATGGATGAACCACCACAAAATCAAAAGGCAGTAAGAGAGGTGAGCTTAAAGGGATAAAGGCTTTAAACTGCATTTAAGTTGGACTTCAATTGAAGACTAAACTTTGGGTTTCTATAATTACTTTCCCTCTCTACATGCCCACGAAGAAAGAGAAAATTACTAATTAGATATGCTCTCAAGTCCATTTGTCAGCATTTCACTAAACATCCCTCAAGTTCTCCTACAAATGAAGGCATTGACTGATGCTGACATGAGTTGAACAAGATTTCTTTTTTTCTGTCAAAACACCCCTTATTTTGATATATCACACTTGAAAATAGAACACAAAAGTATTTGCTTTTCCAATTCATTCTATAACTAAAAATCATGTTAACTCAAAATCAGTTGAGTAGCAAGCCAAATATATTTTAACATAAAAATGCTTATCAAAAAATCAATGATAAGCACAGCTATTTCTATAACATTGAATATTCAAAAATAAGTTTCAGTTCATTCAAATATTTATGCACACAATGCAACATTTAAGGCATAACTGAATTAAATTATTTTATATATAATATCATTTGGGAGAAAAATTTAGTCATTAAAATGTTAATATTTTCTTTAATATCTAGGCAATGAATTTGATACATAAGGAAAATGAGAGAATAATATTGTTGAAAGAGAAACAGAGCATAACTTGAGATTTTATTCTAAATTTTCCTTATACGTCAACCAAGTTACTACTGGAATTTGTAAGGTCAAATTGTTTTTTGTTTTATCACACTGTAATAGAACTCAAATTTTGCTGAACTCAAATTTACTAAAAATAAATAAATAAATAATAAGAAATTTGTTTCTTCTTCCTAATTTCTGAATCTAGGAAATAGACTGTCAAGTGGATAGATTGTATTTAATATTTAATATAATGCCTCAGTATTTATTTTGAAGTTTCAGGCTAAAAAGAAATGAGGTTATTTTAAAGTCTGATCTCAATAGCTAATTTTAACAAGAATCATGGCATTACCCAGAAATGTCTAGTAAATTATAGTATTTATATACTTGTATCTGACACACTGCAAATTGAACAGATATAAGATATTAAATCTCTCCATATACTGGATTAGTGGTTTTAGAGAATCTTGTCTGGATCGAATGCAAAATTTTAGATCAGTTTTAGACAGTTTCTCTTGGCTTTTAAGTATTTTATAAAGAGGGGCACCTGGGTGGCTCAGTCACTGTTAAGTGGCCAACTCTTGGTTTCAGTTCAGGTCATGATCTCACGGTCATAAGATTGAGCCCCATGTGGGGCTCCATGCTCAGCATGGAGTCTGCTTAAGATTCTCTTTCTCCCTCTCCCTTAGCCCCTCCACACGCTCATGTGCTCTCTCTCTCTCCTCTATCTCTAATAAATCTTTTAAAAACTTTTTCATAAAGAAAATGTGTTATTAACTCAATGTGGGGAATCTTTTCACCATGTATATGTATGCCAAATTATCAAGTTGTGTACCTTAAATATTTTACAATTTAGTTGGTCAATTATACCTCAATAAAACTAGAGGAGAAAAAACTCATTTGTTGATGATGACCTCTGCTTTAGCAAAAATTATTTTTTAATTTCCTAGACCCTCGAAAGGAAAAAAAAAAAAGTGGCGATAATAAAATAGATAAATAGCACAGGCAGTTAGTCTCATTAAAAAAAAAAAAAAACTTAAGATTGAGGTTGACAGAAAATGACTTTGTAAAAAAAAACTATTTTTAATGGGCATGTCTTGCATTTACTCTCACTCACCCACTACCTACCCTCAACAGAACAGATACATGCATCCCTTTCAGACCAAAGTCATATCACGACAGACCACATAGAACCCTGAAATGGCCCCTCATCTCACTCACAGTAAAACCCGAACTTCTTACAATGATGGCCTCCTGTGCTCTCTGTCATTTCCCCCACCCCACATTCATCTAAAACACTCTTCTCCCCTCAGTGGCTATAGAGAAACTGGCCGCTCTGCTGTTCCTTAAACTCGTGCCTAGGATGTCTCCAATCTTGGGCCTTCACACCGCCTGTTCTCTCTACCTGGAATTCTCTTCTCCCAGTATTGTTATAGTTAATTGACTCACATTCTTCAAGGCGTTGCTTTTAAATATCACCTTTCAATCAGAATGGTCTTTATAAAGTTAAATTCCACCTTTCTTATGGCAAAGCCCCCTTTACCCTGCCTAATCATTTTTGATAGTGTTCATCACCTTCTAATGTATTATAAAATTTCCGTATTTGCTATTTTTGTTCATTGTCTGCCTCTCTCCACTGCACTATTAGCACCATGAAGACAGTAATTTTTTCCTCCAAGTTTTATTTAAGTGCCATCCTGTTAACATAAACTGCAATACTAGTTTCAGATGTAGAATTTGGTGATTCATTACTTACATTATTATATCCAGTGCTCATCACAAGAAGTGCCCTCCTTAATACCCATCACCCCACGCCGACCCTCCCTCCAGTAGCCACCAGTTTGTTTTCTATAGTTGAGTCTATTTCTTGGTATGCCTCTTTTTCCCCCACGTTTATTTGTTTCTTAAATTTCATAAGTGAAATCATATGAAATTTGTCTTTCTCTGACTTATTCTGCTTAATACTCTAACTCCAACCACATCACTGCAAATGCTAAGATTTCATTCTTTTGATGGCTGAGTAATACTTCATTATGGATGTATACCACATCTTCTTCATCCATTCATCAGTCAATGGACATTTGAGTTCTTTCCATAGTTCAGCTATTGTTGATAATAAACATCAGGGTGCATGTATCCTTTTGAATCAATATTTTTGTATCCTTTGGGTAAAAACCTAGTAGTATGATTGCTTGGTCATAGGGCAGTTCTATTTTTAACTTTTTTGAGGAACCTCCTTAATGTTTTCCAGAGTGCCTGCACCAGTTTGCATTCCCCTCAACGGTGTAAGAGAGTTCCCGTTTCTCTGCGTCTTTGGCAACATTTGCTGTTTCCTGTCTTGTTAATTTTGGACATTCTGACTGGTGTGATGGGGTATGTCATTGTGGTTTTGATTTGTATTTCCCTGATGATGAGTGACGTTGAGCCTCTTTTCATGTATCTGTTTGCCATCTGGATGTCTCCTTTGGAAAAATGTTCAGTCATGTCTTCTCTCCATTTTTTAACTCTATCATTTATTTTTTAGATGTTGAATTGTGTAAGTTCTTTATAGATTTTGGATACTAACTCTTTATCAGATACATCATTTACAAAGATCTTCTATTCTGTAGGTTGCCTTTTAGTTTTATTGATTGTTTCTTTCACTGTGAAGGAGCTTTTTATTTTGATGAAGTCTCAATAGTTTATTTTTGCTTTTGTTTCCCTTGACTCAGGAGACTTATCTGGTAAGAAGTTGCTATGACTGAGGTCAAAGAAGTTGCTTCCTAGACGGCAGTAATTTTGTCTTTTTTTCACTGACCTGTCCCAGGCCTATAGTAGTTGATTAATATGTTTGAATTTTTGAATTTAAATTGTTTTACTAAAGTGAATCTGAAGCAGTTTATGCTAAGTAACATAAACCTTTAACTTTTTTAACAAACTTCTTAATTGGAAATAATTTTAGTTTATTATTTTATATAATGTCAAGAAGCCCCATCTATACTTTACCCTGTTTTCTTTAAGGTTAACATTTTACACAACCACGGTAATCTGTCAAAGTTAAGAAATTAACACTGGTTCAATGACATTGAATTATATAGACTTTATTCAGATTTCACTATTTTTTTCATTAATGTCTCTTTTCTCTTCCACGATGTAAGTCAGAATACCATATTGCACTTAGTCATCATGCCAAATTGTCTCCTTCAGTCTGTGCCAGTTTCTCAGCCTTTCCTTATCTTTCACAACCTTCGTAGTTTGGAAGAGTACTGGCCATTTTGTGCTCTCATGATCATTTTGAGTGTTCTGAGGTTTTCTTATGATTAGACTGGGCTTTGATTTGGGGGGAAGAAGAACACAGAGGCAAGGTATCCTTATTACACATTAACATGATCTTCACCAGTGATGTTAACTTTGATCACTTGGTTAACATGATGTCTGCCTTATTTCTATACTGTCAAGTTACTGTTCTTCCCTTTCCATACTCTATGCTGTGTAAGCAATTTTAGGTCTAGCCCCCACTGAAAGGGAAGGAAAATAAGCTCCATCTCCCAGATATAAGAGTATCTACATATATTATTTGGAATGCCTCTCTAAGGAACATGAATTCTGTCTTATTTATTTATTTACTTTTTATATATATATGAACTCATGGATATCTTTTATATTCTTTGAGTTATAATAGAATATAACCAGTGTTTATTTTGTTGTTAAATTATTCCAGCTCTGGCCTTTGGAGGGGTCTTGCAAGTTTCGCTTCTGTCCTGTAAAATATTAATAAAATGTTTTCACATTCTCCACAGTATTTCCGAGCATTTCTGTGGGCTTAAATTATGAGAGTCACCTTTTACTCGACATTCCCCAGACACTCAGAGCATTAGATTTAGTATGTCTCTCCTTCAGCTTCAGTTAGTACAAGCTGCATAGCGCATAGGGTAACTTAGGATGAAATGTTACACAGTCTCAGTCTCAAAACAAAATCCCCTCAGCTGCAGTTCACGTGGACATCTTCTCATGAATCTGTTTCCCCCTGAAGTTCTCCAATCTTCTGTGGCCTCTCAATCCCTCAAGAGAGTTCTCACATGTGTCCTTCTCTTATAAACCTCACAGTCCTGAAATATCCACTTTGTTTTTTAGGCAGTCTATTTAGCTTTGTCACTGTCTGCAGTGACCTTACAGATAATTCCATGGGACCTTATCTTTGGCAACAAACACAAACCGTTAAGGTATTTTGCTACAGAATCCAATCTTCTTCCTTAAAAGCAGAATATATTGTGGTTAGTTGTAGTTTGAAAGAATTTTTTCTCTAATATTTATATTTTCAAATATTCAGAGTAAAAAAAAAAAATTAAGTGTTCTCCAGCAAGAAGCTATAGACCTGAGACTTCCTAAAATGATTTCCAAAAATTAAAAAAATGCCATATTGTAGTTTTCTTTTAGTGTAAAAGAGGTGTGTTTTTTAGTGTTAAAGAGGTAAGTTAGGACAAAGAAAGTAGAATGCCCTTGAACTTAGCTGTCAGAGTAATTTTTTCGGATATAAAAAGAAGATTGCCATTATTTTAATACATCAGTGAATTTTCACTAATTTTCTCTTCCTAGCACTGTAGCAAATAACATGGAGAAGGGAACTTACATATACCTCAGAGAGGCCTAAATCCTTGCAAATGACATTTCCTATTTAATTCAAAAGGCTTTTCCCATAAGATGGACTGAAAGCACAGCCTGGTGGGAATATGCGATGGAACAGGCTTGGGAAAAAGTGCAGACTGAGCAAATTTCAAAGACTGATGAAATCGTTCCTGGAGTAGATTATAGAAGTAAAGATCTATAGCAAGCCAAACTGGCAAAAGGGAAATAGGTCTGGGAGAGATGCCAAACAGAATGAGTGTTAAGGTGAGGATAGGGTCAACTCACAAATAAGGAAAATACAGTCTGGAACTTAAAGACTTTATGTTTTCAACATATTTGGCAAGATTGCAGGATGTGAACTTGGAGTTAGATTTCCTCTACGACCTATTTTGGATACATTGTGGGAAGAAGCATCCATAATCAAATAAAATTATTTAGCAGAACCATGGAATCCATAACAGCATCTGGCCAGCAGTACCTAAAGCAGCCTTCCCACCAAAGAGTCTATGAACTTCCCACACCAAAGAGCCTATGAAAAGTCAGAAATTGCGAAGACTCACATCCAAATTAACAAGGTGAGAAACAGTCAAAGGAGATAATATGGAATAAATCTTAACTAAGCCTAAAGTAGGTTTTTTTGGTTTGGGAGGGTTGGGGCTTTTTGGTTAAAATATTCACCCCCCCCCCTTTTTTTTTAATGAAACAGTATTGACAACCTGGAAAATGGAAGAGACCCAAGCCTGTTCATACCCCTTCAACTGACATCAAGTAACTGAAGTCTAGACCATGCTGTATATAAGACCTTAAAATTTTGGTAGATTGGAGGAAGTATGAAGACAGAAAGGAGAAGAGCTGGGGAAATTTTACAGACTCTTTTACACAATAATAGTTGGAGAATAACAAGTAGACCAACCTGCCTAAGGTCAAAATTGTCAAAATATAGAAAATTCCTAAGTCTACGTAGAACATAAAAAAAACTCAAGAAACACCTTAAAAATGAAGTAGACTTTTAAAGATGAGTAAGTTAATAAAAACAGAGAAAAGGAGTCAGGATAATTATGCAGAAGAAATAGTGAACATAAACACAGAGATACGGATGCAAAATGCACTGATAAAGCACAAGGTGGCTCTCTCAGGAGGGAAGAGTTAAAAATGTATTTTAGGACCAGAAAAATAAACTGGAGTCAAAGTTAAGATGACTTTGAGTGTCTTAATAAAAGTTTTAGGAAAACTAATTGTCTATGACATACAGAATGCTCCTTGTAAGGATACAAATTAAGATTGTTTTTACTACCCAGGAAAAATGTAATGAGTAAGAGGATAAAAGAAGTAGATGTCAAAAGAATTAACTGAGTCAAATATGAATCTGAGGTTTGAGTCTCAGTGGTTAGAATTGTGAAATTAGAAAAATTAGAAATAAGAGATTTTGGTTACAAAAATAATTTCTACTGATAAATGTTTAATTTCGTATCCTGAAAATATACACCTATAAATGTAGAGCAAGTCTAGGAAGACTAGACTCTAAATGTAGACTTGGAAGTCACCTGCATGGACGTGGTAACAGATGCTGTGAGAAGGGAAAGTTCAAGGAGGTAGGAGAACAAAGGTGCTTGAGCTGAAGTTCAAAGAATACAAACCCCCAGCAGCGAGAGCGGAAAGAATGAATCCGAAGAAAGGAAAGGTGGGGCTCCTGGCTAGCTCAGTCAGTAGAGCATGTGACTCATGACCTCAGGGTTGTGAGTTTGAGACCTATGCGGGGATTACTTTAAAAAAATGGAAAAAGAAGGAAAAGAAGAAGAAAGGCTGAGACGTTAGAGGAGGAAAAGAAGGAGGAGAGGAACAGAGTAAAGGAATCCTCAATTCTCACTGCCAGTTGCACCGATTTGTATTTCCAAGACTGGGGAAAATAGATATGAGCAGATGAAAATCAGAAAACCAAATGAAAATAAAATTGCTTATTTTCTCTAAAATATCCAGTTACCAGTTGTCTGTTTTTCTTGGCCTAATTCTCGGTAGTTCTAGCACTCAAGATACATGTCTTATTTCATTGTTTTGGTTTTTCTTTAAGTCTAAAGACATGAAATATGGATGACTATAAGCCAAGCGCTTTCCAAGGCATGTGATTGCTTGCTCCTCCCAAATTAAAATTAAACAGAAATTACTGAACACCCTTCATTAATTGAGGAAGATTCTCCTTCTGTGAGTACACACTAAATACACTGTGAACTCACTCTAAAAAGTTCAAACACGCAGCTCACCTGTCTTAGACTGATCCCCAGTCATCACATGAATACACTGGATTTTTACCTATTCCTGAGAGGTTCAACCTCTCCCAGGCTGCCCGTTAACCTGCCGTATTTCTTTCTCTTCTCTCTCTTCTTTTGTCCTCCTTTTCTCCTTGCTCACCCCATCCCTTTATCAATGCAAGTGTCTCCTCAGGTGAGAGTACTTGTTAGTAACATCTACCACCGCTTTCGATCGGATTCTTTGACTATCGGAGTAAAATCGTTTTAATCAATTTAAATACAACCATTCAATGAATGTGTATTCAGAATTCACTACCAATGACAGGCACTACACTGTTACAGAAATACCAGTTACGGGGCGCCTGGGTGGCTCAGTGGGTTAGGTTAAAGCCTCTGCCTTCAGCTCAGGTCATGATCCCAGGGTCCTGGGATCGAGCCCCGCATCGGGCTCTCTGCTCAGCAAGGTGCCTGCTTCCTCCTCTCTCTCCGCCTGCCTCTCTGCCTACTTGTGATCTCTGTCTGTCAAATAAATAAATAAAATCTTTAAAAAAAAAAATCGACCAATTGACCCAGGCCCGTGGATCACAGGAATTTAAAAAAAAAAAAAAAAAAGAAAGAAATACCAGTTACTAGGAGGAGCTCAGTCTATTGCAGGATATATCATTTTGGGGGGATACTGTTTAAGTTATCAGATAGATACAGTTATGCGAATAGACAAGCAACAGATAAAGACGACTAGACAAATCAGGATACCATCTGAAGGACTACAGTTGTGTGATACAAACGTGTATCGCTAAATGTTATGGACATGAAGGGAAACATTTCATCATGAATCCACTCTTTTTAAGCCACATGTCAACAGTTTACAGTTTCTAATATAAAAATAGTTAATTTTATATTAATGCAATTTGAAACATTTCTTCCCTTGTTAATTATTTCTGAATTTCTTTCCTTCTGTTGAATGCAAATAAAGGATACTAAGGCCTTAGTATATTCAGTTCTTATAAAAAGCACAATACGGCATCTTCTTTTGCCATCAGTGGCTATTTCAAAACTTGTAAGTAGGCAATATAAATATGCTAGGTCCCATCGATATCTCAAATAAGTTATTTTTCCTATTTCCAATTGCTAAAGAAAATTCCATCTAAGGAATTAAGTTGCTGGTAGATTTGCTCTTTCTCAATACTAAATTGTATCATCTATATATAACTAATACTTTTCTATAAAATAAGAATTTTAGTAATTTCTTGTTCTTATTGATTACTGCTTTACATAAACCAGGGGTGTAATTATTTTATCTGAATATTTTAATCCTATTTTTACTACTAAATGTTTACCTAGCCGATAATACATGTATAGTGGTTGTAATTGGTGTGGTTTGTAATTATGCATATCCAGATTAAACAAGACAAATGGCAGAGCTGGTAATGGCATCATATTAAGAATATAAATATATTAAAAAATCTATTTAAAAGTATAATTATAAAAAGGGAATGAGAGCTATTTTAAACTCTTTTCTAGGTATAAATAATCACATTTACCAAAGGGTATTACAGAAATCACATAAGCAAAAGATATTACAAAGTATTATTTAGAGAAACAATTGGAACTCAGACTTCTTAATAACTACTTGCTACTGCTGGCCAAATACAAAATGAGTGTAATCTACCATGATTAATTGCTTGTGTTTTTTTTCCCACTCTGTATAATTGAGAAACAGTGTAATCAATGATATAAATGTAACTCTAATGTATCTTTCATACACAGCTTTAATGGCTTTTATTCTCTCCAACCTTTCCTATACATAAGAGCAAACTGTATTTGCAAAAGTTTGGTTTCTATTATTGCTCTTATCCCAGGTGACCTGTAAGTGAATTTTTTTTTTTATCACATCGAGCATAGAAATGGATTTTAAGATGAAAATATACTTCATTTTGATATTCCTGGTGATTAATGTGGCAAATGAGCTTTAAAACATAATGCACTATACAAATGTAAGAAATTATATCTTAATAAAAGCATGAGTCAAATAAATGAGCTGACTTCCTGTATTGTGTGCAGTTTCTCAGCGGCTACAGAAACAGATCAGCTAGGGAGTTGACTTCTGCCCTACTAACTGATACACCTTCTCCACCATCCTTCAACACAATCCTAGGAGCCCACTAGGAGCACTACTTAGAAGTCACTGACATCAGCCGAATGACCCTTCATCACCTCCGGTCCTCTCTTAAAACTTCCATTAAAAGAGGTCAAACGCTGCCTCACAGCCTGTTAGCAGCTCCCACCTGAAAGTCACCCAATTTTCATTTACAATTTGGTAGTCATTTGTGATGTATTTTTCATCAGAGCTCTTATTTCAGCTTCCAATTCTTTCAGTGTCTTTTCTCCACCTGCTCAGAGAACTGCCTGTGATTGGAAAAGTTAAGGTGATAGTGAAGAAAGTTTAATTTACTTCCACTTTTACCCTTTAAGATTTCTTCTCTTTCTGGCTCTGAGGTAATGAGACAACAGTCCCAACAACCATAAAGCTCCCCTTTCTGTGATTAATAAATGCAGCATCGTCCCAGAATATGTTTAATATTAAAGAGTAGATAGCAATCTGTGCTATCAAGGAAGATCTCTCCAATATATACTCTTTCTTTTCCAAAACAAACCTGCATGATTTTATCCCCTGTAATCTGCCATAAATACAGAAGATGACACATAAGAATTATTTCAAAATATTAGTGTTTTCTTATTCCAGGGTAAGTACAGGAAGCTCTAAGAGCATTCAGATAGTGATTGGTATATATGTTATTATTGCAACCTATTTTTCTACCGATCTAAGATTCATTACTGAAGCACCTAGCTTAGAGTGTTTACAAAATGAAAGATCCACCTCTCTGTATAAAAATAATCTCTGTAGTTATGCCAGCAAAGATAAAATTTATGACTCTCAATTGTAAGGCTCCAAAGCCGGCACTCACAGTCAATTGCACTTTTCAACCAATGATCTCCAAGTGCTTTACCAATAAGGGTTATTGAAAGTGTTTCACACAAGAGCAAATACAAGTGACTTATCAAAATCATGGAGCAAATTTCAAACCAGCTCATGAGCTAAACTCTCTATCTCTGTCTTTTGGTCTCTCTCTCTCTCTTTTTCCTATCTATGTTTACATATTTATTTTAATGTTCACATCATGATGGCCACTTCTTCATTTTTTTTTCAATTAGGGCCTATTTATATTAGTAAGTATTATAAATTTATAGCATGTAGTTACTCATCCATTGTAAAGACCATAAATATATACATACAAATACACACACACACATACTATTCAATTTTTACTTAACATTTCATTAAAATGCAGAGGAGTCTATTTCAGAAATATGGATCATAAAAAGCAGATACGATATAGTGAATTCTCAAATATCTGTCTGAACACAAGAAGAAAGTACATAGGTTGTTTAAACCTATAAATGTTTTAAGTATCAATATTTCCCTTAAAGTCTTTGAATACATTTTGGGGTTTGGATGTCCAAGTATTTGCATTCTAGAAAGATATAATTAGTCAAACTGAATTGTAAAACCTACTGTAGAGACACAATGTGAGAAGAGCAGCACACTGGCCAGCTTCTCTGCACGAGCTCTGACTGCAGTTCCTGCCTCTGCCCTAGGCTGCCCAGAAGTGCAATCATCTCCTGAACAAAAGGCAGTCATCCTCCTTCTTTCTAAGTTTGCCCTTTTCCTGGCTGATACCTTTCCTGTAAAGGAAATGGCTGATATGTATTTTTGATGGTAAGTTTATCTTTAATCCAAATCCTCTGCGCTAATAACTGTAATTGAAGTATGGACCACTGTCCCAGTTCTATTACAGTACCTCTCATATTGCACTGTTTTTACTAATATTCATGTCTGCTTCTCTGTGAGAAGGAACCACGTTTATTACCTCTTATGCTCCTTGGTGCCCTGCACTGTACCCAGTGTAAGGTGGCACTGGGGAGAATTGGAAAATAGATTAAAAAAACAAGTGGAATAATGAATAATCAAGATTTACATTTGCTCACATCAACTTTGGGTCTATTTCGCCCAGTAACACCTCCAAGGATTACAAATAGAAAAGCACTTTTTCAAGCCATCTCTGATGCTTACTCCACACACGTTTGAAGAAGCAGCTTAATACACCATGAATATGACATTCTATAACAAAATGCAAGGCGAAAGCAAATACTAAAACTGGTGTAGATATTTTATGAAGTGCAACGTCTGAGGGGAAAAACCTTACATTTATCTTTAGAGAGATCTAGTATGTATTTAGTGTGTAACTTCATTTCATTATAATACCAGCAAATGTTTATCTTGCTTTTCCTTTTTTTTTTTTTTTCCTTTTCTTCAATCCTGCAATTGAGGGAACTCTTCCTTCTAACCTTCTACAAGGCGACCAGTCAGCAGACAACTCCAGACTCACATTTCATAATACAAATCCAGGAACCCAGTGGCCACAGAAAAGCCTTCATTGTTATTAGTTCCAGAACCTCTGGGATATTAATTCATCATCTACCCTCTCATCACTCCATCCATTATGCTTGTCTATATAGCTCACGTGGAGCAAAGAATGATGCAAACTCCCACTAAAGCAATAGCGTGAGATTACCAACACAATTACTTTCAGTGCGGGTAGGGAATTTTCTATACCAGCAGAAATGACTACAATCTGCTTTAGAAATATCCTTGTTGCTGCGGCCTTTTAAAGCTGCTACATAAGTGAGATTAGTAATATTAATGTATTCTTCAGCGAGGAAAGATATTGTGTGTGGAAAATTAAATAGGACCATCCATTTTAGAATTGAAATGCTAAGCTAAAACCTTCTTTTGCAGCCTCATCCTTCTTCTAGAGTGTGGTACATGTGTCAGTGTTAGAGGAAAGCATCCTGGCTCTTTTCCTTTGTTTGGATCTGGTTGTACAAACATCCGTAGTATCCATTTCCTCGGCTTACAAATTCTGCAATCAAGCAAGGCAGAGAGAATCAGCCATTTTATTCTTCCTTCAAAATGCAAAAAAATATCAGCTGCCTTTTCCATGCTTTCACACACAACATCAATGCCCTGATTCAAAGCAAATAAGTGTACCTAGTTAACCTACTAATATTGGGGAGGGGGGTGGTCATGTTCCCGTGAGTTAACTTGCAAAATTCACTTGCAAAATTCAGAGATTACCAACTACTCTTTGAATGAACTAGGAATGTAATTTTGTCTCTCACAAATACAGAGGCTTTGTGCTAACAAAGATTTTTCTCTGAACACTGCTTTTCACCCCTTAAAATGAATGGTAATAAGTAGAGGCCGAAGAACAAGCGACTCACTTCTTTTTTTAGACAGAAGCCGAGCGCCATCTGCTGGTTTCAGGTCTCCATGACAGCCTGAGCATCATGTAATTCAGAGAGGAATTAAAGGATTGTAATCGTTCTCGTGTTGTTTTTAAGAGTAAAAACCAGTCTTGACTTATGTAAGAAAACCTAATGAGCACTAACTTCATATCCGAGTACGATAATACACTAAGGGCAATGATCCCCACAAAAACACATTTCTACATCACTGAATTTATTCCTATCCTGCTCAGCTGTTTGAAGTTGCATTGTTCAACTACGGTTCTCTGCATTTCCTTTGAAGAGTAAGCAGTAAGAATACAGAAGGAAAGAGTAAACATTTTACCGGAACTCCTCCCTATGTAAGTGGACATTAATAACCCTCACACTAGAAGCCCATTTTTCACAAATTCTTTAATCTGTTAACTACTTACATATTAGAATGTCACCACTTTATGCAGAAAAAAATGCCAAATGCTATCCTACTGGTACTATTACATCATTTTTTTTAAATTTTGGTATTTTTTCCTATTGTCTTTACAGTCAAGCTGCATTTTTCATTATTTTTCATACCATGAAAATTCTGCTCTTCATCTTTAGCAAAACAACTGTACAACTATAGAAGCAAAACAGTTTAATCCTCACATAGGAGCATGGTTAAAACAAACTCTATAAATTGAATTGTATTCATTGTCTCATTTTTTTATATAAGCCAAAAGATAGATAGAAAGATACCTAGATACATCAATATATTAAGGAATAGAAACTAGGCAGATAAGGGAATTTTTAAATAAGCGTTTAAAAATTAAGGTTATAATTTGTTTTCAATTGCTTTTTCAAAGGAACCTTTTACAGACGGGGTGGGAGGAGCAAGAAAACTTTAGATCTCAACAAGAAAAATCATTCTTGCAGTGGCTTTACCTTGCTAGCATTTTAGAGTCCAAACCTGTCATAATGAATGCAAGCATAAATCCATGGCTGGTGACTGAATCTATCAGCTTCACGAGGAAGCATTTCCAAATCATAAATATAGGCTGACTGAAAGCCAAGGCCAGGTCTTCATGAGGATTTATAGAGCTATTTAAGGAAACTGTCTAAGACTTAATCCCAATGAACAAAAACCATTTCCACAAATGTGAATGTACCTTACACAGAAAATTTTGAATAAATAGAAGGGCACATAATGGAGTTTTTAAGCTATGTTCTCCCCATTATGTGGACAAAAGGCAGTGGAGAGGAAGATAAACAACAAACTTCAAATACCACCAGAAGTAAAGGTAGAAGAAACGGGACAATAGCACTGCTCAAGGAGAGAACCACAGTATATTTCTGGGAAGATACACTCATACTGTGAGGGTCTACTCACCTCTGCCCTCTTCAGTCATGAACTCCTTCTCATATCAGCTCAAACTTTACTTCCTCGTGGAAGTCTTGACTGACCTCCCTGAATAGGTCAAACTGTCCTATTATATGCTTCACAGCACATGTACCTCAACTTCAGAGCTTATATCATAAATGCAGGTTTATGGGCTTATCTGATGAATTTCTATCTCTCATATTGAACAGTTGTAGGCATCATAAAGACAGCATTCTACCCTGCTAGAATGCAGCACTGTATCTAGAAATTTTTAAAAAAAAAATAATCTCAAAGGACAGGTGTTTAATGAGTGAGTGAATTAAAGAATCAGTGAATTAAAAAGTAAAGTATTTGTTTGACATGGATTCACGTTTATATCTTATTGGGATTCTTATCTTTATGTATTCTATGCTAAGTTCTTATCCCCAAACTATAAATGAAAAAACGTAACAATAACAAATGGAATTGAGCCAAATTCTCAGGAATGTAAGATACCCATTTGAAATTAATTAAGTTCCTGAGGAAGCCTTGTAAACAATCTTAGGTCATTAAGTTAGTGGCCTCCTAATGTTCCCACAGATTGTGTGTTGTCCCTTTCGATCTTTCCCCTACCCTGACATGTCAAGTGGCTGACTTAATTTTTTTTTTATTCTCCTTGCTAATACTAACCAAAATAATGACATTTCTATTTTTTTTTAAGATTTTGTTTATTTACTTGACAGAGAGAGATCACAAGTAGGCAGAGAGGCAGGCAGAGAGAGAGGGGGAGAAGCAGGCTCCCCGCTGAGCAGAGAACCCGATGCGGGACTCAATCCCAGGACCCTGAGATCATGACCTGAGCCAAAGGCAGAGGCCTAATCCACTGAGCCACCCAGGCGCCCCTGACATTTCTATTTTATGTTAAACGTTTGCTAAACTCAACTCAATGCTCTCAACAGATGAGTGACACTGATATTTGCAGAAAATATTGCTTTCATAGTCCTAAATACGAGGGTAGGATAGTGGTAAGCAATTAAGTTTGAAACAGCATTTTTTTTAAGCTGAAAGAGAACAGGATTTAATAGGAGGGAAGTATATCACATAAAAATTATTGCATGAACTATTTTCCCAGATATATTTTTGTCTGTGTGTGCTCTTGTACATTGGCAAGATGTAAAATAGAGTTATTCCCTTAGGAACCAATCAAAAAAAGCATGAAAGCCACGGGGCTTAAGCAAGGGTCAGCAAACTTTTTCTGTAAAAATCCAGAGAGTAAAAAATGTTACATTTTGTGAGCCCTACCATCTCTGTTGCAACAACTCATCTCTGCTTCTCTAGCACGAAAACAGCCATAGACAATACATAAACAAACAGGTGTAGCTGTGTTCCAATAAAACATTTTTTACAAAAACAGGCAGTCAGTGGATTTGGCCCACAGGCTAGAAGATCAAAAGAAATGAGGCTCTTTCCACACAGACTCTCCACAAAAGAGATGAAAAAAAAAAAGATATTGACACCAAAAAAATTGCTCTGTCATAAAGTAATTCATATTTGAAACAACGGGGACAGAATGAGACACTTTCAACAGTGTCCTAATACACTCTCTACCTCTTATCTTCCATTTTACCTTTTCTGACACAATGTTCTACACCAGTGTCCAAAGTTTTTCTAAAATAATTCCTACTTTTCCCTACTGAAAACCCTGAAATTACTGATTTCAACTCAATTCTTCCATCTACTTCATATGAATTTATTATTTATTTATTTATTTATTTTAGACAGAAACAGAGAGTGACCAGGCGGAGGAGTAGAGGGAGAGAGAGAATCTCAAGCGGACTCTGAGAGCCTGACTCCAGGCTCGTTCCCATGACTCTGAGATCATGACCTGAGTCGAAATCAAGAGTGAGATGCCCAGGCGCCTCTACTTCATATGCTTTTCAGAAGTCTGATATGCCTGCCTTCTTTCCTCTTCAATGGATATTCATCAGCATTTCATAACTAATAATATTACCTCAACTGGGCCCTCAGTGCTTCCCAGCTTTATTAGACTTTATCCCTTCTCTTGTATATAGCATATAACTTTGGGGCTCCTCAACACCCTGTGAAAATAAATAATACTAAAATAAACCCACAAACATGTAACCCTAGTTTTTCGCAGTCTCTGTTTCCCTGGAGATCTTGGTAGTTGAGAGCTCCCTGTGTGAGGAAATTCAACCGGCTCAAGAGAATTACTTATAAGGCCAATAGGTAGCAAGATTCTCTAGAAAATTATAGTCACACATCAAGGATAATAAGTGACACAATTTCATGGATCTTGGAAGACTTACAGGAAACTGTCAATGTCTTATTGGTCACCAGGCCTTAGAAAAGATCTGAGAAAGGGACGCCTGGGTGGCTCAGTTGGTTAAGCCGCTGCCTTCGGCTCAGGTCATGATCCCAGGGTCCTGGGATCGAGTCCCGCGTCGGGCTCCTTGCTCGGCAGGGAACCTGCTTCTCTCGCTGCCTCTGCCTGCCTCTCTGCCTGCTTGTGTGTACTCTCTCTCTCTGACAAATAAGTAAATAAAATCTTTAAAAAAAAAAGAAAAGATCTGAGAAAGACCACAGGGGAGGAAAACAAAAAAGAAAAAAAAACAAGAAATGGTTCCTTCTGGAAAGTCTTTAAAAAATAGGTGTTTTGGAAAATTGCTCAAAGTACTAATTAAGGTTCTCTTACACAGAATAGGAATTTTGTGAAATCATAAATATGGCTTTCAATGACACAAAGGTGTTGATTAAAGACCCCTGGATAATCTATTCCTCATATTTAAAAAGTCAACATTCAAGAATCAATTTTAAGAATAAGGAAATTTTTATATATCTCAAGATGGGTCTCCTAAAGTCTATTTAAAAAGATCAGAAAATCTTCAGAAAAGACTTAATTTATATAAAATTAATTTCTACTAATTCTGGCTTAATTTCTACTACTAAAAGACTTAATTTCTTTTTTTATATATATTTTATTTATTTATTTATTTGACAGAGAAATCACAAGTAGGCAGAGAGGCAGGCAGAGAGAGAGGAGGAAGCAGGCTCCCCGCTGAGCAGAGAGCCAGATGCAGGCCTGGATCTCAGGACCCTGAGATCATGACCTGAGGCAAAGGCAGAGGCTTAACCACTGAGCCACCCAGATACCCCTAAAACACTTCATTTCTAATAGTGTATTTCTACTAATAACTGTAATTTATGCCTCCCCCCCAAAACTTGAAACTATCTTGATAATTAACTAAATATTTCCAACTTATTCAACACAGAAAACAAAGCTATTATAACGATGATCAAACTCTTCTTCAAAACATTTAGCTCAGAGCCCAACAGGTAGGAAGAAACCTAACCTCAGACTTATAATTGGGTTTATTATTAAAGACTTGGTTTCCATAATAGTTATCCATCAGCTATGATATACAACAACCTTAAAAGCTCAGCAGATTACAAACAGCAAGCATGCGTAGCTTGCTCATACATTTCAGATTTCCTGGGGCAGCTCTGCTCCTATAGGTCCCGTTCACGTCTACTCCAAGTGTCCCTCACCCCTGGAGCCTGGCCAAAGGAATACAACCACACTGACCATCTCATGGTGCAGGACTGGAGCATGAAATGATGAACAGAAACACACAATGCTTCAAGTCCACCAAGCACAAGCACACTGAATTTTTCCCCATTTCTCATTGGACAAAGTCAGTCACATGGGTGAACTTAAAGTCAATGGGGTGAGGAAGGATGCTCCGCCCAGTGATTACAAAGGATACTATCTACAAGAGACGGCACAGAAAATCTATCACAATAGATTTTATATAAAATCATGATGTGAACATTTTTTTTTATGAAAGACTTTTGTGGAAAAAGAATATAAAAACAAGTGCCAGGAAGGCACCAACATGACAAATTGCCATGAAAGCCCAAGAATTTTGTATTTGATAATGACAACTCCCAGGAGCGCAAAGAGCAGACAGTCGTTGCTGCATGTAATTCCTTCAGCCTGAACTAGGCTATAGAGAAAGGAGAAGAAATGTAATTTCCATTTCACTGGGAAACTTCATGACAGTTTTGTTTTTTAAAAAAAGGAAGAAAGATATAAAAATGGCTTCAAGATGTATACACTAATGACTAGTTAAGAGAACCATTTGGGCATACAAAGAGATGTCAAGTTCAATTTGGAACACAAGGAATTTGAGATGTCAGATCATTTACTCGGATGTTTTTTTCTAAAAACTTTTGGAGAAATGAATTTGAAGCATGGGCCAGGGCTGAATACGTAAAGGCAGGGATCAGGTAACTGAATGTGTTCATTAAAGCTGTGGGCATAGAAGATGCCATCAAAGAAGTCAAAAGGGACAAAGGCATCAACCCAGACAGAGGTCTCAGTGACATCCAGCCGTAGAAATGGAAACAAAGAAAGATAACAAAAATGAGAAAGGGAAGGAATTACCTGTTATGGACTGAATATGCCCACCCACCTGCCAATTCATGTGTTATAACCCTTGCCCCCTAGTGTGCTGGTATGAGGAAGTGAGGCCTTTGAGAGATGATTAGGATTAGATAAATTCGTCAGAGTGCAGTGCTCAAGAATGGATTAGTACCCTTACAGGAGTCATGAGAAAGCTTGCCTCCCTCACTTCCTGTACCCATGCGAGGACACATACATGGACACACCTGCAACCCAGATGTCTCTCTCCAGAAGCTGACTATGCTGGCACCCTGAGCTTGGACTTCTAGCCTCCAAAACTGTGAGGAATGTATTTCTGTTATTTATACACCACATGGTCTATAGTATTTTGTTACAGCTGCCCCAACCGAGACACTGCTCAGATAAGTGTGTCCTGAAATGGGTTATTCATGAGGCACACAGGAAACAGGATCCAGTACTGGCTGTGGCAACAGATACACTGCATGTGAAATCCTGACACCGTCCAGTCCTGACACACTGGAGAAGGGACTTCATTGAACCTCAGTCTCCGTGTAAAATGCACCCCAGCATTTACTGAACAGTCAAGATTAGACATGTATTTCCTGTTCATTGAACAATGGTTTTACAAATGAATAAACAAAGAGCAGAATCAGACCTATAAATACAGAGAACAAACTGATTGCCAGAGGGAAGAGGGATGGGAGGTTGGGCAAAATGGGGGAGGGGAGTGGGAGACGTAGCATTCCAGTTATAGAATGAATACGTCATGGGAATAAAATGCACAGCATAGGCAATATAGTGTTGTAATGATATTGTGATAGTGTTGTATGGTGACAGATGGCCGCTATACTGGTGGTGAGCAGACAATAATGTATAGAGATGTTGAATCACTATGTTGTACACCTGAAGCTCATGTAATACTGTGTGTTGACTATACTCAAATATTTTTGTTAGCATAGTGGTTTTAGATTCTGAAGGTGAAAAAACAAGTAAGACTGTTCCAACTACCTCTCCCCCCAAAAGCCCTCAACACAGAAAAGAGTGAATGCCAGTAAAATGATTAACAAGTGCCCCAATACCTCCTATTGATGTGACACGTTCCCCCTTCTCATTTCCACCCCCATTTCAGCCTGTTCAGTAGGTATCAGTGGAACTGAAAGCCTTCCCTAACCCTCAATCTGAATTTTGTAATCTGTTATTCAAAGTACCCCATTCTTTCCCTTCACTGCACCTATTTTCATGTATTTATTGTGTTTCTGTCATGTCTGTCTTTCCTACTAGCCACTAAAGAATAAAATTCATACCCTTTGTGACACCCACCTCCTTCTCAAGATATGATCATGTTTATTACTTTAGAGATCAGTGCTATCAGACACAACCCCTCTCAATTTCCTACTTTATTACTTACATTTTCGCTTTCTTCCCTCCTAGAGAAGGAAGTATTTTTTTCTTTTAATTAAGGTGGATTCTTCACATTCCTCACATAGGCTCTTTATGTTCTCTAAGACTTCATAGTGTCTCTCCCTTCCTCTCATTTTTAACCTTCCTTCTTCTGGGTCCTTCTACAGAGATTAAAAACATGCCAAGTCTTTCTCATCGTAACATAATTTCTCCTCTCAACTTCCTTCTGTGCAGGTGTATGTGTTTCTCTGGTTCTTTGCACAGCACCACTCCTCTCGAGAGCACTCCAGGATTACTGAACCCACTTGCTGATTACTGACTGCCCGTTGCTCCCCAATCCACTACCGTGAGGTTCCACCCACAACAGATTAATGAAACGGGTTTGGCAACAATCATGAGTCATTTTGATTCAAACAAAAATACACACACATCTTTCATTTAGTTTTCCTGACCTTTCGGTGACATTTGAAAGCACATTCTTCTTAAAACTGTTTCACTCTGCTTCTGTGATGTCACTCCCTCCTGGTCCTCATCCCACGTGTCTGGCAGTTCTTACTAAGCTCCTTTTGCTGATTTATCTTTATCTACATACTTGTTCTTTAATATTGGTAATTATCAGAGTTCTGCTTCTTCTCACTTTAAAAGGTTCTTTCTTGAATTACACAGAGGTGTCCGAGACACAAAGGTGTATTATGGAAGTTTTTAAACAAGGAATGAAGTTAGAGCTGTTGTCTAGAAACTGAACATAAATCTACAACCTGTTCTATCTGTATGTTCTTAACAGTTACCAACCACATGAGATACAATTACCATGTAAAAATAAATAAACCCACATTCATAATTCTAAAATTTATTAATACACTCTAGATCTGACCATAGACCCATAGTTCCAATGACTATTACATGTATGTACCTTAGATGCTTCAAAAACAGTAGGTCTAAACTGAAATCATATTTTCTACCAAAATTTTTCCTCTTCCTGTATGCTCTATCTCAATAAATGGACCACCACTGCCCCCAGAAGCAAAATTAAAAATCTGGGAGTCGGCTAAAGCTCCTATTTCTTTCTCTCTACATACTTCTGACCAGTAACAAATCTAATTGACTAGACTTTCTTAAAATCTCTTACACTGACCATGCTGGCTATGGGCTATTTTTGCTTGCCTGCCCAAAATATAAGATCTACCATCTTAGTACCCGGAAAGCCATTGGTTAAAAGTATTAAACATTGTGTGACGAGAAGCCATTGGGTATGGCCAAAAAAGGGGTCAGCAAGAGAAAATCTTCAGCTGATTGATGGAATCAGAATCTAAATTATACTGAATGCAGTAGGCATAAACCATACATCTGGGGCACTGTGTGTCTTTTTAAATAAGGGGATTTGGTAGTCCATGAAGTCATATAAAATGAGGAAACTTGATTATCTTTCATTTCATATATGAGGTAAATATCAGTGTCTAATCCTGGTTTTAGATTTTTAAATATCTTAGTCCAGATCCATTTTTCCAATTATATGTGTATATCTAGAAATTTGCAAACGTTAACTTACTCAGATTTAAAATGCTGTGATATTTGTGGCAAAATACAAACCACAAAGCTTAAACTCATATATTCCCTCTGAGACTTTTTTAGAGCTAATAGGTGAATCCAGTCACCACTATCATTGTCCTAGGACTTATTATGTTCCAGAAATGTTGCTATCTATGTGGATCATTCTGCCTAATCCCAACAAAACCTCGTCAGATATCTACTGTTTTGCTACTATTGTCTCATGAAGATGAGGAAACTTGAGAGAGAAAGCTAGACCTTTCCTCAACATATATTCAATGTGAAGTTCTAACAACTCAGCCTCTGCAGCATTGCTCACCCCTATTTTGATATTTTAATTTACCTAACCATTTTATATTGGCATTTCCATTTTAGTATAAGAACGTATCGTTGATCTTGAACTATTTATAGTTCCTATTTTGATTAAAACAGACCAGTTTTTATCTTCCTAATTGTCTCCTTTATAGCTTCCTCATTGTTAAAGTTAGTCAAATTTTACTATATACATCAACATCCTACTCATTTTTTTGGTATCCACTACTCAAACTTCATAAAGTATAACCACCAAATAAGCAAAGACTTTGTCTCTCTCAATGTACTCTACTCAAGATCCAGGGTTGAAGGCACTGATATTTGCATATTTTTAAATTATCAATTAATCATTACCACTAATGAATAATATCAGAAATATAAACTGTGATATAATTAGATAGACAGGTAGAAAGATAAACAAAAATATTCTAAAAACATGGCGATATTAATTTATCTGACTTAGTAAGGATAATTCTATTACACAAACTTTTTACTCATCCTTACTTCAAATGTCAACAGTGGTGGATGGTAGGTTCCCTACAGACCGTCAAACAATGGAACAAGCAAAAATATTAGCTATCTATATATCATAGAGAGTCTCTCACAAGTTAAAAAAAAAAAAGTATGATAATTCCATGTAGAACCCAATTTCTGAATCACCTTCTTACCCACTTTGAGGATCACCCACATTTCCCAATAGCGCCTGCCCCACCCTCACCCTCACATTACTCTTCCCTATTAGGAAAGGAATCAGCTCCTGAACACTTTACCTGGTTTTTTTTTCTGGAAGGACCAGGACTCCTGGAGGGGAATCAACATAACCAAGGTAGCACCGAGTGAACCGTAATTTCTCTTGCAGGTGTCAGACTCGCAGAGATTTGGGGCGCTTGCCTAGCGGGAGCTGAGTTGTCTCTGACAGTAAATAGCTTGGCACAGCAGTGACTACATAGTGCTATCTGTTTTTTCTCTGTGCATTGTGTGGGTTGGGATTTTTCATTTCATACTTCATTTGCACCTGCTGAGTGATGCTACAGAATGGCAATACTTTCCATCTCCTAACGTGTAGGAAGCAGCACATTCCAGGGAGCAGTGGCACCCATGTCACTCATCAAGGCCCAGCCTAATCCT
The DNA here is from genome assembly GCF_963455335.1 of Martes martes. Taxonomy (NCBI): domain Eukaryota; kingdom Metazoa; phylum Chordata; class Mammalia; order Carnivora; family Mustelidae; genus Martes; species Martes martes. The sequence continues at coordinate 77,467,836 of NC_137894.1, forward strand.
TGTTTTGGGATATGTCGCTATCTTCCTTTTGCAGTCCTGCATAAGTAATAAAAGGAAAAAGGCACTATGATCTGATTAATAAGAGCACAAAACAAAAAGTAAGGTGCAATTCAATCTCCCTTTTTAAATTATATGCTCACTCAAGCTATCGTTTTCATCAAATCCTCTTTTGGGAAAGAAAAAAGTATCCTCTAAACATGGAGAATGATTAACAGATACTCGAGAGGGGGAGAGATGAGAATCACACTTTTGGAAGCTTGGGAATACCCACATTTTACTTGTATAATAAATATTTTTAATCTAAATATTTACCAAACATATAAACATGATTTGAAAACATGAGCATATTAATGTTCACAACAACCTAACTATATTTAGAAGACCCACCTTTCACTCAGGATGTTCTCACATTCACTAGTGGAAAAGCTTGCCCGGAATATTAAAGACTCCTTTATACATAGGTTTGGTGGAAGAGATATATCACATTAAAATTAAATAACTTCTGAAGAAATCAGGAATAAAAACAAAGAACCCAGATTTATAAGCCATGCCTTCAAAGATACCAAAAGACATCTTGGCCTCTTGAATAAGTCCAATTAACCCATCATTTTTAAGCTCCATATATAACATTAAAGGAAACAAGACACACAACTAAAAAGTAATAATGATACACATAAAGCACATGTGTTCTGTTCAGAAAATTAATTTAAAAGCATGTTAACACAATCTAGAAGCAATGGAATCCAATCCATTATATGATTAACAGTATAAGAATGTTATCGATAGCATATAAAATGTATAATTACATAACAAATGATGCTTTCTGTTATAAGAGTAGATTTCATAATTAATTTTTTTAAAGATTTTATTTATTTATTTGACAGAGAGAGAGATCACAAGCAAGCAGAGAGGCAGGCAGAGAAAGAGGGGGAAGCAAGCTCCCCGCTGAGCAGAAAGCCCGATGTGGAACTTGATCCCAGGACCCTGAGGTCATGACCTGAGCCGAAGGCAGAAGCTTAACCCACTAATCCACCCAGGCACCCCTAGATTTTATAATTAAAAGACCCTTCGTGATTTGGGGAACAAGCGTATAGACTAGACTCAGGCTTCATTCAAGGAGCTCTGGGAATGAGATTTGAATGATCTGGGAAATTTAAGTTAACTATTATGATGTTTAGTGACTACATAAAGCCAATTCATTGTTAATCACAAGATTTAAATTAAACTTTTAAGAAGTTAACACAAACTAGCTGCTGTAAATGCAAATGTCTCTTTGCCCTTGCATTTTAGTATTTTCAATCCTACTGAGAGTGAATCTCAAACATTTGTAGATTCAGGTTTCATTAGGAGAGCACAGTTAGATACCAGGAGCTTTCTGGTTAATGAAATATTAACTGAATGTTCTGGTAAAATTTGATAAAACTCCCACCAAATGTCAATTATCACTATTAAGGAATGAAAATTAAATAGAATGCATATACAATTTATGACAAACTCTCATATTTGAAACTGTCTTTGATGATTCAGAAGATGCCTCATCACCCTGAAGCCCTTAGGAATATCATTATAGGTGACTGTGTACTGAACACTAATTTTATTAGGTTATCATATTTAGCTCTATTAACTCATTTATTCTCTCGACAAAGGATTTTCGAAGGCCTGCTCTATCTCAGGCATTATGCTAGTGCCTGCGGTGAGTAGCTGTACTGACTCTTCCCTGACCCTGCCTTCAAGGACCTTTTGCTCTAACACTGAAGATCAGTGGAAACTTGAACTCATGACTGCGGTTTTACGGGCTGCAAGGAATGTTAGTTTATGCACCCTCCTCAAGAAGACTCACACCAACCCATCACAGTCATCACCACTTTCGGCAAATATCTGGCTGTGTTTCACAAGCAAGTTGATTTGGGAATTTCACTGAATATTATTAAACATCCCAGATATGCATAGGGCAGGTTTATTAAAGTGTTAAATCATAGTTGCTATTCCTGATGTATTTCTTTTCATCCTCTACAGTGAGGTGGTTCTGTTTTGCTTAGGGACTTTTGCTGAGCTGAGAGCAAGAGCTTTTTTTTTTTGAGAATAAACATTTCTCACTGCCTTTTGTAAAAGTTTAAACTCCTTGAAGAGATTACTCCAAGTGTGCTAGATAGGGAAGGGAGAAAACAGATTCTTCTGAGGAGCACAAGAGAGAAGAAAAGATGGCCCTGAAATTAGGAAATGGTAAGTAACGCATAGTCCCTTCCCCCACAGGAAAGCCACGCCAGTGCTTGAGGGAGGTGACAGTTCTCAGGACAGGAAAGCTGTGTGGTCCACAGGACAAGATCCCCCTGCTATTGAACAGTGGGAGATCCTGCCATCTCCGGCATCCCAGAAGTAATCAATGGGGACCTACAACTAGAAGAGTTTCTACCATGTCCCAGTATTTCACAGAAACCAGAAACAAAAAATTCTGTTTTGAATTGAGTTTCAATTCAAAAATTGAAAATACAATTTTTCAAGGGAGAGGCAATCTTAATAATCATAGAGGTTAAATTACCCTCAGAAAATACTTAAGTTGGTTTAAAGAAAATGATAAAATTCTTGCTAACCTGAATTTGTAAGCTAAAATGTATTCTTTCTAGAGTCATAACTCATTTCTTCTGGTTCTAGTGCTTAGAAAGAATAATGTATTAACCATGTGGTGGTTATGGTTTTTTTTCAGTAGTCAGTACATGCGCATGATACAAAATTAAGATTTGGCAGGAATTAAAAATAATGTTTTCCCAGAATAAACCCATAGTTAATGAAGAGGAAATTAAGTCAGAGAAAAATTAAGTCTCTCATGCCAGTTTTGGGATCACTAATTGAATACTTTAGTCACAGCCTAAACATCTATTGTGTGGGTGTATTTCTCATTATTATCTTGATTCCTTCTTATATATATTTAAATTAGGGTACTTATTTATTCTTTTTTGTATGACCATGGTTGGCAAGATGACTTCCAGCTTTTCCTGTTGACAACATAGCTGCCAAATCTAGAAGGCTTGAAATGGCCTATAACTCTGGGTTGTAGTCAACAGAATAACATAAAAGAATTCTGTTCAAGGCATATGTTTCTATAGTTATCGATTTTAGACAATTCCTTCAGTGAGCATATAAGCAACAAACTTGGACCGAAATCTAGACCATCAGTATACTTACTATCAGCTACAAAAAGTCAAGAAATAAGTTTATTGTAAAGGCAACAGGGACTCGTTGTTTACATGCAGAGAGAAGGAGCCATCTAAATTCCCAACTATCCATAAGCTATAGCTATTGATTGCAGTAAAACTAGAAGCAATCCTAAGAGGATTGGTAAGGAAACATCCACTTCAGGCTGTGGTTTAAAGACAACTTTAACTGGGGTTGTCTCCGATCTGTAGTGATATTATGAAAGTGGAGAATGGGAGCATCCAATGCTCCCTAAAACTGTTTGAAAGGAAGAGGATGCAGAATGGCAGCCCTGAATCATGACGGCCCAAAGTCTACACATGAGAAATGTTTATGGGAACCTTGTATAGAAAATTCAAATTCACAGACCATACCAGTAATTTTAATTGCTGTCCCCATTAAATGAATCCATAGAAATAAATTCAAGATTATGGAATGAGTGAGTTTAATTTGCAATTTAAGGCAGCATGGTCATCAAAAATGATTATGAACCCTTAAATCTTGTGTTGTGAGGGAAAGGTGGTTATGTTACCATTCCTTCCATACTTTAGTATCTATGGAAAAGCAAATGCAAGAACTAGAAACAGGTTTTGGAAAAGGGGGCCTGGAAAATGACTTTGGACCAAAATATAGGTGCTTTAGTAAATGATAACATTTGAAACAAACTTAGGACACTGACTTTCTGTCAGTGTCAAGCATAGGCTTGAGAAGAATTTCCACGTGTTTGTTTTCAGAGCCGTGAAAAAGGACCCCAGCACCATGAACAAATGGATTTTCATATGCATGAGTTGTAAACCTTGCACCAGTAGATGTACTGGAAAATTGTGCAAAGAAATGTCCTGCACAGTTGTGAAAGTGAACATGTGGAGGCAAGTTTGTGTCCTCGGTAAATACTGTTTACCTTCGCCCTGGTGTTTAATAAACCTAATAGGGACTTTTGGTCAGAACATCATTAATGTATACATTATAAAATATCATTACTTAAATGATACAGTGAAATTAGCACTTCATAAATAGATCCTAACAAGTCTCAAAAATATTGATACAGGGTTGTAATCATTTAAGCTTTCTGATATTTTTCAGATGAAAAATGTTTACAGAGGATACCTAACTTAATATATCAGAAGCTCATAAAATAATTAGTATCAAGCATTCCTTTAAAGGCTTTGAATCTAGATAAAATAACTGATAATAAAAGCTTTTGTTAAGCCCTTGGTACACATATAAGAAAAATATCATACTTCTAATAGAAGTTGGATAAATTATTCTAAAGAATAAGAAAGCATTTGCAGCAAAAATTGTAGCTTCAGGAATAGAGCTAATCTTCACAAAGGGTCCTAGCTGAATTATAATCACTCTATTAAAAAAAAAAAGATATGTTTTTGTTATATGGCTTTTTTTATTCAAACATGGATTTTTAAAATCTATATTAGAGGAGGCACTGAGAAAAAAAGTAGAAGAAATTTGTAAATTGAACAGTCAATTGTATTCCTAGTCATATGTCATTTTATGTTTATATTTATATACCATTGAATTTAAAGAGTTAATGAAAGGAGGATTTATAGCATTTTCCCTGATCATTACCAGCTCCAGCAGTAATTTTTGACATGCAAAAGCACCGGATAGGTATTTGAAAATCATTACTTGAGCTGAGTAGGGACAGAGGAGAAAGAGAAAGAAAAAGAAAGATAGAAATGCATTCTAAATGTGATGTTTGTGGATAATGTTGAATTTTTTATAAATAAAAGTTCTGACTGCAATCATAATGTTCATCGAGTCACAGCTCATTCTCTTTCTTTTTTATTTTTTTAAGTTTTATTTATTTCATTTTTTTAATTACTTTTATTAAAATATAATGTATTATTTGCCCCAGAGGTACAGGTCTATGAATCATCAGGTTTACACACTTCACAGCACTCACCATAGCACATACCCTCCCCAATGTCCATAACCTAACCACCCTCTCACTACCTGCCTACCCCCAGCAACCCTCAGTTTGTTTTGTGAGATTAAGAGTCTCTTATGGTTTGTCTCCTTCCCGATCCCATCTTGTTTCATGTTTTGGTCATTCTCTTTCTTACTGTGTGACTCTCTCCCCCCTTCTCTCTCTCTCTCTCTACACACACACACACACACACACACACACACGGGGCCCAACATCTGTAGTTTGTACTTTGCTTCAAATAGACTTATTAGTGTTGAACTTCCCATTACAAAGGTAGTTGGGGGGGCGCCTGGGTGGCTCAGCGGGTTAAAGCCTCTGCCTTCGGCTCGGGTCATGATCCCAGAGTCCTGGGATCGAGCCCTGCATCGGGCTCTCTGCTCAGCGGGGAGCCTGCTTCCTCCTCTCTCTCTGCCTGCCTCTCTGCCTACTTGGGATTTTGTCTGTCAAATAAATAAATAAAATCTTAAAAAAAAAAAAAAAAAGGTAGTTGGCATTCATGGTCTGGACATTTGTCTTTCCTTAGAAACATAGTTTTATCTTAATGTGGTATATGATTTATGGTTATTAAAAATAAGCACCATTCAGAATGGCTGGATATACTTAAAAACGTAATTAGAGCCAATTTGATTGCTTTTTGTTTTGAGGACTTTCTTAAATGAAATAACTCAGACATATCCAAAAATATAAAAATAGCAGATAAGTACCTATGAATCCAAAATAAAGCTAAAGAAATGAAATAGAAACGCAGTTGAATTCTTTGTGTCCCCCCTTCCAAATTATATTTCCCTCCCTATACCTCAGAAGTAAATATCCTTCAGAATTAAATGTTTATCATTTTCACATGTACCTATGTATCTATATTGTTACTACTTATATACGTTCTTAAAATTAAATATTTGGGATAATACTGTATATATTCTTTTCCAAAAAGCTTTTTTCATTTAGCATTGTGTTTGGAAGATTGACCCATAATGATACAAATCATTCTACTACAGTTCATTCATTTCCATTGCTTTAACATAGTCCACCATATGACTTTTCCATAATTTACTTATTCATGCTACTGATGATGGTAATCTACATTTTCTCGATTTTGTTTTCAGACTCATAAATACAGAGAACAAACTGATGCTTGCCAGGGGTGAGAAAGTGGGGGGAAGACAAGATAGGTAAAAAGGATTAAGAGGTACAAACTTCCAGTTAAAAAATAAATAAGTCATGAAGATGAAAAATACAGCATAGGAAATAAAATCGATAATATTGTAATAACTTTGTATGGTGACAGAGAGTGACTACACTTATCATGGTGAACATTACATAATGTATATAATTCTTAAATCATTATGTTATACACCTAAAACTAATATGATGCTGTATGTCAACTACATATAATCCCATACATGTATCAATAAAGGTATATTTCCTGTTTCAAACAATAAGCTATAAACATTCTTGTACATATCTCTTTCTGAAGGTGCAGTATTATCTAGGATACATATCTAGGAATTTCTGGAATAAGTGTATGTGCATTGCCAAGTTGATTATGTAATAACCACTTGCTCTCTCTTTAAAATGATTTGGCCAATTTAAAATCACAGTAGTACTGTGTACATGTATCCTTTGCTGCATATCATTGTCAACACATTACATGTTTAACTTCAGAGCAAACCATAATATGGTATCTTATTGTGGTTATAATCAACATTTTCTTGTTTACTAATGTTTACTTTTCTTTTTTAATTTTATTTATTTATTTTTTACAGACAGAGATCACAAGGAGGCAGAGAGGCAGGCAGAGAGAGAGGAAGGGAAGCAGGTTCCCTGCCAAGCAGAGAGCCCGATGCGGGGCTCGATCCCAGGACCCTGAGATCATGACCCGAGCTGAAGGCAGAGGATTTAACCCACTGAGCCACCCAGGCACCCCTAATGTTTCCTTTTTTAAAAGATTTTATTTATTTATGAGAGAAAGAGTCAGAATGTGAGAAAGAGCATGAGCAGGGGGGAGAGGCCGAGGGAGAAGCAGACTCGCTGCTCAGCAGGGAGCCTACTGCCTAGCTCAGTCTAAGGACCCTGGGATCCTGACCTGAGCTGAAGGCAGACACTTCACCAACTGAGCCACTAGGTGCCCCTTTACTAATGACTCATATCACTTCATATATTTATTGACCAGCAAGATGTCATCTTCTTGTTTCTAATTTCTTTTTCCATTTCCCATTGGAACGTTTGACTATAATACTATTGACTTATAGAAAACACTGAGGTATTCTTGGTAGTAATCCCTGTCATCTTTATACACTGCAAGCATCTTCATCTAATCAGTTCACTTGCCTTTCCTTTGATGAATTTTTAATATGTAGAAGTGTTTAACTTTGCCATGGTTTATCTTACCAACTATGACCTATATGTTCTAGGTTTTTGTTTCTTGTTCAAAAAATTCTTCATTACTGGGGTGCCTGGGTGGCTCAGTGGGTTAAAGCCTCTGCCTTCAGCTCAGGTCATGATCCCGGGGTCCTGGGATCGAGCCCTGCATCGGGCTCCCTGCTCAGCGGAGAGCCTGCTTCCCCCTCTCTCTCTCTGCCTGCCTCTCTGCCTACTTGTGATCTCTGTCTGTCAAATAAATAAATAAAATCTAAAAAAAAAAAAAATTCTTCATTACTGCAAGACTTCTGAGGAAGATGGCAGAGAAGGAGAATAATAAGTCACCTCAACCCATGGATACAACTAGGTAACACAGACATGGGTGTAAATAAACCAGAAAATGAACCAACTGGCAGAATAGTCTCTCCAAAGTTAAATGTAAAGAGGCCACATTGCAGAAGATAGGAAGGGCAGAGATGCAGTCAGGAGCTAAATTGATCTTGGGACTGTCCTCAGGAGGGAGGGATGTGGTGGGCACAGAGAGGTGACAGGGACAGACCATCAAACCAAGCACCCCAAGCACAGGGAACCCACATGAAAACCAGACGAGCCTAATTTCACAAGTTCTCACAATCAGCAGGGCTTAACACGAGGAACTTTAAAAATCAGCAGGCTGGGCTCTATGAGAGCCAAGAGAGTCAGAGGAAACAGAGTGCCCACCCTTAAAGAGATAGTACAGCCAACAGCCACAAAGAGATACACAAAGAGACACAAAGAGATACACAAAGAGACCCATAGAAGCAGCAGTCTGAAAAATGCCTGGATCATACAAGAAGGAGACATGCTTACTAATCTGAGAACCTGTGCTAGAGGGGCAGGGATCTTCATGAGGATTCTCCAGGAACAAAGTAAGTGGTCAGTGCCATTTCCCCACCCAGACCTCTGCCTAGACATGCACATATCTGTGGGAACTAACACAGCACCAACGCTTGCTACCAAATGTGCTAACAGGCACCTTGCCCCCATGTCCTCCCCCATGTCCTCCTGCAGACAAACTCCCTCCAATACACCCTTGGCCAGAGCCCGTCCAAAGTGGTGCCTAGGGAGGCTCAAGCAGTCCCACTAGGGACCAGCCCCCCCCCCGTAAAGTGACTCCTACCCAGGAGAGAGGGGAAAAATAACCACACATACACACCAGTCCAACTGTGGCCTCAGCAGTGGGCTGTGGAAAACATCTGGTCTGGATGCAGGCTCCCCACCAATGAAAGGTTCTAAGGGAACACATAAAAAAGCACCCAGAAATTTGTGCTACTGCAACTCTGGCAAACTCCTGGTCTGACTCAACTCGAGGCCAAGGTAGCTGAAGACTGGTCCACTAACAATGCAGGGACCAAGTACTGCCCACGTAGGCAAATAGAGCCACTTCAGACAATGAACTAAAAGCAAAAGTGACTCAGCCATAATAGTAGGGCACATGCACAACACAAAGGAGACACAACCTAAAGAGCCAGGTTCTGGTGAACAGGGGACATTGGACTTCAGGGCACTCTAGGACCTCTTCTTCACAAGGCCTCTGTTTTTTTTTTTTTTTTTAAAGATTTTATTTATTTATTTGTCAGAGAGAGTGAGCACAGGCAAACAGAGAGGCAGGCAGAGGCAGAGGGAGAAGCAGGCTCCCTGCTGAGCAAGGAGCCCAATATGGGACTCGATCCCAGGACCCCGGGATCATGACCTGAGCCGAAGGCAGCTGCTTAACCAACTGAGCCACCCAGGCGTCCAAGCCACTGCTTTTAAGAGCAAATGTAGCTGACCTGCCTAACATGTAGAAACAGACACAGAGAATTAGCTAAAATGAGGAAATAAAGGAGTATGTTCCAAATGAAAGCACAAGACAAAATCACAGCAAGAGAGCTAAATGGAATGGAGATAAGTAATATTCCTGATAGAGAATTTAAAGTAATGGTCATAAAGATATTCACTAGACTTGAGGAAAGAGTGGAAGACCTAAGTGTGACCCTTAACAAAGAGGTAAAAAATTTTAAAAAGAACTAATCAGAGATGAAGAACTCAATAACTGGAATTACAAATACACCAAATGGAATTAACAGCAGACTGAAGGACGAAAAAGAATAAATCAGTGACCTGAAGGACAGAATAATGGAAAGCAATCACATTGAGCAGGTGAGAGAAAAATAATAATAATAAATGAAAATAGACATAAGGAACTCAGCCACTCCATCAAGCATAATAACATTCATATTATAAGGATCCCAGAAGAAGAAGAAAGTGGAAAGTGTGCGGTAAAGTTATTTGAAGAAATAATAGGTGAAAACTTCCCAAATCTGCACAAAGAAATAGAACCCAGATCCAGGAGGCACAGAGAGCCCCAACAAAATCAACCCAAGAAGGTCCACACCCAGACGCACAGTAATTAAAGTGGCAGAAAGTAGTGAGAGAGAGAGAATTTTAAAAAGCAGCAAGAGAAATAAAACAGTTATATATAAGGTAAATCCCATAATGCATATCAGTTGATTTTTTGGCAGAAACTTTGTAGGCCAGGAGGGAGTGGCATGATGTTTTCAAAATACTGAAAGAAAAAAAAAAAAAAAAGATGACCAAGAATATGCTATCTAGCAAGGCTGTCATTCAGAATAGAAGGAGAGGTAAAGAGTTTCCCAAACAAAAATTAATGAAATTCAAACCACTACACCAATCCTACAAGAAATGTTAAAGGGGACTCTGAGTGGAAAGGAAAAACCATAAGCAGGAATAAGAAAAGTAGGAAGCACAAAATCAGTAAAATTACATTTATCTCTAAAAATCAGTCAAGGTAATAAAAAATAAAAGGGTGTAACATATGACACCATATATCTAAACTATGGGAGGGAAAGAATAGGGTCAAACTTAAGTGACCATCAACTTACTATAGATTGCTATATGCAGAAGCTGTTATATACAAAACTAACGGTAACCACAAATCAAAAACCATGGGGCCCCTGGCTGACTCGGTTGGCAGAGCATGCAGCTCTTGATTGTAAGTTTAAGCCCCATGTTGGGCATAGAGATTAATTAAAAATAAAATCTTAGGGGTACCTGGGTGGCTCAGTGGGTTAAGCTGCTGCCTTCAGCTCAGGTCATGGTCTCAGGGTCCTGGGATCGAGCCCCGCATCAGGCTCTCTGCTCAGCAGGGAGCCTGCTTCCCCATCTCTCTCTGCCTGCTGCTCTGCCTGCTTGTGATCTCTCTCTCTCTGTGTCAAATAAATAAATAAAATCTTTTTTAAAAAATCTTTAAAAAACACCAATAGACATGCAAAAAAAAGAGAGAAAGGAATCCAAGTATATCATTAAATGGAGACAACAAACCGAGAGATGAGAGCAAGAGAAGAAACGAACAGAGATGAACTACAAGAACAACCATAAAACAAGTAATACAATGGCAATAGAAACATACCTATCAATAATTACTTTCAATGTAAATGAACCAAATGTTCCAATCACAAGATAGGGTGAGAGAATGCATAAAAAATCAAGACTGATATATATGCTGTCTACAAGAGACTAATTTCAGACCTAAAGGCACATGAAGATTCAAAGTGATGAGATGGAAAAGCATTTATCATGCATGTAAGTGAAAAGCGAGTCAGGATAGCAATATTTTATCGGACAAAATAGACACTGAAAGATAGAATGCAACAAGAGACAAAGAAAGACACTGTATAATCATAAAAACAATCATCCAGCAAGAAGATATAACAATTATAAATATGTACATACCCAACATGGGAGCACCCAAATACATAAAACAGTAAATAATAAACATAAAGAAAGAAATAGTGACACAATAATAGTTAAGAACTTTAATACCCACTTACATCAATGGATAGATGATCCAAATAGAAAACCAACAAGGAAAACAGGGTTTTTCAAAAACACAGTGAACTAGATGGGCCTAACACACATGCAAAACATTCTACCCTAAAACAGCAGAACACACATTGTTTTCAAATGCATGAAACATTCTTCAGAATAGATCACCTATTATGCCCAAAACAAGTCTCAACAAGTTCAAAAAAAAGATCAAAATCATACCATGCATCTTTTCTGAACACAACTCTATGAAACAAGACATCAACCACAAGAAAACATATGCAATCAGCACAAATATATGCAGGTTAAATAACATGTGACTAAACAATGACTAGGTCAAACCAAGAAATCAAAGAAGAAATTGAAAATTACATGGAAACAAATGAAAATGAAAACACCATGGTCCAAAATCTTTGGTTTGCAGCAAAAGCAGTTCTAAGAGAAAAATCTGAAATAAAAAATCTAACCTTACACCCAAAAATGTTCAAAAAAGAAGAACAAACAAAAACCCAAACCAGCAGAAGAAAGGAAATAATAATAATTAGAGCAGAAATAAAACATATAAAAAACAAAAAATAAAACAGATCAGTGAAACCAGCAGCTGGTTCTTTGAAAAGATTGACAAAATTGATAAACTTTTAACCAGATTCATCAAAAAGAGAGAGAGAGAGAGAAGAGGACTCAAATAAATAAAATCAGAAATTAAAAAGAAGGGGCACCTGGGTGGCTCAGTCATTCAGTGTCTGCCTTTAGCTCAGGTCCTGATCCCAGGGTCCTGGGATGGAGCCTGGCATCAGGCTCCCTCTCTTACTTCCCCTGCTTGTCTTCCCTTTCTTGCTATCTCTCTCTCTCTGTCAAATAAATAAATAAAACCTTAAAAAAAAAAAAAAAAGAAATTAAGAAGGAAAAAATAACAACGAAAACCACAGAAATACAATTATAAGAGGATACTATGAAAAATCATATGCCAACAAACTGAACCTAGAAAACAATGGATAAATTCCTAGAAATATTTAACATCCTAAAACTGAATCAAGAAGAAATAGAAAATTTGAACAGATTGATTTCCAGCAATGTCCAGGACCAAATGGCTTCACATATGAGGTTTACCAATTTTTAAAGAAGAACTAATATGTATTCTTTTCAAACTATCCAAAAAATAGAGGAAGGAAAGCTTTCAAATTCATTTTATGAGGCCAGCATTACCATATCAAAGCCAGATAAAGACACTACAAAAATGAGAACCCAATATCTCTGATGACCAAAGATGCAAATGTCTCCCCCAAAATATTGTCAAATCAAATCAAATAATACATTTAAAAAAAAACACACTTACTACAATTAAGTGGTATTTATTCTTGGCATGCAAGAGTGATTCAACACTTGCAAATTAGTCAACAGGATACATCACATCAAGAGAAAGGATAAAAACCACATATTTGACACAATTATGTCAAAACATATTTGACAAAGAACAACATCCACACGAAAAAACCCTCAATGAAGCAGGTTTAGAGGAACATATATCAACATAATAAAGGCTGAATATGAAAAACACACAGCTGACATTATGATCAATGAGGAAAAACTGAGAGCTTCTCCTCAAAGATCACAAATCCATTCTCACCACTTTTATTCAACATATACTAGAAGTCCTAATCACATCAATCAGACAAGAAAAAAAAGAATAAAGTGTATCCAAATGGGTTAGGAAGAAATAAAACTTTCATTATTTGCAGATGACATAATACTATACATGGAAAACCCTGAAGATTCCACCAAAATCCTAGTAGAATTGATAAATGAATTCAGTAACGTTGCAAGATACAGAATCAACATACAGAAATCTGTTGCATCTCTATACTAATAATGAAGCAGCAGAAAGAGAAATTAACAAAGCAATCACATTTACAAATATACCAAAAATAATAAAATACACAGGAATAAACTTCTAAGGAGTTGAACAATCTGTACTCTGAAAACTATAAAATACTGATGAAAGAAATTCAAGATGACACAAACAAATGGAAAGATACCCCATGCTCATAGATTGAAAGAACGTATATTGTGAAAATGTCCATTCCACCCAAAGCAATCTGCAGATTTAATGCAATCCCTATCAAAATACCAATAGCATTTTTCACAGGACTAGAGCAAATAATCCTAAAACATGTATGGAACAATAAAAGACCCTGAATAGCCAAAGCAATCTTGAAAAAGTATAACAAAACTGGAGGTATCATAGCACACCTCAGTGGCTCAATTGGTTAAGCAGCTGCCTTCAGCTCAGGTCATGATCTCAGGGTCCTGGGATTAAGCCCTACATCAAGGCTCTCATTCTCCCTCTCTCTCTGCCTGCCACTACCCCTGCTAGTTCTCTCTCTTTCTCTCTCTCTCTCTTCCTGTCAAATAGTAAAATCTTTAAAAAAACTTTTCAACACTGTTAAGAGATAAAATAGTTAACATCTTAAAAAAGAACTGGAAGTATCACAATCCCATATTTCAAAATATACTACAAAGCTGTAGTAATCAAAATAGTATGATACTGGCACAAAACAGACACTTGGATCAACAGAACAGAGTCCAGAAATAAACCTGCAATTGTATGGTTATTTAATCTTTGACATGGCAGGAAAGAACATGCAATGGGAAAAAGATATTCTCTTTAACAAAAGGTTAAAACTGGAGAAAAATGGACAGCTACATGCAAAAGAATGAAAGTGGACCACCTTCTTATACCATACACAAAAAATAAACTCAAAATGTATTAAGGACCTAAATGTGAGACCTGAAACCATAAAAATCCTAGAAGAGAGCACAGGCAGTAATATCTCTGACATTGGCCATAGCGACATTTTTCTAGATATACCTTCTGCGGCAAGGGAAAACAAAAGCAAAAATAAACTATTAGGATTATATCAAAATAAAAAGCTTCTGGCCAGCAAAGGAAACTACCAACAGAACTAAAATACATCCTATTGAATGAGAGAAGATATTTGCAAAGGACATATCCAAGGAGGGTTAGTGTCTAAAATATATAAAGAACTTATACAACTCAACACCCCAAAAATGGACAATTCAATTAAAAAATGATCAGAAGACATGAACAAATATTCCTCCAAAGAAGATATACAAGTGACCAACAGACATGAAAAGATGCTCAGCATCACTTATCATCAGGGAAATGCAAATCATGACCACAATGAGATACCACCTCACACCTGTAAGAATGGCTAAAATTGAAAGCACAAGAAACATCAAGTGTTGGGGAGAAGGTGGAGAAAAAGAAACCCTCAGGCATGGTTGGTGGGAGTACAAACTAGTACATTCACTGTGGAAAACAGTATGGAAGTTCCTTAATAAAATGAAAACCGAATGACTGGATGATCCAGTAATTTTACTATTGGGTATTTACCTGAAGAATATGAAAGCAAGAATTCAAAAAGATAATGCACCCCAATGTTTATTTCAGCATTATTTACAGTAGCCAAATTATGGAAGCAGCCCAAGTGTCCATCGACAGATGAACAGATAAAGAAGTGGTACATATAGATAATGGAGTATTACTCAGCTATAAAAAAGAATGAAATCTTGCCATTTGTAACAACATGGATGGATGTAGAGGGTATAACACTATGTGAAAAAAAAAAAGAGAAAGACAAATATCAAGATTTTGGTCATATGTGGAATTTAAGAAACAAGAGATATGGTCAAAGAAAAAAAGAGACTCGCCAAAAAACAGACTCTTAATTATAAAGAACAGATGGTTGCCAGAGGGGAAGTGGGTGCGTGGATGGGTGAAATAGGTGAAGGAGATTAAGAGTACACTTACCTTGATGAGCACTGACTAATGTATAGAATTGTTGAATCCCTATACTTTACACCTGAAAATAATATAATAGTGTATGTTAACTAAACCACTATTTTAAAAAATCAGAAAAATGTTTTAAAAAGAAATTCTTCATTACCATAAAATAAAGAGGCATCTTTCTGCATTTGCCTCATGAAGTCTTCAAGTTTTGTTCTATTTAGATCTTTATGCAACAGAGAATGTTTGTTCTTTTTGTTGTTATTTGTAATGAAAGATAAGATTCTATTTATTTCCACAAGTGTCTTTTATAAAAAAGTTCACGCTTCCCCACTGATTTTCAGAGCCTGGTCTCTCATGTATCAACTTCATACACACACAGTTTTGTATCTGGGCTTCCCGTCTGTCTCCATTGGTCCATTATCCTATTCCCATGTCAACATCACCTCTTCTTGAATGCTATCACTTTACAATGTCTTCATATATTGGTAGGATACTTCCCCCAAGATGTTCTCTTTCATAGCTGTCTTAGCTTTTTTCCCCTTTGTTCTTCTAAGAGAATGTTAGAATAACCTCAAGTTCCATGAAAACATTAGTGATATTTTTATTGCAATAATGCTTTGAATTTATACACAAATTGAGGTAATTTACATCTTTAGTATTTTGACTCTTTCTATCACACTCTCTCTCCATTTATCTAGTTCTTCTTTAATGAGCTTCTATAAAGTTTTATAATTACCTCCATAAAAGTCTTGTACATCTTTTGTTAGATTTATTCCTATTGCTTTACACTTTAGTTGCTATTAAATGCTAACCTTTTAAAATTACATTTTCAAATATTTTTTGCTGGATTTGATATGTAATAAACCTGTGGAAATCTCTTCTTATTTTAACAATTTAGTTGTACAGGCTCTTGGGCTGCTTATTATACTCAAATGTAGAGTATGGTTTCTTCCTTTTCAATCCTTCCGTTTTCTTACTCTAATCTCTGGGCTTCCTGGGCTGGCCAGCACAATGCAAAATAAGACATGCTTCTCTCATATCTGGTTTTAAAGTGAATGTTTCTAACATTTCACTGCTTTGAGTAAGATTTCATCAATTAAGGAAATTTTCCTCTATTCCTACTTTTCTAAATAGTTTGATTATAAAAGAACACTGAATTTTGGGGCACCTGGGTGATGCCATCAGTTGAGGTCCAGCTCTGTTTCAGCTCAGGTCATGATCTCCAGATCATAAGACCGAGCCCCATGTCAGGCTCCACTCTCAGTTTCATCTGCTTGAGAATCTCTCTCCCTCTCCCTCTGCCCCACTCACTTGTGCTCTCTTGCTTTCTCTCTAAAATAAATAAATCCTTTTTAAAAAAATTGGATTTTGCTGACTTTTTTGTTTTTATTGAGAAAACCCTGTGATTTTTCTACATTAATCTGTTAATGTAGTGAATTGCATTAATGATTTTTCCAATAATATATCATCCTCACACTACTGGAATAAGCCTCATATGTGCATGATGCAATTTCTTAAACATTTTGGGTTTTGTTCATTAATTGGTTTAAGAGCTTTTTGCTTATAAGTGAAACCAAAAGTCTAGCTTGTAATTTTTCACTTACCAGCTTATCATACTTTGGTTAAACTGCTCTATTTTATTGTTTTTTATTTTTCAAAAATTTATTTGAGATAGAGAGCACACGCACATTGTGGGGGTTGGAGGAGAGAAAGAGCGAATCTTAAGCAGACTCCACACTGAGCACAGAGCTCAGTGCCGGGCTCGATGGCACAACCCTGAGATCATGACTTGAATCAAAATCAAGAGTCAGAAGATTAACTGACTGCACCACCCTGGCACCCCAACCTGTTCTGTTTTAAAAGTTGGGCAATCTTCTTTCTTCTTCCAGTCTCTGAAACAATCTTTTTAGGACAATATGGAGTTAAAAGTTATCTTTTACTTGAATACTTGATATAACTTGCCTATGAACGCAGCTTGCTTTGTTGATATGAGAGAAAAGGAATGGGAGATAGGTTAATTAGTGGTAGAGGTTTTAAATACCATTTTAATTTGTTAAGTAGGTAGAAATCTTTTCATGTTTTCTATTGTTTAAATCAGACTTTGACAGGTTGTATTTTCCTAATAAATTGTGACTTTCACCCAACTTTTCAAAATTATTGTCAATAAGATCACCATATTTTTTAATGCCTGCTTTGTGTGTGATTATGTCACCTTGGTTATTTATTCATTTGTGCCTTCTCTTTTTGTCAGTCTTACTTCTTTATATTACTTTGAATTTATTCTGTTGTTCTCTCTGTAGCTTCTTAAGCTGGACACCGAGCTCATATTTTTCAGCCTTTTTGTGCAATAAATTACTTCCTGAGCCTGGTTTTAGCCATATCCCATAACTTGTGATATATTGTGTTTTCCTTATTCCAGTTATAACATCTAATTTCCATTATGATTTCTTCTTTGAGACATATAGAAGTGTGTTATTTTCAAACATAAAAAAAGTTTTCTTCTCCCATAAGGTCATTTTTTTTCTTAACAGTTCTTTTGTTAAGAATTTAGCATTGTTTTATTTAAGAAGCTTGATCCAAGTGTCACCATATTCAACCTGAAGTCCTTGACCCTTTTGGTGAAGCTACCAAAACCAAACCACCTTGGGATGGGCCATACCCACAAGACAATCTCTGTCATAGAACAGCTTATTATTTTGGTTTTCCGTTCTTTTTTACTCTGAGCCCTTGTGGTCCTTAACTACCCTGCAAGCTAAATGATAAATTTTTTTTTATGTTTTTCAGCATGAAATTTTCAGACTATTTATTCAGCCACATTGCCAGGAAGAAAATTCTGAGGATGGGTGTTTATTTATATGCTGTAGTCTGAGGTGACTGTAGAGGCAGGAAATTTTTCCCAAACTGGCACTTTCTGCTTAGTAAATACAGTTCTCAGGGGAATATTAATTCATCATGGAGTCTGTGTATGACAATACTGGACCACTGTCTTATACCATACATAAAAATAAAGTCAAAATAGATTTAGGACTTGGATGTAAGGCCTGAATCCATAAAACTCCTAGAAGAAAACATAAAGGTCTTGATGATGTTGGTCTTGATGATGAATTTTTAGATTTGATACCGAACACAAGGGAAACAAAAGCAAAAATAAACAAGTGGGAATACATCCAACTGAAAAGCTTCTGCACTGCAAATGAAAGCATCATCAAAATAACGGAAATAAGGAAACCTATTAAATAGCAGAATATATTTACAAATTATATATCTGATAAGAGATTAATACCTGAAATATAGATAGAGTTTACACAATTCAATAGCCAAAAAAAAAAAAAAATCAAATTTCAAAAAGGGAGAGAGAATCCAAGTAGACATTTTCCCAGAGAAGATATACAGATGTCAAACAGGTGTCAAACATGAAAAGGTGCTCCACATCACTAATCAAGGGAAAATGTAAATCAAAACACAATGAGATATCACCTCGACACCTGTTACAATGGCTAGCATCAAAAAACAGCAAGTATTGGAGAGGATGTGGAGAAAAGAGAACCCTCATGTTCTGTTGGTAGGAATACAATTGGTGATGTCCCTATAGAAAACCCTATGGAGGTTTCTCAAAAAAATTAAAAAATAAACTACCATATGATTCAGCAATTCCCCCTCTGGGTATTTATTTACCTAAAGGAAATGAAAACACTAATTTGAAAAGATAGCTACATCCCCATGTTCACTGCAGCATTATTTACAATCCCAAGACATGGAAACAACCTAAGTGTGTAGTAATGGATTAATGCATAAAGAGAATGTCACACACACACATACACACACACCCACACAATGGAATATTATTCATCCATAAAAATAATGAGACTGTGCCATTAGCAACAATATGGATGGAAATGGAGTGAAGTAAATGTGAATTAAGCTAACTAAAATAAGTCAGATAGAAAAAAAGCAAATACCACATTATCGCACTTATATGTGGAATCTAAGAAAAAAAGGTGGGGAGGAGGACAAAAAAAAAAAAACCAGAGTTCACAGATTCAGAGAACAGACTGGTGGGTACCAGAGCCAGAGGATATAGGGTGGGTGAAAGGGATGAAGGTGATCAAACAGTACAAAATTCCAGTTATAAAATACATACAAAATACGTCAGAGCAATGATTACCTCCGGGCAACATGATAACTATAGTTAATACTACTGCGTTGTGTATTTGAAAGTTGCTAAAAGAGTAGATCTTCAATGTTCTCATCATAGGAAAAAAAATTATAACTACATTTGGTGATGGATATCAACTAGACTTACTGTGGTAATTATTTTGCAATATGTAAAAATACTGAATCATTATGTTGTACACCTGAAACTAGTGTATTGTTATATATCAATTATATCATTAAAAACAACACCACCACAATATTCCAGTAAAGAAAAGAAAATGTACAGGATGCGTGGGTGGCTTAGTCAGTTAAGTGTCTGCCTTCAGTACAGGTCATGATCTCAGGGTCCTGGGATTGAGATCTGAGTTGGGCTCCCTGCTCAGTGGGGAGTTTGCTTCTCCCTCTCCTTTTGCCCCTCCCCCCATGTGTGCACTCATGTGCCCTCTCTCTCAAATAAACAGAATCTTTAAAAAAAAAAAAAGAAAAGAAAAGAAAATGTATATATGGGGGAGAAGACAGTAAAAAAATAAATTGAGGAAGTTTAGGGATAGAAAGACAGGAAGAATTGGGTAGAAAATAATAAGTCTAAGGATAAAATTACTATGTTCGAGCAATATCATACTGTGCTGTTCAGTTACTAGGGGTGAACCAAGTTTGCTATTGCAAAAGGAAAAAAGGAAGCAAAGAGGGAAACATTGTCCATCACAAAATTCTAAATGTTCCTAGAATTAAAATAGGCCAGTGTCAAGGTATTGGATCAAATATGGTATGGTAATAAAGCAAAGCCACATCTACCCTTGGGTAAATTCTAACACACTATTACATAAGCTGAAACATCTGCCTTGGGCAAAAACAAAGAACACCTAGCCAGTGATGTGTCGAGGGCTATAACAGACATACTAATTGAGGAATGCTAGAGAATTTTCTCTATGTTCTCTGTAGAGATTAGATCAAGGTGTAGTGTACCTTTTGTGGAAACTTTGGATGTGTTTTCCGTAGTGGAATCATTAGGTTAATCTTTCACACTCCTATGTCTCTCTAGGATACTAATGCACTTACTCATATCAAATGTCAATAAGTTACAATATAAAAAACTGTTAGTTTACTTTTATGGCAAAATTTGGTAACCAGGATTATATTCATGTCTGCATATATGGAAAGCAAAACCCAGATACTAAGGATTCTATTTAACCATTACAATGCGATGTTATGCCAAGCTTTCTGTGTCCTATTCTGATATACATAAATAGATCAAAAAGAGTCTCGAGTAACTTACACTGATACTATAGATGAAATTAGAGAACAAAGTAAGTGGAAGTCAATAGAAATTTTACACTTTATTCTCTAACAGACTGGTGCCTCTGATGAATGAAATCATACTAACTTTAAAATCTGAAAATTAAAGAACGTTTTCAAAAAAAGTGTAAAATACTATGCAAATCTATATGTAGATAGAGGTATATTTGGCAAGTAGCTACTTCTAGGAAGGTGGAAACAAGACAATAAGATGACACTGAATTACTCTGGAAAAAGGAATACTTTCAAAAGGAGGCAAGTTTTCAACAAACTTGTATGAAAGAAAGGAAATGTCAAAGAGTGGTAGAAAAGCAGAGTACACTAAAAATTACATGGAAATAAATGAGTTGCATGCTGGTACCAGCAACAAGACTTACCTTAATTGAGATGGAAAGAATGAGTTGAGAATAATGCTTGAAGTAATGCTGCAGAAAAACAAAAGGACAAAAGTCCTTGATTTTTAGAGACAATAAGTGGTTGAATCAAGGCAGTGCTATAATCATAAATAATTTTTAATCCTTGAGTAATAGTGTTTACCTAGTTATATTCTGAATACATTGTGGAGTCTAGAAACCAGGAATTGCTGTATTAACCAAATAATCAGGAAAGCTCAATTAAAAACAATTTTTATGAAACGGACAGAGGAGAGAAAGAGGGTAATCTGTTTGACATTAAAAAAAATAAAAAATAAAGAATTTGCTTGATTGTAAGTGTTGAAGATACATCCCAAAAAGAGAGGAGCAAAATAATGCTGCCAGTGTTTCCACTACACTTAACTGTTAGGTTGTTGATACAAATGACAGTGAAAGGAAGAATTCTGGCTGGAGGAAGGGATGTTAAATATGTATTTTCAATCTTCAACTAGCTCATCAGGAAACATGAATGAGTTTAATTTTTCAACCTGGAAAAAGGAGAGCAATTTTTAAAATTAAAAGAAGGAATTTGCTGCCATCTTGTGGCCAATTTGGAAGTTACAGCTTGTTTAAGTATTTTTAGATTTTCCAACTTTCAAACATAAGTCTCTGAATGATTTGAAGATTCTCACAAAGCCATTCTACTTGTTTACAATGAAATTACATGTTTATTATATGTATTAAACTTAAATTTCAACTCTATTAGTAGTCAAGTGAGAAAATATTTAAAGAATACATAGTCTAATGTATTGATTTAAAAAAAAACTACACAAAAATTTGTAAATCAAATAAAAATAAATTACAATGACATACTTCTTTATCATCAATTTCATGATCTCTGACAAAAAAAAGTAAAATGAACAGGAATCCTTTGGGATATAATGAAAGATTATGCTTTGAAAAGTTACATAATGGTACGGAAAGCACTGACTTCTAGTTTTGCCTTTATAGTTAGCAGTTCTGTGGCTTCTTGCAAATTATTTAGTGGTTGGTACCTGTTCCTCTCTGTGAACTGGTCTCATAGAAATGAGGATCAAATGAAATGACCTACATCAAAGTACTCTGAAAGCTGTAGAATCCTCTTTAAAAATAAAAAGAGAATTAAACTGAACAGATAAGGCAGAAGGTAGCATCAGATGTGTGCCTCAGCAGAGAAGGGAACGTGACTTGGAGTAAGACACTTTTCTCTATGTGAGATGAATTAGAACAGCTCAAAATATATAAAATTTACATCTAATAAATAGCAAACACCTGTTATATAAGAAGGGTATTAGGAAAACTTAGAGCCAAATAGCTACTCCA
Source organism: Martes martes (assembly GCF_963455335.1). NCBI lineage: Eukaryota > Metazoa > Chordata > Mammalia > Carnivora > Mustelidae > Martes > Martes martes. The sequence goes on from NC_137894.1 coordinate 77,490,175, forward strand.
AAATAACTCAAGTTATAATGGGATATATGGTCCATTTTTTTTAGTGCAAAAAGATATGAAAATGCAAAAGTTAACTGTCTGCAAAGTTCAGTGAATAGTTCCAACAAAAGTATGGATCTACTTTTATTCCTATTTAAAATATAACATTAGCTTTAGGTAGTGGGAAAAGGCATAAAAATTAAATTCATGAAACAAACAGTGGCTGTGGATACCTGAAGACAGAAGATGGGATAAAAACTTAAACATTCTTTAAGTTATATACAAAAGTCCAAAACATCTGTGTATTTCATACGGTCAGTATCAGCACTTTCTCCAAGGAAAATCATCAATTCCACTATTTGAAACAGATTAGATGAAGAAATCCACTAGATTCAGTGCATTCAAGAACGCTGAGACTTGTACAAACTGCTCGGTCCTTCACCACCACCCTTTCCCGGGCCCCCAAAGCAGGTCTGAGAAGTCCTGTGAACCCAATGACTTACTTCCATTGGGAATTAGGAAGACCGAATAATCGAGAGAATTTGTATTTCATGTCCAAGGGAAAAAGAGGTGAAGATGTAAGGGAGTTACAAAAAAGTTTATTGGTCCCTTAAGAGAATTTCTTAGAGAAAATAAATCATATCTTCACAATGTCTAATAAGATTAGCCCTTTTAGGGGCACTTGGGTGGCTCAGTGGGTCAGACTCTGCCTTCAGGTCAGGTCATGGTCTCAGGGTCCTGGGATTGAGTCCTGCATTGGGCTCTCTGTTCAACAGGGTGCCTGCTTCCCCCCGCCCTGCCTGCCTCTGCCTACTTGTGATCTCTCTTTCTGTGTCAAATAAATGAATAAAATTCTTTTAAAAAAGACTAGCCCTTTTGCATCCTTTGTTACTCATGGTAACGCCACTAAAAGAAATAGTATCCAATTCTAGTAACTTGAAGAAAAGTGTCCATCAATAGATAACAAAATATTAAAGTGGTCATTTTGGCCAAAATAAGATAATAGATATCCAACACCAAAACGAAGTATTCCATCAGGATGCAAATATCCCAAGAAGAAACAGAGCCACTATGGAGCTGCAGAACCTTTTTCCTGAAAGACTGGAGGAGAGAGGATGTATTAGTCAGGATTCTCCCAAGAAACAGAACGAATAGGATATCATGTGTATTTATACAGAGAGAAAGAAAAAGGGAAATATTTAATACACAGAATTGGCTCACACAATTATGGAGGCTGAGAAATCCCACCATCTGTCATCAGCAAGCTGGAGGCGATGGAAAGCTGGTGGTATAGTCCCAGCTCAAGCCTGAAGGCCTGAGAACCAGGGGAGCCAATGGCTTAAGTCCCTGTCCAAGCACAGAAAAAGACCGAGGTCCCAGTTTAATAGACAGGCAAAGGGAACCAATGCTCTCCTCCTCCACTGTTTTGTTCTATTCAGACCCTCAAAGGATTACATGATGCCCATCCACACTGGGAAGGACGCTGTGCTTTACTCAGTCTACTGAGCCAAATGCTAATCTCACCCAGAAACAGCCTCACAGACACACCCGGAAATAACATTTAGCCAAATATCTGGACACCCCATGACCCAGTCAAATTGACACATAAAATTAACTATCCTATACATTTTGTAATTCAATTCTTAATTTTAGAAAGATTGTATAGTATACGTTATGTAACACCCTCAACGCTTATTACCTATCAACATTTCACAGTAAGATGTATGCACATTCCCACCAAGTAGGATTTTTAAAAGGTTATAGAGATTATAAATAGCCTCATGTTAATTTAAGTCAGGTATTGCTGCCAAATATATATGCAAGACACACACACCTGTATAAAGAGATATAGATAGGTTCATCATTTTTTCTTTATTTTTTAAAGAACTTCTTAGATTTCAGAATTATAGATAAGGATTGTAGTCAAAAGCCACATATATTATACTATGTCTTTTATCTTGCACGGAAAGAAAGACAATTTGAAGAGGACTTCTTTGAAGAATAAGAGGGAGACACAGAAGAAATAATTGCTAAAGTTTTCCACAGAAACTCTCAGAAGAATGATACACACACCCCCCCTTTTTTTAAGATTTTTATTTGATAGAGAGAGACACAGCGAGCAAGAGCGGGAACACAAGCAGGGAGAGTGGGAGAGGGAGAAGCAGGCTTCCCTCTGAGCAGGGAGCCCGATGGGCTTTATCCCAGAACTCTGGGATCATGACCTGAGCTGAAGGCAGACGCTCATGACTGAGCCACCCTGGCACCCCTGATACGTCCCTTTCATTACGATATACTGGACTGGTGCCTAGCTCCTGCCTGGGGAACACAAATGGGAAGAGACATATCATCTGGAAAAAGCATTAGTGACATGGAGATCAGCTTGCTTTTCCAAAGTCTATCAGGGCAAAATATGCATAAATATTTTGCATGGGGGACACATGGGCATGTGATTCTTCTAGAGCCTAACCAGTGAAATCACCTACAGGGATAGAGCAGGGATTCATTTCTGTGAAATCACCACAAACTGCCACTTACAACAATTTCTTATTTCCTCCCAGTTCTGTGGATTGACAGGGTTAACTCCTTCAGGCAGCTTACAGCCTGGATGGGGCAGGATTGGATAAGACGGTCTCTCTCATATTTCAGGAGGTTCAATTCCTGATAAGAGATGAGAAAATTGGGATGGTGAAGCTGGTCTCCCTCTCAGCCTAACTTGTCTTTCATCTCAAGCATCTTCGTATGACTGCAGAAGTATTCCAAGGAGATGAGGCCAAACTCAGAAGTTGCACAATGTCCCTTCCAGAACATTCTACTTCATCAAAGCAAGCCACAAAGCCAACCCACATTCACAGAGTAAGGAAGTGGGTTCTGCCTTATGATAAGGAGAACTACAAAAAAAAATTTGAGGTCATATTTAGTATACCACAAGGGGCAAAAGGATTTCAGCTGTGAGAACCTACAAACAAGTCACCAATTCCCCAAAGGCCAAAAGAAGTCATAACCTGCAAGTCAGAAGATGGTTCATTCACCTGCATCAGGGAAATGGATGATGAGTGGTGTCCCCAACAGTGGCTGAGTATTCCAAGAAGCAATGAAAACATCCAGAGAAACATCAGCCAAACCCAGAGTCCAAGAATATTCTTGTTCCCTTCCTTCCCACCTTTCTTTCCTCTGCTTCAACAAAGTTAGGAAATGGAATAAAATGGGGGAGGAAGGACAGAAACAAAAGCCTGGGAAAGAGAAAAAGGAGCTAACCCTCTTCTTAAACCTTCTATTTGCCAAAGTCCCCAGCTAGGGAAAAGTTTAACTTAATATCAGATTCAAAGTTTGATTATAATATAGTACTGGCTACTTTGAATTATAAAAGTTACCTTTGAAACTTAAGACCACTATATTTTTTTTTCCGAAGAGAGAACTGAAAATACACAGATCTGCCTGAATTTTCATTCATGAAAGGGAATAACTGCCATCATTGAATAAATATTCAAGGGAAGATGAGAGACAAAAATAAGGAAACTTTCTGGGTGGCTACTGTTGCCACTGGTCTTGATAGTAGAGCTTTAACATGTGTATTTGGTAGTAAGAACCCAAACCCATATCCTGTGAGAGCTACTGGTTCAGTGTATTAATTTTTCTTGAAGAAGTGGCGAATGAGAGTATTATATTACATTAAAAACAACAAAATGTCCTGAAAATTAGCTTGATACTTGCTCTTTCGCAGAGTTTCATGTATCATGTGCTTGCTCAAATCTCCCCAGCTGTCCTCTATGAACGGTACAGCCCATGTGCCTCTTTCCCTGACTCTCCTGTTCATGAAATCAGTATCTTTTCTTTCATCCAGCAATGGCTCCTTGCCACACACACATCCACATACACACATCTGATTTATAAAAATGGAGATTCCCGGGGCGCCTGAGTGGCTCAGTGGGTTAAAGCCTCTGCCTTCGGCTCAGGTCAAGATCTCAGAGTCCCGGGATGGAGCCCCACTCAGGCTCTCTGCTCAGCAGGGAGCCTGCTTCCCCCCCTCTCTCTGTCTGCCTCTCTGCTTGCTTATGATCTCTGTCAAATGAATAAATAAAATCTTTTTTTAAAAATGGAGATTCCCTAGGTCTTTCGGAAGAAAAACTTCTCCTACATTAAATTTCAAAACCTAGTTCCATAGAAATGAAAGAAATACATTGAATATATTAAGAAGGCTAATCTGGTGGCCATGTACAAGCTGAATTCAATAAACAAGTTTTAAAAGGGAACAGCAGGGGGACACCTGGGTGTCTCAGTCAGTTGAGTGTCTGCCTTCAGGTTCAGGTCATGATCCAGGGGTCCTGGGATCAAGTCCTATACCAGGCTCCTTCCTCAGTGGGGAGCCTGCTTCTCCCTCTCCCTCTACTGCTCCTCCCTGCTTGTGGTCTCTCTCTCTGACAAATAAATAATTGAAATATTTTTTTAAAAAAGGATAAAAAAAGAGAACAGCAGAATTAAAAGTGACTTAAATAGAATACAAGTGATATTCAGTTATATGCAAACGATAGTTAACTTGACAGAGAACCATGCTTTGCAGATGAAAACTGATAAATGACTGGTTACAACTATGGAGAAAAGGGTCTACTTTTAGAACATTATAATGCTCATAGATCAAGATGATTTGAAGTTGTATTTGCATAATCAAAATAACAGAAATTAAGGCTTTTTCAAGATGATAGCACTGCATTCTGAAGGTGCAGTTTGAAGATCTAGATCAGCAGATTATTTTAAATAATTATCAAAATACTCCAGAGGGCAAAGACAAGATTCCAATGTACCAAATTATCAAGATTTGTCATTCACTTAAAATGCTCCAAAACTGATTATGGTGAGGCACAAATCTGTGAACATATTATAAACTCCTGAATTGTATAATTTTACTTGTGCAAACTGTATGGTATGTGGATTAAATCTCAATAAGGCTGTTACCAAAAAAGTCGCCATTTACAGTGACAAAAGTCAGACTCTTCATTTAACTTAGGTTATCATGTACATTCAAAACTGCTCAAGTTTATAGAGTAATACCATATAAATCATTTAACATTCAGTACTCATTAAAAAGTATTAAGAGAGCATCTCGTTTATAATAGGGGCTCTGTCGAGCTTTAGGAGATACAGAGTTACAAGACAGAAAGACCTTGCCTTCATATTGTAGTCTAGGATTCTGACAAATAAACAGAAAATTATAAAGCTCCATGGTATGCACTCTGTTAAGGAATGTACAGGATGTGGGAGGTGGAGGAGAATTTAAGCCATATTTGAGAGAAAGGTGGCAGGGAAACTTTCAGGAGGAAATGGCATGTAAATAAAAACTTTAAGACACAACATTAAAAAGAATGATACAAATAAAAAGCAAATCCTAATTCACATCAGACGGGCTACACAGGCAAATATCTGAAGATTTTAAGAAATGTGATCCATTTTAAGAATTGAATCCGTGTGGGCACCTAGGTGGCTCAGTTGGTTGGGCAACTGGCTTCGGCTCAGATCATGATCCTGGAGTCCCAGGATCGAGTCCTGCATTGGGCTCCTCTATTCAGCGGGGAGTTTGTCTCTCTCTCTCTGACCCTTACCCCTTTCATGTTCTCTCTCTCTCCCTCTCATATAAATAAATAAAATCTTTAAAGAAAAAAAAAGTATTGAATCAGTATGAAGAAAACAAGGAAACGTGCCAAGAAGTAATACTGGAGATGTTAGAGCTGCATGTGAAGTCCGGCTAACGAGCCAGTGAGAGGCAGTAAGCAAAGGTATGACAGTGTTCAATTTGCAGTTTTTAAATGTGGGTCTGGTTTCATTGCTGAGGGTAGAATGAATGGAGAGAGCCAAGGCAGGAAACTGGGGCTCTGGGCGAATGGGGAATGATTGGAACTGAGGTGACAGAAAGGGTAGAGAGGACTCTCTCTCCAGATCACCTCTGTTTTCCCTGAGAAGTGGAAGACACTCTGTCTCTGGGATAATCCTGATGGGGTAGGGAGCTGGAGCGAGGAGTTTCCAGATCCAGGTTTGAGGAGGGCAGTGACTATTTGATAGTATCACCAGGGAGAGTGTCACCTAGACCTCACCAAGAGAATACAAAAAGGTTACCAGGTAACGCTGATTTCTTGATTGAGGCCAGAATTCAGAGCAGAACCATTAAACTAACAAACTTTTACCCTCTATTCCTCTTTTTAACCCTGAAAACATGTTCCTCTTTCTTCAGTGATCCCGCTCTTCATGAATGGCGTCACCAAGCCTGGAGCCGTCAAAGCCAGAAACATGAGCTCACCTAGAACTCAAATCCTTGCTTTCTCTCTCCACATTTCTCAAATTCACCTATTTTCCAGCAATTTCATGGCCTTTACCTTTTTAGCCCAGCCTGGATTCCTATAGAAGATTCCTCCCTAACTTTGCCTGAAGCAACATTCTCTCTGGTGCCAAGTCATAAGGTGACCCTTGCCGTTGGCACATAAGGCTGCTTAAGACTGTTGTTGGCATTTCACATGTGACTGTTAGAGGTGAAGGAGGCAGAGAGTGCCGTATTAGACAGAGTTTGAGGCCCCTTTCTCCCTCTAACACTTCCTACACCTCATCCCCTCCCTTACCTATCAGCTATCCGTATCCTGGTCTGCCTAAGAACAGGAGAACTGGAGTAGAATGAGACCATGAGAGCTGACCTAAACCCATTACTGATTATTAGTGAAGGACATGCTTGCTCATTTTTGCTATCTTACTAGGGCCACGGGCAGAATGACTAGAAAACGTACTCACTATGCTCATCACTCAGTCCACTGGGAAGCCACTCCAAAACAGGGACATGCCAGGACACCATGCAGACCAGGGGAGAGCACCTGCTGTAGTTTTTGAAGGATGATTTGAAAGTGGGCAGCTCTGCCAAAGTTTGCTGGAACCCAATTCTATCATATCAGCTCAGTATCTGGTAGCTTTTTGGTGAGTATTTACTTATTCGTTTATCTCCTCAAATACCTTCCATGTGTCAAAAGAGTTCACCACGAGAATTCAAATGTGAGTAAGACACTGTTCCCTGCCCTCAATCTTGGTAGAGTGATAGCTGCAAACAGACAATTCTAGCAGATTCTGCAAACGTATTTCAACAGAATTGAGTACAAGTTTCCAAGAGACAATGAGAAAAGGAACACAGGAGTGGACTTTACACAGTGCTTGTAGATAACAGAATGTCCAAACTGAATCCCAAATGACTGGCAAGTATTAAGGTCTTTTTATCATGTATTCCATATACCACAGCCATGAAAAAATATGCAATTATAAATTCTGTATATACACTACTATCACAGTTAATAGTTAATGAATCACTAATTACAGATACTGCGGGGCTTATTAAAAATATTATATGTAATATCCTATATTTTTCTGAAGAATTTCAATATTGGGGATATCATCTACTAAGTGTCTTTTGTGTGCCATTACTGAAAAAAAAAAAAGCTCATACTCACAAAAAGCAATGTCCTTTGTTCTTTGCTTGCCATTTGCTCATGCTTGCAATTAACATATTATTTTTAGAAGTTTTGGGGGGTTTTTTCAGGAAATTTTTTATGGCTTTTATCCATTTTGTGAGAATTAGTTTATTTAGAATGGGAGAATATAACTCATACAGCCACTTAACTGGGTGTAGATTAACAGCAAAACATTATACCATACAGTGTGTGAACCAGAGTGAGAGATTTGCCATCTTGACTCCTCACTGTGAAAACTCCTCTCTTTCTAAAAGGTCACAAGGACATCAAGGGCACCAGTGTCAAGCCAGAGTATATGCTTCCAAAGTTTCACTTTTTTCTACTTTGCAGACAGAAGCAGCAGAAATTGAAAGTGTAATATTTTTTCCCCACATTTCAATGGATCATTCCATGCAAACACTTCAGCCCTTCTAGGAGACTACTATAGTAGGTATTTGGCAGACACTGGGAATCTGTGTAAAGCTTTTGAGACAACAGACAACATACTGTCTTTGGAGAATCTCTCTATCATGAGCTCTGAAACTGGGGTTCCTGGACCTAGTTCTGGCTGTAACCGGGAGAAAGATCTTGCATTGCTAGCATCTTAGTTTGTTGTTGTTGTTGTCGATAAAATGGGGATAATTGTGCTTGACAGTGTTACTTTGAAATTCAAAAATAATAATGTAGCAAAATCATATCTTGGAATATTAATATATGTTATGTTCATTTTCCCACTTCTTTCTATGTGAATCTTTCCCCAGTAGTTAAAAACCTCCACCACCACTTTAGGAAGAAGGGTGACCGCTACAGTGAAAGAATAAAAAGATCAAGGGACAATCCATGTTGGGTTTGGTACACTATTTGTTTCTAGAAGAAGCAGTCTAGAACAAAGAAGGAGAAGAAGAAAAAAGAGGAGGAGGAAGAAAATGAGGAAGAAGAGCTTTTCACAGCCAAATTTGTAAGTTTGGAGAGACTAGAAGAAAAACTAGATGACCCTACTCACACTTCCTAGAAAAAATAGGTGTGAGCCACTTGAACTTACTGGGAAAGGATAAGGGAAATTGTGGATGGAATGGGACCTCACTGAGAGTCAAAGGTAGGGAGAGAGGGAACTGAAACTGAGGGGACTAGATGGAGAGGAGTGGGGTCGGCATACAAAGACTCAAACACTTTCAGGGGCCTACCACTCAGAGCATGTGGAGGTCAAGCCAGCCATCATCAGGGACTGCTAATGTTTACCTTGACGGAGAGAAGCCATGCCAGCTGCTCACCTCCTTACTGAAGAATGTGGATACCTGGTCAAGATGTGCCTACATGACACTTTGCTGAACTCCATGCAAACTGTCTCTGTGTTCATGTGGACTTTCTTTTGGAGGTCCAAAATATTCTAAAGGTTCCTGAGAGATAAAGAAAAGATCCTTTATACCCAGAAGACAAAGGGTGTTACAAAAGGGAAAACTCTAGGACTGGACAGTACTTGGGTCGACTAAACTATGGGAAATTCCATCTACTATAGCAGTAGTCATCATCCTCATAAGAGCCAACATTTTACAGAGCACTGACCATGTTATTGGGCATATTGTATGCAATGCATCATTTAACCAGGGTCTTCATCTCCACCCTACACCATTCTTAACATCTACACTCTGATCCTTTCCAGAAAAAATGAGATTACATATGTAAAGTATTTAATGCTGTGCCTGGTGTATATGCTGCTTGCTTATGCTTAGGACTTCAACATCATGGGAAGGAATGGGAGAAGACAGGGAACAGGTGGATTACCTGCTGTGATACTAAAAGTAAGACTGTATCTGAAACTTCTAAGGTTCAGACATCAAAGTTCAGAAAAGTTTATTTCATTTTTCCAGAGGATGTACTTTTTTTTTTAATTCCCATAGTTAATTCTTCTAGCCTCATGCCTGATGGTAAGGAGACGGAGCAAGAATCTAGAGTTCCCCTTCTTGAAATGGTCCTTGTTTTTCTATCTCTATGTACAAAGACAGTAAATGACTGCTAAGTCTCACTGTCCTCACCCCATTTACTTCCTCCCTCCTTAAGAGCTCTTGAATCATCTCTATACACTATCCCAGCATTTTCCCCATTGAAGTGTTCCCCATCTCTCAGGTATCCACTCATCAAAAGTACTTTTTGCTCCACTTTACTGTCAAGGAGGGAACTGAGTAAGGCTGGTAAGTCTGAGATGAGTGATGGTGAGAAATTGGTAACATAACATCATTTTGGGCACACATTTAAGCCATGCCCTCCAACCCATGTGTGACTTTTGGATATATCTCTCTATTGATTGCACAGCAGGAAAGGAAAGAGTGTTCTTTATTGTGTGCCAAAACCACACAATGTACACAAAGCAAAATGCTCTAACAATAGTATATGTTTTAAGAATATATCAAATTGTAATTAAGCATTAGCAAATCGTATAACTAATATAAAGTAGTACTTTATAAAATACATTCACTCAACAGCCATTTCCTGAGCCCCTACCACATGCTAGGCACCAAGGACAAAGGGTTGAAAAAAAAAAAAAAAAAACAGACACAATCCCTATAGTTACGGAGCTTGGAGTTTAGTGAAAGAGACAGATAGTAATCAAATAATCAAAAATAAATGTGAAACTACCATGGTGACACTTACTAGAAAGGAATGTTATACAGTGTTTGGAAAGCACATTATGGATCACTCAAGCTAGTCAGGTCAGGAAAGGCTTCCCTAAGGAAATGGAAACCGAGCTTAAATATGAAGCATGATATTTCCAGTTGAGGGGACTAATATATTCAGTACCCACAATGCAGATCCCAATTATGTCATTTCAAAGCTCTGGTCTCTCCTCTTCTGTATGAATTTGTTAAAAATGAAAACAAGACCACAGTTCTGTTTATATAAGATCACATTAGACTTAAGAAGCTCCTTTCCAATGCAGCTAGCAGGGCAGAATACCTAATCCCGAAGCTAGCTAAGAAAACCTTGCTCAAAATATCACCACCAGTGGGACAAAAACCAAATGTCACGATGGGTCAACAGCCTGGAAATGCAAGAGTTGGAGAATGAGTATTAGGAAAACAGTTAGTATACTATAGCCATTCACAGGAGTAAATAAAACGTTGGAAAGATAAACTAATTTCAACCTTTCTGACATGTACAAGTTTTTCAGAATTCCAGTGAGTCCTTGTGTTTGGGCATAGCCTTAAAGAATGTTTTCATTAACTTCTACAGACTTACCTTGGCACATAAATGCTAAACTATGGTTATTTCCTAGGATGAAACTGTTTCTGCATCTGCACATGCAGCTGTACCCAGCAAATCACTGAACCCTAAAGCAAACCGGAAAAAGCCATGACCTACACAAAACAAAACTAGAAACTTCTTCCAACAAATGCATGCTTACAAAAACAATTTCTAAAATAAGTGTTTTATATATGCCAGGGGGTTACCATAGTTCAATGGTGGTATTTATTTGTTCCTTTAAGGTATTATTAATTTTCCTATTTTTAAATTCCCTGTATAGTTGCAGACTACAAGATTACTCTGATTATATAATAAATTATAAATGCAATAAAATGCTATTTTGAAAGTATCATGCCCCCCTGCCTGTTACTGCTCCCCAAAGGACCTAAATAATTTTTGTCAACGAGCACTTCCTCCAAAAGCTACTTACCAAATGAGAAATATAAGCTAAAAAAGAACTTTAATAAAGCCAAATTTAAAATGGCTGTGCTTCATTCAATGCAAACATGACATTTAAATTAATAGCATCTATCTCTAGCCTTTAGGACATACAGCATAGTTTTTAAAACTACAGATGGTGTATATTTACTTCTGTCTCTCTTTCTGATTGTTAATGGAAATTTTTAAATACTGTTCTTACAGTTACTCTACTTCATCACCACCATCTTGAATTTAAAAATTAATATGGAATTAGTAAAGCCCATTACATCATTAAGGAACTATCAAGAAAATAAACAGTGATATACAAGATTTACTCTGTGAGCAAGTAATACCCATGATGCCTTTCTTTCCTAAACCAGGTCTCATATGCAGGGAAACATATGCAAAATGTTTTTCACCTGTGTCAAGAAGTATCTCAGCTTCTGGGGCATTTTGTAAACTTTATAAGCAAGAGAAATATTGCATATAAATGATATCACACCCTACGTTTTAGCTAGTTGTGCCTAAATCCTTTGTTGATTATAGGCCATATAACTTCAGGCAGACAAAAGAAAAAGAATCCCTATCATGTTGAATGCCAGTCTGTGGTGTTTATGAGTACCGCCTGCTGTGTTAAATGACTCAAACATCTGTCAGGTGTGCTACATTATAGCCACAGGAAAATCTCTGTACAGGTTGTGTGCCAGGCAAAATGCTTTGTCTGAGACCTTGTCAATCCTGCTGATGGATGAGTTCAGTATTCTAATGAGTAAGATTCTAAATATGTTTCTACTTTGCCAGATATCTGGATCACATTGGGAGGCACAACTCTCAGACGACTAGAAAGAATAAGATCATTTTTAAAGGACAGTGCTTCTCCTGACTCATACAAATGTGTGGGTTTTAAGCTATCCTGGTGAGATGGTCTCCTACCCCTTTGTAATCCTTTTTTTTATAAGCTTCATTTAACAGGCTAATTTCCGTTTACTCAAAACAAATTAATTCCAAACAATTTGCAAAGGCTACCATACTTCTGAAGAGCATTAGTTACTGTTGGCTTTACATTTTGCATAGCACAACGTCTACAATCAATGGGTTTGCAGACACATTATTTAGTGAATTATATTTTAAGCTGTTCTAACAGTCACTAAATCAGATGATATTGTTTTGGTGGGATGCTATGTATCTGTTGCATGTAGATAACTTATAAGTAATAAATCCAAACACTTTTTTCATGGCCTTTCATATTCTAATATAAAAACAGAGGTTTTTCTTTTCCATTGACTTTGGGAAGAGCATTATAATAAACATTATCTATTATATATCAAGCACTTGCTTAAATATCGCAGGATATTCATATCACAGTCTACATAAAGGTTTAAGTCCTGTCCTTTTAATAATGTAAAGGACGTTCATATTTTGTAAAACTGACATTCAAAGTTTACTATTTTTAAACTCTAAATAACATCTAACATGAAATCTAGTAAATTCTAGTCCAAACAAGACAAAAACATATCTTTAATGGAGATAGAGTTAGATGGACAAAGATAATAAAAACAATGAGCCATCAGTTAAAAATTACAAATCAGGGCACCTGAGTGGCTGTCAGTTACATGTCTGCCTTCAGCTCAGGTCACCATCACGGAGTCCTGGATGGAGCCCCGTGTGGGCTCCCTGCTCAGTCCGGAATCTACTTCTCCCTCTCCCTCTGCCACTACCCCCTGCTTGTGCTCTCTTGCTCTCACTCACGCTCTCTCTGGGTCAAATAAATATTTTTTAAAGAAGAAATTACAAATCAATCTTTATCTATTCAAAGTGTTGCAGTACTTAATGTAACTTAATGAGAAAAACTAAGAATATTTCTTTCCAAGAAAACAACTAACTTCAGATAATGCCTTCAAAAATTCCATAACTTATATATTAGCCTTTACAAGTAGGTCAACACAGTCTTGAGGCTAGTTATTTAGCAGCACAAAAAAAAAAAAAAAAAAGAATTTTAACAGCACCAATGGATAGTAAATATAGAGATTATTCATTAATCACAAAAGGAGATTTTTCTGGGTCATTTATTGATTTTCCCATTCATTAATTTATTCATATTGTCACCAACACTGCAGAAAGAAGAAAGGTTTAAATAACTAGCCAGATTTTACCATTTTGCTGATTGGGTCAAATCATGAATTAAAATTATAGTATATACTAATCATCAAACAAGATTTATGCTATGACAAGACTTAATTTTTAGTTTTCAACTATTTTTACTGATCAAAGTTATATAGATACAGATACATGTGTACTATAGACCATTCAGAAAAAAATTAAAAATAGGAATTAAAATAAAGTGATCCACAATCCCACCATACACATTTAGTAAAAGGCAACTGCTCCACTACAACGCAGATTCCTAAATCAGTTAACGTACATACATAGTCTATATCTGATCTTTGTGGTCTGCACCAATGAAATACAAACAAAATACCAGTTGTGGAAATATGAATAAAAGACTCACTCAGACAATTCAAAACAGCGGCTAATCATATGTCCAATGTGAAAAAGGTGGCAAACTTTGATAGTCATGAGGGGAGTAAAATTTAAAATAATTTAACATTCTCCAGAATGGCTACATGAAAAGGAGAGAAAATTCCAAGTGCTGGAAAGGATTTGGAAAAATGGAAACTTGCTTACAGTACTAGTGGGAGTACGTATTGGTAATAATGACTCTGAAAATTGTTAGGCAGGGTCTTCTAAAGCAAATTATATGCATAGTTTATGATTCAACAGATAATCTCATAAATATAAATATACTCAACAGAAACAAAATATGTAGTTCACCCAACTCATGTACAAGAATATATAGCAGCTCTATTCACAATGGAACCAAACTGGAAACATCCCAAACATCCAATAACAGTAGAATAAATAAATAGCAGTATAGTGATAAATGATATTCTCTTCACCAATAATAATGAACAAACTGTACCCAAAACAACATGGAAGGGTTTCAAACCCACTGCTGAGTAAAACAAGATAGATATCAAAGTTTAAACAAGTGAAAGTACTGGGGAATTAAAGAAAAAAAAAAAAGCATGATGTTCTGCCCAGATCCTGTGCCCCCATCTCCCTTATGGAACAAAAGCCTTAAACTGCTAGTAGAAGGACAGCAAATCTTATTGCCCTTCAGAGTACTACTAAAAATGTCTCTTAATGGCAATGATATATCTGAAGGAAGGAAACAAAATAATCCCTAGGGACATAGTGCCTACATAAGAAGAAAGGAGAAAGTCTTCCTCTTCTGGTGCCAACCACCAAACTAAAGGAGCATCAAGTGACACCACTCTTCTGCTTGGAAAGGGGCAAGAAGATAAAGACAGACCCTCTCTGGTATACAAGTTCAAAGGGAAGACCTTAAGCTGAAGAAAAAGCTAATATTGAGAAAAGCCATGTGGCAAACCGTCCCCCACCTTAAACTCAAGATAATTCTAAAGGGATTTGAAGCCTGTGGTACACAGAGGTTAACCATAGCTACATCACATACCAAACTCAGTTCACTTCCTGACAAACTGGCTCAACCCTCCATCCAGAGGCCTAGCAATGTGGATCCATTTCCAGACATAAAAATCTATTCACTTCAGTCTCTATTATCCTATACAAGGTATCAGTTATCAACAAAAAAATTAAAGGCATAACAGGAAATTTTTAAAATTTACTTTCAAGAGATAAATCAACAAAACAAGACTTCTTAAATATGAGAACTATAACAAAGAGAATGTAAAGTAACTGAACATACTTAAATAGAAGCATACATGAAGAATGTCTTTGCCAGATTTATCAGTAGACTCAACTCAGCACAGGAAAGAATCAGTGAACTTGAAAACAGATCAGCATATCAACGGAAATAACTCAAACTGAAATATTAACTGGAAAGAGTAGGGGTGCCTGGGTGACTCAGTCTCTTAAGTGTCCATCTTCGTTCTCAGCTCAGGTATCAATCTCAGAGTCATGAGTATAAGCCCCAGGTTGGGCTCCACACTGGGTGTGGTGCCTACTTCAAAACAAAAACAAAGCAAAAAACAGGAAAGAATAGAAAAAAAATCAGAGGAAAACATCTAAGAGCTCTGAGATGATATCAACAGACTGATATATAGGTCATTAGAACCATAAGAGAAGATAGGGAAGTAGGAAAAGTAAATATTTGAATAAGTAATGGCTGACAGTTTTCCAAAACACATATCCAAGAATTTCAATGAACATTAGGCATAAATTAGGATACATGCAACACACACACACACACACACACACACACACACACACATCATATTCAAACTCCTTAAAAACAAAGAAGAGAATATGTTGAAGAAAAGCCAAAGATTAAAGGTGCATAACATAGATCAGGGATAAAGATAAGAATTATGGCAAACTTATCACCATGAACAATATAAGCCACTTAAAAAATATAGTGACATCTTTAAATGCTAAAATGCTAAAAGAAAAAAAAAAAGAAACTGTTAATGAGGAATGTACTTTACTGTAGAAGTATAAGGTTCTACAATAATAGCACAAAAGAACAAAGGAAAAAATTTAGAGTATCCTCTCTTTGTGATCCTTAAAGTACATATGAAGTGGTTCAATATTATTTGAAGGTAGATTCTGATTAATTAAACATAACATATTGTAAATTCTAAGGTAATCTCTGCAAAAAATGTAAGAGATATGAATAATAAAACAGTAAGGGAGTAAAACTGGAATTATAAAGATTCTCAATCCAAAAGAAGTTATAAAAGAGAAAAAAATACAATTATCAGATGACACTAATAGAAAATTGTTAGGAGGATGGTAGATTTCAATCCAACCATATCAATAACACATTGCAGTAAAAGTGTGGGAAAATATAGGTCAAGGAAAAACTAATCAAAATAAAGATGAAATGGTTATATTTATGTAAGATAACATCAATATCCAAGAAGGAATAAAAGTCTTAAATGCCTATGGAACAACAGAACTTCACAACCCTTAAGGCAACTGAAAAAACTGAAAGGAAAACTAGAAAAATTCACAGTTAACAGTTGACTTTGACATTCTTCTCTCAGTAATTGAGAGTAAAAATAAATAGAAATTCAGTTAACTACAGAGAAGATCTAAACTATGTCATAAATCAATTTGACTTATTTGCCATTTATAGAACACTCCACTAAATAATAAATATAAAAATAAAAAATTATTTTCAAAAGCATATGAAACACTTTCCAAGACAGACCATATAAAACCAAATAGTCAACAAAGGGATTTAAACAAAGTATATTTTCTAACAATCATAGATTAAAATTAGGAACCAATACCAATAAATTATTTGGAAAATCCCCTAAATATTTGAAGATCAATACAATTCTAATGGATCAGGAGGGTCAAAAAGGATATAACAGAGTTAAATATAGTTTACACCAAATGACAATGAAAATATGTTAGGTGATGCCAGAAGCTAAAGCAGTGCTTGTGGAAAATTTACACATTAAATGCTTATCTTAGATGAGAGAAAAAAAATCTCAAATCAATATTCTAAAGCTTCCGCTCTAAGAAACTTGAGGATAAAAGAGAAAATTAAGTCCCGAGCAAGTAGAAGGGAGAAAATAAGTAAAACAGAAGTCAATGAAAATGACAGTAACAAAAAGTGGAAAAAATATATAAAACACTTGCTCCTGAGTGGGGGGAAGATCAGTAAAACTGGTAAACCTCTAGGCAGGCAAACCAAAAAGAGAAAGAAAGAAAGAGAGAAAAGAAAGAAAGAAAGAAAGAAAGAAAGAAAGAAAGAAAGAAAGAAAGAAAGAAAGAAAGAAAGAGAGAGAGAGAGAGAGAGAGAGAGAGAGAGAGAAAGAAAGAAAGAAAGAGAGAGAAAGAAAGAGGGGCGCCTGGGTGGCTCAGTGGGTTAAAGCCTCTGCCTTCGGCTCAGGTCAGGATCCCGGGGTCCTGGGATTGAGCCCTGCATCAGGCTCCCTGCTGAGCAGGGAGCCTGCTTCCTCCTCTCTGTGCCTGCCTCTCTGCCTACTTGTGATCTCCGTCTGTCAAATGAATAAATAAAATCTTAAAAAAAAAAAAAGAATTAGATAAGTGAACTATTCCTAAATTTATTAAAGAAATTGAATTTATACTGGAAAACTCTCCAACAAAGTAAGCTGCAGGCCACATGGTTTTAATAGTGAATTTTCATCAACTGATCAATATAAAACCTTGTTTTAGTGTGTTTGTTTTATGACAACTTACTTAATACATATTGTTCATCCATTGACACTGATTGAACAATCATATTGTTCATCCATTGACACTGACCAATAGCAGTATCCTTCCTCCCTGAACAAAGCTTTATCTCCCACATGTGTTCCTTCTATAAGTCCTGTCACTTAGAACACCGCACAGCATTTCAGCAGTATACGGGGGAGGGTATTTTAAACAGTAAAATCACCAACAAAAAAACACAAAAATGTGAGTAACTTGCAAATAAGTAAACCATGAAAATGTTGCTTGTTTACAGTACCAGAGCTGAAACAGGAAAGCAAAGCATCACCTTATTTGACCTCTGCTGGGACCGTGCACACTAGGGACTCAAATTTTTTGCTGTTCTGTGCATGTCTGCAAATGTTGCAAAAGCACCATGAATGTTGATTTGGGGGTTAGAGATAAATTTTAGCAAGTAGGCAAAATCACAAACAGAGAATCTACAAATAATGAGAATCGACTGCAATTCACCGTATCAACAGAATAAGAACCCTGTTATTATCTCAATAGATGAAGAAAAATCTTTTGACAAATTCAATACCCCTTCATGATAAAACTTTGAACTGGTAATAGAAAGGAACATCATCAAGTGGATAAAGCACTCCTACCAAAAAACTACAGCTCAGGGGCGTGGGTGACTTAGTCATTATGTGTCTCCCTTCAGGTTCAGGTCATGATCCCAGGATCCTGGGATCCCCCCTTTCGCCCCCCTCCCAGGCACTGGATTCCCTGCTCCCCAGTAAGCCTGCTTCTCCCTCTCCCACTCCCCCTGCTTGTGTTCCCTCTCTCACTGTGCCTCTGTCAAATAAATAAATAAAATCTTAAAAAACAAAAACTACAGCTCAAACTATACTTAATGGTGAAAGACTAAATACTTTCCTTCCCTACAACTGGGAACCAGACAGGGATTTCTGTTTTCACTACTCCTAGTCAACATCTTACTGATTGTCCTACTCAGCCCAATAAAACAGGATGAAAAAGACACAGATTAGAAAAGAAGAAATACAACTGTCCTATTCTCAGAAAACAAATCATCTACCTAGAAAACTCCAAAGTTTTTTTTTAATTTTTGTATCTTATTTTAATTCAATTAATTAATGTACAATGTATCATTAGTTTCAGATGTAGAGTTCAGTTTTTTGTCAATTAAATTTAACACCCAGTGCTCATCCCATCATGTGCCCTCCTTAATGAATCTCAAAAAAAATAAAATAAAATAGTGCTTAAAACCAAGTTTATCATGGTTGCAGGAGCATACAAAACCAGTGTGAACAAAACAATTTTGTTTATATAGTAGCAATGAACAAATGGAAATTGAGATAAAAATTGAAATTTGCACTGGCACCAAATATAACACAGGTACACATTTTACAAAATATGTGCAAATCTTCATGCATAAAATTATAAAGGACTAATTAAAGAAATCAAATAATGCTTAAATTAGTGGAACAATTATACCATGTTTCTGGATTTAAAAAAACTCAACAGTGTTAATATGGCAATTATCCCCCAGCTCATATACAGTATAATTTCAATTAAAAATTTTTTTTTAATTTTTTTTATTTTAATAATCATATAATGTATTTTTATCCCCAGGGGTACAGGTCTGTGAATCGCCAGGTTTACACATTTCACAGCACTCATCATAGCACATACCCTCCCCAATGTCCATTTCCCCACCACCCTCTCCCGTCCCCCCTCCCCCCAGCAACCCTCAGTCTGTTTCTTGAGATTGAGTCTTTTATGGTTTGTCTCCCTCCCAATCCCATCTTTTCATTTTTTCTTTTCCTACCTCCCCCCAACCCCCCCCGCCTTGCATCTCCACTTCCTCATATCAAAGAGATCATATGATAGTTGTCTTTCTCCGATTGACTTATTTCGCTAAGCATGATACCCTCTAGTTCTATCCACGTCGTCGCAAATGGCAAGATTTCATGTCTTTTGATGGCTGCATAGTATTCCATTGTGTATATATACCACCTCTTCTTTATCCATTCATCTGTTGATGGACATCTAGGCTCTTTCCACAGTTTGGATATTGTGGACATTGCTGCTATAAACATTCGGGTGCACGTGCCCCTTCGGAGTACCACGTTTGTACCTTTAGGATACATACCCAGTAGTGCAATTGCTGGGTCGTAGGGTAGCTCTATTTTCAGTTTTTTGAGGAACCTCCACACTGTTTTCCAGAGTGGTTGCACCAGCTTGCATTCCCACCAGCAGTGTAGGAGGGTTCCCCTCTCTCCGCATCCTCGCCAGCATCTGTCATTTCTTGACTTGTTCATTTTAGCCATTCTGACTGGTGTGAGGTGGTATCTCATTGTGGTTTTGATTTGTATTTCCCTGATGCCGAGTGATGTGGAGCATTTTTTCATGTGTCTGTTGGCCATCTGGATGTCTTCTTTGCAGAAATATCTGTTCATGTCCTCTGCCCATTTCTTGACTGGATTATTTGTTCTTTGGGTATTGAGTTTGCTAAGCTCTTTATAGATTTTGGATACTAGCCCTTTATCTGATATGTCGTTTGCAAATATCTTCTCCCATTCTGTCAGTTGTCTTTTGGTTTTGTTAACTGTTTCCTTTGCTGTGCAAAAGCTTTTGATCTTGATGAAATCCCAATAGTTCATTTTTGCCCTTGCTTCTGTTGCCTTTGGCGATGTTCCCAGGAAGAAGTTGCTGCGGTTGAGGTCAAAGAGGTTGCTGCCTGCATTCTCCTCAAGGATTTTGATAGATTCCTTTCTCACATCGAGGTCCTTCATCCGTTTTGAGTCTATTTTCGTGTGTGGTGTAAGGAAATAGTCCAATTTCATTTTTCTGCATGTGGCTGTCCAATTTTCCCAGCACCATTTGTTGAAGAGGCTGTCTTTTTTCCATTGGATATTCTTTCCTGCTTTGTCGAAGATTAGTTGACCATAGAGTTGAGGGTCTATTTCTGGGCTCTCTATTCTGTTCCATTGGTCTATATGTCTGTTTTTGTGCCAGTACCATACTGTCTTGATGATGACAGCTTTGTAATAGAGCTTGAAGTCTGGAATTGTGATGCCACCGACTTTGGCTTTCTTTTTCAATATTCCTTTCGCTATTTGAGGTCTTTTCTGGTTCCATATAAATTTTAGGATTATTTGTTCTATTTCTTTAAAAAAAAATGGATGGGATTTTGATAGGGATTGCATTAAATGTGTAGATTGCTTTAGGTAGAATAGACATTTTCACAATATTTGTTCTTCCAATCCATGAGCATGGAATATTTTTCCATTTCTTTGTGTCTTCCTCAATTTCTTTCATGAGTACTTTATAGTTTTCTGAGTATAGATTCTTTGCCTCTTTGGTTAGATTTATTCCTAGGTATCTTATGGTTTTGGGTACGATTGTAAATGGGACTGACTCCTCAATTTCTCTTTCTTCTGTCTTGTTGTTAGTGTAAAGAAATGCGACTGATTTCTGTGCATTGACTTTATATCCTGACACTTTACTGAATTCCTGTATAAGTTCTAGCAGTTTTGGAGTGGAGCCTTTTGGGTTTTCCCATATAGTATCATATCATCTGCAAAGAGTGATAGTTTGACTTCTTCTTTGCCAATTTGGATGCCTTTAATTTCTTTTTGTTGTCTGATTGCTGAGGCTAGGACTTCTAGTACTATGTTGAACAGCAGTGGTGATAACGGACATCCCTGCCGTGTTCCTGACCTTAGCAGAAAAGCTTTCAGTTTTTCTCCATTGAGAATGATATTTGCAGTGGGTTTTTCATAGATGGCTTTGATAATATTGAGGTATGTGCCTTCTATCCCTACACTTTGAAGAGTTTTAATCAGGAAGGGATGCTGCACTTTGTCAAACGCTTTTTCAGCATCTATTGAGAGTATCATATGGTTCTTACTCTTTCTTTTATTAATGTATTGTATCACATTGATGGATTTGCGGATGTTGAACCAACCTTGCATCCCTGGAATAAATCCCACTTGGTCGTGGTGAATAATCCTTTTAATGTACTGTTGGATCCTATTGGCCAGTATTTTGGTGAGAATTTTCGCATCTGTGTTCATCAAGGATATTGGTCTGTAATTCTCTTTTTTGGTGGGATCCTTGTCTGGTTTTGGGATCAAGGTGATGCTGGCCTCATAGAATGAGTTTGGAAGTTTTCCTTCCTTTTCTATTTTTTGGAACAGTTTCAGGAGAATAGGAATTAATTCTTCTTTAAATGTTTGGTAGAATTCCCCTGGGAAGCCGTCTGGTCCTGGACTTTTGTTTGTTTGGAGATTTTTGATGACTGTTTCAATCTCCTTACTGGTTATGGGTCTGTTCAGGTTATCTATTTCTTCCTGGTTCAGTTGTGGTAGTTTATACATCTCTAGAAATGTATCCATTTCTTCCAGATTGTCAAATTTGTTGGCGTAGAGTTGCTCCTAGTATGTTCTTATAATTGTTTGTATTTCTTTGGTGTTGGTTGTGATATCTCCTCTTTCATTCATGATTTTATTTATTTGCGTCCTTTCTCTTTTCTTTTTGATAAGTCTGGCCAGGGGCTTATCAATCTTATTAGTTCTTTCAAAGAACCAGCTCCTAGTTTTGTTGATTTGTTCTATTGTTTTTTTAGTTTCTATTTCATTGATTTCTGCTCTGATCTTTATGATTTCTCTTCTCCTGCTGGGCTTAGGTTTTCTTTGTTGTTCTCTCTCCAGCTCTTTTAGGTGTAGGGTTAGTTCAATTAAAATTTTATCATTCTTTTTTTTTAATAGACAAGTTGTTTCTAAAATCTTTATGTGAAGACAAAGGAACTAGAATAGCCAAAACAATTCTGAAAAAGAACAAATTTAGAATACTTACACAACCTGATTTCCATCCTTACCATAAAGATAAAAGACAGTGTTGTATGTGGTCTGGGGGGGTGGGTGTGGGGAAAGGACATCAAGGGAACAGACTAAAAAGTCCAGTAATAAATCTACTCATATATAGGCAATTAATTTCTACAAGGATGCAAAGTAAATTAGATACGGAAAGGATATTCTGTTTAACATGTGGTTCCAGCATATGCAAAAGAAAGAATCCCTCTTCATTCCTCACATTCAGCACAGAAAGTCTACCCAAAATGGATCATAGACCTAAATTAAACATCTAAATCCATAAAAATTTATGGTGCCCGATAGAACCAGTCAAATAATCTATATCTTTGTTGATCCTTTTTTTGTGAAATTGTACCCTTGACTCCTGAGAGAGATGTGTTAAAAAAAAAAAAAAAATCACTCCAAATTTTCTATTTGTGTATTTATCTATTAAGCCTGTCAGGACTCCCTCCCCCTTTTTTTTAAGATTTTATTTATTTATTTGACAGAGAGAGACACAGACAGAGAGGGAACACAATCGTGGGAAGGGCAGAGGGAGAAGCAGGCTTCCCGCTGAGCAGGGAGCCCTATGCAGGGGCTCAATCCCAGGAACTTGAGATCAAGACCTGAGCTGAAGGCAGAAGCTCAATGACTGTAAATTCCACTTAGTTAACATACAGTGTAATATTAGTTTCGGGGGTACAATATACTGATTCAGCCCTTCCATGCATCACCTGGTGCTCATCACAAGTGCCCTCCTTAATCCTATCACCTATCAATGTCAGTTTTTGATTCATGTTTTTTGAAGTTATTATTAAGTACATATACATTTATAAATTATTATAATTCATCAACAAAGAAACAGAATCATTAGGAAATGTGCCTTCTTGTCTATTGTAACCAACCCTCCTTGTCTTGAAGTCTTTTCTTACATTAATATAGCTATTCCAGCTGTCCCAGTCTTATCATTTGCGTAGTATATATTTTGTCTACCTTGTAGATTCACCCTATCTCTGTCTTTGTGTCCAGCTGCATCTCTTGCAGACAATACCCAGCTGCTTCTGGTTCTTGTTTTCTTGCCCATTCTGAAAAAGTCTCTTTTTGCCCGTCCCCCATCCCCTCTGGCAACCATCAATTTATAGGTCTGTGTCTGCTTTTCGGGTTTTTTTTGTTTTTTTTTTTTTTTTTTTTTAGATTCAACATATAAGTGAAATCATACAGTAGTTGTCTTTCTCTGATTTATTTCACTTAGCCCAACCCCTCTATGACCCTGTATGCTGTTGTAAATGGTGAGAGCACATTCTTTTTTATAGCTGTGTCATACTCCATTAGAGAAAAAAATCGGTCTTTTGGTTAGAGTTTTTTGCCCATTTTACCTGAAGGTGTTTTTTGTTTGTTTTATGTTATGTTAGTCACCATACAGTACTGTATGTTGAAGGTGTTACTGAGATGGTTGTATTTAGATCTGCCATTTTGCTGTTTTTCTATTTGCTACCTACTTCTTTTTAAACTTTCTCCCTTCCTGCCTTATTTTATGTTAAATTATTTTGAGTATACCATTGTCTCTCTTGGCCTACTAGGTTCAACTCTTTGCATTTCCTTTTAGTGTTTGCAGGGCTTTAATTTAGTGCAAACTTTTTAGGTTTAAATATTGGAAACTTAGAGCAGTTTTTCTATAGGTATTCCACATTCCTTGTGTTATTGTTGTCATACATATTACATCTACTTTGTCTATATTTTATAAACCCAATATTCAGTTATAACTTTAGCTCTGAGCCACCACACACCTTTTAAAATACTTAAGATAGAAAAAGAAAAATTAAACCTTTTATATTTACCAATATATTATTTCCTGTGTACTTCGTTCCTTCTTATAGATCTGAGTTAACATCTGTGTCCTTTCCCTTCAGTCTAAAGCACTTCCTTTAGAAATTTAAAGCAGGTACACTAGATTCAATGGATATAAAATTATTAATGGACAATTTTGACAATTTGAACATGTCTTTCCAATATCTTATGGACTTCTGTTACTGATAAGAAGTCAATCATTAACAGTACTGCTATTCCCTTGTGTGTAATTTGTTATACTTTTCTAGCTGCTTTCAATATTTTTCTTAATCATTGACTTTCAGTAGTTTGACTAAAACATGCCTAACTGGGATTTTGTTTTCATCTTGCTTGAGTTTTATTAAAAAATCTTGAATCTTCATTTTTATACTTTTCCCCATGAATTTGGAAGATTTGGACTATCATAAAGTTAAGATTCTCTTGAAGACTTGAGACTCTGTCTCCTTCCTCCTGAGACTCTCAGTCTCCCTCTTTCCTCCCTAGAACATACATTATACATATATTGGACTGTTGGATATTGTTCTGTAGCTCCCTAAGGTTCTGCTTATTTTGGTTGTTTTTTTTTTTTTATAAACTTTCTTCTGTTATTCACATTAGGTAATTTTTATTGATCTAATGTCAAGTTTACCAATATTTTTTCTACCACCTTCAAATGTTGAACTATCAATTTTTCCTTTTGATTATTGTACTTTACAGGTCTAGAATATTTTTTCAATTGTTTCTGCTTCTATGTTGATAATTTCCTTAACTTCACTCAGAAGATCAGTTTTTCCTTTATTATTTGAGCATATTTGCTGTTAATTTTTTGAACACATTTATAATAACTGTTTTTGATATCTTCATTTGCTAAATCTAGTTTCTGGACCCATTAAAAGTCAACTTCTACTGATTTCTTTTTTGACCCCTAAGCATAGGTCACTTTTTCCCATTTTTTTTGGCAGGTCTAGTAATTTTTAGTTGAAAATGACCATGTAGATATTGCAACCTGTAGTCTACTAAGGACTGTTTTTTGTCGCTTCCTTTGTTTCCTGTATTTTGTTGTTGTTCTAATACACAATTACCTATTCCAGATTCAAAATGTAAACTCGTCCTCGTGCATTTTGCCACAGGTGATATCTCTGCTTGATTTTTACAAATTTCCAAAGTTACATTTTTTAGCTTGAGAGAGTCCCCAGCATCTGCTAGTTGAGCAGTTAGCCAAGCCAACTATTTGAGCAGAGTGTAGACATAGATTTGAGGGTTCACTGTCACTAGGATCACACGGCTTAAGTGATTCCCCTCAAGTTTCAGCTGGTTTTCCAGTTTCATGTTCTGCCCTCTGATGTCTCAAGCCCATTATGCTTCAGCTCCCTGCCACCAAGCTGTGCATAGTTTTGGAAATATACTCAGTTAAAATAGCAGCAAACACAAGTCTCATCCAGTGCTACTCTGTCTTTCAAAGCTTAGTTTCTTCTCCAATCTCTACTTGTTCCAGAGTAGTCCCTCTAGGTTCTTCTCTGAAAGTGCGCAGTTTAGTATCCGAGATTTTGGCAGTATACACTGGATTTTGGGTATTATCCGTTCTGTAATTCTCACAGGATTTCCCTCTTAAAATTACAGCCTTTCTTCCAGCCCTGACCTGGTTTTTTGTGTTTTTGCTTTGCTTTGTTTTGTTATCATCTCTACCCATAAACATGTAGTTTTCTGCTGCCATAGACATAGTGGTTGAGGAGAACATACAGAAAAAATAATTACAAATGCTCAATTTTTACCCTGTACAGTTAAAATTTTTTCAAGAGTAAAATCTTCTCCAACTTTTATATAATTTAAAATGTTTGCCAGTGCTCCTATAATTTTTTGTACAGTTTTACAACTGCTATCCCCAAAGAGTTGGCATTACTAGTTAATTCTATTACCAATACTCTAAAGAGTAAAGAGTTGTTATTGTTTTCATTTTTATTACAGAAACAAAACATGCTTATTACAGTAAATTTAGAAAACGTAGGTATGCAAAGTGGAGAAAATGAAAATTACTTGTAATCTAACTATCTGTAGGTAAACGTTGATCATATTTTGTAGTCTATCATTTCTGCAATGTGATTACCAATTTTCAACCATAAACATTCCTGAAAGATGAGCAAAAGTCATTTTAAGAATGACTTTTATAAGATACCAAACTTAGATATATTAAAAGAATAAGAAAGAAATATTATGAGAAACTTAATGCCCAAAAGAGTGACAGCCTAAACAAAACGGCCAATTGCCTTTAAAGAAAAGAATTATCAAATTTTCAAAATCTGTGGAGAGCAGAGGTAGTCAGTTTTAGATGTGTAGGCAACCGGGTATCTTTCTGGAAGTTTATGAAGAAAATCAGAGCTGCGTTAATAGATTTTGGAGTTATCAGTAGCTAGATAAAACTGAATAGAGACCATATCCTGTTGGCCCTTGTACGACATGTAAAAGAATTTTGTCGGGGCACTTGGGTGGCTCAGTGGGTTAAAGTCTCTGCCTTCAGATCAGGTCATGATCCCAGGATCCTGAGATCGAGCTCTGACACTCTGCTCTCTGCTCAGCAGGAAGCCTGCTTCCTCCTCTCTCTGCCTGTCTCTCTGCCTACTTGTGATCTCTGTCTGTCAAATAAATAAAATCTTAAAAAAAAAAAAAAGAATTTTGTCTTTATTCTAAAGGCAATAGACATCACTGGCAGGTTTTAAGCAAGAAGTTGAGGTAAAGTTTGCCTTTAGAGAAGTTCAATAACTGCACTTCAAACACTTTATTGGAGGAGAGACAGAGTATACAGGGAAATAAATTTAATGACTTTTTCAGTAGGTCAGATGAAAATGATGGCCTATGGTGATTTTGATGAAAGGAGGAAGATTTATGAGATATTAAGAAGGTAAAATCAAAAGGGTTTGTTGATGGATTTGATGTTTAGAATGAAAAGCAGTTTCTTCTGGCCTGTGTAACTACATGTGAGATTGCCATTCACTGAACTAAGGAAAGTGCATACCATTCCTTTTTTTATTTATATCTACTTGGAAAGTGTGTGAGCCTCAAGAGAAATTTTTCTTATACCTTTAAAACACTTCATCCCAAAATTAACCTAAATATGGAGGGAACATATCTCCACACTTAAAGGCCATATACAATAAACTCTCAGCTAACATCATACTCAGTGATCTAAGATTAGGAAGAAAGCAAGGGTGTCCACTCTCACTACTTTATTCAACACAGTATTGGAAGTGCTAGCTAATGAGGCAAGAAAAAAAAATAAAAGGCATCCAAATTTACAAGTAAAACTGTCCCTATCTGCAAACGGTGTAATACTATACATAGAAATCCCTAAAAACTTACCAAAAACACTATTAGAAATAAGTGAATTCAGTAAAGTAGCAGGATAGAAAACCAATATGTAGTAGTCTGTTGTGTTTCCATAAACTGATAACAAACTAGCAGAAAAAGAAATTAAGCAAATAATCCCATTTACAATTGCATCAAAAAGAATAAAATAGATAGGAATAAATTTAACCAACAAGAAGAAAGACCTGTCCTCTAAAAACTGCAAGATATTTTTGAAAGAAATTGAAGATGACACAAATAAATGGGAAGATATTCCATGCTCGTAGACTGGAAGAATACATATTATTAATAGGTCTATACGACCCCCCAAAAATCTACAGGTTAAATGCAATCCCTATCAAAACACCAATAACAGCTTTCACAGAACTAAAACAATCCTAAAATTTTCATGGAACTATAAAAGACCCCAAATAGCCCTAATAGTTCTTCTTGAGAAAAAGATAAAGCTGGAGGTATCACAATCTCAGACTTCAAGATATACTACAAAGTTCTAGTAATTGAGTTAGATACTAGCACAAAATTAGACACAGATCAATAAAACAAGATAGAGAGATAGCCCAGAAATAAACCCATAATCATGAATTATCATTTAAAGGGGGAATGTCTAAATCTAGTTATGCTCCACCAAATAAATATCTTTTCACTTGAACCAGTGCTCAGATAATATTGGATATACACACGATTGGGTCTCTAGGCTTTAGAGAGAAAAGAATGAGAAGAGTGACAATCTGATTGGCATTCTGAGAGGCGATGGCAATATGTTGATCTCTTCCTTTCATATATGAAAAGGTTGGAGATTATTCTGTCCCTTCCTTACACAGCACATGCAAAGGATTTGACCATGATCTCTAGTCCATGACCTGATGGTGCTCATGCATTGCCATACTTATTTTTAAGATTGAACCCTCTGCATAGGAAGCAGCATACCATTGATACGTGTCATATATAATAACCTGAAAATTGTTCTTTACTTTCTTTTTGTGAACCAAGCTTCTATGAGTGGAAGGGAGTCAGGATAAATCAGGACCGTTTCTAGGCAATGAAAAGAGAGCAGAACATGAGAAACCAATCACAGGGAGGAGAGCACAGGCTTCTACCCAAAGGGAGAGCAGAACATGTAACTCATTGGATGCTATAAGAACCAGACAGAAGGCAGGAGAGAGATGTTCTCCAGGAAGAACTGGGAAGAGAGAAGGATACCCAAAAGGTTTTTTACTGAAACAGAAATTGAGTTAACCTGAAAGGGACTGCATTTTAAGCCACTAATTGACTTAAATGGATAAACTGAATTCTTTCACACACATTTGCATGTCTTGCCCCACTCCTGAGAGAAATGAACTAACACGTATATTGGGTTGTCACGTCAAACACATTAATCAGAGATCCTATCCAATAGCATGCTTTACTAAATAATTTCAAATAAACATGAAATCAAGAGATTCAGTTAAAATAAACAGAAGTCTGAATCATCAAAGGCAGCTCCCCAGGTCTTTCCTTCCCATCTAGAACAAAATGAAAGAAGTTCAAGGAGTTCCTCACACAGCAGAAAGCATTTGGATTATAAACCACGTCTATTTTACACTCCAGAGTGTTGAAAAGCCTTTGTGAAGTTCTCTAGGAAACCATGCCTTAACCTCTGGGTTCTACTTACAATAGCTAATCCTCACCTAGAGACATTCTGCTATAGGCGTTTCAGAGATTAAAAATACATTAGTGTATTTATTCAGAAGTCCATTTGAGATTAGACTGGGTCACCTGATTCTTTTCTCCTCCCCACAAGATCTCTCTCTCCATATTCATGTGAGGACAGATTGTGGTTTGGCTGCTCTGACTTCCTCCCATGCAGTAAGTGGGACTGTTATAGAAGAGTAAGAGTAAAGAAAGTTTTACTCCTGCACTTGTGTCATAAATTCCAATTTCATGTGATCTAACTAGTTCAATTTTGGCTCTGATCTGTCTTATTTAAATGCTATTTTGCCATTTATTTCATGAGGCAGCAGGGTCCTCTACACTAGTCTTCTTTCCATAAAAGTTTTAATTAATGACTATCACTTTGAGCTCATATTTTGGAAATCTTACTAATGTCCTTACATTTGGAAAGAATAAACTGACTTCAAGATAGAGCATATTTAAGCACAAAAAACTTCAGTAACTAATTTTTCAAGAAAAAACATTGTCAAGTATGTTCTATTAAGAATAGAAAAGTCACCCCAAAATGTGTTATGGAAACATTTTCAATGCAACATAGAAAGTGGGCAGTTCTTACTGTCTACATACATTAGATGCATTTAAGACTAAAAGAGTTCTGAAAATGCCGTTAAGTCAGAGTCTTGCTAAAATTAGGTAAGGGATGTTCACAAGCAAGCAAACAGGTATGGTTCAAAAGTAAATGCTAAAATTAAGACTTCACATAGTTAAAAGTCTTCTTAAAATTTACTCAAGGCGTTGCAATTTTTTTCCGGCAATAGTTGGAATAGATGTTACCTTCTGCCCTGAGAATTTGAAGTTTCTTGAGTAGTATGCCTTCTGCAACTCTACATTGTAACATTATGACAATGCAGGACTGCCTACTTGATTATTTCCTACATTTCAAAAGAAACTCCTATCTCTGTACTGTTTTTTTTTTTAAAGATTTTATTTATTTATTTGACAGAGATCACAAGTAGGCAGAGAGAAAGGGGGAAGCAGGCTCCCTGCTGAGCGGAGAGCCCAATGTGGGGCTCGATCCCAGGACTCTGGGATCATGACCTGAGCCGAAGGCAGAGGCTTAACCCACTGAGCCACCCAGGTGCCCCTGTACTGTTTTTTTTTTTCACCCATTTTTTATTTTTATTGGTTTTTATCGGTTCGAGTGACTAATGATTAACAAATACTTTTTTTTAGGTTGAACCCCATTTGGAAATCATTAGAATTCACTGTTTTTTACCTAAATATTTAAACTCAGATAAAATAGTATGAGGTAGGAATTTTCTTCCCAAGATAATCTGGAATGATAACATTATCCCAGGAAGATCTGAAATAAGTTGGTTTTTATTTGAAGTTGGCTTATGAGTGAGTGAAGTTCATTATATTATTCCTCTACTTGAAAATTTTAGGCTTGTTTTATTTTGTAACAAAAGTTTTGAACTATCTTACTAGGCTATGAAATTCTCATTACTCTCTTAGTATTGTAGTACCTTTATTCTAGTCACTGTGAGAGATAACCTCACCATTTATTGTCAAGAATTTTCCTTCTTTGGGGCGCCTGGGTGGCTCAGTTGACCTCCGGCTCAGGTCATGATCCCAGGCTCCTGGGATCGAGCCCCGCAACGGGCTCCCTGCTCAGCAGAGAGCCTGCTTCTCCCTCTCCCTGCTGCTCTGCTTACTTGTGATCTCTCTCCATCTCTCTAATAAATAAATAAAATCTTAAAAAGAATTTTCCTTCTTAGCCCTGATTAACACTAGAAGTAAAAAAAAAATTTTTATTTTATGTAAGTAAAAAATCTTTAGTGAGCAATTCATCTTGTCATTTGTGATGATTTGGCTTTCTATTCCATCCCTCTGAGTCTCTCAATGCTGGCTAAAAAAATTTAATTCCCAGAACAGCTCAGGAGAGAGCTTCAGGTATTCCAATTTTGTTATTATTTTAGAAGAAAAGAGACTTAAAAACTTGTTCAAGGTCATAAGCAATTTGCTGTAAAAATCAGCCCAGGAAACCAAAACTACATGGTGCTGGAAATGAGTTCTGATATTTGGAGGTTTTTCTGGATTGAGACTAAACTTGAATCGTTGCTTTGATTGAGACTAAATTAGATTACAGACAGTCCTGTACTTTTCTGAGCTAATGTTCTCCTCTCTGAGAGTCATTGGTAGTTATGCACTAACTCAAATGAATCATCTCCAAATTTAAATCAAAAACGTGTTTGGCAATCACTACAGGCTTTATGGATCTATGCGAAACTCGCTGGCAGTGCTCTTCATCAGTCATGGGTTTATGACTCAGATCAGTCATCATGAGTAAGGACTGCCAATGTCACTAACATAGACCATGGCTGAATAATCGGTGTTATGCACCCTAGTGAGGTAAGTTATAGTAAATGGATATATAGGAAATGGATGTTGTCATATCCATAAGAACAGTGAAGTTCTCACCATTATTTTTAGAGCAGATAGAGAATTTCCTGTTCTGATAAATATAATCCTTCTCTCATAAATAACCAAATATTTTGAGTCTACACATTAAGCTTTGACTACAATATGTTTTAGAATTGGTACCAAGGATATTTCATTAAAATAGATTTCCCAGGAAACAAAATGCCAATGTAAAGCCCTGAAGAAAATGTTGAGATAGAAAATGTGCTTATATTTCCTTATTTGCCCTTAATTAGTGAACTATAGAACACTTTAAAGTTTCATGAAGGCTCATAAATTTCATGAAATTATTTCATACATGGCCCTGAAAACGGGAAAAGAAATAATTAACCCAATTAAATGACCTGTTAGTTTTTAATTGCCACAAAACAAATGATCACAAACTCAGAGGCCAAGGACAGCCCCCATTTATTGACTTACAGTTGTGTAGGTCCGAAGGCCAAACCAGTGTAGTTCGGTTCTCTGCTCAAAACATCACAAGGCTGAAGCAAAGTATAAGCCAAGCTGATTTCTTGTTAGGAGTATCTGGGAAAAAGCCAACTCCATACTCAGCCTTGGAAGTAGTAGAGTTCACCTTCTTGCTAAGATAGACCTGAGGTCTTGTTCCCTTGCTCACTATCAGCCAGAACGAACACCCTTTGCTTCTGAAGGCTGCCCACATGTTGTGCCATCCAACCTTCATCGTCAGTTCAGAAAAGGCATGTTAAATCTTTCTCCTGCTTTGTGTCTCTGAACTCTGTGACCAGCCAGAGAAAAATCGCTGCTTTTAAAGAGCTCGTTAGAGTAAATGTGTCCCAGCTGGATAATCTCCCTATGCCAAAGTCAACTCATTTGGGACCTTAACTGAATCTGCAAATCTTTTAACAGCAGTACCTAGATTCTTGTTTAATTAAATAACTGGGGAAAGGTGTGTGTGCACGTGGGGCCAGAATCTTAAGGGGCAACCTTAGAATTCTGCCCATCCCGAATGATATTGTATAAAATGAAATTTTACTGCATCCAAGAATTGATAACAAATTATCCAAATGATGATCTTAAATTCCCTTCCCACCTTGTGTCTTACTGGATTTGGACTGCTATAAAAGAGTACCATAGACTGGGCCCCGTATAAACCACAGAAACTTATTTCTTGCAGTTCTGGTGCAAGATCAAGATAGATTTAGGGTGTGGAGAGAGCCCCCACCTGGCTCACAGATAGCTGTTTTCTTGCTATATTCATATAAGATGGAAGGGGCAAGGGAGGTCTACGGGGTATTTTTTATGAAGGCACTAATCCTATTAATTAAGGCTCCACCCTCATGACCTAATCAACTCCCAAATATCTCATCTCAAAATACCACCATATGTGGTGGTAGGGTTGAACATGTGAATCTGGGGAGAAACAATATTCAGTTGATAGCGCCTGTTAATACATACACACAAGTCTTGTGCATCAGAATTTTTATTTGTTTTACTTTTATTTTTTCTGTTTGATTTTTTTTACTTCTTTTTTATTGAAGTATAGTTGACATACAACATTAGTTTCCAGTGTACAGCATAGTGATTCAACAATTCTGTACATTATGCTATGCTAACTACACCCTAAGTATAGTTATCATCTGTCACCATACCACATTATTACAATATTACTGACCACGTTACCATTCCCTAAGCTCTACTGTTCATCCCTGTGACTTACTTATTCTACAGCTGGAAGTTTGTACCTTTCAGTCACCTTCACCTATTTCATCCATCCCCCCCAAACCTTTCCCCTGTGGCAACCACCAGTTTGCTCATTGTATTTATGATTCTGTTCCTGAGTTTTATTTGTTTGTTCATTTATTTGTTTTATTAAATTCCACATATAAGTGAAATTACATGGTATTTGTCTTTGATTCATTTCACTTCGCAAAATATCTACTAAGTTCATCCATGTTGTCACAAATGGCAAGATCTCATTTTTTGTGGATGAGTAATATTCCATGGGGTGTGTGTGTGTGTGTGTGTGTGTGTGTGTGTGTGTATACACATTTTCTTTATCCATTTATCTATCAATGGACACTTCAGTTGCTTCTGTATCTTGGCTATTATGAATAATACTGCAATAAACATAGGGATGAATATATCTTTTTGCATTAGTGTTTTCTTTGGGTAAATACCCAGTAATGGAATTACTGAATTGTATGATATTTCTATTTTTAATTTTTTGAGGAACCTCCATACTCTTTTCCATAGTGCTGTACTGATTTGCATTTCTACCAACAGGCAAAGTTTCACTTTTCTTCACTTCCTCACCAATACTTGTTATTTCTTTTCTTTTTGATATGAGCCATTCTGACAGGTGTGAAGTGATATCTTACTGTGGTTTTGTTTTGCATTTCCATGAAGATTAGTGATGTTGAGCATCTTCTCATATGTCTGAAAAAGTGTCTATTTGGGTACTCTGCCCATTTTTTTAAAAGATTTTATTTATTTACTTGACAGACAGAGATCACAAGTAGGCAGAGAGGGAGGCAAGATGTGGGGGGGAAGCAGGCTCCCTGCTGAGCAGAGAGCCTGATGCAGGACTCGATCCCAGGACCCTGGGATCATCACCTGAGCCGAAGGCAGATGCTTTAACCCATGGAGCTACCCAGGCAGGCGCCCCTCTGCCCATTTTTTATCAGATATTTTTGGTGTTGAGTTGTATACATTTTTAAATGTATTTGGGATATTAAGTCTTTTTTGAACGTATCATTTGCAAATATCTTTTCCCATTAGTAGACTGTATCTTTGCCTATCAAGCAAGCCACTATCATTCTTCTCACTAATTCTGGTAAGAACTAATTTTTTTTCTGAAAAAATATCAGGTAAACTCAATGTTTACCTGAGTAAAGATTCTTCGACTAATGAGAGTGACCTGGAAGGTAATCAGACTTTAGAACCAGCATTCTTATGACATTAATATTGATTATTGACAAGTAGAGTAATAGTAATACCTGAGATAAAATAGTATACTGTCATAAAAATCATTGCTTATAAGAAATAGTTCAGTTTCCATCAACAAATTTTGTTTTGTTTCAACCAGGCCCCAAAGAACTAAGTCTTCTAAAAAAACAGTACTGCTATTTCATAACACTGTGCATATTAGCATGTGATAACAAGGCATGGTAGACAGAATTCACTGAGGAGGTAGGCCAGAAAAAAGTAAGCTGTGTGATGTTCAGACAAGAAACTAAAATCAAATACAGTGTTAATCAGCTGAAATGAATTTGGAATTCAGTTCTCTATCCAAGATAGAGAGAATATTCAAGATGCCAAATCATTGAGTTAGAATCTTTGTCCAAAGATAAAGACTGAGCAAATACCTAGTCAGAAACAGAGTTTGCATACCAGTAAAGCTTTAGAATTGAGGGATCTCAATTGGCTATAAAAAGAGTAATGTTACAAAAACATGAACCATATTATTCATAAACTCTTCAAAATTTCCCCATTGTATTTGGTATTCTAAATCCAAATTTCTTACTATATCCATCAGAATTTGATTAAAATAATAGTAATTCATTCTATGAATTCTTTTTGTGAGGATTTAATTTAAGAATTAGGGATTTTGTACAACCATAAGAGCTTGAGCAACAAGGATCAAGGGAGCTACTGTTGAAGGATGGGGTCTAACACCAAAACATGGCAAAATGATGTTCTCAAGAATCTTTGTTTGTTACTACTATCTTATGTTTGTTACTAAACAAAATACACTTGATTTTTAATATTAATCTTACATCCTGAGACCTTCCTAAACATGCTATTTAGTTCTAGTTATTTTGGGGATTTTTTTTTAAGATTTTATTTATTTACTTGACTGACAGTGAGAGAGGGAACACAAGCAGGGGGAGGGACAGAGGGAGAGGGAGAATCAAGCTCCCCACTGAGCAAGGAGTCCCTATGTGAAGCTCAGTCCCAGGACCCTGGGATCATGATTTGAGTCTAAGGCAGAGGCTTAACAACTAAGCCACCAGGAACGCCAAGGGATTTTCTATTTACACCAACATATTTGACAATAAAGACAGTTTTATTTCTTCCTTTCCAACATAAATGCCTTTAGCCATCCACCTTCCAATGTTTCTTGCCTTGAGAGTCAGCAACTTTTTCTACAAAGGATCAGATAATAAATATTTTAGGTTCAGACAGTTGCACATTCTCTATCACAACCTCAACTCTGTTGTAGCAAGAAGGCAGCTATAAACAATACGTAAATAACAGGGATCAACCGAGATACCAAAAAAAAAAAAAAAAATTACAAACACAGTGGCAGACCATATTGGTTCATGGGATATAGTTAGCTCACCCCTGACTTAATGCACTGACTAAAACCTCTTTAAATGTTGAATAAAAGTAGAAAGAATGAACATTCATGTTCCTGATCTTGAGAGAAAAAAGTTTGGTCTTTCCCCATTAAATATGATGTTAATTGTAGGCTTTTTGCAGATGCCTCTTACCTGGTTGAGGAAGTACCCTTTTACTGGAAGTTTGATGAGAGTATTTATGTAAATGGTAGTTGAATTTTGTCAAACTCCTTTTCTGTGTCTCATGAGATGACATTATAATTTTACCATTTATCTATTAATAAATTGAATGAGTTATAATGTAAAGCTTATAAAAAACTGCTACTTTTTCTTTAAATATTTGATATAATTCACTAGTGAAACTATCTGGACATGGTATTTTATTTGTAGGAATATTTTCACTACTAAGTCAATTTTTATTTGATATGTATCTATTCAGGTTTTCCATTTCTTCTTGACTTAGAATTTTACTAATTTCTGGGTTCTTTTAGAAATTTTTGCATTTTACCAAAGTCCGCATGTACATTCATAATTTTCTAATTCATCTGATTTCCATAAGTTTGTGATGTCCCTCTTTTTTTTTCTCATTAAACTTTTGTTTTACTGAGTCTCAAAATTCTGTGACAGTTTTTTGGTCAGGTTGTTTCCATTAAAAAGTACTGATTTTAAAAACTAATAACTTAGAACTGCCACACACACACAAAAACACAAATGATTCACAAAGCATTCTTCTTTCCTTCTGAAGGTTTTATAGTACACCCTCTTTCCTTCCTGATTTTGTTAGTTTGTGTCTTTAGTCATTTATTTTCTTGGGCACTATAGTTAAAGTTTCTCAGTTTTGTTTTTCTCTTCATTACCAATTTTGACTTTATTAATTATCTCTATTGTTTTTCTGTGTTCTATTTCATTGTTCTATTACATTCTAGTCTGTACTATTTCATTCCTTCTGTGTGTTTTGGGTTAAGTTGATCTTTATCTAGTTCGTTAAGGTACAAGTTTAATTATTGATTTTAGAATTTTTCTCTTTTTAAATACAGGTGACTCAAATTACAAATTTTCCTCTAAACACTGATTTAAATGCAACTATTGGGAAAAAAATAAAATAAATGCAACTATTGGGGCGCCTGGGTGGCTCAGAGGGTTAAGCCTCTGCCTTTGGCTCAGGTCCTGATCTCAGGGTCCTGGGATCAAGCCCTGCATCAGGCTCTCTACTCCACGGGGAGTCTGCTTCTCACTCTCTCTGCCTACTTGTGATCTCTCTGTCAGATAAATAAATAAATAAATAAATAAAATCTTTCAAAAAATAAAACAAATGCATCTATCTAATTTCATTATGTTGTATTTCACTCTTATTCAGATAAAAATATTTTTAATTTATCTTGTGATTAAATCTTTGATACATAAGTAACTTAGAAATGTATGTAATTTTTAAATATTTGCCAATTTCCCCAGTTTTTTCATTTGTTGATTTCTAATTTGAGTCAAATGTGTTCATTTGATTTAATGCTTTTTAATTTATTGAGATTTGTCTTATGGTCCAAAATATGGCCTATTTTAAAATTTTTTCAATATGTATCTTAAAAGAATGTTTATTCTCCTGTCATGATGCAGAGTGATGATATAAATTTGAGTTAGATAACGATGATTCTTAGATTTGATTAGATCAACTGTATCCTTTCCAATATTCTGCTCAGTTGTTCTATTAACTTTTCAGATTTAAGAATTAAGTTCTCCAGTGATTTGTTGAATTGCTTATTTTTCCTTTCAATTTTTGGGGGGTTTGCTTTACTTATTTTGTATCTATCGTTAGGTGTGTACACATTTGTAAATGGTATATATTCATGACGTATTGGTCTTTTTATCATTAGGTAAAATCTTCCTGTCACATGTAATATTCTTGGCTTAATGTGTATTTTGTCTAATATGAGAATAACCACTCCAGATCTCCAGTCATTACTTTTTACATGGTATACTTTTTCATCCTTTATTTTCTACCTACTTTTGTCTTGAATCTATCCTGTGTCTCTTACAGAGAGAGCAGATAGTTGGATGTTGCTTTATTTCTCCAGTCTGATGATCTCTGCCTTTTGATATGAGTCCCTCTAAGTAAATTCTTAGCTATTGTATTCTTCAAATCCAGAATTTTCACTTGGTTTCTCTTTTCATAGTTTTTAATCTCTTTATCAAGATCTCTATTTACTCAGCAAGTGTCATCATGTTGTTCTTTCAGTCTTTAAACTTGTTTCTCCTAATTCTTTGAACATAATTATAATAGCGCCTTTGAAATCTTTATTTTCTAAACTTCAACATCTGGACTAACTCACAGTCTCTAATTGCTTCTTTTTTCCTGATTAGGGTTACACTTTCTTGTTTCTTTTCCTTTCTCATAACTTTTGATTTAAACTACCATTTTAGATGCTGTTATATACTGTAAACACTCTAGATTTTTATATTATCCTCCCAGTGGTTGTGGTTATTGTTGTTTGTTTATTTGTTTCTGTCATGAGCATGCTATGAAGGCGCACACATGAGTTATGTCAATGTCAGCTTTATTCAATCATAAAGTGAGGTTAACATAACTGTAAAGCAGTTTCAGGATTCCAAACTCAATGACATTCCACTACATGTTTAACTTGGCTTCTTACACATCACACAAAGCAAAACACAGTAAAAAGTCATACAACAGGGGGTGCCTGTCTGGCTCAGTCCGAGGAGCATGCACTCTTGATCTCAGGGTCATGAGTTTGAGCCCCATGTTGGGGGTAGAGACTGCTTAAGTAAATTAAAAAAAAAAAAGTCACACAAGAAGATACAACAAGGGATAGGAAGATTTTTTTTTATTTCCTTTAAAATCAAGTTAGTTAACAAATAGTATATTATTAGTTTCACAGGTAGAGTTCAGTGATTTCATCAGTTGCACATAACACCCAGTGCTCATTGGATTACGTGTCCTCCTTAATGCCCATCACCTAGTTACCTCCTCCCCCTGCCACCTCCTCTCCAGCAACCCTCAGTCTGTTTCTTAACTCTCCCTCCCTGATTTCATCTTATTTTATTTTTCCCTCCCTTCTAGGCTTAGGAAGTTAACAAGCCAAATGCAAAGTCAGTCTATGAGCTGTTGAGATGAGGCCTCCATGCCCTCAAGATCAGTTCTTATGCTGTTTATTATGTGCAAGTAGTGGAGAACCTCTGTTGTGTTCAGAGATCAATTGGGCAGATCCTTTGGTGGCAGATGCCTTTTTGCTGTGGTCAGACGTGAAGGGGTCAGTGTCTGGAAAGTCTGACAGTTTGCTGCAAAAAATCCTCCCTTTTAAAAGGAGTTTAATCAGTCTTGGGACTTTGGAGACCTCCTCTGGTTCTGCTGGTTGTCACGTTTGGATGTCGTCAACCTTTGCTGGTTTCGGCAATACCTGGTCTTGGTTGCAATACCCTTGGCTGCTTGCATAACTGCTTGACATTGTCACTGCTTGACATGAGGGACTCCATCTTGTTCTCTGTAGTTTGCTTGATCATTTAGTAACCTTCCTGGATAAAATCTGTGGAATATATCTCACTTATAGGATGTCACTGCTGATGTCTATACTCAAGGAGGTTTTTAAATTCTTGTTTTAATTTTTAAGATTGGCTTCCTAGGGACTGGTTCTATATCTGCATAGATAATGGTCAGCCAATTATTGGCCATAGGTTGTGCACAAACACCTTAATCCAAGAAAGACTTCTACCCCCTGCCCAAGGATCTGTGTACCGGTTGGGGAACACATTAAAAATATAGCATTTTTCAGGGGTGGTCCTGGTTTTGCTTTCTTCCATCAGGTCCTCTTACGTACTATCTGTGCATGAACACAGCCTCCCATACCACCTGTGATTTGTTAAAACTCTGGAAACTTTTCATTCTCCCAAGAACATTTACATTGACTTCCAGTTAGCCAGGGATGTGTAGAAAGTTTACCAAGTCCTCCTATGTCTACTTCATTTTCTGGATGTCTTTGTTAAATGTCTGTCTAAGTCATTGTCTACTGCTCACTGCAGCCAGAATAACGACCACAGACTAGCCCAGCTGTTGGCCTTATCGGATGACTTGGCATCAAGAGCACTACTTTTACTGACAACACTGCTGAGCAGGGTTATCACCCTCCACTCCAAATCAAGATAGACTCCTCCAAAGTAAAGCTTCTGGTGTTTCTGGTCTTCCTGCCCTGAGAGAATAAAATGCAGCATCCAAACCAGGATACAAGGGAATAGCCGTAGGCAAAAATGCCACTAATTCCTACTGATCTTATCTGAAGTTCAGTAATTTCTTATGAATTAACACTTCTCATTTTGTTGCATGACTCTGGTAGAGTTCAAGAGCTCCAAAATTGTCGTTTTTGACAATATGTCCAGTTTTATAGTTGTTTTTTGAGGTAAGAATTTTCTGACCTCTTCGTGTTGCCAAACCAGAAGTTTCACCTCAGGCATGACCTTTTGATCTAAGGTCAAAAGTTCTCTTATCTCCATATTACTTTTAAGCACAGTACTGCCATGTTTATGGTTTTTCTTCATTTAAGTGGAGATACTGGGAGGAAGCAATTTTCACTTTCATTACCCAATTGAATGGGAACAACTCAGTGGCAAAAAACAAGTACCAATTAGCTAAATGAAAAGTTCAAGCTGTGAATTTATCTTCAGGGCAAACTGCAATGATTTGAAGGGCAACAGTGGGAGGGAAAATATACAAGCAAGACAAAATAGGTACTTTGGAGGTGGGACCTGCCTTTGTTGTTCATTATAAATTATAGATTAATTGATGGACTTTGTATCTACATTTATGATACACAATTATATAATTTATGTAGACTGTAGCTTGGACTGAATGAAGGTCACTGAATTAATTTGAATAAATTAATCTGAACAAGATATTTATGGAATAGTTATCAAGCTTAATCCTTTTACTTAAGAGTATAAGAAAAAATTTTTAAGTGAAAATGAACTTTTGGGACTTCATCAAGATCAAAAGCTTCTGCACAGCAAAGGAAACAGTCAACAAAACAAAGAGGCAACCCACTGAATGGGAGAAAATATTCGCAAATGACACTACAGACAAAGGGCTGATACCCAAGATCTATAAAGAATTCCTCAAACTCAACACACACCAAACAGATAATCACGTCAAAAAGTGGGCAGAAGACATGAACAGACACTTCTCCAAAGAAGACATGCAAATGGCTAACAGACACATGAAAAAATGTTCATCATCATTAACCATCAGGGAGATTCAAATCAAAACTACACTGAGACACCACCTTACACCAGTTAGAATGGCCAAAATTAAAAAGATGGTAAACAACATGTGTTGGAGAGGATGTGGAGAAAGGGTAACCCTCTTACACTATTGGAAGGAATGCAAGTTGGTGCAGCCACTTTGGAAAACAGTGTGGAGATTCCTTAAGAAATTAAAAATAGAGCTTCCCTATGACCCTGCAATTGCACTACTGGGTATTTACCCCAAAGATACAGATGTAGTGAAAAGAAGGGCCATCTGTACCCCAATGTTCATAGCAACCATGGCCACAGTTGCCAAACTGTGGAAAGAACCACTATCCCCTTCAATGGACGAATGGATAAAGAAGATGTGGTCCATATATACAATGGAATATTATGCCTCCCTCAGAAAGGATAAATACCCAACTTTTGTATCAACATGGATGGGACTGGAGGAGAATATGCTGAGTGAAATAAGTCAAGCAGAGAGAGTCAATTATCATATGGTTTCACTTATTTGTGGAGCATAAGGAATAACACGGAGATGTGGGGAAAAGGAGAGGAGAAGTGATTTGGGGGAAATTAGAGGGGGAGACAAACCATGAGAGACTGTGGACATTGAGAAACAAACTGAGGGTTTTGGATGGGAGGAGAGTGGGTGGTTGGGTGAGCCTGGTGTTGGGTATTATGGAGGGCACATATTGCATGGAGCACTGGGTGTGGTGCATAAATAAACAATGAATTCTGGAACACTGAAAAGAAATTTTAAAAAATAAGTAAAAATTTTTTTTGCTTGTCCTTCTCCCATCCCGTTTGCCCCTCTCATCACACCCAACATGTGTGATTGTGCTCTCAGTTTCAAATAAATAAGTAAACAAATAAATAAATAAAATCTCTTTAAAAAAAAGAAAATAAGTAAAGGTTAGGGGGAAAGAAATTTTTAAAATCTATTACTACCAAATATTGCCAAAACTATGGGAACTCTCTACATGCTGGTGGAAGAATAAATTACTATAGCCACTTTGGAGAACAATTCCATGTTACCTAATAAAGTCTTTAAAAGCACAATTATACAACCCAGTAATTCCATTTCTTCCAGGGAGACATAAACAAGAAATCTCAATTAAATAAATGCACTAGATCTAAATGTATCAAAACAGAATAGGTTTAAAATATAACAATAAGTTAAAAAAAACAGTTGTCAAAAGATACTGAGTATGTTACATTTATTTTTTATGTATATGTTTATGTATAAATGTAAGAAGTTAATTTTAATATGGTAAAATAGAGGAATATGTTACAAATTCATAGTAGAGCCTGATTCTGGGGAGGGGATGAGGAGACTATGGCATAGGGAAGGAGTAAAAGGGGATTTCAAATCTCTCATTAAAGATTTGAGTTTAGAAAAGAAATGGAA
Source organism: Martes martes (assembly GCF_963455335.1). Lineage (NCBI taxonomy): Eukaryota > Metazoa > Chordata > Mammalia > Carnivora > Mustelidae > Martes > Martes martes. Next base: position 77,532,650 of record NC_137894.1, read on the forward strand.
ATATTGACCCCGTTAATCCTCACTCATAGTACATGGTGTACCTAATATTTTTCTCTATATTCCTAGCTCTAATATGCAACTTTTTTTAAAATGTGGTAAGATAGGGGCGCCTGGGTGGCTCAGTGGGTTAAGCCTCTGCCTTTGGCTCAGGTCATGATCTAAGGGTCCTGGGATCGAGCCCCACATCGGGCTCTCTGCTCAGCAGGGAGCCTGCTTCCTCCCCACCCCTCTCTGCCTACTTGTGATCTCTCTCTCTCTCTGTCAAATAAATAAATAAAATCTTTAAAAAAAAATGTGGTAAGATAATACCAAAAACAAATGGAGCTATCACACATGACTTTGCTGTACCCATCTAAATTACCAGCTAAGAGTATCAACAAAATCATTTCCAAAGTATTGTCTTTAAGGAATGTAAGTGAGTTATGGAATATTCAAAACACTTATATTAATACATTATTTACATTCAGCACATGATTATTCAGGATTGTCAACTTGGTACAAAAGCACTTTCAGAGAGTCATATGATTGCATCTTTAAAAAATATATGCTTAACAAGAGTCTAGATGAGTTATAGGTTTCTCTTATCCCTCTAATATTTCAAAATGAAAAGCTGCACTATAGCCAGCATTCTTTTTGGCCGACAATACAGTTTGCCTCTGGTGCTCACCGCCCCCTCCATGAAGTTCTACCATGTTACCCTATCTAATCCTTATTTCATAGCAGTACTATAATCCTGAAAATGAAGGTTTTTCTGTCCAAAGAATTGAGAGGGCATAATAATCTAACCATCTTGGATAGATTTGCTCTAAAGCATGATTACTTAAGTGAATATTAATCTTATAAATTTCACTGTGTATTTACTTATAACTTTAGATACTTTCCTTTTCACCTGATCTGGAAGTCAAGAGACCTATGTCACAGCTCTGGATTTCTACTTTGGGAACCTGAACAAATCTGGGTCTTATCAATTAGGGGGGCAAAAAAGGTGTGGGGCAGTCAGGTAACTTTAATTCCCTTCCCAACATAAAATATTCATCAACTTACTTGAGCAACTCACTTAACATGACTACACTTCCATTCCCTTACCTTCAAAATACTAACTGGCCTACCAAGAAGGATTTTACAGTTTTAAAAGATAATATATGTAAAGGATACTTGGAACTGTATCTCGTTAGTGAAAAAAGCTCAGTAAATGTTTGCTATAACCATTATCATCATCATCACTGTTTTTATTAGTATCAGTAAAAGTTTTAATAACCCCAGAACCTAGTTTTATGAAAGTCATTAGAAACATTAACTTATTGTATCTTTCAGCAAATTCATCTAACTGCTTTAAACTTTCTATGCTTTTATGCAGATCAATGATGCACATCCAAGGAATAAGATATTTAAGATAGCAATTATAATTAAACCGCCTCAATTTCTCTGTGGAAAAATATGCAAGACAAAAATACACAAATGCAATGAGTGTGAAATTATAGTATGTTTCTGAGAGGAAAGTACCTAAAGTTATAAGTAAATACACAGTGAAATTTATAAGACTAATATTCACTTAAGTAATTGGTTTTGTGTTCCTTAACCACTTGTTCCACTTCTTTTTTTTAAAAGATTTTAGTTATTTATGTGAGGGAGAGAGAGAGAGAGCACAAGCAGGAGGAGGGAAAGGGAGAAGCAGACTCCAAGCTGAGTATGGAGCCTAATGTGGGGCTTGATCTCACTCCTGACCCTGAGATCATAACCTGAGCTGAAATCAAGGACTCAGTCCACTGACTAAGCCACCCAAGCACTCCTACATATTCCACTTCTATTACTAGAACCCTTCTTGTGTTACTTCTTGTATAAGAACAAACTCCTTTCCCAAATTCACAAATAATCTTTCCTCTCTTCTCTCAAATAATATTAGATAAAAAGGTGATACTCTTTCTTTTAAGATTTACTTATTAAGAGAGAGTGAGTGCACAAGGGCAGGGCCGGGCAGGGCTGGGCAGAGGGAGAGGGAGAAGACGACTCCAAGCAGTCTACCCACTGAGCACAGAGACCAAGGCAGGGCTCAATATAACAACCCTGAGAGCATGACCTGAGCTGAAACCAAGAATCTGATGCACCCCAGGATGATATTCTTAAAAGAAAACCCAATCTGACCAAGGGCAGGAGCCAGAATCCTTCAACAAGCTTACCAAAGGACTATAATCCATCTCCACATTTTACAGTGTATGCTGATTATAATCTGTATCAATAATTGTTATGTCCTTTAGGCTCATTTAGTTGTGTGACAGAGGCATTTACTATACACTCTATCCATGGGCTCCCCCACATTTCAGAATGCTCCTACAGTCTGGCCCAGTGCCATATGACTAGCTCTGGCCCACAGACTGTGCACAGAAATAATATATATTTGTTCCAGACCAAGCATTTAAAAGCCAATATATAAACCTTCTGCTATCCCTTTACCTGCAGTGGCAACAGTGGAATCTGCTTATTGAAATGGCAACACCACGAGGTTGAAGCAGCCTAGATTTCTAAGTCCATTCTTAGAAGGTAGCTCTCCCATATAACTGCGGATTTAATGTGAGAGAGAAATTAACTTGCATATGTTAAGTCACAAAAATTTCAATTTTGTTTTCTTAACAGAACATAATCACTTTGCAGTGCTGTAAGTTGCCCATCTCCATAAGCTAGTTGGCAACTGTCATACAACTTATGTTCATAGGTACAGAGATGTCATGAACAAGTAGTGTTCTTTGAATAAAATATTTTGTCACATTAAGATTATGGTAGCAGATTGCTAAGGAACAAGAGAGAAAGAAATTGGCAATTTCGGAAAGAAAAGATATGTCCCAAGATAATGGCCACTCACTTCACATAAATCCTGTTTCCCTGCATAAACTTATGTAAAATATAAATACAAAGGGGTGCCTGGGTGGCTTAGTCAGTTGAGCACCTAACTCTTGCTATTGTCTCAGGTCATGATCTCAGGGTTGTGGCACCAAGCCCAGTGCCACAAGACTCAGTGGAGAGTCTGCTTCGGATTTTCTCTCTCCTTCTCCCTCTGCCCCTCCCCCCGCTCTTGCTCAAGCTCTCTCTTTAAAAATAAATAAATAAATCTTAAAAACTCTGTGTGTGTGTGTGTATGTGTGTATATATATGTGTGTGTGTGTGTATATATACACACATGCATACACACACACAGTTTTTAAGATTTATTTATTTATTTTTAAATAAATATATATACACATATATATGTATGTGTATATGTATGTGTATATACATATATATACATATATACACACATATATATGTGTATATATACACACACGCATATATATATATATATATGGTACCTGGGTGCTAGGTGGCTCAGTAAGGTTAGCTTCTGGCTCTTAGGGTCAGTTCTGGTCATGATCTTATGGGTCATGGAATAGAGCCCCATGCCAGACAACATGTTCACTGGGGAGTCTGCTTGAAGATTTTCTCCCTCTGCCCCTTTCCCAACTCATGCTCGCACTCTCTCTCTCTCTCTCTCTCTCTCTCAAATGAATGGATAGGGGCGGCTGGGTGGCTAGTCAGTTAAACATGTGCCTTCGGCTCAGGTCATGATCCCAGGGTCTGGGGATCGAGCCCCACATTGGGCTCCCTGACCAGCAGGAAGCCTGCTTCTCCCTCTCCCACTCCCCCTGCTTGTGTTCCCTCTCTCACAGTCTCTCTCTCTCTGTCAAATAAATAAAATCTTTAAAAAAAAATAGAAAAATAAAATGAATGGATAAATCTTTAAAGAAATATATAAATATAAAACATATCTCAGATTTATAATGAAGATATCCATTTCTTCTAAATATCAATCTTTCCTCTTGGAACACTGAAAAAAAAAGATTTTAAAAAAATTAAAAAATAAATATCAATCTTTCCTCTTAGATCTTCAGATAGAAATTTAAAGACTTCAAAATTTACTTCAAGAAATACCTTTTCCCATACATCCCTCTTCCACATATATGTATGGATTGGAAATTAGTAGCATAAATGTGATTCAGAGGTAATCTGGGGAAAAATTGGAAGAAAATAAATTAGTAGATTACATAACTATGAGTTTTTCTAATTTATTGTTTTTCCTACCAAACTGTAAAAGGGTTTGTAGGTGTTTTAATGTTTCCTACAGAGAACTTGAACACCAAAATTAAAAGCAAGTGTGTGTTGGGGTCAGCAATCAATTATTCTACCCTAAAATAACTGTTTAACAATTATCCTTTATAACAGCTCCCTGTTAAAAGTCCTAATGATGAATTGCTTCATAATGTATTAAATGTGTAAGAACAAGTAAAGCTTTCCTTTAGATTTCCAAATGAATTTCTGTTGTGATCTTTGTTAAATTCCATTTCTGACTCAGATCAAGATTTTCCAAATAGAATCACATGTTTTTTTAGTTTGCAAACTTATTTTGGAAAGGAAGAAAACAGAGAGAGAGGATAAAATCCCAAACACATATCATTATCATTTACTAAGAGGCTTTATATTATGATGAAAGTGGTGCTCTATAAATTTGCAAGTAAGTTGTAGATCAAGCAAATGGCAAAGATTATGTTTTCTTCCAATTTTGGCCATTCAACATGGTGATTTTAATATGTTTTAATAATATGATGTTATGAACATCTTGAGAATTGCAATTTCAAGTCTTTAGGGAAAAGGTATTTCTTCCATGATTTAAAAAAAAAAAAACTTTTGAAGACCATGTTTCTACCAGTCCATTTTCAAAAATATGTAACATCAAAAGATTTTTGGCTCCAACAGACATCTAGTTTTCTGCCAAGATCAATTCTACAATCTGTAAGTGACAATTTTCTCCTTATATAAAGAAAGCAGTACAAAATCATGATTTATCTAATTAACATCCTTCCCCAGTTTGGCGCTCAGTACTGATGCTATTAACTAGTACTCCGCTACCAGTCAGTCACCAACTCCCACCAACCCTACAGGTTGTAGTGATGCCAAGCCAGGTCCCAATTCTACTGCTCTTTTCAGGACCTTGCTGCAGTGTGTCTGACCACCCCCAAACTTTGCCCCTCTCTGCTACCACCGCTTCTATTACTGCCTTAACCATAAGAGTCACAATTTCTCCAATCTCCCAAAGAGAAGCTATTTCTTCTTAAGTAGAAGAGTTATTTCAATACATGAAGAGATATTACAACCTTCTTATTTGCCACCAAGAATAATAGCATTAGCCTTTCAGAGTTGTATGTCCCACAGATAATGAGGTTTCATCATACTCATAAGGTATTGGACAAGGAATAATTTGTGTGCTACTAATTTGTCAAGTGCTCTGCTTTTCTCAACACCAATGCCTAGAAGCAATCCCATGTTGTCCAAGAGCTCTCTTGTTAAATGTTGAAAGAACAAACCTTCATATTAATTCGCTGCTTTCATGTTCAAGCAATTAGGTCCAACCCAAACTTCCTCAAAAAAAAAAACAACAAAAAAAAACTCTATGCAATCAGTTGACCTGCCATAGTTATAAACAAGACTACAAAGCCTTCATTATCTATTTTGCAAAATTTCAAATATAAGATACTCATAAATTATCTCAAATTTTTCCTATTTGCCAATGTTATTGCATTTTTCCAAATCTGGAAGATATTTGTAGCTATTTTGGGCTTGCTATTGTGTGCCCTGTGGTTTTTATGAGGATTGTATGAGCTACTGCATTTAAAGACATGTGTGCTAAACATGTAATAAACACTAATGCTAGTTGTCATTATTACTCGTTATTATTATCCCAATTCTTTCTCCCACATGTAGTAGGATTCCATGTTATAAATGTATATCTAAATAAATATCTAACTCCCCCAAATTTTATATCTCACATCTTCTTTTTTTTTTTTTTAATTTTTATGTATTTGTCAGAGAGAGAGTGTGTACATTCAGGGGGAGGGGCAGAAGGAGAGGGAGAAGCAGGCTTCTGCTGAGCAAGCATCCCTAAGTGGACTCAATCCCAAAACCCTGAGATCATGACCTGAGCTGAAGACCAATGCTTAATCATGAGCCACCCAGGTGTCCCTACCTCACATCTTCTTTATCCATTCATCTATCCATGGATATTTGGGTTGCTTCCATATCTTGGCTATTATAAATAATGCTACATTATTTACTGCATATATCTTTTCAAATTAGTATTTTTAAGTTCTTTGGGCAAATACCCAATACTGGAATTGCTGGATCATATGTTAATTCTAATTTTAATTTTCTGAGGAAACTCAATACTGTTTTCCACAATGGCTGCCCAATTTATATTCTCACCAACATTGCACGAGTGTTCTTTGTTCTCCATCCTTGTCAAACTTGTTATTTCTTATGTTTAGCCATTCTGACAGGTATGAGGTGGTATCCCATTGTGGTTTTGATTTGCATTTCCCTGATGGTTAGTGATGTTGAGCACCTTTTCAGGTATCTGTTAGCTATCTCTATATCTTTGAGAAAATGTCTATTTAGGTCATCTGCCCATTTTTTAATTGTGTTCTTTGCCTTTTTGGTGTTGAGTTGTATATTTTGCATATTAACCCTTTATTGGATATATCATCCTCAAATATCTCCTCCCATTCATCAGGTTGCCTTTTTGTTTTGTTGATAATTTCCTCTGCTGTGCGGAAGATTTTCATTTTGATGTAGTCCCACTTGTTCTACTTTTGTTGCCTTCGTTTCTGTTGTCAGATCCAAAAAATCATCACTGGCAATCAAGAAGCTTACTGGCTATATTTCCTTCTAGGAGTATTATGGTGTCAAGTCTTACATTCAAGTCTTTAATCTATTTTGATTTAATTTTTATGTATAAGATAGTGGTCCAGTTTCGTTCTTTTGCATAAATACCCTTTATTGAAGAGACTGTTCTTTTCCCATTGTTCATTCTTGGCTCCTTTGGCATAAATCAATTGACTGTATGTGTGTGGGTTTATTTCTGGGCTCTATTCTGTTCCATTGGTCTATGTGTCTGTTTTTATGTCAATACCATAATGTTTTGATTACAATAGCTTTGTGATGTAGTTTGAAATCAGGGTACATGAAGCTTCCAGCTTTTTTCTTCTTTCTCAGGATTGCTTTGACTATTTCAGATCTTTTGTGGTTCCATATCAATTTTAGGATTATTTGTTCTATTTTTGTGGAAAATGCCATTGAAATTTTGATAGGAATTGTACTGAATCTATAGACTGCTTTGAGTAGTATGGACATTTTAACAATATTAATTCTTCCAATCCATGAAGACAGAATATCTTTCCACTTATTTGTGTCTTTTAAATTTTTTTTCTTAATGACTTACAGTTTCAGGAAAGTTTTCATTTCCTTGGTTAAATTTATTCCTAGATATTTTATTCCTTTTGATGCAATTTTTAGTGGGATTATTTTATTAATTTCTCTGATAGTTCCCTATTAATTTATAGAAATGCAACAGATATTTGTATATTGATTTTACAGCCTGCAACTGTTCAGTATTTATTTATAAGTTCTAACAAATTTTTGGTAGAGTCTTTAGGGTTTTCTAATTATTTCTAAATATTATGTCATCTGCAAATAGTGAAATTTTACTTGTTCCTTTCTTTTTTGGATTTGTCTTTCATTTCTTTTTCTTGCCTAATTCATCTGGCTAGGACTTCCAATCCTATGTTGAATAAAAGTGGCAAGAGTGGGCTTCTTAGTCTTATCCTCGTCTTAGGGGAAAAGCTTTCAGCTTTTCATCACTGAGTAGGATGTTAGTTGTGGGCTTCTCATATACCACTTTTATTAAGATATCAACCATTTAATAAAAGAGCAAAGCTTGTAGGACTAAGATTTTGGAGGCAGATGTACCTATGTTTGAAACTTGATATTGTAGCCTACTAGCTGTGTAAACTCGGGTAAGTTATTTTATTTCTCTGAATTGTTCTCCAATCTGTAAAATGTGGATAGTATTAGACACATTATATGTTAATTTGGGGATTAGTGGAATAAAGTATGTATATAGAGTACACAGTGGAATTCAATTGTATTTGGAAGTAGGATCTTTAAAGAGGTTATTACATTAAAAGGAGGCCCTAGTCCAATCTGATTGATGTCCTTAGAAAAGGAAGATATCTGACACAGAGAGACAGCAGGATTAACATGAGCAGGGGAAATTCCTGTGAGGACAGAGCAAGAAATAAAGCAATCTGCAAGGCCAGGAGAAAATCCTCAGAAGAAACCCAACCTTCATCTTGGACTTCCAGACTCTAGAACTGTGAGAAAATTAATTTCCATTGTTTAAGCCACTCCGTCTGTACTATTTCGTTATGGCAGCCCTAGCAAACTACTATAAGCTAAAAGAATTCTAGCAATCCACATATTTTAAGGAATATGGGAATTATAAGTTAAGAAATAGCATAATATATTCATAAAGAAACTAAATGTCTCCAATATGCGAAGTCTATTAAAATGTCCAGAATTTTCTTTCAAAAACTTCGCACATTTCTACACTTAATTCTATAAATGAATTCCTTCCCCTTGAGCACTAAAATGCAAAGTAAATAAGAAATAGTTATTCAAGCTTAGTTTTCAGTTTTAATTCATACTTCCACAACTGAATTGTTTTCATCCGTTTTGTATTTGACAAGATTTAAGCTACATTATAGAGTGAATTATTTTCTGAATTGGGCAGAAAACAAAATGTCAAGCATAACCTTGTTTATTTGAAAAATATATTGTAAGTTTCAAAAAACAATTTTAACACTGAATCTTCAAAATATAATCAAATATCATTTAGGAACTACCTTGTACCTTAATGTACATATGCTGTGATATAAACTTAGTAAGTGCCAAAGCATACCTTAAAAGCATGCTAACTGTATATAACATCTGACCAAATTTTTTATTACAAGGATCCTATATTTCTTTTTTTATTGATATCCCCCTTAAATCAGTGCTGAGAAGAACACAATTGAGTTAGAAGCTGTATTTAGATGAATTGTACTTTGCTGTTAGTTTTTACTGGTCTCCTTTGTCTAACTTACAGTAACAAGATTGTTCTATGATTTTTTTCCTCATTCTTCCATCATCTACAATAGCCTTTGAGAGGACCATGAGGGGATTTGTTGGTAAGATTCCTACTGACATCATCTGAGTTCCTAAATATTGAGGGCTGGGTTTATTACTTCCTCTTTAATACCTGCATATGTTTTGTTTCATGGTTTTTCTGTGTCGTCATCAAATACGTGAATTGTCCTCAAAAGGAGGTTCTTATTACTGGCATTTAATTGTTGAGTACTAAATTAACCTCGATGACATGTGAGCATATCACTCCAGTTGTTGAAAAATATACAAGATACAACCAAGTCCATTTCAAATAATGAAGAGAAATCACTCTATATTTTTTTAAAAATCTGTCATATTTACTTATTTTTACAAAAGCCATCTCCTTACTGGAATTATTAATCTCAAGAAACCAAAGGACAGAACATCAAGCAATCAACATGTACAAAGGATATGTTCTTATTTCTTCTACCTGTGATTGATATTTTATTTTTTTTTTTTTAAAGATTTTATTTATTTATTCGACAGACAAAGATCACAAGCAGGCAGAGAGGCAGGCAGAGAGAGGAGGAAGCAGGCTCCCCGCGGAGCAGAGAGCCCGACGCGGGGCTCGATCCCAGGACCCCGGGACCATGACCTGAGCCGAAAGCAGAGGCCTCAACCCACCGAGCCACCCAGGCGCCCCTGTGATTGATATTTTAATAGACACCTACTACTTTTGTGCTTTTCCTGGAATGCACTCAGATGTCACTTCTCTGCTGTCACCATGTTGTATTTTAAAAGCCACATATTAATTTCATTTCCATGCACTACAGCATTCAATATTAGTGGAACTCTTCATTTTTCTTCCATGTTTTACTTTAATACATTTACATCTATAGAAAATGGAACTACAGCACAGTAATGATACCTGTCTCTGTACCAACTCAAAAACAAACTTGTTTAACTAAGAACAGGAGAAAATTTATGTTCATATTATTGACATATAAGTATATAAAAAGCAAGACTACCATTATTTACAAGTGGTTTATTACTTTCTTTTCTGAATAAATGTAGAGAGGTTGGCTAATTACACACTGAAAATGTGGAAGAGTTTTTTATACCTTTTGAATGCAATTTTTTTTCACATAATTACCTTAAAAGTAAGACAAGCATCTTTGTACTTTCTTAACTATAATAAATGTATATCCTCTAACATACTTTATATACCCTAAATACATTCATTAAATACTAAAACTTTGTCATCAGAAGTTCATTTTCCTATTTTAAGACTTGTACAAGTGTAAAGGTTCAAATGTGGTAAGGTTTCACTATAATACTTTACTCAGGTGATACCTCAAATATAACACATAGTCATAAAGAGCCTACAATATGCAAGGCACTGTTCTAATACTTTAAAGGAATCAGAGATAATTAAGACATTGTTCCTATTCTCTGGGCAGTAAAACTGACACCACCTTGCTGCCACTATAAAATAAATCCTATATGAAATGCTATGTCAATACTTGAAAATAGATGCTTTTAAGAAAAAAATTTTAGTGAATAATATATCAAAAGAGAAAAAAAATGTAAAAGTAATTGAATAAATTATAAAATATATAGCCCCAAGATGAACCAGTTGCTGGTAGCTTTATAGGTGAATTGCATGTGTTCATCAAAAAAAAAAAAAAAAAAAAGGAAATACATTACATGAAAAGATAATAGGAAAAAAGCTACACAGTCTGCTATGGACATAGATGCTGAAAATACATTTTATAAACATGAGTCTTAATATTTCACCTGCAGATCTCCCCAAATGGCCCACAGATACCCACACAGTGCTCCATATGCCTCAACCATACACTCTACCATCCCATGGCCCACTCCCTCAGTGTGCTCTCAGCAGCAGTGTGAGTGAGGTTTATAAAACAGCTAGTGAGCAAGAACAGAAAGTCAGCTGAATCTGCAGGTCAGAAAAGACCACAAACTTGAGCCCTAACCCCATCTTTGGGAAAACAAAACAAAACAAAAACCCTCACCTTTGTCCATTGCTGGTTCCAGAGGAGGCATATAAACTTAAGAATTCCACCCCAAGACTGACCAAGAAGCATGAAGCAGGTGTACCCACATAAGTTCAGGATAACCTCGGAATCTCAGCAGGGGTAACAGAAGGTATCTCTTTCCAAAGATAGTAAAGACTGGAGAAGGTAACTCCTACTTCAAATGTGAAGAAAGCAATGCAAGAATTCGAAGAACACAAAAAGACCAAGGTAACACGATACCACCAAAGAATGGCAGTCTTCTGGTAACTGAACACAAAGACTACTGCACCTTAAGATATGTTCTGCAGGTAAAGATTTCAAAATAGCGGTTTTAAGGAAACTCAATGCATTATAAAAATACACAGAAAGACAATCCAATGAAATCAAGAAAACAATAATTGAGGTTAAAAAAAATGAGGAGTTTAGCAAAGAGATCAAAGAAAGCATTAAAAAAGAACCAAACAGGGATGCCTGGGTGGCTCAGTGGGTTAAGCCTCTGCCTTCAGCTCAGGTCATGATCTCAGGGTTCTGGGACTCAGCCCCACATCGGGCTCTCTGCTCGGCAGGGAGCCTGCTTCCTCCTCTCTCTCTGCCTCCCTCTCTGCAGAGATCTTGTGATCCCTCTCTCTATCAAATAAATAAATAAAATCTTTTTAAAAAAAGAACCAAACAAATTTCAGAACTGAAGAACAAAATGAATGAAATGAAAAATGCCATAGAGCATTGCTATCAGAATTGATTCAGCAGAAGAAAAAATCTGTATGATTGAAGATAGAACTTTGAAATTATCCACTCACAGGAAAGCAATAAAAAAAGAATGAAAAGGAGTGAGAAAAGAGTACTTGATCTATGAAATATATTAAAAAGGACAACTTATGACTAATTGGAGTTCTGGAGAAAAGAGAAAGAAGGGGAAAGGAAAACTTATATAAAGAAATAATGACAACTACTTCCCAAATCTGTGCAGAGATTCAGATATCCAAGTTCACGAAGCTTATATGTGACCAAACAAAATCAACTAAAAAGAAACCTGTCCAAGACACATTATAATAAAACTGAACAAAGACAAAGAGAGAATATTAAAAACAACAAGAGAAAAAAGTGTGTAACTTTCAAGGGAACCTCTATAAGGCTATCTGCAGATTTCTTGGCAGAAATCTTACAGGCTGGAAAAGAGTATGATATATTCAAAGGGCTGAAAGAAAAAAGACCTGCCAACCAAGAACAATTTACTTGGCAAAACCGTGCTTCAGAAATGAAGAAAAGATAAAGGCTTCCCCAGACAAACAAAAGCTGAGGGAATTCATTATTACCACTGGACCTGCCTTACAAGAAATGCTAAAAAGAGCTCCTCAAGCTGTAATGAAAGGAAGCTAACAAATAACACAAAAACTTATGAAAATATACAACAGTCTGATAGAGGTTAAGTACATAGTCAAATTTAGGGTACCCCGAAACTGTACTCCATGGTATAATATGGTGGCATGTTCACCATTAATGATAAAGTAGTGAAAGTAACTACAGCTACAATAATTTGCTAATGAATACACAATATAAAAAGAGATACATAATGACATTAAAAACATAAAAGGGGCAGTAAAGGGGCAGATTTTCTGTAGGCAATTGAAGTTAATTTGCTATCAACATAAAGTAGACTATTATATTTATAAAGTGTTTAATGTAAGCCTCATGGTTATTGATAAATAGCAAAAACCTACAGTAGAGTCACAAAAATAAAAAGAACAGAATCAAAGCATACCACTACACAAAATCATTTCACAAGTCATTGCAGGATACAAAATCAACATACAGAAATAAATTGTGTTTCTATATGTGAACAATAAAACATCTGAAATAAAATTAACTATTCCATTCACAATAACATTGAAATGATAAAATGCTTAGGAATAAATTTAACCAAGAAAGTAAAAGATCTGTATGATAAAAACTACAAGATTTGGGGGTCCCTGGGTAGCTCAGTCATTAAGCATCTGTCTTCAGCTCAGGTCATGATCCCAGGAGCCCCACATCGAGCCCCTGCTTGGCAGGAAGGCTGCTTCTTCCTCTCCCACACCCCCTGCTTGTGCTCCTGTTCTCACTGTGTCTCTCTCTGTCAAAAAAACAAAAACAAAAACAACTTTAAAAAAATAATATTTTAATAAAAGAAATTGAAGAAAGTGAAAATAAATGAAAAGATATTCCATGCTCATAATTGATAAAATTAATGCTGTTAAAATGTCCTTACTACCCAAAGAAACCTACAGATTTAATATAATCCCTATCAAAATTCCAATGGCATCTTTCATAGAACTAGAAAAAATAATCCTAAAATTTGACCTGGAATAACTAAGGCAATATTGAGAAAGAACAAAGCTGGAGGTATCATTCTCCCAGATTTCAAACAATACTATAAAAGTATAGCTCAAACAGTCTGGTACTGGCACAAAAACAGGCACATTGAACAAAGATTCTAGAAATAAATTCACACATATATGATAAATTAACCACAAAAGAGGAGATAAGAATATAGAATGGGGAATGCAGTCTCTTAAATGACATTGGGAAAACTGGACAACCATGTGTAAAAAAATGAAACTATCATATCTCACATGCTACACAAATTTAGCTCAAAATAGATTAAAGACTTGAATGTAAGACCTATAACTATAAAACTCCTACAAGAAAACATAAGGGGTAAGCAATTATTAGTGATTATTAGTGATAAATTTTTTTGTGTGGACCTGACTCCATCAGCAAGTGCAACAAAAGCAAAAATAAACTATTGGGACTATATCAAACTAAAAGGCTTTTGTGCAGCAAAGGAAACCATCTGCAAAACAAAAAGGCAACCTACTGAATGGGAAAAAATATTTACAAATGATATATCTGATAGGCAGCTAATAGCCAAAACATATTAAGAACTCAAACAACTCACTAGCAAAAGAAAAAAACAGTCTGATCAAAAAAAAAATGTGCAGAAGATCTGAAAAGACATTTTTCCAAAGAAGACATACAGATGCCCCAAAATACATGAAAAGATGCTCAACGTCATTAATCTTCAGGGAAATACAAAACACAATGAAACATCGCCTCACACCTTGTCAGAATGGCTAAAATAAAAAAGATAAAACATAAATTGGCAAAAAGAGAACTCTTGTGCACTGTAAGTGGGAATGTAAATGTGCGCAGCCACTGTGGAAAACGATATGAAGATTCCTCAAAAAATTAGAAACAGAACTACCATGTGATTCAGCAATTCCATTTATGGGTATTCATTTAAAGAAAATGAAAACATTAACTTGAAAAATGTATCTGCTCTAATGTTTATTGCAGCATTACTTATAATAGCCAAGATATGGAAGCAACCTAAGTGTCCAGCAATAGATGAATGGATAAAGTTATGGTATGCATGTAAGATGGACTATTAGCCAGCCACAAAAAAGAATGAAATCTTGCCATTTGCAGCAGTATGGATAGAACTTGAGGGTTTTATACTAGGGGAAATAACTTGGAGAAAAACAAAAATATTTCACTCACATGTGAAATCTAAAAAACAAAATAATCATACAAGACAAAGCCAGATTCTGAGGGAACATACTAATGGTTGCCAGAAGAGAAGAGGTTGAGAGGGAAATGAGAGAAAAGGTACAAACTCCCAGTTACAAAACAAGTTAAGTCGTGGGGATGTATTGTATATCATGGGGAATATAGTCAATAATATTGTGTTAACTTTGTATGGTGACAGCCAGTGACTAGATGCATTATGGTGATCGTTTTACAATATATATAGATGTCAAACCACTGTGTTGTACACCTGAAACCAATATGATATTACACTTCAATTTAAAAAAGCTGTTTATACTGTTTTTGCCATATTTTCATACATTTGGAATTATCACAAAATAAAAAATTAGCATTTAAAAAAGGAGAATATGACTAAATATTTCTTAAGAAAACACTCATAATATTGTATAGATAGCAGTTAAGATATAGGAAGAGGGACATGAACTGAAAAAAAAAATCTCCAAAAACGATTATTTTGCCTCTAAACTATTCATACAATGATCTAGTTTTTAAATAGAATGTTACATTCTTACTGTTTTTTATTGTATAATAAGTAATGTGGCTTTATATTACATAGATTATTTTGTATGTTTCAGATATTACATTGAAAAATTTTCTGATATGTGCCCCTAAAGTCTATACTGAATTACATAAATATAAAAATGCAGAATCCCAAAATTAATTAACAGTATCCTCCAAAACACACAATTCATGATTTCAACTTTTAAAATCACTTTAAGTTTCCCTAGCTCTTTATTTGAATTGACAATTCCACCCAAAAAGAAGATAAATATATCAGATGAAGGGTTTTTAATTATTATTTTAAAAAATAACTAATTATCACTGACTTCTGAAAATGACAAAATATTAAGCAAATAAATGGTATCAGTGCATAATAGACAGTATGAAATTTAAGCACATGCACAAAAACCCCACATTTTAGTAACAAAAGAACACCATTTTTAAGGAATTTGGTATTTCCCAAAGAATCAAAATAAGATTCATCAAAAAATACAACTTTGTTGAATTGCCCCATACTTGTTTTATGATGTAGTATTAATTTTAATCACCAGAATATAAACATAAGAACAACTCATTTTTTGTATTGCCTCTAGCACCTAGAACAATACCTGAGCAGATATTCAAAATCAGTTTTGAACGAATAAATGACTCACATCTGAAAATGATGCACTATAGTCTTTTTAATGTTTAAGACACCTAAATAGTTGTAAGTCAGCTCCAGACACCAAAATATACTGTGCTATATTTCAAATCTCAATAAAAAAAATTTTTGAAAAGTTTCCCTTTTTCATTTACAAAATAACAGAATTATGTAAGTGAAAAATAATTCCACTTTTCATGGCCTCTATTCAATAGTTTTTCCATCTTTGTTCTTTTTAAAATTAAGCATTAGCCCATATAGAAGCAGAAACCAGAAAGACCTAAATTTGATATGTTCATTCTTGTTATGGATCAGACATAGCATGAGTGCCTTTGAGGAAAAGAAATTAAGTTGCAAGGTGCTGTAGTAGTGGATTGTGGGAAGAGTGGAGAAGGACAAAGAGGCAGGAGATTTTTAATCATAGGCTTTAATTTAAATCAGAAATTTCTGCTGAGAATTCCTTTGATAATTGCTTCTAATTTCTCTATCATTTGTCTTCTATGTTTTTAGCTATGTTCATTATGGGAAAGATTTTAAATTTAAAATAATTGTGCATACCAAATTCTCTATTGCCTCAATTTTCATTTCATTACATTCCTTTAATATTATAATGAACAATGTATTCTCATGCATCCAGTTATTAAGGAACATTTGACTAGTCAAATACAACTTTAGAAACGTTACATTCTATTATTTTGGTATTCTATTTTAATGCATTCTTATAGCTTTTATTGTTTTTATTATACCAGTTTTCAGATCTAATTAATTCTGCCAGCACAATAGCTTGTTAAAATGCTTTGAGACAGTAAACAGTGGAGATGTATGCTGTATATATATATACACAAATGGTTTGATTATTTTAAGTCAAGTGATTGGATGTTAATTGCTTAAAATGAGTAAATTCATTCAAAACAGTTAAATCTGCTGTGTGCATAAAAAAACTGCAAGATCAAAATAAAAATATTGGGAGCTCCATATAAAGCTACTCCCTCCTAATAATATTCAAAAACAAGCAGTACATTTTATATTGTACCCAGAAGGATTGTCATCCAGTTTCTAGTTATAAGGAATCATACCTTATTTCTAGATAGTATATTGATACTGGCCATCTATTGTATTAGCATGTAAGTTCAGCCTAAATGAAAACCGGCTTATACAAGGCACATGTCAGTATCTAGGCTGACACATTACATCTTCTATTTTTTTTTAATTTTATTTTTTCAGTGTTCCAAGATTCATTGTTTATGCACCACACCCAGTGCTCCATTCAATACATGCTCTCCTTAAGATCTTCTATTTAAAGTGACCAGATGTCTAGGTTCCTTCTTTCTTGTTTTTGCCATCCATCAAGTGTTGTACTTTCCCTTGAAAGCATAAACTGAAAGTTACACACACGACTTCCAGTTCCAACCCAGTGGAAGACTATTTTTATCCATGGCCACACCCAGCTGCAAGGGAGGCTGCCGAGCAAGGTTTATTCTAAGCAAACGTAGTTAGCCCAACTAAAACTTCAGAGAATAAGCAGTAATCTCTTCCAAAAGAGTAAATACAATGAAAACTCATGAATTTATAAAATTACTTCACATTTTAGAAAAATGCAAAAGCCTCAGTTATATGATTCAGAATTTAGACCCTCCACCTTAAGTGGTCATAACTGAATTTCAAAAAGAAAGTAATAGGGAACATACTAATTTTTTTCAGTATGGTTTTGAATATTGCACAAAGTAATGCTAATCCAAATGGGAGTCAAACTTTATTAGAAAGTGCCATCCACAAAAATGTATCACTAAAACATAGTGATATGTTTGTTTTCTTGCAGTTGCTTTCCTGTGTTGGACATTGATAATCACCCAGTGTCCTTTTTCTTCCTTTCACCTCATTCCATAAATAAGCCCTGTTCAATTCAAGTATTCACAGAGAAACCCTCTCTCTCTCTCTCTCTCTCTCTGTCACACACACATGCACACACACGCACACACAGGACAAGAACAAAAAACATAGAAGCTACTTCACAATCATAAAGAAAACCAGCCTGTGTGTAAAACCGCTGTTTCAGGCAGCAGAGTGGAGAGGCTAAGAGAACGTGGATTCTTGATGAGAAGATTGAGCTGCTGAATCAATCTACCTCAATGCCATCCATCATAGGCAATACATTTTCTTATTTTTAAACTGGCTTAAGTCAATTTTTCAATCACTTGTTCCACAAAGCATCCTAACTGATGTGTATTCCTAAATAATGCTCTTCACTACTTACAAAAGCATTGAACAATACAATTTCTAGAATAAACACAACTCTGGAAGACAAAACTTTAAAACCAAAAATTGTCACATTTTCATGGACCAATTTTATATATAAGTAAGTGTAAATAGGACTAAAACGATACAACTCACGTTTTAGATGATTAAATCAAAACATTGTAATTTTTCAAGGCATTGATTTCAATAAGAATTCACTGAAATCTGTAAAATTTCTCATCTAACCATGTATTAATGTGACCCGCTGAATTTCAGTTCAGTACAGAAACACAGCCATTAAATCAAGGACAGCACTAAAAAACCAAGTGTTTTCCTGCTAAGATATGTCTACCAATGTTCTTTTTTAAAGGCTTTTTTTTTTCATTAGGTTTATCTTCCACAAGAAGAATCCTCGAAGCTTATCTATTTTCACAGGCCAGAAGTGCTGAATTATTTAAATGGAACTTCAAACATTCTCACTTTGCAGTAGGAATTGTCCTTAAAGGATCTTATAATAGATTCTATTGCAAACAAGCATTTATTTCCCTGACTGAAAGAGGAAACAATTGTATACTATCTGACTGTTTTTTTTCTCGTCCTTCTTTCTTTTATGATATTACTATTCATGACTTATTTACAATTTATTATGCTTGGTATCACAAGACACATCATTATAATTGTCAGCCCTATTTAAGATTTTGAAAGAAAGTGAAAGAGATAGATGTTTCAGACTCTGAATGAGAAGTGAAGTAATATTAATATGTGACTGAATGTTTGCCGCTGGAGTAAAACAGATGATCTGACGATTTCTAAAGGGAACATATTCTGGGCTGAGATAATGTTAACATAACTAACTAAGGCCTCCTGAAAGAATGAAAGTAAACAGAGATGGGCTACTTATAACTTCCCTGGGAACACAGTTCTCAGGTCACAGCAATTTACCAGAAATTTATCATAAATTCCCTACCTGTTAAAAGCAAAAGATAAAAAGCACTGATATATTCTACTATGCATGCTAGCAAATAATATAACTGAATTACAATCTCAGACTGAAACAAAAGAAAAGTTAATATCACAGCTTCTTTGTTTTTTTTTAATTAACATATAATGTATTATTTGCTTTAGGGGTACAAGTCTGTGAATCATCAGTCTTACACAATTCACAACTCTCACCATAGCACATACGCTCCCCAATGTCCATCACCCAGGCACCCTATCCTCCCCCCACCCGCCAGCACCCTTCAGTTTGTTTTCTGAGATTAAGAGTTCCTTATGGGGGGGGGGGGGGCACCTGGGTGGCTCAGTGGGTTGAAGCCTCTGCCTTCGGCTCAGGTCGTGATCCCAGGGCCCTGGGATCAAGCCCCACATCGGGCTCTCTGCTCGGCAGGGAGCCTGCTTCCCTTCCCCTCTCTCTCTGCCTGCCTCTCTGCCTACTTCTGATCTCTGTCTGTCAAATAAATAAATAAAATCTTAAAAAAAAATAAAAGAGTTTCTTATGGTTTGTCTCCCTCCCTGGTCCCATTTTGTTTCATTTTTTTCCCTCCCTATCCCCCACGTACCTTCTTAGTTTTACAAAGGATAAAGAAATAGAAATTGTAGATCTGGACGAGGGAGAAAATGATACATTTGTTTGAACACAGGGAAAGGTGAATTGTTTCCTTAGTAAACTTGTAAACAAATAAATTAAATTTCATGTAATTTAGTAATGCTCCCAGAAATCATCATGACAAGATGTCAATAGTACAGTTGATTAAGAGCATAATACCAGAATACTGAGGTTTAAACCTTGGGCCTATCACTTACTGATTGTGTGCCTTTAAGCAAATTAATGAACAACTCTGGTCCTCATTTCCCTAACCTGCAAGATGGGGATAATGATAACAATACTAAATAGTTCATAGGGTTGTTACAATGATTAAAAAGTAAGCATAGTTAATTATTTAGAGCAGTAACATGTACTCAAAAAACAGAGACTATTACTAGTAACTTCATACACAAGAATATTGTCAATTCATTCTATATACGTAAGAAATGTTAACTAAAAGCATACTTTATGGTTTTCTCTTTCAACTTTCAGTAGTCACACAAGTACATAATGATATGTGATTCTATTTGATAACCTTATTGAGAGCAAAATGTAAACCTGTAGTCTGTTTCCTTACTTACCTACATATTGATTTCTTCCATATATAATTTTAAAATAATGAATATGCTAATTAAAGTCACAAATTAAAAACACCTCAAAAATCTAAATAGGCTTATTTTAAATATATTTGTTACATTTAACATATTCCAACCACTTACTTGGGCACATTATCAAAGATAAAAATAATAATATTTACTAGATATCTCAACTAGTATATTGGGTATTTCATTTTCACTTAGTTCAGGTTTTTTTTATATATATATTAATTTATTTATTTTAATAAACATACAATGTATTTTTATCCCCAGGGGTACAGATCTGTGAATCGCCAGGTTTACACATTTCACAGCACTCATCATAGCACATACCCTCCCCAATGTCCATATCCCACCACCCTCTCCCGTCTCCCCTCCCCCCAGCAACCCTCAGTCTTCTTTTGAGATTGAGTCTTTTATGGTTTGTCTCCCTCCCAATCCCATCTTTTCATTTTTTTCTTTTCCTACCTCCCCCCAACCCCCCACATTGCATCTCCACTTCCTCATATCAAAGAGATCATATGATAGTTGTCTTTCTCCAATTGACTTATTTCGCTGAGCATAATACCCTCTAGTTCCATCCACGTTGTTGCAAATGGCAAGATTTCATTTCTTTTGGTGGCTGCATAGTATTCCATTCTGTATATATACCACCTCTTCTTTATCCATTCATCTGTTGATGGACATCTAGGTTCTTTCCATAGTTTGGCTATGTGGACATTGCTGCTATAAACATTCGAGTGCACGTGCCCCTTCGGAGCACCACATTCGTATCTTTAGGATATATACCCAGTAGTGCAATTGCTGGGTCATAGGGTAGCTCTATTTTCAGTTTTTTGAGGAACCTCCACACTGTTTTCCAGAGTGGTTGCACCAGCTTGCATTCCCACCAACAGTGTAGGAGGGTTCCCCTTTTTCCGCATCCTCACCAGCATCTGTCATTTCCTGACTTGTTAATTTTAGCCATTCTGACTGGTGTGAGGTGGTATCTCATTGTGGTTTTGATTTGTATTTCCCTGATGCCGAGTGATGTGGAGCATTTTTTCATGTGTCTGTTGGCCATCTGGATGTCTTCTTTGCAGAAATGTCTGTTCATGTCCTCTGCCCATTTCTTGACTGGATTATTTGTTCTTTGGGTGTTGAGTTTGCTAAGCTCTTTATAGATTTTGGATACTAGCCCTTTATCTGATATGTCGTTTGCAAATATCTTCTCCCATTCTGTCAGTTGTCTTTTGGTTTTGTTAACTGTTTCCTTTGCTGTGCAAAAGCTTTTGATCTTGATGAAATCCCAATAGTTCATTTTTGCCCTTACTACTGTTGCCTTTGGCGATGTTCCTAGGAAGAAGTTGCTGTGGTTGAGGTCAAAGAGGTTGCTGCCTGCGTTCTCCTCAAGGATTTTGATGGATTCCTTTCTCACATTGAGGTCCTTCATCCATTTTGAGTCTATTTTCGTATGTGGTGTAAGGAAATAGTCCAATTTCATTTTTCTGCATGTGGCTGTCCAATTTTCCCAGCACCATTTGTTGAAGAGGCTGTCTTTTTGCCATTGGACATTCCTTCCTGCTTTGTCGAAGATTAGTTGACCATAGAGTTGAGGGTCTATTTCTGGGCTCTCTATTCTGTTCCATTGATCTGTATGTCTGTTTTTGTGCCAGTACCAAACTGTCTTGATGATGACAGCTTTGTAATAGAGCTTGAAGTCTGGAATTGTGATGCCACCGACTTTGGCTTTCTTTTACAATATTCCTTTCGCTATTTGAGGTCTTTTCTGGTTCCATATAAATTTAAGGATTATTTGCTCTATTTCTTTAAAAAAAAAATGGATGGGATTTTGATAGGGATTGCATTAAATGTGTAGATTGCTTTAGGTAGCTTAGACATTTTCACAATATTTGTTCTTCCAATCCATGAGCATGGAATATTTTTCCATTTCTTTGTGTCTTCCTCAATTTCTTTCATGAGTACTTTATAGTTTTCTGAGTATAGATTCTTTGCCTCTTTGGTTAGATTTATTCCTAGGTATCTTATGGTTTTGGGTGCAATTGTAAATGGGATTGACTCCTTAATTTCTCTTTCTTCTCTCTTGTTGTTAGTGTAAAGAAATGCGACTGATTTCTGTGCATTGACTTTATATCCTGACACTTTACTGAATTCCTGTATAAGTTCTAGCAGTTTTGGAGTGGAGCCTTTTGGGTTTTCCACATATAGTATCATATCATCTGCAAAGAGTGATAGTTTGACTTCTTCTTTGCCGATTTGGATGCCTTTAATTTCTTTTTGTTGTCTGATTGCTGAGGCTAGGACTTCTAGTACTATGTTGAACAGCAGTGGTGATAATGGACATCCTTGCCGTGTTCCTGACCTTAGCGGAAAAGCTTTCAGTTTTTCTCCTTTGAGAATGATATTTGCAGTGGGTTTTTCATAGATGGCTTTGATAATATTGAGGTATGTACCCTTTATCCCTACACTTTGAAGAGTTTTAATCAAGAAGGGATGCTGCACTTTGTCAAATGCTTTTTCAGCATCTATTGAGAGTTTCATATGGTTCTTATTCTTTCTTTTATTAACGTATTGTGTCACATTGATGGATTTGCGGATGTTGAACCAACCTTGCATCCCTGGAATAAATCCCACTTGGTCGTGGTGAATAATCCTTTTAATGTACTGTTGGATCCTATTGGCCAGTATTTTGGTGAGAATTTTCGCATCTGTGTTCATCAAGGATATTGGTCTGTAATTCTCTTTTTTGATGGGATCCTGTCTGGTTTTGGGATCAAGGTGATGCTGGCCTCATAAAATGAGTTTGGAAGTTTTCCTTCCATTTCTATTTTTTGGAACAGTTTCAGGAGAATAGGAATTAATTCTTCTTTAAATGTTTGGTAGAATTCCCCTGGGAAGCCGTCTGGTCCTGGACTTTTGTTTGTTTGGAGATTTTTGATGACTGTTTCAATCTCCTTACTGGTTATGGGTCTGTTCAGGTTATCTATTTCTTCCTGGTTCAGTTGTGGTAGTTTATATGTCTCTAGAAATGTATCCATTTCTTCCAGATTGTCAAATTTGTTGGCATAGAGTTGCTCGTAGTATGTTCTTACAATTGTTTGTATTTCTTTGGTGTTGGTTGTGATCTCTCCTCTTTCATTCATGATTTTATTTATTTGCATCCTTTCTCTTTTCTTTTTGATAAATTTGGCCAGGGGTTTGTCAATCTTATTAATTCTTTCAAAGAACCAGCTCCTAGTTTCGTGATTTGTTCTATTGTTTTTTGTTTGTTTTTTTTTTTTTTAGTTTCTATTTCATTGATTTCTGCTCTGATCTTTATGATTTCTCTTCTCCTGCTGAGTTTAGGCTTTCTTTGTTGTTCTTTCTCCAGCGCCTTTAGGGGTAGGGTTAGGTTGTGTATTTGAGACCTTTCTTGTTTCTTGAGAAAGGCTTGTATCGCTATATATTTTCCTCTCAGGACTGCCTTTGTTGTGTCCCACAGATTTTGAACCGTTGTGTTTTCATTATCATTTGTTTCTATGATTTTTTTCAATTCTTCTTTAATTTCCTGGTTGACCCATTCGTTTTTTAGAAGGATGCTGTTTAGTCTCCATGTATTTGTGTTCTTTCCAAATTTCCTCTTGTGATTGAGTTCTAGCTTCAGAGTTCTTGTGGTCTGTAAACATGCAGGGAATGATCCCAATCTTTTGATACTGGTTGAGACCTGATTTATGACCCAGGATGTGGTCTATTCTGGAGAATGTTCCATGTGCACAAGAGAAGAATGTATATTCTGTTGCTTTGGGATGGAATGTTCTGAATATATCTGTGATGTCCATCTGGTCCAGTGTGTCATTTAAGGCCTTTATTTCCTTGTTGATCTTTTGCTTAGATGATCTGTCCATTTCAGTGAGGGGAGTGTTCAAGTCCCCTGCTATTATTGTATTACTGTCTATGTATTTCTTTGATTTTGTTATTAATTGGTTTATACAGTTGGCTGCTCCCATGTTAGGGGCATAGATATTTAAGATTGTTAGGTCTTCTTGTTGGACAGACCCTTTGAGTATGATATAGTGTCCTTCCTCATCTCTTATTATAGTCTTTGGCTTAAAATCTAATTGATCTGATATAAGGATTGCCACCCCAGCTTTCTTCTGATGTCCATTAGCATGGTACATTGTGTTCCACCCCCTCACTTTAAATCTGGAGGTGTCTTCGGGTCTAAAATGAGTTTCTTGTAGGCAGCATATTGATGGGTTTTGTTTTTTTTATCCATTCTGATACCCTGTGTCTTTTGATTGGGGCATTTAGCCCATTAACATTCAGGGTAACTACTGAGAGATACGAATTTATTGCCATTGTATTGCCTGTAAGGTGACTGTTACTGTATACTGTCTCTGTTTCTTTCTGATCTACTCCTTTTAGGGTCTCTCTTTGCTTAGAGGACCCCTTTCAATATTTCCTGTAGAGCTGGTTTGGTGTTTGCAAATTCCTTCAGCTTTTGTTTGTCCTGGAAGCTCTTTCTCTCTCCTTCTATTTTCAATGATAGCCTAGCCGGATATAGTATTCTTGGCTGCATGTTTTTCTCATTTAGTGCTCTGAATATATCATGCCAGTTCTTTCTGGCCTGCCAGGTCTTTGTGGATAGGTCCACTGCCAATCTAATGTTTTTACCCTTGTATGTTACCGACTTCTTTTCCCGGGCTGCTTTCAGGATTTTCTCTTTGTCACTAAGACTTGTAAATTTTACTATCAGGTGACGAGGTGTGGACCTATTTTTATTGATTTTGAGGGGCGTTCTTAGCATCTCCTGGATTTTGATGTTTGTTCCCTTTGCCATATTAGGGAAATTCTCTCCAATAATTGTCTCCAATATACCTTCTGCTCCCTTCTCTCTTTCTTCTTCTTCTGGAATCCCAATTATTCTAATGTTGTGTCGTCTTATGGTGTCGCTTATCTCTCGAATTCTCTCCTCATGGTCCAGTATTTGTTTGTCTCTCTTTTGCTCAGCTTCTTTATTCTCTGTCATTTGGTCTTCTATGTCACTAATTCTTTCTTCTGCCTCATTTATGCTAGCAGTGAGAGTTTCCATTTTTGTTTGCACCTCATTAGTAGCTTTTTTGATTTCAACTTGGTTAGATTTTAGTTCTTTTATTTCTCCAGAAAAGGCTTTTATCTCTCCGGAGAGGGTTTCTCTAATATCTTCTATGCCTTTTTCGAGCCCGGCTAGAACCTTGAGAATCATCATTCTGAACTTTAGATCTCTCATATTACCAAAGTCTGTATTGATTAGATCCCCAGCCTTCGGTACTGCCTCTTGTTCTTTTTTTTGTGGTGAGTTTTTCCTCCTTGTCATTTTGTCCAGATAAGATTTGCTTTCTTCTCCTCTAGAATTCCCCTGTTCTTGGTGAGTGAAGTTGGTCTTGGCTGGGTTTTTTGTTGATCTTCTGGGGGAGGGGCCTGTTGTAGTGATTCTCAAGTGTCTTTGCCGCAGGCGGAATTGCACCGCCCTTGCCAGGGGGCTGGCTAAGTAATCTGCTCGGGTTTGCTTTTGGGAGCTTTTGTTCCCTGAGCGCTTTCCGTAGAGTTCCTGGAGGACAGGAATGAAGATGGCGGCCTCCCAATCTCCGGCCTGGAGGAGCCGAGAGCTTGGGGTCCCTCTCCTCAGTGTGCCCTCAGAGAAAAGCGCCCAACAGTCCCACCTCCCTGGCCTGCAGTCATGCCTGGAGGAAAGCAGTCAATTGCTGGCACTTGGAGAAAAGCGCCCGGTCGCTTCCGTCTCCGTGGCCTCCAGCCGTGCTCTGAGCCCACCCAGCCTGCGACCGGCACAAGGTAACCCCGGGCTGATAGCTCACTCCTCGCCTTTGTCACTGTAGCCACCTTCCCCGCTCTAATACCTGCGAGCTCTGTGGCACTCAGACACCCCCGGTCCTTCTGTGACCCCGCGGGACCTGGGGTTATGCTGACCCCGCCTGGGCTTCCCCCTGGTTTAGCCTCTGGAGCAATGTCCCTCCGTGGAGCAGACTTTTAAAAGTCCCGATTTTGTGCTCCGTTGCTCCGCCGCTTGCCGGGAGCCAGCCCCTCCCCCCGCAGTCTGTCTTCCCATCGCTTTGGATTCACTTCTCCACAGGTCCTACCTTTCACAAAGTGATCGATTTTCTGTTTCTAGAATTGTTGCTCTTCTTCTCTTCGATTTCCTGTTGGATTTGTAGGTGTTCACAATGGTTAGATAAGCTATCTAGCTGATCTCCTGCTGCCCGATGTCGTCTCAGCCTGCTACTTCACCATCTTGACTCCTCCCTCCAGGTTTTTTTATTTTTTATTTATTTATTTTTTTTAAGAGAGAGAGCGGGGGGTTGGGGTGGGGCAGAAGAGAGAGAGAGAAAATTTTAAGCAAGCTCCACACCCAGCATGGAGGCAGACATGAAGTTTGATCTCAGAACCCTGAGATCATGACCTACGCCAAACTCAAGAGTCAGATGCTTAACCAACTGAGCCACACAGGCACTCCTAGATTGTTTTGTTTTGTTTTTAAGATTTTATTTATTTATTTGAAACAGGGAGAGAGACTACACAAGCAAAGGCAGGGACAGAAGGAGAAAGAGAATTGGACTCCCCACTAAGCAGGAAACCCAACATGGGCTTGATCCCAGAACCTGAAATCAGGACCTGAGCCAGAGGCAGACACTTAACCAACTGAGTCACCCAGGTGCCCCTCCCAGATTGTTTTTAAATAACAACTATTTCTCTTTGACCTAAGGAAACAAATTTCATTTATTTTAATCACACCACTCCTAAATCAATCTGCTTCCCAAATTATAAATATTGAGGTACCCCAGTATTTCTATATAGCATGTATTACTTTGCATTTGGAAGTCAAACATTGTTCATAATCATCAAATAGTTATTATATACTGGCCAGATTCAAAGCATCTCTTGGGCTGCAGGTAAATAAGCCAAAGAACTTTAGAACTGGAAAAACCTCATAATGTGTTGGACAACTCCCTCTTTTCATTGGTGAAGAAACTGATGCCCATAAAATGACTCAAGAAAAGAGAGAAGCTACAGGTCACTGGCTTTGGCCAGGCAGAATTTTCAGATTCCTGTTCACTGCATTCCACTGCTTAATATTTGCAAAGTCCCTGTCCTCAGGTTATGGCCAAGTAACTAGAAAACTTGCTTTTCTGTAGAACAGCAAATGGATTTGATTCTAAAGGCAACGTTATGGCCTTTTATAAAGTTATACTGAGACCTACAAAAGGTCCTGTCTTCAATTCCACTAAAGATACAGTGCTATTAATAGATCAAAAAAACTGGTGATATCCATAGTCCTATCTAAAGTTTGTGATAGAATCATTATGTTATCCTGATTAAAGAAATTGCTCTCTTTTGGTCAATCTGTCCCAGCTATTATCTGAGAACATGTAATCAAAAAGTGCTGGATGACATGTTCTAACAAGAAAAAATGCAGTTGTGAGTTATTAGAAGATGGTGGTTGAAAAAAAAAAACAGTAAGTAAAAAACAAACTGCAATAAGATATTCTTGAATCCTGACATTTATTGGAAGACACAATTTTAATCTCGTAATCAATCAGAATATTTGTATTATCTATTTTCATTTTACTTTATGCACAGTGACAAAGAAAAATCTTTTTTGAAGAGTAAAGAAGAGGGTTAAGCATCTACCTAATGAATCCTATCTGTGTAGAGACCAAACCCTAGAATTCAATAGGAAATTTCACTTATTTTTCATTTGCTATTTTTAAGCAGAATTTTATGATTAATTGCCTTAATATCCACTTCTCTTTGTTAATATAAATTCAACCACAGAAAGGCCAATAATTAAGGAGCACTTAAAATGAGAATTTCCATACCTCCTCAATTCCTATTTGACAAAATGGTTTTTTGCTATTTCTTAAGACCCATTTGTATCACTGTAATTGGTGAAGGTAACATACACATGTAGGTACAAATTTGGCAGAATATGAATGTTTAAATAATTTTAACATGCACAACTCCTTTGTTACTCTCTTCTTTCTTCACCAAATAGTGTACTGTCCCTTCCTTCCTGGAATGTTTTAAAAATTATCCCCTTTGGTTCAAGGAAAAAGAGAGAATATCTTTGTTGGTAATGATTCAGATTCTAGTTTTAATGGTAATTAATATCAGATATAAAAAAATAAAGGGAAAGTAGAGCTTAAGAGAGTACATGGATTGGAGATTCCTCTAAATGTGAATAAGAGAGGTCTGGAGATCCAGAGCCATGAGGAAACTCACCTGTTATCCTGAAAAATTTCCTGAGAGGAAGACTATGAGACCCAAGGGAGGAATGACTGTGTGGTCCATCTAAGAAGTTTGTACCAAAGGTACAAATCAGCCAACTGAGCTGATGCTGGGTTGACCAATGTTCTGTGACCTAAGAAAAACAGAAGCAGCAATAAGCTGATAGACTTGAAACACCTATTCTTAATGGTAACCAGTATTGATGGATGATTAATGACTTGCAATTCTCCTCCTACCTCCAAATGGTGGCACCATTCTCACTGAAGCTTGAGAAGGGGAAACTTTGTTTCACTGTTCACCAGGTGGTTGATAGAATATGACATGAGTGCAGCCAAGCTTAAAAGGCAAATAAGTGACACTCAGGAAGAAACTAGTGCAATATTCAGGTTTGCTGAAAATAGGTAATACATACACCAGACCAAGTGGTACTGTATCTACTTATAGCAAGAAAGGAGAGAAACTGTACACAAGATCCAGTCCCTTGCTGTCTACCACCCCTGGTCCAACACACCCATTCCATGGGCATCACAGGCAGTGTGCTTGAATGCACCCCAATTTTTGCTGCAGTATAAGGACCCCAACCTCTCCCCTATTAGGTCTGAAATACAGAAATTTACAGGTTTGTCTGTGGGCCATTGAATCACGTCTTTTTTTTTTAAGATTTTCTTTATTTTGAGAGAGAGTGCACAAGCAGAGGAGTGGTAGAGGGAAAGCAGACTCCCCACTGAGCAGGGAACCCAATGCAAAGCTGGATCCCAGAACCCTGGGTCATGACCTGAGCTGAAGGCAGATGCTTAACTAACTGAGCCACCCAGGTACCCCAATTTAACTGCTTTTTAAATAAATAAATGTGATGTCTCCTGCAGAAATTAAAATCTCCCCAGAACACATTCAGAGGCAGCTGACAACAGCAACAAAATGTTTCTCTCCTCCATCCTCTGTGGCTGCTCTAACTCCTTTTTCTCTATAACTTCTATAACCCATTAGAATTTAAAAAGCCATCCTTGTTTCCTAGGCTTCACCAACTCTCTGTCCAGTTTTTGCTCATGTCCATGGCTAAACTCTAGTGAAACATGATGACCATCTACCTGTATCTTTCCTCTCTCACCATCCTTAACATCCTCACTACTTCTCATTACTTCTACTTCTCACTACTTCTAGTCACTTCCTATCACTAAATTCTCACTACTTCTTAACATCTTGCAGTCTGTTTCAGTGGATAAGTGCTAGTGAAAGCCAATAACTCAAAAACTACAGGTTTTCCCTGCTCTCTGAGAGTAGAGTGCTCCTATGAAAGCTTTCACTAGCTGAAACTGCATAAAATGTAGAAGCAATCACCACTGCATTGAAGTGGAAATACCCTCCTAGTTTCTTTTGGGGTAGTGAAAGTAGGTATTAATTCAGGTCTTTTGTAGAGGTGAACTTCAGGAAAGCAAAGGAAACCTGTGTTTGTGTTTGTGCAAATAACTGATTATGTATGCCCACATATTCTAATAATGTTTTACTTAACATCATTGACTCTTTCGGACTATCTCTTTTTCTTATTATCTCTTCTTCATCCCATTCTAATCTCCTGACTTTCCAAACATACCCACACACACACAAGCTGTGTACCTACACAAACATGCATGCACATGAACACACAGAGTCAGTTCACCCACTTGGAGTGATTTACAATGACTATTTTTATGGAGAAAAAATTTAGACCAATTATAAATAATAATAGTGTCTTTAAACACACGATATAGGTTCACAATTTCACATAATTATATAGCCTGCCAGCATAGATTGCTTGGTTGACTAAACTCAGAAAATAAATGGTTAAACTGCTGGTAGTTTAAAAATAGTTGCTATTTTATTGTAGGCTATAATAATTATTTGTAGAGATGACTCGTGCTGGTGGCAGTTACTGGTTATCAATAATTAATCTTCTTTGGGCTCTAAGGGATTAACCCCTTATTTACTTCCTCTTCATCATTTATCTTGAACTCTCTTGCCCCACATTTTCTTCACACACACATACATGAGTCCTCTTTCTATCACAGGCAATATTAATCATACAAGAACAGAAAATCCTCTCATTAAAGCCCTGAAGCTCATTAGGGAAGTTTAAGTTACTCTAACACTTTCCTGATACTGTTGTATCCATGTAGTGAAGAGTGCTGACTTTCCTGCCAGTTAATTGTCTTATATGAGCTGACCTGAAGACCAAAGTGCATTTTCTATGCTGAGTAGAAGATGGAGTTGTAGCTGTTTTTACTAAAGCAACTAATTAAAAAGTTCTCTGCCAAAACACTATTCTTCCTTTAGTGTGATAACATTAGCACATGCTTGGAAGCTTGTTACAGATATGCTTTATTTTATACAACTGAAGAATTTCTGGAAAGTCAAGGGTATTTGGAACCCATCTGAGGTGAAGATTTCAGGCTAAAGGAAACATATGCAAAATAATCTGTTAAATGAACATTCTGAGGTATACAGTTATCCTCTACTGGATAAATTTTCTTATAAAGTCATTGTGGGAACACAAAAGTAATAGTCTATTAAACTGAAAGAGCATTGGCAAGACAAAGACTGCAATGTAAAAAAGGAAAGGAAAAAGCAAAGAGTCAAAAGAAATACGACAGACAGATTTAGTAATGTCTGAATGTGGGCAGTGAAAGGAGAAAGTCTCACCTTCAGAAAGCAAGCCCACCTAAGACTGATTGTCAAGGAATTTCAGAAATCATCTAAAGCAATAGTGAACAATTAGGGAAGCTGTTTAAGAAGGAGAAAAAAGACTCTTATGTAGTGTACCCAAGTGGAAAGTATACACATAAAAGATTTCCTCTCTCACTGAGTCAGTGCAGTAGAAAAGGCATTCATGAAATTAAAGTATCAGTTTTAAAGTTCTAAGTCTTTCAAACTAAAAAGTAAATAGCATGACAAATGTGAATTTTTTTTAAGCTGCAGGGCAGCCACTGGATAAGACAAGCTTAACAAGTATAATTTTCCTGCAAGCCTTTACTCTTTAAATATGGTAGCATATATGGTAAATCTTCAACAGAAAGAGTACTTTCCAAATTTAAGCCACAGAAATTTTTGCTACAATTATTTCCGGGGACTAAAGATCAGAGCACCATAAATTATCATAAAGATATACTAAAATTCAAATAAAAATTATATTAAAAATGACAATAGGAAAAAAAATGACAATAGGAGACAGGAAATACTTAAGTCCAAGCAGTTGATTAAATTTCATTTAAAACCTCAAGATTTCAAGTATTCATGTGGAACTGGACACATGGCTAGTGTAGAATAATGTCTGTTTTTGACAAAGCTGTGAAGAGAAGAAAGGTATTGTGTGCCAACTAGAAAAAATAATGGGCTTTACTACTGGTAACAGTATTAAAGATTAAAAATATATAGACAGGGGCACCTGGGTGGCTCAGTGGGTTAAAGCCTCTGCTTTCGGCTCAGGTCATGATCTCAGGGTCCTGGGATCGAGCCCCGCATTGGGCTCTCTGCTCAGCAGGGAGCCTGCTTCCTTCTCTCTCTCTGCCTGCCTCTCTGCCTACTTGTGATCTCTCTCTCTGTCAAATAAATAAATAAAATCTTAAAAAAAAAATAAGAAATATATAGATAGTGTCTTCCTCCTGACTGGTCTTTGGAGTGTTCTGTCTTAGAGGAGCCAATGGTAAGATGTCTTCAGGAAATTTAAAATTGGGCAGCCTGCCCCCAACGTCAAAGCCATGGTTGTTATGCCGGATGGCCAGTCCACAGACATCAGCACATCTGACTACAAAGGAAACTATACAGTGTTCTTTTACCCTCTTCATTTCACCTTTGTGTGCCCCCACAGAGATCATTGCTTTCGATGACAGGGCAGAAGAATTTAAGAAACCCAACTGCCAAGTTGATTGGTGCTTCTGTGGATTCTCACTTCTACTGCCTGGCATAGATCAACACACTCAAGAAACAAGGAGAACTAGGACCCACGAACAGTCCTTTGGTATCAGACCCCAAGCATACCATCACTCAGGACTATGGAGTCTTAGAGGGTGATGGAGACATCTTGTTCAGGGACCTCTTTACCACTGATGATAAAGGTATCCTTCATCAGTCACTGTGAATGTCTCCTAGTGGGCCAGTCTGTGGATAAGACTCTTGAGACTTCCAGTTAACTGAGAAGCATGGGGAAGTGTGCCCTGCTGGCTGGAAGCCTGATGTCCAGAAAAGCAAAGAATATTTCTCCAAAAAGAAGTGAGCTCTGGGCCATTTTAGGGCAGGCTGCAGAGGGAAGCCATGAAGACAGAAGCTCTTTTATACTATTGTGGTCATGCTTAAAACACACAACTTTAGACTCAGTGCAGATGTGGTATAGGACAGCCTTTCCTTCAGGGCCTGGGGAGGCCAGCTTTCTTCTTTCAGGGAGAATGGCCTGAGTTGTTCTATGCGGCAGGTCAACAGATATATACATTAGTGGGGCATCACTTTTGATCTTTTGTTGTTTCTATTAAACTTGAACTGAGAAAAAAAAAGAAAGTATAGACAGATGAATTCTATACGGCTGTTTGACATCCTTCAAATTAAAATTTGGATGAATGCCTGTAGTCACAAACTTCTATAGGCTTGAGTGTGAAGAATAAACAAAAGGTAGAAAAGGTCTAATTCCCAAGGTTTGCTAAACTATTGTAGTTTCCTTAGTACATCCCAAATATCAGATACCTTATAAAGTGTTCTTCACTATTTATATACATTGTTCCTTCACACAAAATAGAAATTCCTGTATCATAGTACACAAGCTAGGTTATAAAAGCCTCAAACTTTTCAATTATTGTCTATAGACAGGATCCTATTGCAACAAACATGTAATGAATATAAGTTGTGATCTCAGGTCAGATTTTTTACTTAAAACTCAGATTTTGACCTAAGCACTTGAGTGGTTAGTGAACAAGGGAAATTTGAGGAGAAAGAATGAGGATCTGAGGAGTTCAGTTTTGCCATATGGTACATTTAGGTGAAGATTTTCAGTAAGCAACTGAACATCCACATCTAAAGTTGAAAAATAAGTTGGCTAAAGGTAAAGATTTGGGTTTCATTAACAAATGATAGAAACTGAAGTTAACGAAGTAGTGAAGATCATTCAGATGGGCTGTTGAGATGGACAATATAGAGTAATGTGAGAAAAAGTCTGGGGGGGGGGGGGAAACACCTTAAGGAAAAAAAACCTCATTATTTAATGCTTAACCAGAGAAAAACAAGAATTCCTTACAGAATGACAATTTAACAAAGGCTATTTTATATGAAAGTGCATCATATTATTGCCTTTCATTTGTGTTTATTTTCTCAGTCCTTGCAAATCACAAACACAAACACATACACACACACACACACACACACACGCAGAGTTCATAATTGTGGTTATGTTATAATAATACCATAAGAGCAAAAAAAAGTTTGTGAAATATTTACTATATGCCAGGTGATGTGCTAAGTGTTTCATGTACATTAAATCATTTTAATCTTCATAATGGCCTGTTCTAGTTTTTGTTGTTATCAGTAAGCCAAACCAAAACTTGGTGTTTCAAAACAACAACCATTTATTATATTTCATGATTAAGGAAATCAGGTTAAAAAGTCAGATAGGGTTAGAACTGGTGATACTGATACTCAACATGGAGTCAGCCGAGGTCACTATATGGCGTTCAGTTGGGAGATGGGCTGTTCTGAGGGGTGCCAGAGACTTAACACACATGTCAGGTGCCTTGGCCAGAATGGCTGGGAAGCTGAGTTCAACAGGTACTGGTAACCAGAGCACCTACACATGGTGTCTCCAACATGGCTGCCTAAGGGCAATCAAATTTCTTATATGATTGGCTAAGGACTCTGAGAGATAGTTTTCCAAGAGCAAGAATTCAAAAGGGGATGAGCAAAAGTTGCAGAGCATTAGATCCAGCCTCAAAAGTCCCAGAATCTCACTTCCTTTGCAGTCTATTCATTAAGAGCATCACAAAGGCCAACTCATGCTCAAAGAGATGAAAACTGGACTTCACCTCTCAAAGGAAGGGGTGGAAAAGTATTTATGTCCATCTTTAATCTATCACAGAGCTCTGGATGATAAACATGATTACCATTCTCTTTTCTAGATGAAAATGAATCCTCTGTAGTTAATAACTTGCCACAATTCCACTGCTGGTAAGTAGTTAAACCAGTAATTTAAAAATGGCAGTCCTAACTCCAGTGCTTTAGCCCTTACCTCTTGTTCTAGAAATGACTGATTATGTATCATATTTGAGGAGCTATTTTGGTTGTCAACCAGTAGGTCTAAAACAAATAGTGAAACTAAGGGATCTTGAGTGGCTCAGTGGGTTAAGTGTCTACCTTAGGTTCAGGTCATGATCCTAGGGTCCTGAGATCAAGCCCTGCGTCAAACTCCCTGCTCAGCAGTGGGTCTCCCCCTCCCTTCTGCTCCTGCTTGTGTGCTGTCTCTCGCTCTTTCTCACTCTTTCACTCTCAAATACATAAATAAAATATTTTTTAAAAATAGTGAAACAATAAAATCTTTGGTAATTTGAAAGTTGTAAAGTAAATTTTTAAAATATTTTTGTGTATAGAGCATTCATAGATTTAACAGAGGATACAAGACATACCAACATATATACAGCTCTTAAGAAGTTTATATTTTAGTGGAGAGAATGAGGGTAGCAACCTAAATATGAAATTATTAATACATATTGTGACCCAATTGCTGTAGAATAGCTATGGCCATTCAGAGGTGGAAAACAGTCTGATTTGCACTGATATTTTATATATAATATGTTCTCTGCCATGACTACCCTTCCAATCCATCACACAGCTGCATGACCACCTTTCAAGGTTTAGCCTTAAATATCACATTCTCCTGAAGGCAATCCTGTCTCCAAACTCTGTGCAAGCTCTCTGCCCTTTGCACCTCTATTATATATTGTTTACATTTATCTCAGGATACTCACCTTACCCCACTTAATATTATAGTTATATTCGCACTTGTCTCATCTCTCCTCTGTTAACTGGACCATTTGTTTTATTCATCTCTGGCTCTTCTTTAGTACATAGCACATAAGAAATGAATCAATAATTACTTATGAATTAATATTGAATTTTAATCTATTAAGGAAGTATTGACTATCCACTGAACATTTACTTTTTGGTTACTACACGTCAGAAACTAGGTACAGAAATGTTAATAAAACATGGCCCATCACTTTACAAGACTTGACAATGCAGTTATCCGTTAGATCTAAATCTAAAACTAGAGTTCCAAGGATTCACACAGAACAGTTATTGGCAATTATGACAATGTCTTGAATCCAATTTAAAGTGAGAATTACCCAACACAAATTTTAAACTTTCTTTTTTTTTTTTTTTTACATTCAGAAACATTCAGAAAATCTCAAAACAGACAGTTACTATTTTTTGTCCATTTAGGGGGAAATCTCATTCAGAAAATCTCAAAACATTCAGAAAATCTCAAGACAGGCATTTACTATTTTTTGTCCATTTAGGGGGAAAGCTCTTCCCTCATCACCAAGCCATCTTATCTGCAATTTTTTTAAAGCTCAGGGCTGAAAATAAATGTTAACATTTGATTGATAACCTCAGAATATCCACAATAAATCAATACTCTTATTAATAAAAGTATATACTTAAATCCTATTTCACCAATCTTTTGGATTTATCACTAATATATTTTATCATTAATGTACTTTATAAATTTTAAAAATCTCTTCATCAAAACTTTTAGCATGACTAATGACAATTAAATCATAATATTGTCAATTCACTATGATTTTGTCCATGAGGTTTTTTTTTCTTTTCTCATTAAATTACCAATAATAATTTTCTAAAATATTTAAAATATTAGAATATTCTAAAATATCTAGAATATTCTAAAATAATTGTCTAAAAAGTGAGGACTAAAAATTCAGGAATGTTGCATGCCTTTTGCACATAATAAATTCTTTTAGTGGGAATGATCGGCTCTAGTTTATCCTCTAAAAATCAGTCAGAACTCAAAGTGGCCCTCCGTGAAGAACAATTCCACAAATTAAACTCATCTTTCAAGCAAAAAATCTTTTTTGTGGCCATTTCCCTAATCAGAGGACTTGCTCACAGCTACTTCATGCATGCTGCTTGCTCATATCAAGGTGAAACCTCAAGAAACTCAAGAACAAATTCAGCCAAAATAAAATATAAAATGATTATAGGGCTTAAAGAGTTAATTTCCCAGAGATAGTTGAGTTTTAGCAAGGCAAACACTTCAGCCAAAACAAGTAATTTCTAATTGAGAATTTAAGCATACACTAGTAAGTGGAGATGATAGTGGGTAATGAGGGGTTTCTTTGGTCTGTTGGAGTCTTGTTACGCACAAAAATTCATGTTACATCAAAACATAAATTTGGTCAGACTATAAAATTAGAGAATAATCACTACCCTGCACAAATAGACACCATTCACTTTTCTTTCTATCTATAATGTATCTAATATCCTATCTCGGTTGAAGAATGAGTTATTAACCATAAAGAATGCCTTGTGTTTTATTTCCCTGGTAAACCTCTCATTAAAAGCTACCTGTACTCTAGGGGCACCTGGGTGGCTCAGTAGATTAAAGCCTCTGCCTTCAGCTCCGGTCATGATCCCAGGCTCCTGGGATCAAGCCCCACATTGGTCTCTCTGCTCAGTGGGGATCCTGCTTCTCCCCCCACCCCCGCCTGCCTCTCTGCCTACCTGTGATCTCTGCCTCTCAAATAAACAAATAAAATCTTTAAAACAAACAAACAAAAAAGAGCACACATTAGAAGTTATCTACTAAGCAATGCTTAAATTGAGCACTGATTCAGGAAGAAAGGAGATTTAAATGATTTTTAATCATTTTAATCATTTAAAATTATTTTAAAATGATAGTTTTGATCTACTAAGAATTTATTTTTCATTGCAGAGCTAGTAATAGAAGATGGCTTTTTTCCCTCTAAATAAAAATAACTAGAAAAAGATTCACAAGACATAGGTAAATCGTAATTTTTAATATTGCTTCCTATTCTTCTGAGATCAAATAAGTTTTTTTAAAAAGACTAGAAATGATCCTATTCAAAGAAAGATTATAATTTCTCACCATTATAGTCAGGATGTAGTAATGCACACAGTCTGCAGAAAAATAAAGGTGGTATTATTTCTCCAGTTTAAGGGTCCATACAAAAACTGTATCAATTTTGCCCTTTTCAGGGAAAAAAAAAAGTTGCCTATAATAAGGAAACCTTACCATGATCAACAGAAACAGCACACACCAAAAACTGTTAGTTGTCTACCAAAATCTATTTTCCCTTTATGCCTAGACCCAGAACTAAACAGAACGTTCCAGCTCCTTTTCATAATGAAGTCCTATGACTCTTTTTCTCCATAGAATATGTGATACATGACTCTTATGGACATAAGTCTTGGGACCATGACTATACACCCACCATGTTGTCTTTCTCCTTATTATCAGCTGGGATTTACAAAGACCCTTCCTCTACCATGCAGAGGATGGCAGCTCTAGGGGATGACAGGGCAACAGGGGAAAGAACGTGGATCTCTGAATAACTTCATAGAATAGAGCTGAGCCACTCAGTTTGAACTGTTATGTAAAAGAGAAATCAAGTTCTATTTTATTTAGCTTACTGAATCATGGTTCTCTTTGTTATAGCATCCTACTCAAACCCTAACTTGTAGAGACCAGTCATGGTCTCTACCATGAATCATGGTAGC
Organism: Martes martes; assembly: GCF_963455335.1. Classification (NCBI taxonomy): domain Eukaryota; kingdom Metazoa; phylum Chordata; class Mammalia; order Carnivora; family Mustelidae; genus Martes; species Martes martes. The sequence continues at coordinate 77,570,861 of NC_137894.1, forward strand.
TATCTAAGAAATACCAGCATGAGTACTTTTCTTCATTTTTATAAAGTAATTTCTATGCCTAACATGGAGCTTGAACTCATGACCCCAAGATCAAGAGTCACATGCTCTACTGACTGAGCCAGCCAGCTGCCCCAATTATTCTTGATCAACATAAGCCTGACTCTAACTGAGAGTGGCAAGGCATTCATATATTAAGTACAAGCTAAAAGCGAACCCCACTAATATAATCCAAATATAGAAATAATACCTAAATTCAGCTGCATATAATCAAGTTTCATGATCTGACTTTATATAAAAACTTGAAACTTCTGCATTGCTTTAGGGTACACTCTGGTGACCAAAAAAGTTAAGGCTTATTATAAAGTAACATATGATTTTTTTAATCATTTAAATAATTTTCAACAAGAAGATATTAATAACCAGTTTAGATTTCTGTTGTATCTTAGGATTTGTTTGATATATAGGTGAATTAATTCCAACCCAATTTATTATATTTCAGGAATTCCTGAAAATATCACTTCCCAACTTCCCAAAGTAATCCTTGCTTATGCAAAAAGGCCTAGACTTCTTTTAATAGAATAAAATGTCTGATAAAGCATAGATAAGATTTGAGATAATCTTCTGAGGAGTAGGAAAAACAAACTGAATTTACATCTAGTTATAAGTGATTTCAGATGTTCTTCTAAAAATAGTTCTTACTGAGGCATCTGGCAGGTTCTGTCAGTGGAGTGAGCAACTCTTGATCTTAGAGTTGTAAGTTCAAGCCCCACATTGGATGTAAGTCTCACTTAAAAATAAAATCTTTAGAGGAGAGTCAAGATGGTGGAGGAGTAGCAGACTGAGATGACATCAGGTCTCAGGAGTACAGCTAGATAGTTATCAAACCATTCTGAACACCTACAAGCCCAACAGGAGATCAAAGAGTAGAAGAGCAGCAATTCTGGAAACAGAAAATCGACCACTTTTTGAAAGGTAGGACGTGTGGAGAAGTGAATCCAAAGCAACGGGAAGATAGACAGTGGGGGGAGGGGCTGGCTTCCAGCAAACGGTTGAGCAACGGAGCACAAAATTTGAACTTTTAAAACTCTGCTCCACTGAGGGACACTGCTCCAGAGGCTAAGAGGGGGTGGAACCCTTGCGGGGACAGTGTGGTCTCAGGTCCCGCATGGTCACAGAAGGATCGGGGGTGTCTGAGTAAGCAGAGCTCGTGGTTATTAGAACAGGGAAGCTGGCTACAGAGACAGAGCTGAGGAGTAAGCTCTCAGCTTGGGGTTACCTTAAACTGTGATCCATGGCACAGTTGGACCACTGCTCTTTGAGAAGGGACCCCACAAGTGGCAGATCCAGGGAGACTCAACTTCCTTCTCTGGAAGCAGGAATCTGCTGGGTTTGGAGACTCCAAATGGGGCTGTGTGCCAGAGACAGAAACACTCGGTCATTGGCTGGGTGAACTTGGAGCGTGGCCGGAGACCAGTGAGACAGGGGTGATTGCGCACTTTTCTCCCAGGGTGCACTGAGGAGTGGGGCCCCGAGCTCTCAGCTCCTCCGGGCTGGAGACTAGGAGGCTGCCATCTTCATTCCTGTCCTCCAAAGCTCTATGGAAAGCACTCAGGCAACAAAAGCTCCGAGAGTGAACCAAACTGAGCAGATTACTCAAGCCCAGCCCCTGGCCAGGCAGCGCAACTTCGCCTCTGGCAAAGACGTTTGAGAATCACTGCAACAGGCCCCTCCCCCAGAGGATCAGCCAAGACCAAACTCACTGATCAAGGAGAATAGCAGAATTCCAGAGGAGGGAAAGCAAAGCATGGAATTCATGGCTTTCTCCCCATGATTCTTTACTCAAAGTTAATTAAATTTTGTTAATTTTATTTTTTTCTTATTCTAATTTTTTTAACTTTTCTTCTTTCCTTTTTTAACATTTTTTAGTTAGTTTATCTTAACAATACCTTTCTTTAAAAAAATCTTTTTGAAACTTCATTATTATAGTCATATTTTATCCTTCATTGTATCTAACTTTATTTTTTGTATACATATAGGGTTTTTTTTTTCTAAAAAAATTTTGGGATACAATTTCTTCTAATAGATCAAAATATACCCTAAATCTAGCACAGAGCTTTGTTCTAGTCTCCAGCCTGAGCAAATTCTCCCCACTTTCTTTTCTTTCTTTTTCCAACCAACTTATCCTACCAATTCCTTTTTTTAGATTTTTTTAAAATTTTCCTCTTTATAGTCATATTCCATCCCTTCATTGTGTTTACCCTTATTTTTGTATATATATTAGTTCTTCTTTCTTTAAAAAAGTTTGGGAGGTAGTTTCTTCTAAGAGACCAAAATACACCCAAATCAAAAGGGTGGCTCTGTTCTATTCACTAGTTTAATAATACTTTTAAAAATTTCTTTTTAAACTTCTTTTTACCCACTTTCCCCTCCCCCCATTTTGGGGTCTCTTCTAATTTGGTTAGCGTACATTTTTCTGGGGTCTTTACCACCTTTTTAGTATTTTATTCTCTCATTCATATATTCTTTTTTTTTAAGATTTTATTTATTTATTTGACAGAGACCACAAGTAGGGAGAGAGGCAGGCAGGGAGAGGAAGGGAAGCAGGCTCACTGTTGAGCAGAGAACCTGATGCAGGGCTCGATCCCAGGATGCTGGGATCATGACCTAAGACGAAGGCAGAGGCTTTATCCCACTGAGCCACCCAGGCACCCCTCGTTCATATATTCTTATCTGGATAAAATGACAAGGCAGAAAAAGTCACCACAAAAAGAAGAACAAGAGGCATTACTGAAGGCTAGGGACCTAATCAATATGGACATTGTTAATAAGTCAGATCAAAAATTCAGAATGATGATTCTCAAGGTGCTAGCTGGGCTCAAAAAAGGCAGGGAAGATATTACAGAAACTGTGTCTGGAGAAATAAAAGCCCTTTCTGAAGAAATAAAAGAACTAAAATCTAACCAAGCTGAAATCCAAAAAGCTATTAATGAGGTGTAATAAAAAATGGAGTCTCTTACTGGTAGGATAAATGAGGCAGAAGAGAGAATTAGTGATATAGAAGATCAAATGATGGAGAATAAAGAAGCTGAGCAAAAGAGGGACAAACAACTACTGGACCACAAGGGGAGAATTTGAGAGATAAGTGATACCATAAGACAAAACAATATTAGAATAATTGGGATTCCAGAAGAAGAAGAAAGAGAGAGAGGGGCAGAAAGTATATTGGAGTGAATTATTGTAGAGAACTTCCCTTATACGACAAAGGGAACAAGCATCAAAATCCAGGAGGCACACAGGACCTCCCTCAAAATCCATAAGAATAGGTCCACACCCCATCATCTAATAGTGAAACTTATAAGTCTTAGTGACAAAGAGAAAATCCTGAAAGCAGCCCAGGACAAGAAGTCTGTAACATACAATGGTAAAAATATGATTGGCAGCAGACTTATCCACAGAGACCTGGCAGGCCAGAAACAACTGGCATGATATATTCAGAGTACTAAATGAGAAAAACATGAAGCCAAGAATACTATATCCAGCTAGGCTATTATTGAAAATAGAAGGAGAGATAAGTTTCCAGGACAAACAAAAATTAAAAGAATTTGTAAACACCAAACCAGCCCTACAGGAAATATTAAAAGGTGTCCTCTAAGCAAAGAGAGAGCCTAAAAGTAGTAGATCAGAAAGAAACAGAGACAATATACAGTAACAGTCACCTTACAGGCAATACAACGGCACTAAATTCATACCTCTCAATAGTTACCCTGAATGTAAATGGGTTAAATGCCCCAATCAAATGACACAGGGTATCAGAATGAATGAAAAAATAAAACCCATCAAAATTCTGTCTACAACAAACTCATTTTAGACCGAAAGACACCCCCAGATTTAAAGTGAGGGAGTGGGAAACAATTTACCATGCTAATGGACATCAAAAGAAAGCTGGGGTAGCAATCCTTATATCCAATCAATTAGATTTTAAGCCAAGGACTATAATAAGAGATGAGGCAGGACATATATAATACTCAAAGGGTCTGTCCAACAAGAAGATATAACAATTTTAAATATCTATGCCCCTAACATTGGACCAGTCAACTATATAAACCAATTAATAACAAAATCAAAGAAACACATCGACAATAATGCAATAATAGTAGGCAACTTAACACCGCCCCTCACTGAAATGGACAGATCACCTAAGCAAAAGATCAACAAGGAAATAAAGGCCTTAAATGACACACTGGACCAGATGGACATCACAGATATATTCAGAACATTTCATCTCAAAGCAACAGAATATGCATTCTTCTCTAGTGTACATGGAACATTCTCCAGAATAGATCACATCCTGGGTCACAATTAGGTTTCAACTGGTACCAAAAGACTGGGATCATTCCCTGCATACTTTCAGACCACAATGCTCTGAAGCTAGAACTCAATCACAAGAGGAAAGTTGGAAAGAACCTAAATACACGGAGGCTAAAGTGCATCCTACTAAAGAATGAATGGGTCAACCAGAAAATTAAAGAAGAATTAAAAAAATTCATGGAAACAAATGATAATGAAAACATGACTGTTCAAAATCGGTGGGACACAGCAAAGGCAGTCCTGAGAGGGAAATATATAGTGATACAAGCCTTTCTCAAAAAAACCAAGAAAGGTCTCAAATACACAACTTAACCCTAAACCTAAAGGAGCTGGAGAAAGAACTGCAAAGAAAGCCTATACCCAGCAGGAGAAGAGAAATCATAAAGATCAGAGCAGAAATCAATGAAATAGAAACCAAAAGAATAGTAGAACAAATTAACAAAACTAGGAGCTGGTTCTTTGAAAGAATTAATGAGATTGATAAACCCCTGGCCAGACTTATCAAAGAGAAAAAAGAAGGGACCCAAATAAGTAAAACCATGAATGAAAGAGGAGAGATCACAACCAACACCAAAGAAATACAAACAATTATAAGAACATATTATGAGCAACTATACACCAGCAAATTTGACAATCTGGAAGAAATGGATGCATTCCTGGAGACATACAAACTATCACAACTGAACCAGGAAGAAATAGAAAACCTGAACAGACCTATAACCAGTAAGGAGATTGAAACAGTCATCAAAAATCTCCCAACAGAGAAGATATTTGCAAATGACATATCAGATAAAGGGCTAGTATCCAAAATCTATAAAGAGCTTAGCAAACTCAACACCCAAAGAACAAATAATCCAGTCAAGAAATGGGCAGAGGACATGAACAGACATTTCTGCAAAGAAGACATCCAGATGGCCAACAGACACATGAAAAAATGCTCCACATCACTCGGCATCAGGGAAATACAAATCAAAACCACAATGAGATACCACCTCACACCAGTCAGAATGGCTAAAATTAACAAGTCAAGAAATGACAGATGCTGGCGAGGATGCGGAGAGAGGGGAACCTTCCTACACTGTTGGTGGGAATGCAAGCTGGTGCAACCACTCTGGAAAACAGTGTGGAGGTTCCTCAAAAAACTGAAAATAGAGCTACCCTATGACCCAGCAATTGCACTAACTGGGTATATATCCTAAAGATATGAATGTGGTGCTCCGAAGGGGCACGTGCACTCGAATGTTTATAGCAGCAATGTTCACAATAGCCAAACTATGGAAAGAACCTTGATAAAGAAGATGTGGTATAGGGCGCCTGGGTGGCTCAGTGGGTTAAGCCGCTGCCTTCAGCTCAGGTCATGATCTCAGGGTCCTGGGATCAAGTCCCGCATCGGGCTCTCTGCTCAGCAGGGAGCCTGCTTCTCCCCCGCCGCCTTCTCTCTGCCTGCCTCTCTGCCTACTTGTGATCTCTCTCTGTCAAATAAATAAATAAAATCTTTAAAAAAAAAAAAAAAGAAGATGTGGTATATATACACAATGGAATACTATGCAGTCATCAAAAGAAATGAAATCTTGCCATTTGCGACGACGTGGATGGAACTAGAGGGTATTACGCTCAGCAAAATAAATCAATCAGAGAAAGACAACTATCATATGATCTCTTTGATATGAGGAAGTGGAGATGCAATGTGGGGGGTTGGGGGAGGTAGGAAAAGAAAAAAATGAAAAGATGGGATTGGGAGGGAGACAAACCATAAAAGCCTCAATCTCAAAAAACATACTGAGGGTTCCTGGGGGGAAGGGGGGACAGGAGAGGGTGGTGGGGATATGGACATTGGGGAGGGTATGTGCTATGATGAGTGCTGTGAAATGTGTAAACCTGGCAATTCACAGACCTGTACCCCTGGGGATAAAAATACATTATATGTTTATTAAAATAAATAAATTAATTTTTTTAAAAAATCTCCCAACAAACAAGAGCCCAGGGCCAGAGGGCTTCCCAGAGAAATTGTACCAAACATTTAAAGAAGAATTAATATCTATTCTCCTGAAACTGTTCCAAAAAATAGAAATGGAAGGAAACCTGCCAAACTCATTTTATGAGGCCAGCATTACCTTGATCCCAAAACCAGACAAAGACCCCATCAAAAAAGAGAATTATAGACCAATATCCTTGATGAACACAGATGCGAAAATTCTCACCAAAATACTAGCCAATAGGATCCAACAGTACATTAAAAGAATTATTCACCACAACCAAGTGGGATTTATTCCAGGGCTGCAAGATTGGTTCAACATCCACAAATCAATCAATGTGATACAATACATTAATAAAAGAAAGAACAAGGACCATATGATACTCTCAACAGATGCTGAAAAAGCATTTGACAAAGTACAGCATCCTTTCTTGATCAAAACTCTTCAAAGTGTAGGGATAGAGGGTACTCAATATCATCAAAGCCATCTATGAAAAACCCACAGTGAATATCATTCTCAATGGAGAAAAACTAAGAGCTTTTCCGCTAAGGTCAGAAACATGGCAGGGATGTCCTTTACCACCACTGCTATTCAACATAGTACTAGAAGTCCTAGCCTCAGCAATCAGACAACAAAAAGAAATTAAAGGCATCCAAATTGGCAAAGAAGAAGTCCAACTGTCACTCTTTGCAGATGATCTGATACTTTATGTGGAAAACTGAAAAGACTCCACTCCAAATCTGTTAGAACTTGTACAGGAATTCAGTAAAGTGTCAGGATATAAAGTCAATGCACAGAAATCAGTCGCATTTCTTTACACTAACAACAAGAGAGAAGAAAGAGAAATTAAGGAGTCAATCCCATTTACAATTGCACCCAAAACCATAAGATACCTAGGAATAAACCTAACCAAAGAGGCAAAGAATCTGTACTTAGAAAACTATAAAGTACTCATGAAAGAAATTGAGGAAGACACAAAGAAATGGAAAAATGTCCCATGCTCATGGATTGGAAGAACAAATATCGTGAAAATGTCTATGCTACCTAAAGCAATCTACACATTTAATGCAATCCCTATCAAAATACCATCAATTTTTTAAATTTCAATTTTTTTTAAGATTTTATTTATTTATTTGTCAGAGAGAGAGTACACACAAGCAGGCAGAGAGGCAGGCAGAGGCAGCGAGAGAAGCAGGCTCCCTGTTGAGCAAGGAGCCCGATGTGGGACTCGATCCCAGGACCCTGGGATCATGACCTGAGCAGAAGGCAGTGGCTTAACCAACTGAGCCACCCAGGCATCTCAAAATTTCAATTTTTTAAAAAAGAATAATTTTGCTGGAGCTGCTAAAATATATGTTTTGGTGAGCCTGACAGTTACAAGCTCACAATGAACAGCTCTGGTGCCATGGTTTCTTGAGGTCCTCTGGTCAGATATTTAATCTCCCTGTGATCTCTACAACCAAGGGGAAATTGGACCACTGCTCCACAATAGAGGTAAGGAAGAGCATGCCTAAAATACAGGAGATTCTTTAGGGCATCTCTTAGTATTATCATGCCTGTGATTAAGGTCAATGGAAAATTACAAGCTATTCCAGATAGGATTATGAATAGCCCAGATCCTTCAGGAATGAAGGTTTGGGTCACCCTACCAGTAAAGAACCATGACCAACTGAGGTGTTCACTGAAGGCAAAGGGAATGCAAAATGGGTAGTAGAAAAAAGTAGCTATAAATACCAGTTATGACCATATGACCAGCATCAGAAACAAGGAATACAATGGTCATGGGAATTTCTTTCTAATGTTGTTATAAATAAGTTTCTGTGTATATAAGCACCTATTAAGCAAATAACCTTGTTTTCTTTCCTCTCATATTTCTTTGTCATGTAACATAGAATTTCTTGATTTTATATCAGTGTTTAAGTATTCTTAATTTTATTTCATGGTATTTAAGTTACGGTTTTGAGGAGAAGAGTATATATCACTCAAGGACTTTACTCCCTCTTCCAGAGAAGAGATTCAGCATTTTCAGTTACATACAGAATTGTTATATCATGTAAAGTGGAATTATGACCTTGTTAATGTCTTATTTGGAGTTTAAGTATCATTTAAGAAGTTGCATACAAATACCAAATTGACAGGTATTTGTGATGGTTAATTTTATGTGTCAGTTTGATTGAGCTAAGGGATGCCCAGATACCTGGTAAAACATTATTTATGGGTATGTCTGTGAGGGTGCCTCTGGAAGAAATTAGCATTTGATCAGTAGACTGAGCAAAGGCAAAGAAGATCCCCCTCATCAATGCAGGAGGGCATCATCCAATACATTGAGGGCCTACATAGAATAAAAAAGCAAAGGAAGGGTAAATTTGCTCTATGCACCTGGTTCTGACCACTGAACTTAGACTGAATTATACCGCAAGATTGCTGGGCCTCCACTTTACTGTTAGAAAATCCTAGGACTTCTCTCTATATATAATTGTGTGAACCAACTTATATTATAAATATAAATAAGATTCATGTATTTTACTCATAAAAATAAAATAAAATCTTTGAAAAATATAAAAATAAATTAAAAGAATAAAAATAGTTTTACTGAAAGATAGGGTACATGAAAAGTAGAAAGGAGGGGTGCCTGGGTGGCTCAGTCCTTAAGCGGCTGCCTTCGGCTCAGGTCATGATCCCAGGGTCCTTGGATGGAGCCTTGCATGGGGCTCTCTACTCAGAGGGAAACCTGCTTCTTCCTCTCCAACTTCCCCTGCTTGTGTTCCTCTCACTGCCTCTCTCTCTCTCTCTCTCTCTCTCTGTGTCAAATAAATAAATAAATAAAATCTTTTTTTAAAAAAAGCAGAAAGGAAAGAGGTATTTTTTAGGAAGAAAAGATATAACTCATCTACTTTTCAATTCTGTATAGAACTGACTACAGCAAATAATGATAGTAAAAATAAAAGAAATCAAAAGATAGACTAAATAATCAGCCATAGACAGGAGGGACACAGCACTGTTAACAGTGCTGTGTGATTATATCTATAGGTAGGAATCAGTATTATGTGGTAATTAATTACTATGTTTTTTCTAGGATTCATGCCAGGAAATCAGTCTCCCTAAAATTCACTCCACTTTCTCATTGATAAAAGAAATCATTTTGTTAAATTGACAATAATCTAGGATACTTAACATCTCTAAGCTAGCTTCCTCATCTATAAAATAACAAAAATAATACCTACATTATAAACTCATTTTTAGGTTAAAGAAAATTATATATGTGGAATGCCAACACAATTCCTACCATTCAGCGGGAATTCAATAATTTTTTTTGTTTGTTTTCACTCTTTCATTGTTATATAAAAGGTAAAGTTCTTCAGGTACTTCCTTTGCCTAAGCCAAATACCAGAAGCCAGGAAAAGGTATTATATAATTACTACAAATATACTAACCTTGCATTGCCAACTTTCCATTATCATAACAGCTAACATTCGAAGAATACTTACAATTTTATGCCACAATCTTTAAAAGGTTTTATAGATACACAAACTGAAATTCAGATAGATTAAGAAACTTCCAAATATTACACAGCTAATAATTTGAAAAGTTGCCATTTTCACTTAGGGAATTAACCTCTAGTGCCCATACCTTTAATCAATATGTTGTACTGTCTCTCGATTTTGTTTTCATAATATCTGCCTGGATATAAAATTGCATATTATTTTCATATTTACTGTCTAACAGTTCTTGAAAACACCCACTCTGACCTATCTCCTTATAAACCCTATATTATACATAGCCTTCTTTTCATAATTTTCATTTCATTATATTATTGGCCTTAGTGTGTTTTAAAAATATTTCCTCAGTTAATCTGAGACAACTTTCTTTTTTTATTTTTTTAAGATTTTATTTATTTATTTGACAGACAGAGATCAGAAGTAGGCAGAGAGGCAGGCAGAGAGAGAGGAGGAAGCAGGCTCTCCACAGAGCGGAGAGCCCGACACCGGGCTCAACCCCAGGACCCCGGAACCATGACCCGAGTGGAAGGCAGAGGCTTTAACCCACTGAGCCACCCAGGCGCCCCTGAGACATCTTTCTTATGATAACTTTCTTATGATAATGAAAAAGGGACTTAGAAATTATTAAACATTAGAGCATAAGGGGGTTTTAAAAAGTTTGACTCTTGGGTGAGTCAGTCAGTTAAGATATAACTCTTGATTTTGTCTCAGGTCATGAACCCCAGGTCATGTGGGAAGTCTGCTCATCTCCCTCTCCCTCTGTCCCTCCCCCTGCTCTTTCTCTCAAATAAATAAATCTTTTACAAAAGTGTTGACTCTTGCTTCTAGATCGTACATGACTCTTAACCATTTAGAACATACTAAATGGTGAGCATTTAAATCTCTTAGTTGCTCTACCTAACCCATTATCTTCTTTAATTTATGACTTTTCACAGTAATCTCCAAACCTCCTGAATTCAAGTCAATGTTATTTCTGCTATGAAATCTTTCTTCTCTTACAATTTTGCAGAACTGTACATTATTCCAGGAAAATATTGTCTTAATGAACAGTGGCATCCCCTATTTGCATAGCAAATTAAAATTAAACAAAAATTAAACAAAAGAAAAGTAGAAATAGATTTTAATTATAAGCTATGACACATTTTATTTTAACATTTCAAAGATTATCACTACATTATTTTCTTGCTTCCACTGTTGTTTTTTTTCTTTTTAGAGAAAATAGCTGATAATCTTATCTTGTCTTTATTAGGTCCTTGAAAAGTAATATGTCTTTTATTTTTTTTCTAACTGCCTTTAAGATTTTCTTTTTATTTGTGGTTTTCAGAAGGTTTATCACAATTTGCATAGGTATACTTTTTGTTTTCTTTTGTATTGAATTTATTTTGTTTGGATTCTTAACACTTCTTGCCTTGATATTTTTAATGAATGTTGGAAATTTCTTCTATACCATCTCTTTACTTCCTCATCTTCACTCTGATCTTTCTCCTTTAGATCAGATCCTCACAAAGTCTTCTTTCCTCCCTGCCTCTAATCCATAAATGTATCTCCCTCACATAATCATACTACTTTCACAATTAAAACACTCAATGCCTGTAAGATAAAGTCTGAAGTTCTCAATAAATGTATCTATAAGGCCCTCGTGATGTAATAATGCTTTCCACTAATGGAGAGATAACAGACCAGTTCCTCTGAGTTGAAAGATATGAGATCTTAAAGTACAAAATGGCAGGCTGAATTATTGTAATTAAGATCTCCACCTAGAGAAGATCCTAAAAGCTTCAAAAATTAAAAACAAGTTATCTAAAAAAGAGTGAGAATGGGTTGATTTAGACTTATCACCAACACTGAATGCTAAGAAGATAGATCAATGTCTTCTACTTTACAGAGAAAATTTTTTGACTCTAGAATGATGTACCCAGTCCAATCTCTCCACCTCTCTCTGTCTCTCTCTCTCTCTCTCACTCACTCACACACACACAGAGTGAGAGCAGAATAAAGGCTTTTGCCTATATGATATGTACTTATCACATACTTCTTCTTAGTTACTTTATGATGCTGACTAGAAAAATAAATGACAAAAAGAGAGAGAGAAAGAGGAAGAGGAGAGATGGGGTTTAGAAATTACAGATTCCACCCAGGAAAGCACTAGAGGAAATGACTAGAGAGAGGCTATACCTCAGTCCTAGAAAGCAACTGATTCAGACAAGAGTGGGATTATCTATGGTTCCAGGAGGAAGACATTTGGGAAAAGATCTCAGTTTGAGAAGATATGGGAAAATACATGAAAATGCATATTACCTTTTCAAAAACAAGATAAGTCAACTGCTAACCCAAAGCATGGGGGTGGGGGGTAGAGATAAAGCTTTGTAAAAAGCCATGACTCAAATGTGGAGAAAATACATCTTTGGCATGTTTTTAAATAATTGATAGTTAAAAGAGAATCTATTTCATAATAGCACAGTATCTGACCCAGCATTGTCATAGAAATGTAAACTTCCAGAGTCAATTAATGCACAAAGAGTGCAAAACTTGATTACATCTCATATCAAATTACAAATAACAATCATAACAAAATAAAAATAATAGGGTAGTTGATAAGTAGTGGAGAGTGATAAAGGTCAAAAGATGAAAGAAACCATAGAGGGGATATTATCACCTCTTAACAATGTATCAGGTCATTATTTGTTATCACAAAAGTAACCCATAGCAGTAATAAAATGATAAGTAACACTAAAAGACACCAAGGAGATCTAATCATATAATTTAGTAATATGGAGGAACCACCAAAGAAATGGAAACAAAAATATTTAAAAGAGCTTGCCCATAGGAAGCAAATTAGCTGTTGAATAGAATGGTTCTGTTTCTTTGATTACAAAATCTTCTAAATCATTTTATTATTGTTACATGTCCATGTATCCAATTTATAATTATATTCCAGATTTTTTTGAAGAGAGATCTTAGTGGCATTAGGGGTTCCAGAAAGCCTTCCATAAATCTGAAAATCCAAACTCCGTGTTTCCATGGTACCCAATGCATATCCTCCAACTATTTTTTTAAGTAAGCTCTACACTCAACATGGAGCTTGAACCCACAACCTCAAGTTCAAGAGACACATGCTCTACTGACAGAACCATCCAAGTGTCCCCAAATTGAGTAATCTATATTAAAGTCAATATTTCAATCCATGTATGGAAATTAATATAGATATTCACATATTCATGAGATACTGAATCCCTTCCTCACCTCACTGCATATTTTAACTTTGTAATGACAGCAAATGGAATAGAGATCATGTAAAGCCACGTTTCCAAACCCTTAGTATTTAACTGACACTGCAAAAAAATTTTAATTATAATGTAATATTCAAAATTCTCACACTTACAATTTAAAAATAAATCAGAAGTTGGTTCTAAGTCTACCTCGTTTTAAATCAACTTACCAAGTTCAAAAATGTTAATATCACTCACTAACTCACAGCATGCCACTATCAGCCTTAATTTGGTATTATTTCATAGAAATGTTGCAATTACAATTTAGTCCACATTGATCAGCAAAAGTTAAAGGGCAAAATTAATTAATGGAAATAGTAAAGGGCAAAAAATTAATATGATGACACATCTAAAATGCTTAGAGTAAGAGAGGCACTGTTATTTTGAGATTATCCACATTGATTTGCAAAAGAACAGAAGGAGAAATCTGTGAATAAAACTGAATATCAACACACTAAATTATATGTCAGTGTTTTAAAAAATAATTATAAAAAATGACAGCACATTATAGATTTGAAATTTCTGACTAATAGACCTAACAATGACCAAAGGCATTACAAATAAGCGTGAAGAAAATGTACAGCAGCTGCATTAAAACCATGCCTTCAAGTTGATGTGTGGATTTATATCAAAACCTCATATAAAAAATATGACTTATTTTTTTACTAAAATGTAAGACAAGTTTTAGATACTCTATAAAGTATGCAGTATTTTTTAAGTTGTCAAGATTTTCTGGTGGCATTTATTTTGAATACTTAAGGAACAGTATAATATTCAAGCAATTAATTCAATATACTTGTAGAATATATGACGACTTTAGATCAATCTAAGTAAGTAGTGGGGGACAATGAATATTCTTACTTTGGGGGGAGAGGTTGTGTGACTTTCAGAGTTCCAATATAAATCAAATCCAGAAACAAAATCAGAGTATCACATTTGCTTTTTATATACCTCTATCACTCACATCTCACTTGCTCTTGAGAATAAATTTCAAAGTTAGACCTGGCAGGTGTTTTGAACTCCATTTCAGATAGAAGGAACATGAGAAAGATTAGAATGAGAAGCCTTACATCATACAGTTATTAAGTAACAGAGGGGACTCTAGGATTTAAGAATTCCAATATTCAATGCTCTTCCCACTAAATGTTGGATTCCAGTCCTTGTAAGCTACTAAAACACATATATCCTATCTGGTCCCAATTAAGAGTCATTTTGTAAAATACTGAAAATGAGCCATTTTCAACCTAAGTAATTTTTAAAGCCTCTCCCACTTCTTCATTCCAGGAAATGGCTCACCACAAGTAGAGTAAATGGGAGAAAAGATAGAAGCTTCATAGAACAGCTACGGGAATATTTTACACCTGCCCAATAAAGCAGTTAGGAGTGATAGTGGGTTCTAATAGGTTATGAAAGAAGTCTAAGAAACACATTTTTACAAGCTATATTTTAAAAGCTACCTACAATATCTTTATGTTTAAAATGATCCTTTTGATCAATTTGAGGAAACACAAATGTAACCGTGTATCATTTTAAAATTGTGTGTGTGTGTGTGTGTGTGTGTGTGTGTGTAATTTTTGGTTGTATTTACTTGACTTGGTTATAGTTATATCTCTATGAAAGAACATATTTGACTTTTACCCCAACACATTTTTTTAACTACATTCTAGAAATATTAGAACAAAACAAATTCTTATTTCAGACTGAGTTGTAAGCTATCTGGTATCTTTGATTCAATATGTACTGGTGCCCTAAGATCCATGTAACCCATCCATGCCAGTAAGTAGGCAAACATCTAGACTGTGTTTTTTCATCCCTATGGGTTTTAGTATTAATATTTGAGATCTACTGAAGCATTCCAAAGTCATAAACGCACAATCCATATGTGGTGAGCAGTAAAAACAGATTCTTTTCTGCATTTGGGGAATGGTTTATTATAGAAAAATAGAAACCATTAGAGGGAAAGTGTGTTCTTGTTTCCCAGAGTAAAGGTAGCAGTTTGATTTAAAAAACAAAACAAAACAAAACAAAAAAAACTTCTGACCTGAAACAATGAAATTCCCTAGTGGAAATAAATAGCCCCTTCAATCAAGACAGTTTCAAAAAAACGAGCTTTGTAATCATCAAAAGGCAGACAACGTGACTACCTCAAGAGAGACACTAGCCACATGTTGTGAGTTCCATGGGAGAAGAGTAGCAGCAATGGAAAGTCAGGGTTTAGAATTAAAACCGGAACAGAAGAGCAAATGTGACAGAAAGGCACCCCAGGGCTTCTTAACACAAGGAAAATCCAAAAACTACATTGTAAATATGGTGTTCAGAGAGAACTGGGAAGACAGAGTGAACATCAAGATTTAAACAGTAATTAAATCATATCCTAGTCCTAGAGCACAGAGACTTGGGATTGACACCAATCTCCACCAACCATACCTGCTCTCCGATTAGTTACATAACCTCAGTTTTCTCACCTGTAGTCTAGGGTGAAAAATGATCAAAGAAATAATAAAATCATTTACTTTATGGGTGCCACAGTTTAAAAAGAGATAACAAAACAGTTATTTAACACAGTGTACTCACTAAAAAGCAGCCACTGGCATTATTAATATAGCAGGAAATCACTGAGTCCCTTGTGGCTTAATAAGAAATATGACACAAGAAACCCAGGAAAAGGACAAAACACTGACTTACCCCTAAGAGGCGGTTGTAGCCATACAATAGTGATTGAGAGCATGGATTTAAGAACCAATTGCCTGACACTCTTACATACCAGGAAAGGTAGGGCAAATTCCTTAGTCTCTGTGCCTCAGTTTCCTCATTTATAGACAAAGAACCACAAAACAACAACAATATGGAATTGTTATGAACATAGAGTTAAATTGGTCTCAAAGCTCTTAGATTAGTGACCGGCATTTATTGTCTTTAACAAATAAGTAAAGAATATCAATGCCTTTAAGAAGAGAAATTGTGATCAAAATTTATGAATATTTCTTAATTGTTATTCTCACTTAGCATACTTCATAAATTTATTTTTGGAGATTAGACACAGTGTGATTTATTCTTTTTTTTTAAGATTTTATTTATTTGACAGACAGAGATCACAAGTAGGCAGAGAGGCAGGCAGAGAGAGAGAAGCAGGCTCCCCGCTGAGCAGAGAGCCCAATGTAGGGCTTGATCCCAGGATGCTGGGATCATGACCTGAGCCAAAGGCAGAGGCTTTAACCCACTGAACCACCCAGGTGCCCCGTGTGATTTATTCTTTAGTATCTTTTCCATTACTTTTGGTGGAACTAAGACCATAATATATTCCTCCTAAGTGCACCAGGCTATTTCACTAACATATTACCTAAGACCTTTTTTTTTTCTTTTTTTAAAATTGTATTTTATTTAAACTCATTTAATTAACATACAATGTATCATTAGTTTCAAAGATGGAGTTCAGTTATTCATCAGTTGCATATAACACCCAGTGCTCCTGTGGTGCATAAACAACAAATGCTAGAATGCTGAAAAGAAATAAAATAAAATAAAAAAATAACACCCTGTGCTCATTACATCACATGTTCTTCTTAATGCCCGTTATCACCCAGTTACCCCATCCCCCACACCCACTTCCCCCTCAGCAACCTCAGGTTGTTTCCTATAGTTCAAAGTCTCTTATGGGGGTGCCTGGGTGGCACCTGTGCCTTCGGTTCAGGTCATGATCTCAGGGTCCTGGGATCAAGCCCCGCATTGGGCTCTCTGCTCAGCAGGGAGCCTGCTTCCCCCTCTCTCTCTGCCTGCTCCTCTGCCTACTTGTGATATCTCTCTCTCTGTCAAATAAATAAAATCTTTAAAAAAAAAAAGTCTCTTATGGTTTGTTTCCCTCTCTGATTCTATCTTATTTTATTGTTCCCTCTCTTCCTTTATGATCCTGCTTTGTTTCTTAAATTCCACATATGAGTGAAATCACATGATAATTATCTTTCTGATTGACTTATTTTGCTTAGCATAATACCCTCTAGTTCCATCCACATCATTGCAAATGGTAAGATTTCAATTTTTGATGGCTGAGTAATATTCCATTGTATGTATATACCACATATTCTTTATCCATTCATCTGTCAATGGACATCTGGGCTCTTTCCATAGTTTGGCTATTGTGGACATTGCTGCTATAAACATTAGGGTGCAGGTGACTCTTCAGATCACTATGTTTGTGTCCTTTAGGTAAATACCTATCAGTGCAATTGCTGTGTCATAGGGTAGCTCTATTTTTAACTTTTTGAGGAACCTCTGGACTGTTTTCCAGAGTGGCTGCACCAGCTTGCATTCCTACCAAGTGTGTAGGAGGGTTCCCCTTTCTCTGCATCCTCACTAACATCTGTTGTTTCCTGACTTGTTAATTTTAGCCATTCTGACTGGTGTGACATAGTATCTCATTGTGGCTCTGATTCGTATTTCCCTGATGCCGAGTGAGGTTGAGCATTTTTTTAATGTGTCTGTTGGTCATTTGTATGTCTGGAGAAAGGTCTGTTCATGTCTTCTGCCCATTTCTTGACTGGATTATTTGTCTTTTAGGTGTTGAGTTTGGTAAGTTCTTTATAGATCTTGGATTCTAGCCCTTTATCTGGTATGTCATTTGCAAATATCTTCTCCCATTCTGTTGGTTGTCTTTGTTTTTTTTTCAACTGTTTCCTTTACTATGCAAAAGCTTTTTATCTTGATGAAATCCCAGTGGTTCACTTTGGCCTTTATTTCCCACCTAACACCTTTTATTAAAAAATTAAGTAATCTCTACACCCAACGTGGGTCTCAAACTCATGACCCCAAGATCAAGAATCCCATGCTCTTCCTGTTGAACCAGTCAGGCACCCCAACATTTTTTTTTGGCATTACTACAAATAATTTAAGGCAAATGCATAATCCTTTCTTTTCAAAAATGTGCTCTGATGGAAGTTTCCTTAAATTTCCTCCAAGATTATAACTTGCCTGCATTAAAAGCATCAAAGTCCCTCTTACTGTCAAACTGCAGTCTATCAACCCATTGGTAGTTGATACATCACTTAGAAGGCCCCAACCAGTAAATTTTTAAATAGAATACAATATAATAGAAAATATCAAAGTGCATCACAAGTAATGGTATAATTCTATAAATCTTTTCAGTTGCACAGGTGTGTGTATGTAGACATATGTATCTGTGATCAGTTTATGATGTAAACTGTGTGTCTCATAAACAACTGTGTTGGCCTCATAAATTGAATATGGAAGTTTTCCTTCTTCTTATACTTTTTGGAAAAGTTTGAAAATAGTAGGTAGTATCTCTTCTTTAAGTGTTTGGTAGAGTTCACCTGTGAAGCTGTGTGGTCCTAGACTTTTTGTTTGTTGGGAGTTTTTTGATTACTGATTCAGTTTCATTGTTAGTTATCAGTCAATTCAAATCCTCTATTTCTTTCTGATTCTGTTTAGGTAGGTTATATGTTTCTGGGATTTTATCCATTTCTTCTAGGTTGTCCAGTTTGTTGGCATATATGTGTTCCTCACTATGGGTTTAGAGAAGAGCATTTTCTCTAAGAGATAGTAACATTGAAAATTTGACCCAACTGGAATTAGTATACAAAAGTAATTAATGGATGACTCAGTAGGAATGAACCCCTCACAGGCAGTTTTTTTTTTACTTTTTTTTTTTAAGATTTTATTCATTATTTATTTGACAGAAATCACAAGTAGGCAGAGAGGCAGGCGGGGGGGGGCAGGGAGCAGGCTCCCCACCGAGCAGGGAGCCCGATGCAGGGCTCGATCCCAGGACCCTGAGATCATGACCTGAGCCGAAGGCAGAGGTTTTAACCCACTGAGCCACCCAGGCGCCCCTCACATGCAGTTTTTAGTGGAGGAAACCAGAGAGAACAGAAAATTATGATACATGGGTATGCCCCATGAAATTGAGAGGGAGACTGCACTGGGCAACATGGAACAACCATAAGGCAGCACAGGGTGCTGAGCTGAGTTGAGGAAGCTAAGTCACAGAGAGAAATAATGATGGGAGTGAATAATAAATTTAAACTTTGTTTTACAGCTTTGTCCAGAGATCCTCCCTCCATGTCTACCTCTGTACATCTAGATATAAAACAAAGATATTAATTCCTGCCCTTTCTTCCCTCCTAGGTGTACCAGTGGATCCAGAAACTGTGGACATGCTTTGAGTTTGTCGAAATAAATCATTGCAATGAGAGTTACTTTTAGCCCACCAGGAGCTAGAGATTATGATCACTTGACCTCCCCCTAACACTTTATGGAGTATAGCCTTGAGATCTTCACAATACCAAATTTTTAAAAAGGCTTGTAATATATTAATCTATTCTAAGAATTTACCACAGTAATGACAGGTCATTAATATGTACTTCTTACTTTTCACTCCTGCCTGATATACTCTTTTCCCTTCTTACCAGCTTGAATTCCAAGACCAATCATTACAATCACTTCTTTTTTTATCCCAACTCCCTCCCCTCCCTCACTTCATATTCATTTTGGCTGAATCACAATACTGGTCATACATACTCTTCTGGAACTTCTGCAACCAACATGACTAGAAAAAACATATAGCCTGTAAAATGGTCTCATTTAATTAAGTCATGAACATCAATCTCAGCTCCATAAGGCTTCCTGGCAATCATATTACATTTGACTAGTCAGTTTGCTCTCCAGCTGTCCCGTATAAGCATTTCATACCCTGTCCTTCCTTCTCACACTTCATAAAATCCCACTATCAGTCTTAGCTGACTTTGCTTCTTAGTTCATTGAATTTAAGCAATCCGAGGAGAATATCCACAATTTTCTCTACCCATGTACTTTGCTGTTCTTCCTATAAGGAAGGATGGCTATTGGTACTCCCATCTAAGCACAATCCTTCCCATCTTGGGCTTTGATCTCATCTCACTTCCCCATTCAAGGACAAGCCTTCAGCAATTCCTTCCTTTTTCTCCTGTATCATCAAATGCTTTCTTTATACTGTATCACTTCCATCAGCAATTAAAGATACTTTTTCTTTTTAAACACAAGCAATCAAAAACCCTTTCTCAGATCCACATTCCCCCAACTAATGCCTCTTCTATCATTTCTCTTTTAGCAAAACTGCTCAATAAATTGTCTACACTCTATCTCAAATTCCTCTATTTCCATTCATTTTTAATTATCACTTAAGGGACTTTCATCTTCACCATTCTATGAATCTGTTCCCCTCATGGTCACCAATGACCTCCATTGTGCTAAGACAAATCAGTTTTCTGTTTTTATCTTACTGGACCCATCAGCAGCACTTGATATAATTGACTACCCATATTCCTTTCTTGGCTTCTACGACACTGTGTGCTCTTGGTTTTTATCTAACATCAGCTACTGCTTTTTCTCACTCTCCTATTCATTCTCCCCTTTCCCCCAGCTTTTACTATTAGAGTCTGAGGGACTCAGTTCTTGGTCTTCTTCTCTATTTACTACTCCCTTTGTGATCTCATCTAGACTTACTGGCTTTAAATGTCTTCTATTTGTGTTAAAACTCACAAATGTGTATCTCCAGTCCAGAACTAATTATGAAGTCCAGACTCACATATCTGTCATTTGACATTTCTACTTGGATGTCAACTACACATCTTAAACTTAACATAACCAAAACCAATAATCTGATGTCATGTCCAAATATGATGCCCCAAAGTCTCATTTTCAGTAAACCGAAACTCTAGTTTCCCCATTGTTCAAGCCAGAAGTTTTCTAATCAATGCTAACAATGTTGATACCTCTCTTTCTTTCACATCTCATATTTATCCCATCAGGCAAATCTATCAACCCTACCTTCATAATACCTACAAAACACAAACTTTTTTTTAAGTTTAGATATTTTGTTTTCAACCTTTATCTACCAAAATTATTTGCCATACTTGAAAAAAAAAAACTATAAATCACATACAGGAAATGCTATGAAAATAAGGAGCCAAGTCTTAAAGAACATATTTTCTTCCCTTATCCTGCTTCTAAACTTGACTTTAAAAATTAATATGGTTAGCAAATGTCTGCACCCTACAGATGGAACATTTAACAGCAAGACCAAATAGACAAATGCTCACCACCTGCCCATGCCCTCTTGCAATCATTCAGGACTAACTTAACAAAGCAACCAAAATACAGTGTTTAGTTAAAAGAATTAGATCACCCTACTTATTCACCATATTCTGGTCAAAAGGGCCGAAAACAACAGGACTGTGTCTGCCTAACCCACAAACTTTATTTTAACCACTTCCACCACTAATGACCTAGTCCAAGATCCCCATAATGCTCACATGAAGTTTTGCAGTATCTTCTAACTTGTCCACTAGCTTCCCACACTGATCCTCCACAGTTTATTCTCAGTAGGGTAGCAGGAGGAATTATTTTAAACTGTTAGAATATATTACTCAACTGCTCAAAACCCTCCACAACATCCTCATCCATGCATCAATTTTACTCATATTAAAGTTGAAGTCTTTACAATGACCTACAAGAGTCGACATCGTCTCTCATCTCCTCAGTGTTTCTATTATGCTACACAGATGTCCCTCTCCAATCTTGCTGTTGTTTAAACATGCCACACCCTTCAAATTCTTGGTCCTGCAGGGGCTATTCTTTCTGCCTGGAATACATTTCCCCCAGTTACACACATGACTCATTCTAAATCCCTTAATGTCCGCTCAACTATCATTTTTAGGCAACTATCATTTAGTTAGGCAACTATCATTTAGTTTAGGCAACTATCATTTAGGCAAGATTCTAAGAAGTCCCCAAGACTACTGCCCCCTGGAATATACACATACTGTATAATTCCCTTCCCTTGAGTGTGGGTGGATTTATGAATATAATGAAGTATCACTCATGATTGAGTTTTTAAGCAGTTGACTATCAGTTAATCAAGAGTGTTTATTCAGATTATGAGATGTGGGCCTAATGTAACAAGCCTTTTAAAGAAAGTGAAGTG
The DNA here is from genome assembly GCF_963455335.1 of Martes martes. NCBI lineage: Eukaryota > Metazoa > Chordata > Mammalia > Carnivora > Mustelidae > Martes > Martes martes. The sequence continues at coordinate 77,592,948 of NC_137894.1, forward strand.
TCAAAGACATGCTCTAGCTGGACTTAAAGAAGATACAAATCAGTGTCATGAATAATTGCCCATGGGAGTCACATGCCAATAAAATGTGGGTGGCCTCCAGGAGATGGGAGTGACTTCAGTCAAGAGATGGCAAGAAAACAGGCACTTCAGCCCTACAACCACCAGGAACAGAATTCTACCAATAATCAGAACAACCTGGGAAAATGACCCTGAGTTGAGGATGAGAACTGTGAGAACCAGAACACAGTTAACACCTCTATTTCAGCCTTATGAGGCTTTGAGCAAAGGATCCAGGTTGCCTGTGCCTGAACTCTTGATCTGACCCACAGAAAATGTAAAGTAATAGACTTGTGTTGTTTTAAGCTTCTAAGTCTGTGGTAATTTTTTGACAGCAATAGAAATATAATACAATCGTGGTTACTCCTGCCTAACCTACTGGGGGGGAAATTATTTATTTATTTATTTGACACAGAGAGAGAGAGTGAGAGAGGGAACACAAGCCAAGGGAGATGGAGAGGGAAAAGAAGGCTTTCAGCTAAGCAGAGAGCCTGACCATGGGTTAGATACCAGGACCCTGGGATCATAACCTGACACGAAGGCAGACACTTAACAACTGAGCCACCCTAACCTACTGAAAATTTTAACCACTCTCTCTTACACCCCTTATCCCCTCTATTCTCCATTACATGTTTCATGACACTAATTTATTTTGTCTCTCCTAAATAGAATATAAGCTCCACAAAATCGAAGTTGTTTATCTGTCTTATTCACTATTTGTTCAACTGGTACATAGAAGTTCAATAAATACATCTTGAATGAATGAATAAAATTGTTAGACACATGGACAAAAAGACATAATAGTATTTCCCCCAGAATAATCAAATTTATCATTTATTTATTTAACTCATAAGACTGTATCCAAGGGGTACCTGGGTGGCTCAGTAATTAAGTCTTCCCCTTCAGCGCAGGTCATGATCCCAGGGACCTGGGATCTAGCCCTTCATTGGGCTCTCTGCTCAGCGGGGAGCCTGCTTCTCCCTCTACCACTCCCCATGCCTGTGTTTCCTCTCTCATTGTGTCTCTGTCAAATAAATAAATAAATAAATAAATAATCTTTAAAAAAAGACTATATATCCAAAATCTCAGCTAAATTTTAAGTTTAGTTAACAAAATGTATTAGTACTTAACTTACCTCTGGATGTGTGAAATATTATCTTTTATTATTGAAAGCAATGAAAAATCTTTAAAATTATAAAGTTGAACACTATAAGCAATAATGCAAATGACAAATGCTTATTTTGTGCTTACCAATTCCCTATTACTTGCTAAGTACCTTCTTTATAATTTTTAAGTTATTTTATCCTCATAAAGACATCTTGAGATAGTTACCATTATTATCCTCATTTTACACTTAGTGAAACTAAAGCACAGAGAGGTTTAACAATTTACCTAAGGTCACATTCCAGTGATGGAATCAGACTCAAAGCCTGAGAGTGTAATTCTAAAGCTTGAGCCTTTTAGCCATCATGCTTTTAAACTTTGAGGTTTTAACCTCATTAAGTTTTGAACACCTGAATGCACATAACACTCATATTTTTCTATAACCAAAAGTATAAATTGAAAAGACCAATGAAGGGGTGCCTGGGTGGCTCAGTGGGTTAAAGCCTCTGCTTTCAGCTCAGGTCATGATCCTAGGGTCCTGGGATCGGGCCCCGCATTGGGCTCTCTGCTCAGTGGGGAGCCTGCTTCCTCCTCTCTCTCTGCCTGCCTCTCTGCCTACTTGTGATCTCCATCTGTCAAATAAATAAATAAAATCTTTAAAAAAAAAAAAGACCAATGAAAAATTGTTAAACAGATTTAGGCTAGATGACAAAGGGTTAATATTCTTTATTAGAAAACTCTTAAAAATTAATAACAAAAGCATGATATTTTAACAAAAAAAGACCAAACAGCACAAAAATAGACAAAAGACATAAAGATCACAGAAGAAGAAATAAAAATGTGAATAACAATGGGAAAAACTTTATTTAATCTTGTTGGTAGATAAAGAAATACACATTAAAACAAGTTTTAGATATTTTTTCCTCTTAAACTGACAAAAGAAGAGTTAGTATTTAATAATGGTTTAATAAGACCATAGATTGCCAATGTAAGATACATTAGTGCAACTCCAATGAAATATAATTGAACAATATGTGGCAACTGTCTTTTAAAAATTCATACTGTGAGACCCAAAAATTCATCCCCTAAAAAAATCTATTAAAAAGAAATAGAGTTGTAGAAACATCTCTAGTCATTTTAATGATGAAAAAATAGAAATAAACTAAGTGTGAATCAATGGTAATACTATCCATTTCTAATACATAAATTAATGTAAACATGTTAATCCATAAGTTAATAGTAGTTTTCAAAAATGAAAATAGTGATGGGGAAATCTTCATAAAACACTAAATGAAAAAAATGGAATACAAAGCATACATACAGGACAACCAGATTATTTAAAATGTACGACATAGTATGATACACCTATACATAGGGAAAAGCCTGGGTTTTAAAAATTATGTAGGGGCACCTGGGTGGGTCAGTGGGTTAAAGCCTCTGCCTTTGGCTCAGGTCATGCCCCAGGGTCATGGGATCGAGCCCCACATCGGGCTCTCTGCTTGGCAGGGAGCCTGCTTCCCTTCCTCTCTCTCTCTGCCTGCCTCTCTGCCTACTTGTGATCTCTGTCAAATAAATAAATAAAATCTTTAAAAATTATGTAAAATGATAGCTGAAGTTACCTCTGGGTTTGTTTTCATAGGCAATTTTATTTATTTATATTTATTTTCTTCTTTATAATATACTAAAAACTTTTATATAGTGAGTCTATGTTAAGCTGAAATCAGAAGTAAGCAAAAATGAAGATTTAATAAAATAATTTATTAAAAAATATACACTTCTAGGGCACCTGGGTGGCTCAGTGGGTTAAGCCTCTGCCTTCGGCTTGGGTCATGGTCTCAGGGTCCTGGGATCAAGGCCTGCATCAGGCTCTCTGCTCAGAGGGGACCCTGCTTCCCCCTCTCTCTCTGCCTGCCTCTCTGCCTACTTGTGATCTCTCTCTGTGTCAAATAAATAAATAAAATCTTTAAAAATATATATGCACTTCTAACTCATACACAAGGACAGAAGAAGAGACTTTAGATTCTTACCTGCTGCCCTGATCCACAAGTTGCGGTTAGTAGCATGTCTCGCTAGTAGAAGACCATACCATAAGACCACACCATAATAACAAACCTAGAAAGTTCCACTCAGAAAAACCTCCAAGGGGAGGATGATGTTTCTTACCCAACAACCCAGAATCAGTTTTATATTATGAAATATGGATAATTTTTTAATGTAAAGATATTACTTAGAAACCCTGAGATATCTCAGAATTCCTATTAAGAATTAAAGAGTTTCCAGCAATTATTTTTTAAATGTCTGAGAACATGCTGAAATTTATAATTGTCATATTATGAAGTTTTTTGGTTGTCATAGTTTGTGGTTCTTCACATTGTTGTAGCCAATATTCATTTTTACTAAAAATATCTTCCCGGGGCACCTGGGTGGCTTAGTGGGTTAAAGCCTCTGCTTTCAGCTCAGGTCATGATCCCAGGGTCCTGGGATCAAGCCCCACATCGGGCTCTCTGCTCAGCAGAGACCCTGCTTCCCTCTCTCTCTGCCTGCCTCTCTGCCTACTTGTGATCTCTGTCTGTCAAATAAATAAATAAAATCTTTTAAAAAAATTAAAAAAATAAAAAAATAAAAAAGAAATCTTCCCAAAAAGCTATGCTGTCATTGTACCTGAATCCATCTCAAAGCAGATAAAGAAATACCACACTGCATGCTGTTATGATATGTACATATTTTAACATCCATGAAGTGTGGATGCATCTCATAATTTATGGCACATCACAGATAATTTGCAGCACTTGTTTTTCTTTCTTTATGATCTATAAAACAATGGTGCACCTTACAATGGACAACGTATTCAACTAAACAAATGAACCACACTTCAAATCACTAATGTAAAACCCTGATTATCTAAACACCAAACTGCCAAGCCCCCTATAATTTAAGAACATCTTCTAAGTTCAGAGCTCTTTTCTCAAAAATAACAAACTACTTAACTTGACCGAAAAGTGCTGATTTCTGGTACAAAGAACAAGGGGGACATATACTAATATGTTGTTTCACAGAGTCTGTGCAAGGAAAGTGCCCATGCAGCTATATAAACATTAGATTTTATAAGTTAGTTATGAAATACTAGTTAGATATGGAAATACTGTTAATATCTATGGCCAAAGACATTTTGTAAGTGTCAAGGCCAGTTCTGGCTGAGACTCTGAAACTAAACAGCTATGCTCACTAAGAAATAAGAGTATGAAACCATCTAAATTTCATATTCAACTAGGAGAGCTACAGGCTGCTTTTCTGACAAGGAGTTTATGCTTCTCTGGCAAATCACTCAGAACCTGGGTGAGGGCTACAGCATTATTTCTGAGGAAGGACAGCAACTTGTTGCAACCCTGGGCTCCTGATAACACACTCACAAGAACTCTTCAACTAATGTAGCATTTTATAAAACATGTATGTGTAATCAATGCCAATACTAGTTTGTTACTTTGTTTTTGTTTTGTTTTTTCCAAACAAATTGTTTTTTCCAAACTTTTCACCTGGGACAAACACTCCTTTCAAACAGACCTGGTAGGATGTGAGGGTGATCTGGCTGCTACATCTGTCACCGCATTGATCGCCAGGGTTGATTCGGCTGATCTGGCTGGCTAGGCGGGTGTCCCCTTTCTCCGTCGCCGCTCCATGTGCGTCCCTCCCGAAGCTGCATGCTCTGTTGAAGAGGACGACCTTCCCCAATAGAGGGAAGGACGGTTCTTCGGTTAAGGGTATACGAGTAGCTGTGCTCCCCTGCTAGAACCTCCAAACAAGCTCTCAAACAGACCTGGTAGAGAAGAGAAGAGGTAATTGTACCTGCTTCATTGTGTTTGACAGTTCTGCCATATAGGCAAGGAAAAACTTATTCTGTTTGGCCAGTGGTATCTATTAGAGCTAATCTGTGAGAAAAAGTAAAAGACATAGAAAGAAAATGTAATAAAAACAAAGGGATAAAGAAAGACGGTAACGGAGCCCACCACAGAGGGCAGCAATAGCAGGGGCTTCCCTGACAGCTATTACAGGGGCTGACAAGGTGGCGATCACCAGACATTTTAACATGACAGAAGATTGCAAGAGCATCAAAAGATGAAACATCTTCACAGCTTGAGAGATCCATATTCTCATCTGCATCAATTACTTTTATAGGCCCATCCTATATACACAGTAAATTTATGAATGAATGAATGAAAAACACTGAATATTTGTAGCATACAGAGCCCCTGTCTAGCCTCTGATCATGCCTCTCTTAATCTTAATACCAACATTCTTTAAAACATGGAATCATTATTGTGTATTTACAATAAGAAAGAAATATGGTAATACTATATTTCCTTAAAGAATATTTTCCTTATATTAATTTGTTTAATGTTTATCTTTCCCAACTAAGAAGCAAGCTCAATAAAGGCAGAGCATTATTTTGCTTTGTTTTGTTTTGTTTTGTTTTGTGTAGGTGTTTTCCTTTTTTTTTTTTTTTTTTTGTCTCCTTTTTCCAATGCTGTATTCTCAGCACCAAGAATAGTGCCTGGCATACATCATAACATATGTAGTGCCTGATAGATGTTTGTTGACTAAATGAGAAAGTGTACATATTACTTAGGGGCTTCATAAAATTCACAGCATCTTTATAACGTTAAAGATAAAATGTTTAATATTCCTTATGCCTGAATAAGTACAACAAGTTCAGAAGTTTATGGCCTAGTCTCATGTCAGCTGATGTGTATTTCTGCTTGACAACTGAAAAAAAAGGTTTATACTTTCACGAAGTCCTTCTAAATACTCTAGCACAAGTCCTCAACTAAAGTCAGATACACTCCTTCACATCCCATCAGCAAACTTGCAGGATGTGAGAATGTGGGGTATAAAAAGACACAGAGGGGCCTGGGTTCTATATTTTAGTGCTACAAAAGCCACGTAGAGTGTGGTTAGTAAAGCTCGGGTCTCTCATTTGAAGCCAGGGATGCTCAAAGTTAGCACAGATGCCGCAGGCTAGCTAGCTCTAGTGGCTGAATGCCAGTGGAGGGCAGCAGAGAGCTACTTGAGAGACAATACATTCAAGAGGAAGATTTCACAGCTCCCGGCTGAGACTACAGTCCTTAGCCAGATCTACACAGTGCTACTCAAGAGGCAGCCCTTTTGGAAAACCAGACCACAGGGCAGCCAGCACGAATGGAGTTCCCAATTACATTAATATAGGAAGCCAAGAAGCAAAGGAGATGGGCAGGAAACAAAACCAGGATACTCAGGATAATCTGGACTCCATCTAAGCACAACTCCCAGGAGCCACTGATTCGGACAGTGATCTCTCTGCAGAGTTACTGAAACAGGTCATGTCTTACATTCATTCTACCTCCAAAATCTTGGGTCCCAAGACATTAACAACATGTTTTGAGTATAATACTTTTGCAAAGATTTCCTCTCCTGTAGAAAACATTAATATTAATAATACAAAATTGTGAACATTAAGAGGATAAAATCATACATGAATGAAGAGTAGCAAGCACAGACTCTCTCCTGTTCAAGGGGTCCCTAGAATCCTCTAAAAGTTGAAACTTCTCAAATATCTGTGGCGGAATCTTAAGGGGCCTGATCGGTTATCCTGGTCTCAGTGAGAGGCCCCCACCCTGAGGACAACGACGAGTGAGATGCAGCCTCTCCAAGGCCAAGACTCATGTTCCTTTTCTGTGTCTTCCTAGTGGTGTGAGCTTAGTGTGAGTCATTTAGCCTCTCTAGGTCAGTTTCCTCACTTCTAAAATAAAACAATACCTGTCTCTACTGGCTCTAAAGAAACTCACAGAAGAAAGCATGCCTTGTTAATTTTATACAAATACAGCATTTTGTGTAAAAACAGTATCAAATACAGACTGTTTATCAACAGTCTGAGTAGTAGGAAGAGCAGGAAGATATCTAGAGAACAGAAAGACATCTACAGACTAAACCTTTGGCAGATTCAGAATTTTCTTTGTAATGAAAACTGTTCCTTATACCAATCCAGGTCAGCATAGTTCTGATTCCTCTTGTATATGTCTTCAGCCTCACTGGGACTCACATTAAATGAGGAGCACAATTGCATTATGGAGTAATATTTGCCTCCTGTTAACAGCCTTCTCCTTCCTAAATGTGTGTAACAATGTTCTAAGCCAGAGAGAAGTGGGAGATATTTTTTTGCCACCTCCTGAAGGAATTTATTCATATGGCCACAGAAACAGGGAGGAAATATAAGCTGCTCGCAGCCAGAAGGCTTTGGCTCTGGTTCCCCCCCACCACCACCAAAAATTAATAGTAATAATAATCATTACCATAAGGATATGGGAACATGTTAGAGAAACTCAAATACAGCTGCCTCATCTTTGTCTTCAGTTTAGTCCCATTCCTATGCTGTGATTTTTCTGGATGGGCAGCAAGAGAGAGCTGAGTGCATGCCAATGCCTGAGTGAATGTTAACATGAAAGTCTAAGATTTCTGTCATTTTAAAAATCAAACAAAGGGGAAGATAGGAGGGACATGAAGAAGAAGATTTCGTTAATTCTTTCGATTCTTATTTCTGATGGAATGCCTAACTAGAAATGTCAGAATTGACACTGAAGAGTCACAAATGACAACAGAGCCACCAGCAGAGGGTCTTGCCAAATAAAGGTTGATGATTTATTGATTTATAGGTCTTTTGAGCTATAAGGGACAATGAAGAGTTCAACTTTCTCATTTTGTATATAAGGAAACTAAGGTTAAGAGAAGTGGTCTGACCAGCTCAAATTCTCCAAGCTGTTAACAACAAGTCCAGTTATCTTCTTATTTTAGAATACTACCTGGCTGAAACAGCTAGCATGACACTCAGTGACCAAACTCCACAGGAAAAGCACAGAAAATGTCAGTCAAAAATAAAATGGAATAAACAAAATTGGCTTCCTTTAAAGTTACAAATATGGATCCATACATTCCAGTAGTCATCAGCTGCTTTGCTAATAGGAAATTAAACACACTTATGCTTCAGTGAGTGCATGTACAAACTACGCCTACACACATGGCCAATTTATGAAGTCATAGGGAATGAGATGAATTCTTCCGTTCCCTCCGTCTAAAGTGTTAAATGCCAAGCAAGTGCTAAAATTGCTATTCTGAAAAGTCTTGGACCATTGCTAGATCTCTGCCATTGTTAAAACTTCACCCATGCCCAGATATTCCATTTAATCTTTGCTATAAGATGAAGAGATAGAGTCCATCTTGGAATGGAAATCCCATTTCTTTGAATTTCAAAATATTTTGAGCGAAGGTGATATAGGCAGAGCATACTTGGGATGACTTAAGGGAAAGGTTATCTTTAATCAGTTTCCTGATATTGACTAGACAGCAATCTCAAATCAACTAAATGATTGATCCTGACAGAAGGAAATCTCAGAAATTTCTACCTTTTCCTATTTTACTAAGTATTTATGCATTAAGATACTTGATTCTAATTTGGAAAATTTGTTAAATAAAGGATAACCCACAAAATTATTTTTTAGAACTAGTATCCTAACATGGAATTTAAAGCGTGAGAACAATACAAATTGTTCATACAAATTGTAATTGCCCAGTGTGCAGACTTGAGGTAAACATCTTTTCCTTTCTGTATATTATTACCATAACATGAACACAGTAAAAGATCCTTTGATATCAAGAGAGTACTGTTTTCCAGACAATCAAGATTTATTAGAAAAACTATGATGTCTCTCTCCCGTGAAAACCCATTCCTGGGGTGCCTGGGTGGCTCAGTTGGTTGGGTGTAAGCTCAGGTCAGGATCCCAGGGTCCTGAAAATGAGCCCTGCATCAGACTCCTTGCTCAGCAGGGAGCCTGCTTCTCCCTCTCCCTCCGCCTGCTGCTTCCCCTGGCTTGTGTTCTCTCTCTGTCAAATAAACAAATAAAATCTTAAAAGAAAAGGAAACAAAAACAAACAAACAAAAAACCATTCTTCAGTTAACTATCCCACACCTTCATCCCTACTGTTGAGTATTACGATCACTAGATGTCGCTGCTGTCGTTTGAATAAGATTTTCTTCCTGCTTCCTCGCGTGTTCCGCCCCCCCCCCCACCCCCCAAAAGAATTCTTATGGTTTTGGGAATTGTTTTTTATTGTTGTTGAGGTTTTGGTAAGTGGATGCTATTTTATATATTAATGGATACAGCTTACTTATTTTTCAAATGAGGAGAGAAAGAACTAGAATGCTGATGTAACTTGCCTAAGAATCCATAGGAAGAGAGTGGTAGACCCAGTGTTGTGAAACTGTGTTCTCATGTCTATACGTTATAGGCTTTTAAAGAGCAAAAATGTTCCAGATGGGAGCCATGAAGACAATCATCTTTTTAAACTAAGACCCAATGAATAATACTTACTACATATTAAGTTAGTTTTGTGGTATTTTCTCCCTGATGACCTTCTCCTTGGAAACTAGATACATATGAATCATGAAAACGCAAGATTTTCCCAGGCCAGACTTTAAAAAGTAAGAGAACATGACATAAGCCATCATCTAGGTTCAGTGATTCCTTCCTTCAGAGGTCTCCTTCATAAAGTTATTAAAACTAGACAAACATACAAGACACACACAATCCTAGACAGAGAACATCTCCTATCCGCCTTTCCAGCCAAGAGAAAAAAGAAAACTAGCACTTTTCTTCAGAAGACTAGAGCTAAGAAGGATACAGAGGCAGCTGTGAGAGCAATCCTGAGCTGCTTTCACAAGCTGAAGTGAGGAGGAAAAAAGGAAAGATGAAGGCAAGTTAACTGACAGGCAACTAAGTGCCATGGCTGAAGCTTCCATTTATTCCTGCTCCTAAGGGAAAACCAAAAATTCACAACCCCTTGGGTGGGTTGGCAGGCAAGAGATAGAGGAGGGAGCTCTCACACACTTGCTCAAAGTTGTGGGACCCCCTTTTTTCAGACTCCGAAGTGGGAGGGAGGAATGGACGTGCCCTGAAAAGAAAAGAAAAAGGAGCCGGCATCGCTACCAGCCTTGGGAAAATCTCCACAGATGAGCATTTTTGTTGCGTTAAGTGGCCCACATTAGCAGCCTAAACACGTAGGGGAAGGCTAACATCGCCTGTTAATATGATGCGGGAGAGCAATGACAGACCTGGCATTTGAGAGTGGAAGCGCCAGTTTTACATAAAACAAAACGAAACATTTCTGAGGATTTAAGTTCTTAGGGTTTGGGTGGAATGAGTTTTGGGGCACGCCTCATTCCATAGGCAAGGCATGTGCTGGGACATTCGTTTGAGAGGCTTGTTATGTTATATATTACACACACACACACACACACACTTATTTCAACTATCTTTAAAACAATAATTTCTACAGTATGGAAAAAGCTTCTTAGTCCGTGGTTCTGGGGTTGCCACTAAGAGAAAGGATAGGAAGAGTCATCCCCCTGATGTCTCCTTTAAACTCCAGCGTGGGGACTGAGAACTGACAAGGCGATTCTGAAACCCTGCATAAAAATGTTTACCTCCACCCTTCTCAAGCTGCTGCTTTTTTTCTCTCACTCGCAGAGATAGGGATAGGGATAGGGACAGTGACAGGAATACAGATAGGGATAGGGGATGGGGAAGCAGAAGAAGAGAGAGGACGGACGGAAAAGGTGAAAAATCAAAAAAAGAAAGAAAAAGAAGGAAGGGGAAACTGAAGAAATTAAACCCAATTGAATTCCAATTATTTATGAGGTTTTTCCTCCCCCCAAAACGATTTAAACTTGCTTGTTCCTTCCTCGCCTTTCTAGCAAACTTCCAGCTTCAACAGTGTTCCAGATTCATGAACGCAAAACAAAACAAAACTTTGAACGGGCTGGGGGGGGCGGGTAGAAATGCCTGAAAACCCGCGCGCTGATGTCAACAGTCTGCTTGCTGCTCGGATGTCAACCAGTCGTGGAGCGCACGGATCATCCTCGTTACTTTTCTTTCTAGAGCCCCTTCACCCTCGCTTAGCATCTCCTTTCTCCAAGATTGGCTTCGGAGCAGCCAGGCAAGGTCTGGGAGTGAGGCCGGCTTTTTCTGCGAAAGAAGCCGATAGGATCCACCAAGACTAAAATGCGGAAAGGCCCCCTAGTCCCTGCGGGCCCGGCCTCAAATTTCCCCGCACACTGTGAAAGTTTTTCGAAACTCCGCGACTCAGTGTAAAGACCTGGGGTTTCTCCTGGGTTGGTCTCCCAGGCCACAGGGGTCACCCATTCAAATCTAGTCTCCCCTTTAATGCCCTTATCTCAGTACATCAAGCAACCCATTTGGAAAAATCGAAGACCCTTTGGGCTCCAAGAACTGACTGGAGAGAGCCGGGATCTCAGATCTTCGTCTTTGGGAGTGGAGGGGAGCATGGACTGACGAGAAGTCGGGAAAAGCCCCGCAGTAAGCAACTGGCCGACAGAGGAATCTGGGCTGTTTTCTCTAAGAGAACCCTAAAAAAGCACTGGAATGTGGTGGTGTCGGCAGCAGACGCTGCTTTATGAGACCCGAATTCAGGCTGCTCTAGACGAATTTTGGATAAAAATGGTTTATCGCTTCAGACCCAAATATTCCCTGACCTGTTTCCCAACGCGCTCTGGCGCTTTGCTGGGAGAGCGCCGCGCTGCCGGAGACTTGGCGCTTCTGTCAATTGCACAGAGCAATTACTAAGAAAATATTGTGACGATGTTGTAGGGCGGAAGGGGATGTGAGGGGGTGTGGGAGGGGGGAGTTAGTTTGGAGAGCGATTTGCAAAGGAATATTAAGTTTGATTCCCGAGGTCACCGCGGGAAAACGGGTTGGCGTTGGGTGAGCTGCAGAGCTCTTCCTCTAGGTGGCGGACGTTGGTACCCAACGACAGTTAGGCGGGTGCTGACTCCAAACACAGGATTAAGCTTCTTGCTGGTTAAAAAATAATAATAATAGTAATAATATAGAGGTGTGGGGCTGTTTTTCCCCCTTTTGGATATTTATTTATTGTAGGGAAAAGTCATTGATTTTCCTAAGCAAACTGTGTTTCTCCTTCACTTGGTGGAAAATAAAAACTGTTTGAATAAATAAGTTATTTCTGAACATTTTGTTGTCAAAGTGTTAAATGTTCCCGTCATTTTTATTCAAACACTAACATGATTACAGCCAATTATATATTCACCAGTGTTCTTTATTTTAGAGTAATTGTACTTGTCACTAATAAAACAGAGGCATAATGGATCGCTACTGTTCTGGATTTTCAAGCAATTTTGTGTAATTTGATTGAATTATACATCTTATCCGCTACTTTTTTATTTTTATATTTGGGGATCCTATTTTCTTGAAAATTGCAGCTCTATGCTTGGTTTGTTGTTTCTCCAGTAACGTACACTTCGGTAACACTGATAAATAGAAAGAGTCCTTTTGAAATGTCGAAAATCAGCTGTTTCTTTCGCCACCCCTATCCCCACCCCCTCTCTGCACTTCAGCTCGGGGAAGACCTGAACTGTGGCTGCCAGGCAGTCAGAACCAGTGGCTGCGCTTACCGAAAAAGTCCAATGCCAAGACAAACTCCCCATTCACCCCAGAGGCAGCCATCTCCCTGCCTGGAGTCTTTGGGGTTTTGTCTCTTTCCTGTAATGATACTGTTGGGTGTCTGGAGCTTCAAACATGCCAAGACAAGCCGACCATGGGTTCAGTTCATGTGCAATATGTATCAAGGGAAAGAGTATGCACAGCACAGCCGAAAGATAAACTGTATATATTACTCTAATTACACAACCCCCAAATGTCTTACTTACCCAACAAGCACCACCAGGATACCCCTACCCAGCCCATAATTACAATTATCTGTCTATTTGCCTATGTTCTTTTTGGTTTCAGATATACCTAGAGTACAAGGATCAATAGTTTCTCCCTCCTTTTTTAAAAGACAATTTCAATAAAAAGATACATGAAAAGACACATGCATCTACCCAATGTTCACATATCTGAACAAATCAAGAAATAAACGTGACAGCAGACAGGACATAGGATTCTGAGAGACCATCTCTGCAACTGAAGAAACAGAGAATGTGCAATTCTTCTCCCAATAAATCCCTTCAGTTCCCAGGACACAACTCAAACGCCCCGCTAGGAGCTGCAGCTGCGAGATTGAGCCAAAGTCTCTGACAAGTGCCTTGTGTATGACCCAATATTTATCAATAACAACAACAACAAAATCAAGTGAAACCAAGGCTGGGGATTTTGAACTGTTTCTAAAGCCCTGGCGGGGATACGCACGTGGGTGAAAAACATCGCTGGAGATGAGTTGGCTCCATTTGTCCGCCCTGGGGAGCAGTCTTGGGGCAAAATCCACTGCTAATTGATCCCAACCAGCTACACTATCAGCTGAGAATGCTTGAGGAGACAAAGAATGAGGAGTGTGTCCTAAAGATACTCTAAGCATTTTTCGAGTAAATCACAGTACCTAATCAATAGCGTGTATATACATATAAATAGAGAAAGGGAATTACTTCTAATTAATGAGAAAAATAACGTTTCATGTGTAACTCCAGACTTTTCTAAAATCCAGTATCTCCCATCCTTTGCTTGTTTTGTGGTTGGACTTCCAACTTCCTCCAGGAAAACCTGAGGGCCCAGTTCAGTGTTCGGAGCTGAAGAGCACTCAGCTCAATTAGGGGCCTTCTCGCATCTTCTGGGTTGTTTACTCCAAGGCCAAAGGGTAGGCTGCTTGGGCAGCGATCCCAGCGCAGTGTTGGGTGTCGCCTGTGGCCGCGGAGGCAGGATTTGGGACAGCTCCTGAGCAAGCCCTGCGCCGCTCAGCTCCTAGACTGCGCTCCGCCGCCTGCCAGGCTGCTCTCCAAAGGAGCTGGGCTTTTTCAGCGTTTCCACTTCCCCGTGGCCTCATCTATCTTATCTAACAAGTTCACGCTCCAAAGAGAAAAGGAAACAGTTGGGGGGGGGGGGGCTCTTCATCGTGGTGATTCATAGTTCACACGTTCACGAGCCCAACTTTGCCGACCGTGCTTTTTTCCCTGAATATTACTTTCTCTCCTGCATGCCTTAGGACAAACCCAGAAGGAATATACTAAAATTGGTAAACAAGAATCTAGGATTGTCTTTAAAATAAAAGTGACCATCCCCACCCCCACTACCTTTGTTGTAGATTCTGAAACGGAGGAGTCGGGGTGTTTTGTTTTCACACGCTAACGGAAACTTGTTCCTGACGTGATTCTGCGTCTAGCTTACCCTGGCCGCTCCTCTCCTCCCTGCACGCGGCACCTTCCAAAGGGCAGGAGAGAAATAGGGGTATAACTGGTCTCGCCTAGTGGGTTCAACACCCCTTACATGAAACTGAATATTCGCACTAACTTCACCTGCACGTACCCTAGTCTTTTAACTCTGAGCTGTGCTTTATACAAATAACAAGCTTAAAACCATTAACTGGTCTCTCTTTTTTTTTTTCTCCGCGTTCATCGTAGCACATGACCTCTTAGCCCAAAAATATTGATCTGTGTGCATGCTTTCGGCGTGATGAGCAAATACGAGACACCTCGTCTGGAAAGGTAACTATAAAGGGGGAAAATCTGGAAACGAAACCTAAAAGCAAGTCCTCTAGCTTGATTGCGCTCGGCAGGCTCCGCGACAAAGGAGCTCCGGGCAGGCGCGCGGGTATGCGCGGGGAGGAGCGGCTGGCTCAGGACTCCGCGACACTCCTCACCGGGAACTGTCCGGGTTAAAGCCTTCTGGGGGCGGGGGTTTGGAGAGGGGGAGATGGGACCTTTTGGGAAACGCTGCTCCAATAGATACTCCTTCGCTATTAGGAAGGGGAGGAGGGAGACCTACAGGAACCGCAGTTCGAGAGTGAGGAGGCAGGTGGGTATGAGATAGGCAGGAAGTCAAAACTGGCTCATTGGTTTGTCCATCTGGGTTTTTAGAAAGGGAGTTGATGTACTTGATTAGCAAACAGTTTACTTTCTCTCATTTGACTTTCCCCATGAGAAGAGCGACTCTGTGATGGAGGGTTCTCAGCGTGCCTTCCGCCCTGCCCACCCCAACGCTTGCAGTTTTCTCTCTTCTCATTCCTTCACAGACCATTAGTGGGTATGAACAGTTTCTCAAATACACTCATCACTCTCCTATAGGGACCCTGGGCTGTTCAGTGCTCTCTGTGTACCTTTGAGAGTTGACCATCTAAAAACCTCAACTAGCACCAATCCATCTTTCCTCACAACGACTGGAGTTTGGGGGGCCTGTTAGAAGGGTGCTTCAAAATAGAGGAGACTGGATGTGCCACATTCTCCGAAGAGTGCTATAACACTTCCCAAAGTAGATTATTCAGGCTCCTATGGGAAATCAAATTGAAGCTCCAACTAATTAAGGAGAATAGTGACAGGATAGTTAGGAGCTCAGCATTTTGAGGCTTGTAAGTTCTCCTTTCAGCCTGATATATATTTATGAAGTCTTTCTCTTTCTCCCTCCTTTGGTGTCCCACTGATGGGAAATCCATTATCTTGTGTGCTGACTTTTGCCAAGTCTCAATTCCTCCCTTTTCAGATAGATTCCAGGGTTAAAGCTAAAGACCTCCATCATTCTCGTCATTCCCCTTTACCATAACCCCTCCAACTCTTTGTCTTTCTCTTTAGCATTTCCTGACCCCTTTGAAAGAAGAGCTGTGCCATTTCCTTGGGCAAGGAGAGGAGAAAATCTCTCAGAGCACCTTGCCCAAAAGGTGTAGGATCATATCTCCCAATTGGATCAAGTCAAGAAATGGAACTGGCTTGCCCTTAAACTATTAGAGACTCAGCTCCTTCCGAAAATTGTCTACCCTGCCCCCAAGGTCTTGAGGGGCTGTCAAATAAAGGGAAACAAGTAAAGGGTAGTGGGCATTTTATATTTACAAAATACATGTAGAGTATTTGACTGAAAGGCTCCAAGAGACTTTTTAAAAGTCCTTGGCCCTGGGGTGATAATATTTCATTGTCCATATCTCTGCCTGGCTCTCCAATGGGAAGAAGCTACTCCCAAGCATATTTTGTTGCAGATCTCCTGCGGTTTCTTTGGATGAGTATGTACTTGCCTTCAGAGAGCTTGGGACCTCTGACAGCATCTCAGAAACCTGCCTAGGGAGTCCCAGGGGTCTCTATGCAGGCCTTCTTCTTCTTTCTTCACCTTGGACTTTCTCGCTTCCAAAGCAGCTTCGATAGCTTATACCAGTTAAATATTTCGATTCTCAAATACGAGGCTCTCCCATAGTTTTTTTTTTTTTTTTTTCCTCAAGGTTCTCAAGCAAAATTGCCGGTGCCACAATGTTGTGATGGAAGGATGCTGAAATGACAGGCCTAGTAGACGCTTGTCTTAATCATCGGCTTCTTAATTTAGTTTTAGTGCAGTGTGTGTGTGTGTGTGTGTCTGTACTTGTGTGCGCGCACACATGCTCGCACACATGTGCGCGCCCCCGGAGATATTGGGGGTGTGCGCGTGCGTGGTGAGAGCAACCGCTTGACAACCTGCAGCTCCCTAATGAGTGACGAGGCAGGGCTGCTGCAGAAAAGTAACACTTCCCTGGTGTGAAGACCTCTTACTGAGAAGTTTAGTTCACTACTGTTCTCGCAAACCTAATCGTATAACCTGTAACCAAAACCCACAGAATAAGGATACAACACGCTAAAGAGTAACTTATAATCACTAAATGTTAGCACCATTACCTGCTGTTAGGAAGGGATTGCAGACCTCTCTCTTCAGTCTCTGGAAATACCTGGATGCCTCTGCATGAGTTCCACTTGTTCCCAAACGTCACAGGGCCAGGGACTCCCTATGCATCTGCAGGAAGAGAGCTTTAGCCAGAGCTTGGTGCCACTCCAAGGACACTCTGTCCAGGGAGCTGAAAGCAAAGTGGATTTTAGGTTAAGAATGGTCCTCCCTCCTTTAACCAGCAGGTAACAAGGGAAAAAAGAAGTGAAAAACTGACAGAAAGCAGGAAAAGGGCCTTAAGGAAGACTTAATGTAACACAGCCAAATGAAAAAAACTAAATGTGCTGCTCCCTACTCAGATACAATAGGCTATGGAGCCTTGGTTATTAATTAAAACTAGAGATGAAAAAATATAATTCATTACCCAGGCAATTCTTCTGTTGGAACTTCTCACTCTTTACAAGGCCTGTCCTCTTTTGGGGGGAGGTGGTGGGGTAGGACAGCAGACAGAGAGGGAGAGATGTTTACCACTTTATATACCAGAAAATTACATTCATTCTGACTTATGCTTTGATTCATTAACAGTGTACATTTATAGATGTTCATGTGGGAGAGATGAAGATTAAGCTGATGATGGGAAACTAGTAGAATGCTACAGAATTTGTTTTAGATCTGAGACCACTGGATGCCCTCTGTCTTCTGAAAGTAATCAGAGGGACTGAGTGAGGTAGAAATAGAGTTGGGGCTTCACGTGTTTAGGACAGAAGCCTGAGGTGGACGTGGGCAGTCCTTCAAATCCAATTTGCACCCAAATTGACCGGTAGGATTTACAAAGCTCCATCCAGGGACTTTCAACTTGCACAATGCTCTGCCCAAGTACCCCCTCCCCCTCCATTTCATCTAGTAGCAGCTCTAAAAAGAAGCCATTGCTGAGACAAATGTGGGCTGCTGAGTAAATAGTGCATGTTTTGTTGAACAAGCCTACCCCCACACCTATATATATATAGTACTCTATCTCACCATGAATTCCATTAAAATTATTAAAAGGATAATAAAATCATTTCCCCCCAGATTGCAAATGACCTCTGTTATTAGGGAGAATAGGTCTTTATGGTGATTAAAGTATAATCTGTTTATTCTTACAAAAATATCCTATTCTGAGACTTGCATCCATGCAATCCTTAAAATAATATAACACATTCTTAATTTGCATGCAAAATATTTTCCCAGTCAATATAAGCTCCTGGCACATCAAACAAGATTATTACAGCTCTCATTAGCAGACCCCAGTTTTTGCTTTTTGAAAGTAAACAAAAGAAAAACTTATTTTCACCTGCTAAAATTTTATGCAAGATTACAAAACAATGCACACTCAGCTTTGACCTAAGAAACACCTTTAAAACATTAAAAATTCATCAGTCAGTGCTGGTGTTGTATTCAAGGAATGCTCCTCCAGTTTGCTGCTGAGCTCAGATTTGAATAAAATGTCCAATGTTAACAAACAATACCCACGTTTGGCACTTTGTGTATTAAATTGATCAAACAGATTTTAGGAGGCACAATGCACAATTTGTACAGACCTGATTGAGTTAATATAATATCAGCAAATTTTACATCGAAATGATTCTGTTTCTTTTCTTTGTGTTTAAAACCAGCACAGATTACAAATTTTAATGATCTGAAAATGTTTGGTATACAAAATCATGCTTATTTCAGTATTAGCAAAAACACAAGAAATTTTTCAACACAAACACCCAGCTGTGTCTATTTTAAAAGCAGTTCAATGACAGCTTGCACTTATGAGCATGCAATCAGCTAATTTCGCTTTTTTTTCTTCTGTGTTAATCAACACTTTCCTTCCTGCATATCAGAGTACAAATAGTATAGTTACTCCACATCAGTAAATGTTTACGTAACCTGTCCTTTCCCAAGAATCCGGTTACACCGAATCATTTCACGCTAGACCGACTACGAAAACGTACCGGGCCGTCCACCTCAGAGGGAGCCCTTGTGTGCCATTATAAGTGGTGATGAGAAGGGGGGTTGTGGGGGGAGAAATGGGGAGGAGTAGGTGGAGGAATGGAGTGAGGGAGAGGAATAGACTGAGGGGAAGGGGGGTAGTGAGTGGGGAGGAGGGGGGAAGAAGAGAGGAGGGAGGAAAGTGAGTTGAGGAAGAGTAGGAATAACAGGCCTGAGGGGGGAAAAGAGTGAAAGGAGGAAAGTAAGCAGAAAGAAGAGGAAAGCTCACAGATCTCTCCAACCAGTCCCCAAAGCCCATTAGCTCACCCAGCTCTGTAAGAAATTGAAGCTTAGAAGTCAGTGTTTGGGGCCATGTCACTATCTACGTTTATAGTTGGGACCCTTGAACTTTCCCACATGTAGATATAGCTTAAGTAAGGTCATATGTAGAAATGGGAGGGGGGATACATACATACAGTGGAAGGATAGATGAGGTTAGTCCAATATTCAAAGTTTCTTTACAGTATTCCTAACAGAGATTTTAAAAATCACTAGCTATTTATAATTGTCTGTTATTCTCTTCAGATTTTATTCTCGCTTTCTCTTCCTCTGGATTTCAAGGTAGGGAGTGGGGTGGGGAGAGTGCAATAACTCCATATTAACCTGAGTATTCTTGTATTCATCAACTGCATTCTTTATATTAGAACTGAACTTTAACATCACACATAGGCATTGCTTTTTCTTCCTTTTCCTAAATATTAAATCTGCCAGACAATTTGATAGTTTATCAAAGTTAGTAAATGTTTACATTTTATGATTATTTTGCAGAGGAGGGGGAAAGTGCCTTTCATTTATGCTTCTCCTCCACCTCCCTCTTCTCTAGGGCTACATCCTCCGTAAAATGTGGTATGTTTCATACCCATGTGGGATGAAACAGCCTTTGATCAGTGTGCTCCGCACCAAATTCCAATCCCTGGGAAATGCTGGGCCTTAGCCCTGCCCCTGGCCACGGGATCCTTTTAAAGCCCCCGAATCACAATCTCCCCACTCACTTCAGCCCTCAACCGAACCTTCCCAGTTCTAAAGCCCAAGAAGCTGGGATTGTGGGACCCACGTACCCAAAGCTTCTAGTTGCCTTCCATCTGCATTCAGAGTGGGCAAGGGCTGGCTTCAGCATGCGGTTATTTCAGCATTAAGGCCCGCACAAATCAAAAGCATTTGAGAAACGGAAAGAAAAAAAGAAAAGAGGGGGTGAAAACAGGAAGGCTTAAAAAAAAAAAAAAAAAACGGAAAGAAATAGCCGCCCACCCTTATTTTCCCTCCAATGTCAACAAGCAAAATGAAACATTTCCAGGGTGATCGCTCGCGGCTACTCGCTTCCAATTCGGATTAGAAGCTGAGGAGACGCTCGAGCGGCGAAGAGAAAACGACACCGAGTCACTCAGCGTGTGAGCGACGGTCTGGAGCAGGAGAGAAGGGGAAGGAAGAGACACATATACATAGCATGTGTTACCTGGTTTATTTCGAGATTGTTTGGTATTGTTTTCTCTCTGAGCACCCCTCCTTTCGGAAGGCTCTCATAGGCGCCCACCACTGAGCCGCCCCCGCCCGCCGCCGCAGCGCCGGGACCCCAGGCCCGGCTTCCCCGCGGCGCTCGAGCTCCGAGCTCGCCGCCGCCCGGCCGCAGGAACTGAGTAAGTAACCCCTGTTTGGCCCCCGCGCTCGCCAGCCCACTTCCTCCTCCTCATCCCTTCGTTTCCAAACCCCATCCAGACCCTCCTCCCCCAAGGTGCAGGACACCCCCCTCCCCACACCAGGGGTGGGCCTTCCCTCCCCAGCCATCCAAAGCCTCGCTGGAGTGTTACCTACAAGGGGCACAATTTTCCTACGGGCTCAGAAATGCTGACCCGGGCCTGCAGGGCCGACTCGGGAAAGGAGCGCCTCGCCTCTTCCTCCTCCATTTCCTGCCCTGTCCTTGCATCCTCTCCCTGCACTCCCACTCTTCGCTCCACCACCGCTGCCGCCGCCGCCCCCGCTTTTAAAAAAATAAAATTGAATACAAACTTTAATCAATAACGACAAATATTGACGCTCAAAAGAAAATGACCCAATACAGTGAGAAGGCAGCCAGAAATGTGAGATATTTGTCCTAAGAGGGGGATTTCGGTTGGGCAGACCCGCAGGGTGGAGGGGGTGGAGGGGGCGCAGAGAAGGGCCGCGGCGCAGCGTGCTCCCGGCGGCGTATCCCTGCGCGGCTCCGCGCGGCCGCGAGGCCCAGGCCCGCGGTGAGGGGGAGGCGAGCGCCGAGGGGGCGGGAGCCAGCGGGCGGGGCGGGGGTGGGTGGGCCCAGATCCACCGATTGGTCGACGGCAGGAGAGACGCTCCCGCACGCCGCCAGCTCTGATTGGCCCAGCGGTAGGAAAGGTTAAACCAAAAATTTTTTTACAGCCCTAGTGTGCGCCTGTAGCTCGGAAAATTAATTGTGGCTATAGCCGCCTCGATCGCTGTCTCCCCAGCCTCGCCGCGGCCGCTCCGGGACGCGCCCGCCCGCCGCCCGGCTCTCCCCCCCTTTGGGCTGCTGCTGCTGCTGCTGTGACTGCTGCTGCGAGAGGAGGAGGAGGAGGAAGCAGCAGAAGGGGGGGGGAGCGGGGGGTGGGGGGGAGACCAAGAAGTAGAGTTGGGAGCGAGGGAGCTTCACCCCCGGGGCGGTGGTTGTTTCTTTTTTCTCTTTCTTTCTTTTTTTCTTTTCCTTTTTTTTTTTTCTTCTAATTCCTGAGGGGTGGTTGCTGCTTTTGCTACATGACTTGCCAGCGCCGGAGCCTGCGGTCCAACTGCGCTGCTGCCGGAGCGCTCAGTGCCACCGCCGCCGCCCGCGCCGCCCGCGCCCCGCTCGGCACCCACCGGTCGCCGCCGCCCGCCGCGCCGCTGTCCCGCTCCCGCGCCGCCGCCGCCGCCGTTTCCCCCCCGACGACTGGGTGATGCTGGACATGGGAGATAGGAAAGAGGTGAAAATGATCCCCAAGTCCTCGTTCAGCATCAACAGCCTGGTGCCAGAGGCGGTCCAGAACGACAACCACCACGCGAGCCACGGCCACCACAACAGCCACCACCCCCAGCACCACCACCACCACCACCACCACCACCATCACCCGCCGCCGCCCGCCCCGCAACCGCCACCGCCACCGCAGCAGCAGCCGCCGCCGCCGCCGCCCCAGGCACCGCAGCCCCCCCAGGCGCGGGGCGCCCCGGCAGCCGACGACGACAAGGGCCCCCAGCAGCTGCTGCTCCCGCCGCCGCCGCCGCCGCCGCCGCCGGCCGCCGCCCTGGACGGGGCCAAAGCGGACGGGCTGGGTGGCAAGGGCGAGCCGGGCGGCGGGCCCGGGGAGCTGGCGCCCGTCGGGCCGGACGAGAAAGAGAAGGGCGCCGGCGCCGGGGGGGAGGAGAAGAAGGGGGCGGGCGAGGGCGGCAAGGACGGGGAGGGGGGCAAGGAGGGCGAGAAGAAGAACGGCAAGTACGAGAAGCCGCCGTTCAGCTACAACGCACTCATCATGATGGCCATCCGGCAGAGCCCGGAGAAGCGGCTCACGCTCAACGGCATCTACGAGTTCATCATGAAGAACTTCCCCTACTACCGCGAGAACAAGCAGGGCTGGCAGAACTCCATCCGCCACAACCTGTCCCTCAACAAGTGCTTCGTGAAGGTGCCCCGCCACTACGACGACCCGGGCAAGGGCAACTACTGGATGCTGGACCCGTCGAGCGACGACGTGTTCATCGGCGGCACCACGGGCAAGCTGCGGCGCCGCTCCACCACGTCGCGGGCCAAGCTGGCCTTCAAGCGCGGGGCGCGCCTCACCTCCACCGGCCTCACCTTCATGGACCGCGCCGGCTCCCTCTACTGGCCCATGTCGCCCTTCCTGTCCCTGCACCACCCCCGCGCCAGCAGCACTTTGAGTTACAACGGCACCACGTCGGCCTACCCCAGCCACCCCATGCCCTACAGCTCCGTGTTGACTCAGAACTCGCTGGGCAACAACCACTCCTTCTCCACGGCCAACGGCCTGAGCGTGGACCGGCTGGTCAACGGGGAGATCCCGTACGCCACGCACCACCTCACGGCCGCCGCGCTCGCTGCCTCGGTGCCCTGCGGCCTGTCGGTGCCCTGCTCCGGGACCTACTCCCTCAACCCTTGCTCGGTCAACCTGCTTGCGGGCCAGACCAGTTACTTTTTCCCCCACGTCCCGCACCCGTCAATGACTTCGCAGAGCAGCACGTCCATGAGCGCCCGGGCCGCGTCCTCCTCCACATCTCCGCAGGCCCCCTCGACCCTGCCCTGTGAGTCTTTAAGACCCTCTTTGCCAAGTTTCACGACGGGACTGTCCGGGGGACTGTCTGATTATTTCACACATCAAAATCAGGGGTCTTCTTCCAACCCTTTAATACATTAACATCCCGGGGACCAGACTGTAAGTGAACGTTTTACACACATTTGCATTGTAAATGATAATTAAAAAATAAGTCCAGGTATTTTTTATTAAGCCCCCCCCCCATTTCTGTACGTTTGTTCAGTCTTTAGGATTGTTTATTATTCTAACAAGGTGTGGAGTGTCAGCGAGGTGCAATGTGGGGAGAATACACTGTAGAATATAAGGTTTGGAAGTCAAAATTATAGTAGAATGTGTATCTAAATAGTGACTGCTTTGCCATTTCATTCAAACCTGACAAGTCTATCTCTAATAGCCACCAGATTTCCATGTGTGCAGTATTATAAGTTATCATGGATCTTTATGGTGGACGCAGACCTTGAGAACAACCTAAATTATGGGGAGAGTTTTAAAATGTTAAACTGTAATTTGTATTTAAGAAGCATTCGTAGTAAAGGTGCCCAGGAAATTATTTTGGCCATTTATTGTTTTGTCCTTTTCTTTAAAAAACTGTTTTTTTTTCTTTTGTTTACTTTTAGACCAAAGATTGGGTTCTAAAATGCACTTGGTATGCTAAGTATTAAAAAAAAAAAACAAAAACAAAAAAAAAACAAAAAAAGGAAAGTTGTTTCAGTTGGCGGCACTGCCCATTCAAATGAATCGGAAGGGGACAAAATTAATGATTGCCTTCAGTTTGTGTTGTGTATATTTTGATGTATGTGGTCACTAACAGGTCACTTTTATTTTTTCTAAATGTAGTGAAATGTTAATACCTATTGTACTTATAGGTAAACCTTGCAAATATGTAACCTGTGTTGCGCAAATGCCGCATAAATTTGAGTGATTGTTAATGTTGTCTTAAAATTTCTTGATTGTGATACTGTGGTCATATGCCCGTGTTTGTCACTTACAAAAATGTTTACTATGAACACACAGAAATAAAAAATAGGCTAAATTCATATATATCTTGATACTTTTGTCTCTTTTATTAAATAGAGCTAATTTTTAAAAGACCATTAAAGTTCTAGGGAATTCAAAGGCTTTTTCAGCCAACTAAAATTTAACTGCTCCTTCATTTGAATTGAGACTTTAAAAATTAAAATAGTATTTTTTTCCATTGTGGAATCAAATTTTACAAGGAGCAGGCTATTTAATAAACACTAGCTTTAAAGAAAGTATAGGCTTTTCAGCTGATATCTTCAAGTTTCTGTAGATATACAGCAAAAAAAATGATAATTTTATGTGCATAGCTATTTACCTTGTGTTTATTTTCAAATCAGTTGATAGAATGCTTTTTATATATTTTGTTTCAGGTATCTTGTTTATAGCATTTGGCAAATTATAAATAAATATATGTATATGGTTAGATAGAAGTGAATATAATGCACACATATGTAATATATATATAGACACACAGAGCCCTTCAGTTCAGGTACAATTTGCGCTATGAATGCTGCAAATATTTTTGTTTAAATATTTGTATTTATACTTTCTAAGTCAGCATTTATTTTTGTGGCTGTTTACCCACAATGAAAGAGTTCTAATAAAGATGTGCTGAAGTTGCAATATAGATTTGCTGAAGTGATCACCTGTTGTAATGACTTTCAGATCAATGTTTATATTTTATTTTTAATTATAACAACTTAAAATTCTAGATGTTCAGAAGAAGTAAAATGCCTCTCTCTCCTTTTCTTTCATTTTTACAACATAGAGGTATTTATTTGATTCCCTTTTAAATGTCTGTATAATTTAATCTAGAGATTTGTTCCTTTTGCTTACAGTCGTAATTTTGTTTTAATTTACAGTATACATATGCATGCATATATATGCATATATATCAATCTGAAACAAAAAACATTTTTTGAATTGTTTCAGCATCCCAATTGCTATGGCTCCAGAAAATAATTAGAAAACCTAAGTAAAAGGTTTAGTAACTAATTGGATCCTGTGGAGAGTCTATGGAGGACAAGTTGTTCATTTGTTACAATTGTATAGTCTGAAATGTGTTCTGCAGTAATGCAATAAGCTGGCTACTTCTTACAATGGGCCCAATGAAAAATAATCTGTCCCCAAGATGTTATCGGCAAACACTTAAGAGAGTTGCTCAGGGGAAAAAAAAAAAAAGGAAGAAAAAAGGAAAAAGCTTAGGAGAAGCAAGCTGACTCAAATAGATTGAAAAAGAAATGCAGAATAGTTAATATTGGGACATAGGGATGGGTGGGTTGTGGAAGGGAGAGACAGAGGAAGAGAGAGACAGAAGAAAGGGAAAGAGGATCTGGGGGGGGGGCATCTCCTACTACCAAAAAGAAAGAAAGAGAAGG
This sequence comes from Martes martes, assembly GCF_963455335.1. Taxonomy (NCBI): domain Eukaryota; kingdom Metazoa; phylum Chordata; class Mammalia; order Carnivora; family Mustelidae; genus Martes; species Martes martes. Next base: position 77,618,475 of record NC_137894.1, read on the forward strand.
AGTGTGCTCTCAAAGAAAGATAGAAAGATAAAGTCCAGGAAAATTAAAAGAGCTGGAACCAAATATACACAAATGGGAAATAGACTAAAATAGACCAAGACAGCTAGTTTAATTATCTCCTTTAAGCAGACTGGACATGATTTTATTTTCTTAGTGAGAGCAGTTTCAAGCAGAGGTCCAACTTCTTGATATCTAACAGTTCTTCAGAATGAAGCATAAAAGAAAATTCCACAAATAAATTGTTTTAGAAGCTAAATTTATGACTGACATTAAAAATAGTAATAGAGTCCAAGTGAATGAGGTTAGGCAAGGGAAATCCCCATTACATATTTGTGAACCAAAACAGCTCAACGAAAAGCATTTGTTTAGACTGAAAAAGGTGATGATGTATTGTTTGCTATTACCATGGATTTTATTTGTGGAATGAGAATGTATTGGCACAGAAGAAATAGTCTTTTGCCTATCAAAACTTAAAAAGAAAGTTTAACTCTTGTATTGTGGTAAAAGGGACATAGAGAAGAAAGAGTTCCTCCATGAGTTTTTTTTCCCCCCTGGCCATATTAAATAAGTATAATTATTTGTGATAAATGTTTATTTTCATGATTTGAGAAATCGAATTTCAATGACAAACTTCATACTTTGAGGTCAAGCTTAAAACTGACTCTTTGAATTCATAGGACCTAAAGACTGGAGTGGAAGTTCTCTTTGGATACATCTCCAAGTTACATACATAATGGATGTGACTAGAAGTAAGAATAGCTTGTTGAATAGGCATACAAGATAGGAAGAAGGATATACAGAGAGAGAAATTTGTGAAGGCCTCCCGAAGCCCAATATGAACATTTCATTTATCTCAATCTGTCCCGTCATCTTTAAAGTTATCTTTTTCAAAGGCATTCAGTGTTATAGCATGGCATTTAATAGATTTTTTTTGCAACAAATTGGTTGTAATATTGTGTTGATATTTGTTATCGCCAAATTTTTCCAGTTAAAATTAGCTTATGCCAGAAAAACACTTCAAAACTTTTAGAAGCTTTTCTTCTTTCATACTAATGATTATTTTTAATGAGAGGAAGTTTGCTCTTTTTGAGATTTTGGAACTGAAAATGATCACAGCTTAAAACTTGAATTATCAAACTGCAGTTTATCTCCAGGTTAAAGTATTTTACTTGAATGTGTCTGATACAAAGTTAATATAGATTATTGATATATAAAACATTGAGGAAATCATTTAAACTACAGCAGTGAGAGAATTCTTCCAAATACGTTTCTCCAACTTGTTACAAAATTGGAAATCAAGTGAACATGAAGTCCAGAACTAACAAAATTCAATACAGTATCTTTATAGCAATGGAAGATTTCATGTGGTTTATATGACTTGCATAAAACCAAGTGTAGAGAGACCAAAAAATGAGTCCTGCAGAGTATTGATATAATTGTATATATTTAAGTTGGTGGATATTTCACCCAAATAGGTGGATAAATTGAATATATTTAGAGCTCTAAATATATAAATGTGGTTTTTATAAACTGTTTCCTACAGGAATTTGTGTTGAAATAATTTTGCTTTTGAGAAATTAATTTTTATAAATATCTAAAGTGGCTAGTTGTGTTTGGAACTAAATGCCTGCTGGAGAAATAGGCTAACAAAGGGTGAAGGTGAAGATCATTAGAGGTTTTAGAGCTGGCTGAGACGGGTTGCTGGGGTTGTATAACTGTGCCTAGAGGGCGGGGTTCCTGTACATTCCTACTTCACCAGATAACCTGCCCCCAACACCACTCCAGCTTCTGCCAGACAGATGGAACTCTCCAACGTGAAAATCTGCGCAGCCATTCCAACAAGCGGGGTAGGTGAAATTTGAATTAAAATTCTCCCCTTTCCCTCCCCCCCACTTGAAGCCAATTGAGGCCAAATCCTGGAGATAAGGAAAGAATAGGGGTCATCTAGATTTTCCTTTCGCGAGTACACAAGTCTGCATTCTTCCTAAAAACTACCTACCTGTAAGAGTTCAAAAGGGCTTTCATTCTCGATTTTCTTTTGCGTGTTTTTCTTTTGCGTGTTCTCATCCCAGTCATCCCCCCTTTCCCTACCCTCCCTCTAGGGCCTCCCCTCCCCCAACCACCAGCAGTTAAAATAATCCACCTCTTAGGTTTTTGGCCCCCAAACCGACCTTTTCCCCACTCTAGCGGTCAGTTTGCCTGGACCATGTCCTGAGGATGTAGGCCAAAGTGGCTCTGGGGAATATATGGTGTAGTGTTGTGTTTGAGTCTCTTTTCTCCCTTCCGATTTCTGTCTGTTTTTTCCCTTCACCCAAGACTCTGCCTGGTGTTGGCCGAAGGATGCCGAAGAAAAAGATTTAAGGACTGGGACACTCTTACCTCAAGACTGGTAAGTGCAAGTGCTTTTCGGAGGGAGGAGAGCTATGCCAGATTGCTTTTTACTAAGGCTTAAACCGCGTCTTTGAGGTCCGGGGCTAAAGTACTCCTCTTCTTTGGGAAAAATTTTCTTAGCGGGCGCGCTAACAGAAGTAGCTGAGAGAATGCATGATTTTTCCATGTCGGCAGAAAGGCACCATGGATCCCTAAGTAAAGAGGATGAAGAGATGGCAAAGAGGGATGAAGAGAAAACGAGTCGAATTTATGCGTAGGAGGGGTAGTGGGAGACTGAAATAGGTCCCAAAGTGCGAGTAATTCAATTGGTGGAAATAAGATTTCTGAGTCTTGCCGCAGCTTCCAGAATACCCTAACGGACCTTTCTTAACGTTCAAACTCTTAGGCATTTGTTCTCCCTATTTGAGACAGAGCTCTTTGCTCCAGAGCCAAGGACTTGTCTAATTCTGAAGTTCTTTTTTCTTTTCTTCTCTTTCTCTCCCCCCCCCCCCCGACTTTTTTTTTTTTTTTTTTTGAGTACGCCCCTCCTCCCTCTATTTTCACACTAACTTTGCCAACCTCTCCCAGATCTGGCCCTCCGCCCCCAGCTCCTTGGCCTGGGTCAGGCGAGGGTCCCCGCGGGATTTAGCGGAACAGCTCCAGGTACAGTGCGGCGGGACCGGGGTGGGAGGCTACTCCTCCGCCCGTTCGGAGGACTCGGGAAAAGCGCACCGTTCTGGGCTTGACTTTGTCCCTGATGGGAATATCCCAGTTCCCGGCTTTGGGAATCTCCGGCTAATAATTGATTCTTAATGCACACTTAGGAGACGGCAGTGTGAGCTCGAGAGCCTGGCTGTCCCGAGAGTGCCCGGGGCGCGCCAGACAGAGGTTAGTTTCACCCGAAGTGTATTTGGGGCCCTCGCCGAGATTTCCTATTAGCCTTCCCGGCGCCTCAGGGACTCCTGGGTGAAGCTGGAGAAGGGCACGGTGGCGCGGCAGGAATCCAGCCGCGTTGTTTTCTCGGCCTTTGGAATCAAGTAGAAAAGCGATTTGGGCTGCTGAGTCCGGGCGGCGCGGGCGGCCGGTAGCGGGGTAGGAGAGGCGCTTGGGGAAGTGGCGGCCGAGATTCCCGCGGACGCGAAGCCCGACGCTGAGCAGGGAGCAACAAGGTGAGGGCGCTCTTGCCCAGGACAAGGAGAGTTTAGAGTTTGGTAGCTCACACTGCCTGATGCCAGGAAAATTGACTCCACAGCCTTGGCTGGCGCGCTTCCCCACCTTTTTTCTTTTTATTCTTGTCCCCCCCTCCCACCCTACCCTTTTCCTCCCTGAAAGTTGTTTCTTTTTATTTACCTGGTGCGGTTTCAGATCTCAGCACTTATCTGCTAGTTGATAAAACTGTTTTCTCTGTAATAGACATCTTTTCTCTTTTCCACTCCCTACTCCTGTTCTATTTCGCTCTCTACCCCATTTTCCCTTCTGCCCAAGCCTGTGGTCCAAGGTGAAGGGTTCTTAAAGGAAAAGAGCTGGCCTTGGATAAGAGTTACCTTAACATTAAGGGTTGGAGAGAGGGTGGCCGGGGTTTGGGTGGGCAGAGAGCATCCCGTGGGTGCCGGAGATTCTCTGGGGGAGCTTCAGTTTGGAAAGAGGATGGGAAGAAAAGGACAGGCAGAATAGAGCTCGTCCACTTCCAACTGCCCCCCCAGACCCCCCATAAGACCCAATTTCGACGCTTTAACTCCAGCCTCACCTGGCCCTCTATTAAAACTTGAGGTAGGCAGAAATCTTGAAATCGTTGTCATCAGAAAAGGCATTTAAGGTAATATTAAATAATTCTCAAAATTGTGTCTGTGGGGGTGAGAGGGGAGATAAAACGCCCCACCTCCTTTTGGCAGTCCGTTGCTTAACCCATATGATCCTCTCCCCTGGTCTTTGGCCTTGCGGAAAAGCTGCATGGGAGGAAAGCACAGTGCACTTTGCGAGATTTGAGGATTCGTGTCCGAATGAAATAGTGTTCTGTTGCCAGACATGTTTGGTTATTCATTTTCGCCTTAGGTTGAATTTTCTTACAGGGCTAGCACTCCCTGAATTGGGTTGTCTTCTTCAGTTTGGCTACCCACCCCCTCCTTTCTGCTCCCCTTAGTGTCTCATTCTTTGAATTAGAGCACTTTTAAGGTACAAACATATCTTACTCTACGTCTGTAGGGCAGACGTTGTTGATGCCGTCGATTGGGCAGAAAAACCAAAAACTGTAGTGGAGTTAGGGAGAGTTGTTTCTGGGTTCTTTCATTTTCTCATTGCTCTGAAATGTAATGACCTGATCATTGTTGTTTGAAGTTAAATTATCTGTTAAATTAACCCTAAACAATAACTGATGATATTTTTTCCATTTGGGTCTGATTGCCCTTGGATGGAAAGGAGAGGGTTAGAGAATGCTTGGTCACATAATCAAAACCCATATTTAGGTGCTATTATGTAAGAAAGATCACTTTCAAAGAAGCTGAATTTCATAACTAAGAAATTCTTTTAAAGGCCTGTGCTCCAGAAGGACTACAGTAATTCAAGGATGAGTGTAAATAAGCATCTTTGTTGATTAAGAGAAAAATATGAACACCGTATTTCATTACTCTTCAGAACATAAATACTCAAAATCATCATACACTGGTTTTTGCTAATCTAAATTAATTCTGCCCTCCAAGGATAAATAGTCTCAAAAAGGAAATTTGATGTTAAGCAAAATCTGAACCATTCTAGACACCAATTTCTAGAAATCCAAGGCATATTTATTTCTTTCAGTCAAACACTGTTTTGCAATCATTGTAAGAAACAATTTTGGAATAACGCAGATGCTTTTCCCCCCTTTCTTATTTCAGATTGCTTGTATATGCAGGCATGGGTGTGAGAGCTTCAGGGTATATTGAAGAAATTAAATTTTTCTTATTTGTTTTAACAAAAGGACCAAAGAATCTTTAAACCCAAAGTGTAATAGTAGTTGGGAAAAAAATCTTTAAAAATAGTAAGCACTAGTGTGTGTTTTTCCTATTAAAATGTGCTGAATAATTAGAGGGTATGATAAAGGTTGAAAATTTCAGAACAAGAAAAAGGAGGGAATTTTATTATTTGATACTTTTATAATTTTATAATTAATAATGTTTTAAAGTTTGACAAAGCTTTCTTAAAATAGTGGAATATTCCCACCCCTTCAGAAATACTCTAGATGGAATAAAGTAGGATGAGGTGAAACTGGCAGCAAGCACGGCTTGTTTATTTATTCATTTATTTTCCCAGTAGTAGTAGTAGTAGTAGTAGTAGTAGAGTTGAAAATTTTACTTTTAATTATACGTTGCAAGCTCTGATTGCAGGTTGGAAGACTAAAATCGATCATTCCTACATCGATAGTGTTGTCTATTACTGCATTGATTTGTGTTTATTTATGCAGAGACTTTCAGTTATTTACTTACATATTTCAGCATCTGCCTCTTGATTATTATTGCAGGTTGGTTTTAATGAAAGAGCTTGTACAGGAAACACATTTGACAGATCAATTTTAAGTAAACTTGATAGTGAATTATGGCAACCCAAAGAGTTTACAAAATTACTTACCGTACTTGCTTTTTAGCAATTAGAAACCTGTTTCTGATTAGAACCTCATGATACTTGAAAACTTCCATTCTTCTCTTCACATATTGTATGGATGTTTCAATAAAATAGAAAAACAGATGATTTCATTATGTCAGATATGATAGGGTGAAACCAATTGAGTGAGCCTTGTCTTTTTCTGTTGGCATAACTAGGTTTTTCTCATAATAAGCTGGCCGCTGGGTTTACTAAGGATGTAGATGAAAAATCAAGGGGCAGCGAGATTTGAATATAGAAATGGTATTGTTAACTTTAAGTTATTGGGGCTTTACTTCTTGTTAACTGGATATTTCAGAATTCTTCAGTATATATTAAATGCATTTATGCATTCATCTGTTCTATTTTTTAGTGTATATCTACAATCACACCTTAGGAAAATAGGTATTCTCTTGAACTAATAGCTCACATGTGAATGTTATATATAAAGGCTCATTTGAAGAAATACAACAGCTAAAGACCACGGGGTGTGTGTTTTATAGGTAAAGGCAATTGTGGGAGATTGAGATTCATTCCTATTTGTGCTTATTATCATCACAAAATATTGAAAGATGACTTGGAAATTGAAAAAAAAAGTGGTCTAATTTATCGAGGGCTATTTACTCCTCGTTTTATAGGATTTTGCTTGCAGTTTGGAAGAGAAGCATTTCTTTCCTAGTAATTTGGAAGACATCTACCAAATATGGTTAACAGTCATATTCTTCATCTCTTGCACACACACCCCCGTTCCTGCCACCCCCTCCATTATTTAAGAGAAATATAGAAAGGAAAAGTAACCGAATTCTTTCTTGAGAAACGAAAGAGCCTTGGGAGATGGAAAGGGAATTAATCTCTTCACCCTGGCGAGTTTTCCAGAAACTACTTATCCTCAGCTTCCGCGACGTGAGAGGTGGAGCCTCACAGTCGGGCAGCTGCAGGCAGAAGGTGGGCGAGCCCCGGGACCTCAAGCTTTGCAGAAGGTTGAAAGAAGTGGAGGGAGAGATTTGAGTTTGTTTATTTGGTTTATTTTATTTTTCTATCCTGTGCCAAGCCCTTGAAGTTAACACAGCGACATAGCCTTTTAAGACTAAGCACTCTTGGCATTCTTTCGAGATTCAGATTCCAGAGCATCGAATGAACAGGACTTATAGCTAAGGCGTGCTCACCCACCCCTCCCTCCGTCTTTTTACGCACGCACCAGCTCGTCCTCACGTGCACGGGGTAGTGGACAGTGTTGACTTGAATTGCTCTCGCTTGCTCCAAGACTTTCCTGTGAATGAACCCGAAAACACTCGACAGGTCGTGAATAATCGTTTTAATGAGTGTGCAAAGCGTGCGACGGAGTGCACCGAGCTGTCGGGTTAAACAAACAACTTGTACCCTGACCAAATCCGATTGTTAAAGTGCAAAGTGATGTCAGTACCATTTCCATTGCCCTTCGGAAAACCACAGATCTGACACGCGGGAGTCCAATTTTCCCCATTAAAGAAAAATAACAATATTTTCCAACCGTGTATGTGATCTTCTTTAATATTAATCTGAGCCAAAGGAAACCTCATTTGAGAGTCAGAGAAGTAGTCATGTCACTGTTTCAAAAACAAATCAAAAGGGAAAATGAGGAAGAAATTAGAACAAATATAGTCTCAGAGAGGATTTCTTTTTGATAGCTCACATGTCATTACTGATCAATACTGTAAAAATCTTACATATATATAAAATTTTACAGCTCACCACAAGCAAATATCAAGTGTATCTAACCAATTGGAGTTGGTAATTTGCTTCTGTACTAAGACTGAATCTCTATACATGTAAAAACTTTTTCTATTGAAAATGTAACTAAAATATTTGCTGTTAAATATTAGCCTGTGAGAGAATGAAGGGACAAGTAGTTTCCACATTTATGCTCTCAAGGAAAACAATTTGGAGGAAAGTAATGGGAAAGGAACCCTGATGGGCCACCATCTAAAACAATAACAAAAAGCACAAGTGAGCTCTTGATGGATCACACACTTTTCCCTTTCTTTGTATAACTGCACTGGGGAAATATTTTTGTTTCTTTCCATCCAGTTAAATGATCTATTTGGAATCAGCCACATATTCTCCTTTCCTTGTTCATTCTCTTACCTTCTTTCACAATTCCAAACACCAAAAACTACATGAAGAGTAAGAAAATTAAACCTCGAAAGATGTAAGAGAAATCCCTTTTACATATGCCCTCTAAAATTTTTGTGGAAAAATGTGTAAAACGCTTCCCTTGCCAGCAACTCATACACACTTATGAGTCAAACAAAATGTCCAAGATGCTTGGAAACCAGTGTATTAGTTCCAAATAACTAGCTTCTTCAACTCAGTAACAATATGGGAAGATTAAAGTTTATACTTTCACTGGATTAAGAAACATAGGTTATGTATTTTTCTTTATTAAAGACTGAAAATATATCATGTCCTATAGTCTGAAAGGTTATTTGTCCTCTTAAAATTGTAACCAGCTTGTAGAAATGAAATGTTAGGGATATGGCACATTTGAATATGGGAGTTCAGCAGCATTTGCTCACTTAACTCCTACTAGCCATATTGTCATCTACATCTTTCTTTCTGACCATCTATTTCACATACGAATATGTTAATATACAACCAGTTGCAATTAAATGAAATAATCCACCTAAAACATGACTGAGGTGTTTGATGGAGTAAGGAATTTCTATGGAAGTCATTGTAGTTTTGCCTATTATGGTTGCTAGTTTTTATACATCTGTGTTCATTTAGCACCAATTGGATAAAATGGAAGGTATTGAAATTCAGTTTCCATCATCAAAACTTGGAAAAGACAACCAGTAGTTTAGGACTGTGTTTTTGTTGATTTTGACTGTTATCTAGTGAATGTCTGTAACAGAATATCAATTCAGACTATCCTTTATTTTCTAGGAAATTTGACAAAAAATGACTATCAAAAACTAGGGGCTTGCATTTTTTATTGTTTTAAATATTTCTGGGCACACAACAGACTGTGCAGTTATTACCTAAACAGATTTCTTCTCTGTGGGCTGACTGAGCTGAGGAATTTTAGGAGTCACTGAAAGAGCCACATCCATTTCTGTTTTAAATGCACAAACAGCAAAGCTAGAGGGTGCGTCTGTTTTTGTGTGTATATATGTAGTTAAAGAACTACACTATCAAAACATTAATTATATTTGAAAGAGAGCAGTGAGCTTGTTGTGGAGAGAATTGCATTATTGAATTTATATTCCATGGAATCTGTCTGTGGAGAGGGCTGAAATTGTATACCTGTCTTATATGATGCACCCTCTCCAGTGAGGTGCATAACTAGAGCAAAGAGAGGCAAACTTGGAGGGGAGTGAGCTTAGATATTTGGATGTCCTAAGCAAGGGAATCCACGTGCAAATGCAAATCACATGAAGAAAAAGCATGGGGTCTTTGTTCTCTGTCAACAAAAGCAAATACAGTATTTTTCCTCTATCAAGCAAATCACAGAATGATCTTAGTTGAATTTGGAGGAGGGGGAGAGGTTGAGTGACTAAGAATATTTCAATTATCATATTTCTGATCCCCAAGTCCTGTTTATTTCACAGCTGCCAAATTTTATATCCAAAATTTAGACTCTCTTCCTCCCAAATCCTACATTGGTATGAATCATCCCTGATCATTTTTAGTTTTTTGGCTTAATTACCAGTTTTCAGCTTTAAATTACCAATAAACTAATTAATCTGACTAATCTTTCTAAACTTCTACTGAATAGTATAATAGCTGCAACAACAACAAAAATAAAATAACAAAACTGCAGCAATAATGACAGAAATAAAATGTTAATAATAATGCAAACAATAATACCAGAAACAATTTTAAAATAATTTCTCTGGTCGACAGGATGAAGATGGAATCCGTTTCAGTCTGAAATGTGTTTCATGGTTGTAATCGGGTATTCCTCTGAATTCTTGTTTCACTGGTTAGATGGATGATCCACTCCAGTCCAACTCAAGTGTTCTAAAAAAGACTCCCTTGGTCTAATATGGTAGGTCTCTTTAATAGCACTAAGTACTTTTGTACCCATTCCTCTTCATTGCTATAGGCATGTCCCCCTTGGGCACCATTCCCAGGTAAATCAATCTGGGATGGAGACTAGAAACTGAGGTAGATGTATGAAGGGATTCTTGGGTAGAAAAATCTGGTGCCTTCTGGCTGGAGCCCTGCTGATGAATGGACAAATTGTTATATTTGGGAATCGTGTTCACAAAGCTGAGGAGTTTCAGAAGGACAAAGTAACTGAGGTTCCTTTGAGTCTAAAGAGAACACTGGCCCTGAGGAACTCAGCCCAAAGGGCAAGACACAAAAATCAGGAATTAGGTCCCCCTGATCATCAACTTTTTTTATTACTTTCGGGATGAAGGGACAGAAAGGGGACAATAAAATGAGGGGAGTAGAAGTGAAAGGAAGAACCCAGGATGAAGATGTTAATAACTAGTGGTGATCCAGCTAGTAAAGCTAAGCTTGTCTCCTTAGGGGGAGGTAGAAATGCTTTTGTCAATTGTAAACCTGCCAAGGTTTACTGTTCTACGTGCAAGAACAGCCACCAGTTCCTGAGTCTATGCTCTGAAGAATCTGCCAGTAAGTTTGTACCTGCAGGAATCTAACTCCTCTCAGCCGGAATGTTCTCTCCATCTCCCAAGCCCTTGCGCCCACCGCCCCCCCCCCCCAAGAAAAAGGAAATGAAAGAAAATAAAAATCAGGTGGGGAGGGAATGAGACTCAATGCTTGTCTGGCAGATGTTGGGGTTAAAGCAGGTTGTCTGATAATTGCCTTCATTTGTGGAGGGGAAAGAAAGCTGGTTAGGAGATGAAGGGGAGCTATAGGAGAGGAGAGCAGGACTGAGACAGAAATTCCTCAGCAGCCCAGCAGCTAAGGCCAAATGGAAACAGACCTTAGTTACAGAAGAATGGACTGGGAGGGAGCAAGGAAGGGTGACTTAAATTTTTAGGTTTTGTTGTATTTTCCTGCAAATCAACGTAGCCCTGAACATTTACGAGAAAATAAGATCTGTGTGCCTTCTTAACAAACAAATTACAAAAGGCATAACTATCAATAGCCAGTTTTGTTCTCTAGAAAACTTTTTTCTTTAGATACTGTCTTCAACTTCACATATGCACACAGTCCATAACTAAACCCAACAGTAGTTGAAGGAAGCAAGGTTGGGAAAGAAAGGGCCGGCCTCCCTGCTGGTAGTACCAGGCATCTATCTCTGCACCTTTCACAGCAGGGAGGCTGAACAATCTTTTTTCGTTTCTGTCTAGTTTTTTTTTTAAGTACAAAAATATTCCTGTTCATGAGAATATTATTTCACTAAGAGCGACCAAGACTGAGGAGCTTTCATTTCTAGAGATAAATTCACTGAGGTGATGCTCACTCTGCAACGGTAGTAAGGCGACTTTGGCTAAAACTGTGTATCGCTTTGCTCTTCAATGGCTTCCCAGGCTTTCTCCGTGCACTAATAATAACTAAGAACTACTAAGTTCACTTAAGATCTTCTGGAACTACAGCTCTGCAACTTGAAATCAAACTGGAGCTTTCCATATAAAATCCAGTTCTAATTAAAATAACATTTTAAGGAAAATATTGTTATTGCGATTTTTATTTGAAAATTTCCTTTGATTCAGAGATAAGTGTCATTCATTTCAATAAGAAAATTAAAAGAAATCAATATTTCCAGTAAAAGTGCCCTCAACTCTGTTACACACACCCCCAGAGTATGGCTTTTAAGAATTTATTTTCAAACACTTTGATTTTAATTGTATATAACTGAGAACCTCTGAGTCCTTGGAGACATGCCTAACTGAAAGACACTAAATTAATACTCTTATAATGGGAATATTGGATAGAAAGTAAAGATACACCAAAAACAGTTATTTTACAAAGTAGTAAAAGTCATGCAGACATTTGTGTGCACTCAGTTTATGCACTTATTTAACAAAATATTCTATATCCCAATATCTTGAAAAATCTTTAACCAACATAAACCGGATATTTAAATGCTTATGCATTTATACACACATATATACACATTATATATACCATGTCACATATAGTTCAAATGTGTATATTCATTCTTTATAGAAACTAAGATCTAAACAAATATTAGCATTTGTAACTTTTTAACTACCAGTAATTGGGGTTTATGATCTGTAAACAATGAGAGAAAGGCAGAACTACTACATTCTGCTTAGACTGTAGTAAGAAGCAAATATAGGTTTCTTTCTGTCTTGGGGTGTTGTAAGAATAAGGAATTTAGGGATGCATGGAATTGCGATCTATATACGTTTTCAATAAACCAAGATGCAGTAATTTCATTCTTTAAACAGTAACATCCTACTATTAAAGAAAAGACATATCTACAGTTTCAAAGATAGAAGAAGTAAGCCCAAGTCAAGTGATGATATTCTGAAAGGAATGGTTTCAAATGATGTTAACATTTTTCCAACAAAGAACTTTTCAAGGCAGATAAAGCCAGATCCGTTGCACAAGTGGCAAAGCAAACATTTTAGTAATGGGCTGGGGGGGGTATTTAATGGACTGACACACTTTGGATATTTATGAAGAGTAATATTCCTTTGAAGAGTGTCATGATTGTCCATCAATGTTCCTTAAAAACTGGTAATAGGTATTGAAGGAAGTTTGGGGGAGGAAAAGTTCAAGCATTCTAACTATTGTTAATGGTGAAAGAATATGACCTGTGTAGAACAGGAAAGGATTCCATGCCATGAGAGAAGTTGCAAAAGTCTTTGGTCTTATCATGTTTAGTCTCTCTAGATACACATTTCAAAAAGATATCCTTTCCACTAGGCTCTCATCTGCAGTTATGGCTCACAGACAGCAGCCAGTTTGTATTAAAGTGTAGTCCAATGCATCAGTGCAGTTTTGAAAACAGTGGACGGGAAAAATAAAGGTACAGTTTTATCAATGAAATTCTCATTGGCAGTTGAAGAACAGGAAAGAGGGAGGCTTCAAAACAGGGTGGTGGGAGGAGAGTAATATTCTTTAGGTGAGTTTTGGGAAGATGCTAAGTAAAATGCTGTTCAGAAATTGGGATTAATCGAGCAGTTTAAATACAAATCTGCCGGAAATCATGCTCTGTGCGAATGAAAATGAAGGAATTTATGCATATTCTAATTTTCCCTCTTTGGCTGCTATTTTGGAGGAAGAGACTTCTTTTGCTGATGGTGGGACTTTTTTGTTCCGCACAGGAAATGTGTAAATGAACACAAATGTTATTTTTTTTTCTCCTTTCCATTTCTCTCCTCCCTTCCTCCTCCCTCTTTTAACAATTATAACTTGTTAGGGACCTCAGTTCCGTGGCCACAGATCCCAGGGTTTCTCCCCATTTCCAGGATGCCTGAGGTCAGGCAGTGCAGGGAAGGGGAGCCAGGGTTCCTCTGGGTTCTTAGACCTTTGGAAATTAACTTGTAGCTCCCATTTCATTTTTGGACATTCAAAGACAGTAGAGAGTGAGAAGTCATACGTTTAATGTGATGAAAATTCATCTCAAAAGCTATTTCCTCTCACGACTGAATTCTCAGTGAAACTGGACTGAGGAGAACTTAAAAGTGATCTCATAAACCAAGTTGTGAAGATCTATTGACCTTCAGCACGGAGTCGAGCTATTTTCTCTCTTATGCCCTTGGGAACAAACCGTACTGGTGCATTTTAATTACATTAAGACCAGCAAGAAACTCTCTTGGTTAGCCTATTCCGATGTAAGTCGCCTAATGCTGAGATGAAGTGAAGTGGAACGCTGTGGTCGTTCTGTGTTTTGTGGCGTATATAAGGGACTCCTGAGACGGTTCAACGCGGTGCGTGGGGTGAAGGTAGGGGCGGGGGCGATTCTGCCCACGGGGAAAGAAAGAGGCAGCGGGAGCCGGAGAGCCTGAGAGGGACGAAAAGAGGCTCTCTCTTTCCACCGGGTCACGCATTGTCAGTCCACGCTGAGAGCTCCAGAATTAATTCCGGAACGGGGAAGACAAACTGACACTCCGGGTTTCTAGCTCCTTTACTACCCTCTGGATAAAAGTCTCGGAGGCAACGCCATTCTTAACTATTTAATTTGAAAAGAGCCCCGTGGTGCACTCCCCACTCACCCCGCCCCCGGCTCCCTCAGCCGCCCACACAGCGCCGCCCCAGCCGGAGCGTCCGCAAAAGCCGGAGCGCCTCAGCCCAGTTCACCAGCAGCCGGGCGAACCCGGCCGAAGCCTCCGCGAAGGAGGGCGGCGAGAACGAAGCCCCACCTCCCCCCACCCCCCGCCATCCCCGCCCCATCCCTAGCTCGAGCCCCTTCCTTGCACACACTTTCAGTGCCCCTATGGGAGCGTCGGTGCCCCTGCGTGCCTGCTTTCTAACATCCCCTACGCCGGGACCCCGTCCCACCTCCCACTTCAGTCTTCCTCTCTCAGGAAGGGGGCGCCGCTCGGCAGGCTCCGGGCAGGTCAGCACGCCGCTCGTGTGGCTCGAGGCCGAACGCCCGTTCCCCTCCCCGTACGGGTGTGGGGGGTGCAGAATCGCCAAGGAAAAAGCTGCGAGAGGCGCGCGGCCCCTTCCCTGCACAACTCACGTCAAGCTTAGAGCCACATTTAGGAACCTCTTCGGAAGAGCTCAAAAATCCCCATTTTGCGGAAAGCCTGTTAGGACGTGATGGGACCCTGTGGTCCGAGAAACCCCCGTGAGGCTTCGAGCGACCTCGGTTCTAGAGTCAAACCCTGCTCAGGGCAATTTCCCCCGCGCACTCCAGATCCTGCACTTCCGGTCTCCCTGTGGGGGTCCTGACCGTCCCCTACGCCCGCACTTCCGCAGAATCACGTGGCTCAGGGATGTGTGCAGAGCTGTTTGCAATACCTTTCTGTAGCTGGTGGGGCCTTCACCTGTTCCCGTCATTTCTCTTTATTCTGAATTTCCTTTAATTTCGTTGCTTCTCTCTGTGGGAAATGGAGTGGAGGAGGGCCAGAGGTTGAGAGAAAAGGCTTTGTTGTTGTTGTTGCTTGTTGGTGTTTTGCTTTGTTTGGCTTTTCAGATCACCTGCCCCTTTCTGAATTGCCTGGATGAATTCACATCAAAAACGAAGACTCAGGCATCTTTGTTTTCCCCCAGGGCGTACATCAGTGTCTGCACTTAGTAGGCATGCAATGAATGTTGAAAGAATTATGAATAAATATGCTGCCTCTTTGGGCACATGTGGTTAGGGTTAGTGAATAGCCTCAGAAATCAACTGACCTTTGACTTGTGTTTTGTTGAAGTCAGTTGAGAGGTTGATAGATAAATGATTTTTACAGGCATTTTGATTTTCTTTTGAAGGGACTTCCCCAAACCAGTGAAAGGAAATCTAGAGTTGAAAATGTTTTCCTGGACTTACTCGTGTGTGTGAAGTAAAAAGCGGTGATTTTTAGAATTTGGGGGTTTATCAGCCCTTCTGTGGCTTTTCCATATTGCTTTCCTTTTAAAGTTTTACTTATTATGACGAGAGGTCAAGGTCTGTGAAGTTAATCTCTTGTACCCAATTTGAGGCAGTAGCTAATTTCTCTTTTGCTTTCCTGCTATGTCATAATTTAACCCTTGAAAACCTTAATTCACTTCTGCGTTGTGTCTTCTGCATCCTTCAGCTGTTCTTGTTCAGAAAAACACTTGTTTGTTTTTTTTAAAGATTTTATTTATTTATTTGACAGAGATCACAAGTAGGCAGAGAGAGAGAAGGAGAAGCAGGCTCCCCGCCGAGCAGGGAGCCCCATGCGGGGCTCAATCCCCGGACCCTGGGATCATGACCTGAGTGGAAGGCAGAGGCTTTAACCCACTGAGCCACCCAGGCGCCCCAGAAAAACACTTGTTTTTAAAGGCCATAATAACTTTAGAAACAGGAGAGAAATTTTGTAGTTGTGAAGTTGTATGGCTGAATTCCGTCAGTCAGCATATATTAAATGAATGTTTTACTAATCTATGGTTGTGTAACCATAGATTAGTCCCTAGAGTATTTAATGTGCCATTTTCATTGACTATAAAATAGTGAAAATATATAACCAACAAGTTAATAACCAGGAATGGAATTTGAAAGGTTATAATTGCTAATCAAATTTAAAACATTTATTAGCATCATTATTAAGAGGGATACAAATAAGACCTGTTCTTATCCTCTGGGAACTTACAGTCTAGTTGAGCATAAATAATGTAAACATAAATTGATAGAAATAGCTACTAAGTAATATTCAGTGTGGCATATTGAAAACATTCAGTAAACAGTCGCCTCACATATTAACTTGCAGTCACGCCATTCTTCTAACAGAAATATGATACTGATAAGAAATAAAGGAAGGATTAATTAGGAAAACTTTCATGGAGAAAATGAGTTTGTCCTTTATGTGTCACATAGGAAGATGATCATATGCAAGATGTTTGTGTTTGAGGGGTAAAGGTGATGTAAGTGGAGAATGAGAAAGACGTTTGGTGAGATGGAGTTTGGTGGTAATTTGTAGGAAACCTTAAAGACCACGTAGAGGAGTTTGTATTTGATAATAGAAGTGATAGAGACCTATTGTGGTGCTATGGGCAGACGATGGCTTTATTAAAATTGAGATTTATATTTAGATGATTCTAGTCAGCACTTGAGTATAGTGAAAACTAAGGTAAAAAGAGTAGGAGAAAAGACTTTGGTGCAGTTTTGGAATGGGAGACTACAACAGAGACAGAACTATGACAAGGCCCTTTCTCACCAGTTTTTAAACAGTGGGAATTACATTGCAATGGTAAGATCAATAACGAGCCTTGAATGGAGCAAGAGCAACAGCACCCCTGAAATCAGTACTACTCCTTTATTCTTCATTGTTGGTGGTGCTAGGATATATTAGGTGTTGACTGATGGAAACAGTATCATGGTATCTTCTTCGCCAATTAAGCTCAAGATACCTTTCTTACAGCATCTTTACTCATTATTCATCTGTAGTAGTTCTTAATTCTCAACTGGGTGTGATTTCTGACACCCTACAACCTTTCCTGTCCTCACCACAGGCACATTTGGCAATGTTGGGAGGCATATTTTTAGTTTTAACAACTAGGAGGCCACTACTGGCATCTAGCAAGTAGAAGCCTGGGATAATAATTGAGAAAGTCTTCAATGCATGGGAGAACCCCCCCGGGCAACAAAGTATCTAGTCCAAAAAGTCAAAGGGCTGAGGCTGAGAAACCGTCAGTTATGGGAATGAAGCATGAGCTCTAAGAGCTACACAATGAGTCCCAGAACCTAACTTCCATTATATAACAACTTCAATTGACAAAATGTTTTGTTTAGTGAGTCTGATGTACCTCTGAAGACAGTGCCTCTGTCTAGCCCTGAGGCCTCAGAAACAGGAAAATCAGAAGGGTATCTGCTTGGATTTTCTACTTTTTATAAAATGGAGCTAGAAATCTCTCTTAAGGATTTGTCATCTAAATGTTATTTATTAAATTGATAAAATGTGCCTTTGGAGTTGCTTAGCAACTTATGGAAAGCTTGCTTTTTAGAAGTTCATTTGTTTGTTTAAAACTAGGGTAGGTTGCATATTATTAGCTACATTACATAAATCAACAAAGAAATGTACACTGAAAATGGAATAAGATGTTTCAACACATTTTCTGCTCTCGGTGTCTGGCAATTAAAACACTCTAATTGTCTGGTAGAATTGCATGAAGTATTTGACAAACATTATTTATGTATGAAACTTCAACATAATATTGAGTATGTAAGAGAACCAAAGGGGAAAAATTAAGCAGGTTTGTCATAAAGTATGTGTTTATCTTAACCTTTCTTCTTCAAAAATCTTATCTACTAAGTACTTTTATCAGACACTAATTATACTCTTTCAGAAAAGAATTTCTCCCAACACCCTTCAGTGCCTGCACCCTTTAATCATATCTCATTACATCTACCTAATCCATATCTTTTTCACATTGCCAGGGCTCATTAACAGTTTTAAAAGCCAATCTTGGACATTATTATTCCTTGTAATCGAGATGAAAATAATGCCAATAATATTTTATTTCTAAAATGTAATGGATCATTTAAAATTTGTTCTGAAGCCATTTCTACTTTAAATATTAATGAGAAATTAACTTTCAAACATGCATTAAGCTAGCAGGAATGGTGAGATGTGTCTGAAAACCCTGAAGCACCTTTTTGAAGGAGAAGTTATTTTTATAAGCTGTTTTAACAGTGGATCATCAGTCACTTTGAAGGGAAGTGATCCTTGATTAACAGTTGGCTGATACTGTGCTTCCACAGATGTGTAGCAGCAATACAGGTGCTACCTATGAAACAGGACAGGTAATTCTCAAGACCTGAGCATTTTCTCTTTATTTTTTTTTTTTTAAAGATTTTACTTATTTACTTGAGAGAGAGAGAGAGAGAAAGCAGGAGGGGGAGATGGTCAGAGGGAGAAGCAGGCTTCCCGCTAAGCAAGGAGCCTAATGTGGGATTCAATCCTGGGACTCTGGGATCATGACCCCAGCCAGAGGCAGTGGTTTAACCAACTGGAGCCACCCAGGCACTGATAAGCATCTTCTTTTTCTGATTTTTGAAAAGGTAAACAAGTTTGAATGGGCCTTCATTTTTGTGTATTGCCTCACTTAATTGTTGTAAACGAGACAAACGAAATGTCTCAAATAATGAACTATACATGACATCGTGTTTCCCGTAAGTATGGCTAGTCCTTTATTCTTTTTGATATCCCATTTTTAGAAAAGGACACCTGGATCAAATTTGCAGTTACATGGCTAAAGTAGAGCCTCTTGATAATGACTTTCCAGGACTTGAAAGCCAAATCCTGCCTCTTGGGATATAGCTACATAGGACTAATACATTATTCTAAAAAATGGAAGCTTCCTCCACCATTATAATTGAGTTTGAGATTCTTTCTTGAAAACTATCATTAGCAGTCTTACAAAAAGGGTGGCTGAGCCTGGGTGGCTCAGTCAGTTGTGCATCTACCTTCAGCTCAGGGCCCCATATTGGGCTCCCCCCTCAGTGAGGAGCCTGCTTCTCTCTCTCCCTATCACTCTCCCTCTGCCTGCTGCGCCCCCTGCTTGTGCTCTCTGTCAAACAAATAGATTAAATCTTTTTTTTTTAAAAAAGAGTCTTAGGAAAAGCTTAATGGTCCATTATTCATTTATTGTGCATATACTATTAATCTATAATGTTTGGAAAAAGAAACACAAACCCAAAGTCATTATTCCGAAAAAGCCCAGGTTTTGTACAAGTACCTCAAGCTGTTTTCCAGTAGCAAAGGAGATGTAATAAAGCTTTCATTCAGCTTTGATTTTTTTTTCATTTATTAGTTCTGCCAGATAGTAATTAGCTCTTATTTGGAGTATCTTATTTGACATTTTTAAAGTTTTTTCTTTGGAATATATATATATATATATTTTTTTTTTCTTTTGGAGTTTTATGTTTCTTTTGATTTCTCTCCACTACTATGGTACAGTTTGTTGTTGACTATAGTAAATTATTAAGAAGAACAAAATGAAACCATATGATAGTTGGTGAGTTTGGTGTGCTGTGTCTTATCTATTACAGTTGTTAAAGTAAGATAATTAGAATTTTAGGATCCCTCATATTAAAAAAATACTCTTGACCTTTTTTCTCTTAAATCCTTTAAAATTTTTTATTCATAATTTTTGGAAAGGGTAACTTTGTGTATGCTCAATTATACGCAAATTTTCATGTGTTTTCTTTTTGTTTTACTGAAATAGTTTGTGTATTCAGATCTTATTGAAGTTTTACAGTGACACCATAGACCATAGACGATGCTTGCTTAAATGGCATTTCCCTCCTTTTATTATCAATTAGTTCTACTAACGAAAATAAAATTTGGTGAATGTAACAACATGCTATAACACTACAAGAATTTTAAAAATTACAAATATGGTATTAATATAGTTTAAAATTACTTTTGTTTTTGTAACCTAATTTTTATCTTTGTCTGTTTATCTCTTCTTATTAGAAGCTTTGCCTTTTCTCTATTGATCATTTATTTTTTTTTATTCTTTTCATGTTATTTTCAGAGGTTTCTCATTGGCCAGTACTATGAAGGTTGATGGCATGATCATTCACTTCACATCAAAGGATATCTACTCATCAGTGTGCTGTTGTCAGTCAGAGGTTTCCAAATATGTGTTCTCCAACTCAAGGAAAAGTAGCTGGATCCAGGCAGAAACGTGTCTAGGAACTCCCTAACTATGCATGCTGTGTCTCCAGAGAAAGCTGCGTCAGCATTCCTCCTGGTTTTTGTTTTTGGAATACTTTTCTCGACAGCATTCTCCAGACTCTAAACTACTAGAATAGTTCCTAAGTTCATCCAGATCTTTCCCATGTCTGAATTCTTGGTGCTCTTCCCACCCCCTGGCTCACAGATAAAAAAGAAACAACAATAAAGGAATAAAAATTGTTTGTTTCTGTCTGACTGAATCATTCCAGTCTTGAAGCACCCTGGTGGTTTAATTAACCTTGTTATTGCATTTACTATCTCCCACATACTTGTTTGTGGGAAAGTGCTCTTCTTGGCATTCGCCTAGTTAGAAAAAGGAACACCAGGACTGTGGCACTGGACTTTGCTCTTGAAGTGCATGGCATGGTGGCAGCATAAAGCTTGAACTAGCTTATTTTTTCATTGATGGGGTGCAACCGGCAACGCACCATCTTTCCCTGACACTGTATGACAGCTTTGATGAATTCTAAGCCATTCTTCCTTCCAGAGCAACCGTTCTAGCCTAGCATGGGGTTTGGTACCATTATAAAGAGAAACTTGGTGGCTCTTGTAAAAGGAGTTTGGAAAGCTTTACCCCAGCAATCAAGATGTATGTTAAAAAGATTAACTGAATCCTGTGGATACACTGCTTCGACACTATGTAAAAGAAAAAGAGAACATCTGTTATTATTTATCCTCACTAACTCCTCATAAATAGGCAGGATTTTTCAGTGAGCACTATCTTATCCTGGAATTAATTCTTTCAATTCTTGTCATTTTTTCTTATTCTTATAGACTATTATGAGAGAGATATTGGCAAAAGATTTGAAATAAAGGACACAAGATGAGGTTGCCTTTGGATTGTTGGATTTCAAGAGCAGCACAAAACAGATCAGTACAAGGATGTGCAAAGTTCTCTTAAAAGAACAGATATATTCCTGTGCAGCAGGGTTTGACATAAACTAGTTGAAGGTTTTGACATATCCACAGAAGGAATTTTAGTCATGGAAGCAGATAACAGGAAAGTCAGAAGCAATATGGGCTAAAGCCTATCCAAGTATGGTTCAGAGATGAGGGAGTGGAACTTAATTCCACTGAACCTCAGTCCCAAAGACAAGGCTGTTCATATGGTGAATGAGTATCAGGCTATTTATACTTGAAGCTATTAAACATTCTATTTACAAAAATACCTTCATTCTGAATCCACGTTTTTCAAGTAATATTTTATTATTTGGCTTCCAAAGTATCTCTGCTCCAAGGATATATACTAATCACATAGATTTCATATATTTCATTTATCATATATATATATATGTATGTATACGTGTGTGTGTGTGTGTATATATATATATATATATATATATATATATATGTTTTTTTAAGTAGGCTCCATGTCCATTGTGGAGCCCAACACAGGGCTTGAACTCAGGACCCTGAGATCAAGACCTGAGCTGAGATCAAGAGTCAGATTCTTAACTGACTAAGCCACCCAGGTGCTCCTTATGTATATCATTTGTAAGAGTAGTTATCTTTAGGTGAGTAAGTAACTATATTCCTTCAGTGAAGTTTTTTTTTTTCATTTAAATTATTCATCATAAATGAATAATTTGATTTATGGGTCAAAACATTAGTGATTACTGTGCATCTACCCTTAATAGATGGATGGATTTTTGGCATGTTGATAAAATCAGGGTGTAAGGTTTTCACTATGAGGAGCAGATCCAGGATTATAATATATTCGCTAAGATCAGCTTTTCCTTTTGGCCTTTTTTGTGATGTACAACATGAACATACAACAATAGGATTGTTTGTGGGTGGGAAAGTAGTTGAAGTAAATTATTATTGTTCAAGCAGTACTTGTTTGAAATAAAATATTACACTTAATGCATTGTTGTATATTAATAGGGTGGCTACAGAGTCAAAAAGGCCTTCTGAACTCTGGATTCACCACTTACTAGCTGTGAGATCACCTTAACTTTCATGGACATCAGTTTCCTCTCTAAAATGAGTATATTGTTAAAACTCTCTCATAGGGTAACTTTGAAATTAAATGAGATAATTCATATAAAGTGCTAAGTAAGGTGCTCAGAGTATGGCAAGAAATGAGTGGTAGCTAATGTTTTAAGCATTTGTCACTAGTATTTATAATATTATCATAATAATGTGATGTAAATTAAGCATATGACTGGGGAAGCAAGAGTTTGACAGAACCAATTGCAGAATACTTGTGACCACATACAATTGAGCCTTGAACAATGCAGGGGTCAGGGGCATCAACACCAGTGCAGTCAAATATCTGTGTCTAACTTTTGACTCCTCCAAAATTTGACTAAACACCTCACTGTTGACTGGGTGGATGCCTTACTGATAAGTAAACAGTCAAGTAATACATGTTTTGTATGTTATATGTATTATATATACTCTATTCTTATAATAAAATAAGCTAGAGAAAATTAAATGTTATTAAGACAATCATAAGGAAGAGAAAATACATTTATGGCACTGTACTGTATTTATTTTAAAAAGTCCACATATAAGTGAACCTGTGTAGGTCAAATCTGTATTGTTCAAGGATGAACTTGGATTTGTAATTGTATTCAAATCTGTATTGTTCAAGTAGTTCCTAAAAACTATTCCTAATCTAATATTTAGATCAGTACAATTACCATCTCTGTCCTCCTCCATAGTACAAAATTTTATTTTTAATCCCCACTAATTCTTATTATTCATACTATTTGAGAAACAGATACATTAATGAATGAATAATCTTCTAGATGTTCTCAAGTTTCAGTGGCCTAATATTATAAAGATTTATTACTCCTTTATGTCACATTCCAGTGTGGGTCAGATAGAGAATGGAGGTGGGTCTTTATTCCATTATGTCACTCAGAGCCCACTCTGCCATCTTCTAGAGCCCTGGAGTCCTCCACTGGATACTCTGTAGTAGATTGGGAGGGAAGAAAGCTTGTTGAGGATTCTGAAAGATAATATCTTATCCACTGGCCCAAAGTCAGTCACATGGCCCAAGCTAATTACATAGGAGGTTTGGGAATGTAATTTAGTTATGTGTTAAGGAAGGAAAATAAATGGGTTTGCTGAACATATAGCATTATCTCTGCTTTACCAACCATCCAAACACTTCCACCAACAAAACTAAGTTTTATGATTCTTCTCTAAGTTTTCATTAATTAACAATGGTAAGGAACTTCTGCTTACAAAATTTATTTGCACATAATTTTGTAGAGCAAAATATCCAAATTAGAAAGACTTTATCAATAGGGACTGGAATCTCAGAAGGTTTTCTACCTACTTGGGTAGTTTTTTGTTCTATAGGAATTCTCTGGGTAACTTTTTGTGAAACATTTCTCCTACTTCTTTATGTCTACTTAAGGCTCATATATGTGAAAGAGATTATATCCTCAAGTGAGCATTTTCCTTGCTTTTATCATCTTGTGTCATTATCTCCACATTCTTTTATTATAGTTGTTATTGAGAGCATACTTTCAGATTTAGCATGGAGATTAACTGTAAAATAAGTAAATAGTGAATTGTTTTGTTAGAAAGAAGTGTAGAAAGTCAATGCTTTTAAGAGGTTTTTTCATTGTTAACTGCTAATTCTGAGTATAATACTCAAAAAACTGCAGATTGACAACCTTAGATTTAAGAATTTTTTCCTATGAAGAACTGCTATGACACTAAAATTTACACACGGTGCAAGCTTTGCTATGATACTGCAAAATATGACTTTTTCTAAAGTTTCACTTTACTGATAAGAGAGTTCCTTATATAAAAACCTATGTAGCACATGGGTTCCCAGGCATTCTCCAAAGGATAGACTTAAAGTGTTTTCTTGAGGTGCTTACTCATCATGGCTAAGTAAATAGAAGAGAGCTTCCTATTTATTTTACACCTTTTTTTGTAATTTTTTTTTCAGTGTTCCAAGATTCATTGTTTACATTTTATCCACAAATCACAAATGATAGCAGCTAACACTCAACACTCACATTCTAGTAATACTAATAATCTGTTGGAGACTGGTTATGTATATTAATGATTTCATTTCCACTAAATATTTTAAATTATATTGATACTATTTATTTAGGAGGTATAAATATTTCAATTATCTTCTCATAATTAATATGCATATGTGGAATTGGTCTTTTGTGTTGACTTTTTTTAGAAATCAAAATAAAGTTTAAAGAGAATCAAACTATCCCTTATTCTTGTTTTTTTTAAATTTTTTAAAAAATATTTTATTTATTTATTTGAGAGAGAGAGCGAGCAGAGCAAGAGAGGGAGAGAGAGAGAACACAAATAGGGGTGTAGGGCAAAGGGAGAGGGACAAGTAAAGTCCCCGCTGAGCAGGGAGCCCAATACAGAGCTCCATCCCAGGATCCTGAGATGATGACCTGAGCTGAAGGCAGATGCTTAACAGTGTGCCCCTCCCTTATTCTTGTTTAATCAAAAGATATATTTGTGATACTCATTAAGGTACATTCTTAAATGGCCATTTTATTTTTTAACCTTTATTAAGCTAAAAAAAAGACTATTTTATTTTATTTATTTTTAAGTAGGCTCCATGTCCAACATGGAGTTCAAAATCATGATCCTGAGATCAAGCATTGTATGCTTTACCGACTAAACCAGTCAGGTGCCCTTAAATGGCCATTTCAGTAATTAAGTGAAGTTAAAAATTGACATTCTTTGGATGATTACATATTTATGCACTAACTTCCATTTTTAATGGTTATTACACTAATAAGTAATTCTTACATGAAACATTTGTTGTTTTCCAACTGCTTTTTTAGTTGCATTCTATAATTTTTTTCTGTAATTACCTGTTTGCAAATTAAAAGGTTATAGAATTGAAAATAACATCATGATTAAAAAAAAAAGATTTATTTATTTAATTGAGAGAGAGAGAGAGAGAATGCACATGGGAGAAGGAGCAGAGAGAGAGAATCTCCAAGCAGACTTTCTGGTGAGTGTGGTGTCCCATGTGGGGCTGGGGCTTGATCTGATGACCCATGAGATCATGACCTGAGCTGAAACTAAGAGTCATTCGCTTATCCAACTGAGTCACCCAGATACCCCTAATATCATAATTTTTATGTCCATGATAGTCTAAGCAAACTTAGTTTTTATTAAATAAATAAATTTAGGAAAATCAGTATCCATAACTCTATTAGTTCTTTATTGGAAATGCATATTATCTAATAGAACATCTCTGTGAGAGAAAATGTTTGCAAATATATATTCAAAAAAGTAGAAAATGGCATTTTTAGTATTTTATTAAGTAAAATAAGTCACTGTATAGTCATAAAAGAACTATGATTAAATATTTTAGATGTTATATATTATAAATTCAGTTGTCTTTCATTATCTGTCATTGTATATAGGCTTTTATTAATTATATTGTGTTCTATAAATAGTTTTCTTTATATTTTAGAATAATAATTGGTGAAGATGAAGAAGCATTTACTGAGAAAATAATTCCAGTTATTTTAACCTTTACACAAATTTTCTAAATCTTTAATTTCATTTACTCTAGTAAATGTGAACCTCTAGAAAAATTTCTAAGTTTCCATCTACTTGGACATAGAAGTTACTGAATATTCATATAAGAAATTATCACCTTGAGTGCTGCATATTCTTTAGGAGATTTAATATCATGCATTAAAGATTATGAAGGTTTAGGTGCTCTAGACTTTAGACTATTTTGTTCCTCTTGTTTCATAACTTAAGTTGGTATTACAAATGCTGCATTTATATCATCAAACTTTTATATTATAGGACTTAGACATTTTAGCTTAAGGTTTTATGCATATTTGACAAAAATAACTTTAGTCCTATAGTAGTTAAGCACAAATTGTTTAGCATTTGCAGTTGTAACATAAATGCTAATTATAATTCATTGGCAAACCATTTAAGATTTTATGTAAGTTGACTCCAAGACATTTTCTTCCAAAACAGTTGTTACATTTCCCCATGTTTCCTGCATGGTGGATTTTGAATTTAGCATCTGACATGTTTTCTCAACTACTGGTTTATAATGAAAACATGTAGGTACTCGAGGGAATGTGTTAAAAGCAAAAATTCTATGATCCTTGAAAGGTAAATGACAGCGCTGAGATTGTCACATCTGGATCAGAAATGTCTCATCTATTTATCTATCTAAACAAACACAAATAGGATAATTAAGATCCTAACCATGCATGTTTTGAAAAACAACTTATGGTTTTGATTAGGTCAGAACCCAGTGACTTTTTAAAAATTTTTCTTTGTTCCCACATATGAGTAAAAATGGGTTGACCTTCAACAATAAGTGCCTTTGAATCATCACAGCAAATCTATTATTTCATATTTTGAAATCTGAAAGTAAAATTAATCTTCAGCTTTCAAACAATCATATATATATATCACATACTTAAACATACATGTTTATATACATATACACATAAATATACATGCATACACACATATATAATCATGTATATTATAGGATCCCTAATTATTCAGCTAAATTTACCTTACCATATTTTCCTTCTTATTAGGATAGAGCTTATCTATTGCAGAGTTTCTAACCTGTGGCAGTAAAAAAATCAGTCACACAAAAGCAAAATGAACCCCTTGGAAAATCACAATCGTTTACATTTAAATTTTTAGCATTAGAGTAAGCTGTTTCTTGACTTTTAAATTTAGCTTTGTATGTAGATTATTAAGTTAAAGAAGAAATTTTAATGTAAGCTAATATGTTCTAAAATGTATTAGTTTTAACTCCTAAAAATACCTATTTTTGCTGTTTCAAAGATAGGAAATTAAAATATTTGTTTACATTCTAATAAATTTTAATTTAGTATAATCATACTTTCTTGCTGAATTGCAAACATTTTCTTTAAATTCTAGTCATATGGCTTGCTATTTAATATAATCATACTCTCTTGTTCAGGCAGTAGTAAAGTAGTTGTTTAATTAAACATGTCATTTGTTTATAATGTAGTATTTCAGAAATGCTAGTTCAAAAGATAGGATAAGGATTTATATCAAACATTTCAATCTGATAAGGATTTATATCAAACATTTCAATCTGACAAGTAAATTACATTTCTTCCACCATAAATAGGAAAGCAGAAAACTCTAGCAGTGATGAAAAGACATATTCTTTTTACTTAGAGATATGATATGTACCAGTCTACAAAATTTGAACTTTTTCACCTTCAAGATTAAGACAAAATCTCGACAACCACAAAAACAAGGCTCTGTCTTGACTTTAAGTGTTTTAAATATTATATTAAAATTGTCCTTCCTTTTCTTAGTCAACTCATAAGGTAAAAAAAATAGCAGGATGGATTTTGGTATGAAAATCTGGATAAAATTAAATCCATGAGTTATTGTACATATATGAAAAATGAGAAGTCTCGGTCAATGCCACTCAAAATGTCTCCCACTTGCCAAAGCAGAATTAGGAGAACTGTTTATATTTTATTACAATTTATATTTTGTTAGGTAGCCTATGTTGTAATTTCTCCTTTACATAGAACATTTGTTGTTATAGCAGTTACCATCACTTTTACTACAGTAAAAGGATTCTCCTTTTAGTTAAACTTCTGAAATGAAAAAAGATCAATAAAAATCATATATTTAAAGTAAAAATTTTACAGAGTGCTTAACCTCAAAGAAATTTGGATAATCTTCTGAAGCCCTATGGAACTAGAGAACAGGTTTTATGTTTTGGTTATCTTTTATGTAACTGGAGCATAATTGCTCCTGAAAAAGTATTTCTGGTTTTCATTTTCTCATCAGAATTAAAACATTACATGGGAAAACTAAAAGATTGCTAATAGTTATGAATGAATTTCTAGTTTATTGGAACAAAGCAAACTGATGGTACTGTGTCATAAAACATAAACAATCTGATTTTCTGTTCTTCACTCCAAGTTCAGCTATCATGAGCTTGTTAAATATGTTTTCAAAATTACGGAAATATTGCCTCTTTATGAATTCAAGGTAAATATAAACATCCATTTCTTCATTTTCTATGAGATTTTCTCTCTCCTTCTGTTAGGTTTTAAAAATTATTTCGATAGGAACATTGATAGAAACTAATATTTATTGAGTGATTATTACGTGCAAGACACTTTACATATGTTCACTATTTGGATACATTTGGTCATATCTCCATACACACACACACATTGTTATACTCATGACATAGTTGTATTTTGTTGAACAGATTAAAATTATATATGAAAGAGAAATTAAGAGCCAGTCTTTTATAATTAACAAAAAGGGATGTTAAAATGTGGTAAAACAAATCTGGTACTTTTTTTTTTTTTTTTTTTGACAGTTATATTTTTTTTCTCCTCGGTGAACCACAAAGGAAGAAGATGCGTATGATTTTTACAGGGGTGAAATAGGTTGTCTGTCAGTTGGGTTTAGGCGACAGTCTGTCTGCAAGCCGTAAGATGATCTGCCAAGCACCAGAGGAAAGCAGGCAGGATTCCTGGCTTGCAAGAATAGATATTGATCTACCTTAGCCACCTAAACAATGCCTCACCTGTTTGCCTTGTCCATACCTTATTTTACGCAGTCTAATGCTTGTTTTGTTTGACTTTTCTTTTATTTCTCTGGATCTGAGCTTTGATACACTTTGGGGAGTACATAAACACAGTGTTGTACTTGAACATCACCATACTTCTGAGTCCTCTGGTGGTTTAGGACCACCCCTCCCTCTTGAATAGCTCTGTTATTGAAAATTATGAACCAGAGCTAAATTACTAGGCCTCATACAGAAGCAGTTGATCCAGCAGACTAGTGTCCAATAACACTGAACGTGAGATGCTACTAATTACTGCCCTATGGACCTTGTTGAAAATTTCTTAAATTTCACCTGGTAAAAGGCTTTATTATTATTAATTCCTTTTTTCCTCAGCAGATACTTGAAAGATAAGTTACTACAGTATTTAGAATTCTATTCTTTTTTTTTTTTGGAGCACAACTATGTTACTATGTACTGCCCCAAGCACTAATGAAACACAAAACTACATTCAGCTTCCCAGTAAACTATAATATAAATATTTTACCAGCACTTATTATTAGTTTGCCATTTCCTGCTGACAGCTATTCCAACTTTGCCAGCAGGCACTGGATCTCACAATTGTATTATGTTTTGAACAAATAGCGACAAACACAAATTCTCACAAATAAATGAACAAGATTTCTTGGGGAAAAAAAAAACCTCTTCCAATGTTAAATGAATATTTCTTTCAAACTCTGACATGTAATATTATTTAATTTGCATATTGCACATTTCACTTTTACTGGAAAACAATTAAGTTAACGAGGAACTAAATAATGTGCACTCAGGGATAATTTAATATTACTTGTTATTTGATTTTAAGGTGTTTTTTTTTTTAAATTTTTGGCTGTTTTAGAGAAGCCCACATCTAAATACTTATATTGATAATGGAGCCCTCTGGTTTTCAAGTGATAACAGTTTAAAGAGAAAGCATGGAATAAAGCATCCTCTTTAGGACCATAAAATAAGAAGGTTCATGTAAAACTTTGTGTTTTTTCTGTGCTGTCAAGGAAGATCATAAAACTTAGCAATTGATGAGATCTGAAAGTGTTTAAAATATGTCTTGGCTTTAAACTGGAATAACTTTCTACTAATGCTACTTATATCAACAAACCTGATCCGCTCCTTTGCCCTACTCTTGCTCCCACCACCTTTGTTAGATCAAACTCTTAACTTACTCAACATCTGCCCACCTGTAATTGACTGTGGCTGGAGAAAAAAAATACAAAACAATGTTGACTGATCTCAGCTTAAGTTTGGGGTCAATTTTTGTAAGCAGATCTTTAATACTGTGTAGCACTCATACTACATTTTCCTAGCTCATTCATAAGATGCAGACAATTATTTTACATCTTCTCTCCTCAATATCTCCAGCCTGTCCTTCTTCATCTTCATCCTAAACTGCTGACTATAGTTTCCACCCCCCTAAGAATGAAACAAACAGAAGAGTATTTCTATGAGCTCATACTTCTTTTTTTTAAGTTGTTAGCCAACATGTACTACATCATTAGTTTCAGAGGTAGTGTTCAATAATTCATCAGTTGCATATAACACTGAGTGCTCATCACATCACGTGCCCTCCTTAATGCCCATCACCCAATTACTCCATCCCTCCACTCACCTCCCCTCCAGCAACCCTCAGTTCGTATCCTATAGTTAAGAGTCTCTCATGGTTTTCCTCCCTCTCTGATGACTTCCCATTAGGTTTTCCTTCCCTTCCCCTGTGATCCTCTGTGCTCTTTCTTATGTTCCACATATGAATGAAACCATATGATAATTGTCTTTCTCTGCTTGACTTATTTCACTCAGCATAATACCTTCCAGTTTCATCCACATCAGTGTTAGTGGTAGGTATTCATCCTTTTTGATGGCTGAGGAGTATTCCTGTGTGTGTGTGTGTGTGTGTGTGTGTGTGTGTGTACTGCATCTTTTTTTTCTATTCATCTGTCGATAGACATCTCATATGAGCTCCTACTTCTACCTATCTATCTTTGTGCAAATTTACTTGAATTTTTTATTAACACACTTCTAGAAAAAGACTAGCTCTCTACTTTTTACTAGATCTTACCCTTCTGTCCCCCACTCTACAACATGAATGTAGCAATTCTCTCTTCTCTTTTTTGCACCAGATATACTTCCCTTGCTACTGGGTAGTTCACATCAGCACATACACACATGTTATTTCTTGAACTTCTAAAAAACTCACTTTTGATTCCACTTCTCTTTCTGACTCATTCTCTTTACAAACTTTCCTCTTCTCTCATTTCTTTAAAAAAAAATTCCCTGAAACAGAGTTTTATTTTGTTTTGTTTGTTTTTTTTATGTTCAGGGTATCTTTATTTTTTTTTAAATTTTTTATTTCTTTTCAGAGTAACAGTATTCATTGTTTTTGCACCACATCCAGTGCTCCATGCAATCCGTGCCCTCCCTAATATCCACCACCTGGTTTCCCCAACCTCCAACCCCCTGCCCCTTCAAAACCTTCAGGTTATCACCAAGACAGCATGGTACTGGCATAAAAACAGACACATAGACCAGTGGAACAGAGTAGAGAGCCCAGATATGGACCCTCAACTCTAAGGTCAAATAATCTTTGACAAAACAGGAAAAAATATCCAGTGGAAAAAAGACAGTCTCTTCAATAAATGGTGCTGGGAAACTGGACAGCTATATGTAGAAGAATGAAACGCGACCATTCTCTTACAGCATACACAAAGATAAACTCGAAATGGATAAAAGACCTCAAGGTGAGACAGGAATCCATCAGAATCCTAGAGGAGAACATAGGCAGTAACCTCTTCGATATCAGCCACAGCAACTTCTTTCAAGATATGTCTCCAAAGGCAAAGGAAACAAAAGTGAAAATGAACTTTTGGGACTTCATCAAGATCAAAAGCTTCTGCACAGCAAAGGAAACAGTCAACAAAACAAAGAGGCAATCCACGGAATGGGAGAAGATATTTGCAAATGACAGTACAGACAAAAGGTTGATATCCAGGATCTATAAAGAACTCCTAAAATTCAACACACACAAAACAGATAATCATATCAAAAAATGGGCAGAAGATATGAACAGACACTTCTCCAATGAAGACATACAAATGGCTACCAGACACATGAAAACATGTTCATCATCACTAGCCATCAGGAAGATTCAAATTAAAACCACATTGAGATACCACCTTACACCAGTTAGAATGGCCAAAATTAGCAAGACAGGAAACAACATGTGTTGGAGAGGATGTGGAGAAAGGGGAATTCTCTTACACTGTTGGTGGGAATGCAAGTTGGTGCAGCCACTTTGGAGAACAGTGTGGAGATCCCTCAAGAAATTAAAAATAGAGCTTCCCTGTGACCCTGCAATTGCACTACTGGGTATTTACCCCAAAGATACAGATGTAGTGAAAAGAAGGGCCATCTGTATCCCAATGTTTATAGCAGCAATGGTCACGGTCGCCAAACTGTGGAAAGAACCAAGATGCCCTTCAACGGATGAATGGATAAGGAAGATGTGGTCCATATACACTATGGAGTATTATGCCTCCATCAGAAAGGATGAATACCCAACTTTTGTAGCAACATGGACAGGACTGGAAGAGACGATGCTGAGTGAAATAAGTCAAGCAGAGAGAGTCAATTATCATATGGTTTCACTTATTTGTGGAGCATAACAAATAACATGGAGGACAAGGGGAGATGGAGAGGAGAAGGGAGTTGAGGGAAATTGGAAGGGGAGGTGAACCATGAAACAGTTTTTATATGCAGTTTCCAATTTCTATCTCTGATTCTTCAATCCAAACAGACTTTTACTGCCCAAACTTCACTGAAATGGCTTTTATCAAGGTTGTCGGTGAACTCCATGTTGCTAAATCAAATGGTCAATTCTCAAGCCTCATCTGACTTGAACTCTCATTAACATTTGACAAAATCAATCACTATCTCCTTCTCACAACACTTGCTTTATTTGGCTTTCAGGAAGACAAACTTACATGTTGTTTTGTTTTACATTTGTTTGTTTTCCTACCTCTGGATGTTCCATCTCAGATTTTTTGATATTTCCTTCCAGTTTCTCTGACTTCTAAATATTACAGTGTTTCTGGGTTCAGTACTCACATCTATTCATTTTTTGACCCTTAATAATTACATTGTCGAAGTCACCCACTTGCAAGGCTTTGATATGCTGATTTAATATATAATGTATAAATAATATATATATAAATCTACAATACAAAAGCATCCAAATATGTTACATAGAATATATTCATATTGTAAAATATATTATATAAATACATAGTATATAAACCTATAAACATGTTATATATAAGTCAACATATAAATATGTGATTGATTCAGATTTCTTTTGTGAATTACCTTCTTTACAGCTACATGTCCCCCTGGATACCAAATATACATCTTAAGTTTAACATGTCCAAAGATAACCTTTTGGTATCCTCTCCTAACCTGCTCTATACCTATTCTTTTTCTGTTCAGGGAAAGTCAACTCCATTCTTCTAATTACACAAACTAAAATTCCTTAGCATGGCCTTCAGCTATTACCTTTCTTTCGCATACCACATCCAGTCTGTCAGTGATTTATGTTAGGTCCTATTCTCAAAATGTATCCAAAAGCCAGCCATTCCTTGCCACCCTCACTGGCACACCTTGGGTCCAAGCCATTCATCATATCTCCCTAGATTATTAAAAAACCTTCTGCTTCTGCCCTTGTCTCTCTTCAGTTTTTAGTAGCCAGGAAATGTTCAAATCTAACTCAGCTAATCTCAGTTTTCTTTTTTTTTTTAAATTTTTAAAAGATTTTAAGATTATTATTAAGATTTTATTTATTTATTTGACAGACAGAGATCACAAGCAGGCAGAGAGGCAGGCAGAGAGGCAGGCAGAGAGAGGGAGGAAGCAGGCTCCCCACCCAGCAGAGAGCCTGATGTGGGGCTCGATCCCAGAACCCTGGGATCATGACTTGAGCCCAAGGCAGAGGCTTAACCCACTGAGTCACCCAGATGCCCCTAATATCAGTTTTCTGTTCAACTTCCTATTGCTTTCTTATTTTAGTCGGGCTAAAAGCAAAAATCCTTGCAAATATTATAAGGCATTGCATGATCTGTGCTCTTCCTTACCCCTCTGACTTCATAGCCACTTCCTCTCTTCCTCCATCACTCTGTCTGGCCACTTTGGCCTACTAACTGTTTCTCAAAGGTACAAACATTGTTCCCATAGCAGGACCTTCGCATTTCCTATCCCCTCTGCTGGGAAGGCTCCCCTTGCCCCAGCCACACACACATATAACAAACAAATGGCTGACTTCCCACTTCCTTTACACAGATTTCAATGAGTCCTTCCCAGACTGTACTATCAAAAATTTTAAGCCTTCTCCCACACTTCCCATGACTTTTCCCTATTTTATTTTTCTCCTTATCATTTAACTAATATGCTATATATTTTACTTATTTATCTTGTTTATTGTTTCTCTTTCTCACTTGAATGCAAGCTCCATGATGTCAGGGGTTTTGTTTTTTCATCTTATTTTGTCTGTGATAAATCTCCAGTGCTTAAAACATGTCCTAAGATAAGGTTGATAAGTATCTGCTTAATGAATATATGAACAAATGAATAAATGAATGAATAAATGAAGATTTGGGGAAAGTTGTGTAAAGAAAATATTTTATTAAACTTCATTTTTTGGTAATTATTTACAAATTGTGTGATGTCTGATGAAATGAGGAAACAATTAATAATGTATTTTTCTTCTCTGATTCTTCTGGTCTGACCTGCCAACTCTGCCATTGCACTCATTGATTTCAAAGGCTTTGATATTAGGCATGTAATAATTTAATCTTCTTTTATATCCCAGATTTCCCACTTAAAAAAATGCCAGTTAGTGCCTATTTATAAAATACATTATGGATGAGAAATTAATTTAAAATGACCTATTCTGGAATTTAAAAAATTACAGTCAGAAGGAATGTGTAATGATCTCTTTCCCCTCTGGAGTTTTGTATATATATTTTTTCAGGCCCAGTATGCTTTTACTCCTTTCTCAACTTTTCATTCTCTGACCTTGAAGTCTCAGCTTAGATGTCACTTTCTTGATAATATCTTCTCAGCAAATGGGATTAAGGGCCATACTTACCTCTATCATGACACTATACATTGGTGAAAAGTTTATTGTTCAGTCTCATAATAAATACACTTCGAATGAATTGAAGGCAAGTCTCTTGTCTTATTTTGTTTTGTATACATCTCACAAAACTTAATGGCTAAAATATGAACAAATATTTAATAATAATTAAAAATATGAGCAAAAATTTAATAACATTTTGTATACATCTCACAAAACTTAATGGCTAAAATATGAACAAATATTTAATAATAATTAAAAATATGAGCAAAAATTTAATAACATTTTGTATACATCTCACAAAACTTAATGGCTAAAATACGAACAAACATTTAATAATAAAGGTACTTCTGCCCTCTATAGATAGGACTTAACCAGTTAAATTGAGACATGTGAGAATGAAACCGGAGCTGTGTCTGTTTTGATCATTTTTGCATTTTGTGTCTATGCATAGTAAGTGTTTAATACATGGTGCTGAATGCAATTCTATGTAGTGAAATTAATAACGAATATAGGTACATGCCATTGCTTTCTACTGTCTGTGTTGGTAAGACCCAAAATGTCTTCAAGAATCATCACCTGGGGCGCCTGGGTGGCTCAGTGGGTTAAAGCCTCTGCCTTCGGCTCGGGTCATGATCCCAGGGTCTTGGGATCGAGCCCCACATCGGGCTCTCTGCTCAGCAGGGAGCCTGCTTCCCTTCCTCTCTCTCTGCCTGCCTCTCTGCCTACCTGTGATTTCTGTCTGTCAAATAAATAAATAAAATCTTAAAAAAAAAAAAAAAAAAAAGAATCATCACCTAATAAAGGTACTCTGTTAATACAGAACAAGCTTATCACATTGACCTGGGTTTTTGGTACTTTCCTTTACAAGAAACTATTTGAGGAAGATCATTTTCCCAAAAGCCAATTTGTAGAAGGATGATTTGTCAAGTTTGTTCCTTTTAACTCTTCAGTGTTAGCAGTCAAGTTTTTATTTTGTCATTATAATAGCATTTTAAGTAATGTCCAAATGCTCTCTCTCTCTCAGCTCCCTTTTGGCATATGTAGACTAAGGGGCAGAGAGTGGAAGAGATACATTAGAGAATGTGGAAAAACTGAGGAAAACTCAAAATTTATTTTCATCAACTTCATATTACTTGTGTAACATGAAAACAACCACATTACTCAACGGTGGAAACTGGATTTGCTCTGTTCTAGTCTCAAGTGAAAGATAATTCCCCAGTGAATCAACATTCCTTCCCAGAACCTAGCCCCACAATTACTTCCCAAAGTTCCATCCTAAAAATGTAAATAAATTTTAGGTTAAAAGACTATTCTAACCCACAGGTTGGGAGAAAATACCTATAAATAACATGTATAACAAAGAACATGAATCTGGAATATATCAAGAACTCTTACAACTCCACAATAAAAAGTAACTGATTTTAAAAGATGGACAAAAAATTTGAATAGATGTTTCTCTAAAGGAGTGGCTAATATTCAAATGGCCAACAGCCATGAAAAGATGTCCATCAACACTAGTCACTAGGGAAATGCAAATCAAAACCACTATGAGATACACCACTTCACACCCATGAGGAAGGCTAAAATAAAAAAGATGGACAATAAGAAGTGTTGATGAGTATGTGGAGAAATCGGGACTCTCATATATTGCTGGAGGAATGGTAAAATGGTACAGCACTTTGTAAAACAATCTGGCAATTCCTCAAAATGTTACCTTTGTCTCTTTCCTGAATTTGACTCCCTGTTTATGGATTTCTAGACTCTGTTTTCTTGACTCATTTCTTTGAGTTGGTGGAATAGGTCCTTTAATAGCTTCCTGAGAAAGGGTACCTGGAAGGTAAGTTATTTGAGATACTATCTGGAAAGACAATATTCTATTCTTATATTTGATTGATAGTCCTGTAGGAAAACTTTTTTTCTCAGTATCTTTAAGCTATTTTTCTATTGTTTTCCACTTCCTATTGAGTGACACTATTGACTTGCTGAATCTTATTTGTGTTTTAACTTCTCTTTGTTGTTTACTTGTTTATACCACAAAATATAATTAATGTACCTAATTCCTCTTGGGCAGGTCTATTCATTCAAAGTGAAGAGGAACATTTCTACAATGATGGAGAATGTGGGATAGTCTAAAATCCAATTTAGTAGTCTAGACAATGTATATTCCTCAATGAATTTGTCCAATAAAACTAATTTGACTTTTCTAACTTTTGCTAGCTTTATTGGTATTTCTTTTGATATGCATTAGAAGACATTTTAATTCCACTTAGAATAGTGGTCAGATGGTAGTTAACACGTGGTGGGAGACCATTAATGAAATTAAATCCTCTTCTGTAAAGCACTTTTTCTTTAAAGTTATGACAAAGTCATTCCATGGGGGGGAAAAAAAAAGCTTTCAACTGCTGAAGCAAAGTGATAAGGGAACAGCAGCTTAGAGCAAATACTAAAAAGAGAAGATAATTTTTGAATTGACAGCCCATTTATTTATATTTACCAGATAATTACTTCACCTCCTGCAACACTTTGATTATGGAATAAAGGACTGAGGAAATTAACTGGATTAATTCAGTCAAGAAAATTGTCAGTTTTTATTTAAATTGTTTCCAGAGGTTTTCAATCAGGTGGTAGGTGAAAAGATATTCTCATCCTTCTGCCCTGGGATTATATCAGAACCTCAGCAATAGGAGTTGAGAATATAGGGCTATGTGGTAAGAGGAGAAGCACATATATTTTCTAAGAAGTCCCTGGGGATTTGGATACAACTCTATGCTGGCTTAACCAATCCAGACTTGTATTTCTACTTTACAGTAGCCACTTTACTCAGTCTCTCAACTGCCTTTTATCTACCTAGCCCCGCTACTACTTCCCCCTCCTCTCCATTTTCGGAAGGGAAACTAATTGTGATAAAGTGAGACATTTTGTAGTGAAAAGGATACAGTTTTAATACTTTTAAAACATTTCAAAAAGCAATACAATTAGCTAAGCACTTATGTTTTATTAGTAATAGCAAGCAAAATTAATAAGTAAATTCAACTAAAAATGATTATGTGTCAGAGTGTATAGTTTTTACATTGACATTTCACATAATCTGACTTTGCTTAGAAGAGAAATCACTCGGCTGTTAAAATTACTTTTAAAGAGCTGTCAAAATTGGAAAACCTGCTGTCAAAAATATGATGAGAAAAGTTTAAAAATGGTAAAGTATGTTGACTTAGACAAAAAATATTACCTTCATGAAGGAAAACTTGAATATTTATCATGATCTTCAAAAGGGATGATTTCCCCCCCTGAAATTGGACATCTTTGTTTTAAAATTTATATCTTGACACGTTTATTTTCACTTTAATAGTAACATGAATGAAACCATTTATATTTGTACCACAATGAGAACACGTCTAGGTGCTAGAAAATACTAAAATATTAATGCCATCTATGATCCTTCTTACTATTATTTATTTTGCTTCATTTTTAAAAAAAGATTTTATTTATTTTCAAGAAAGAAAGAGTGTGAGTGAGGGGAGGGGCAGAAGGAGAGGGAGAGAGATATCTGAAGCAGACTCTCAGCTGAGCATGGAGCCAAGACCAGGCTTGATCTCACAACCCTGAGATCATGACGTGAGCTGAAGGCAGATGCTTAACCCACTGAGCCACCCAAGTGTCCCTATTTTGGTTCATTTTTAATTGAAGAGGGATTTTAACCCTGTCCTTCTTTTCAGCTTCTTGGACTTCTTATATATGTATTTATGAAATAAAAACATCTTAACCAATAGAAGGATGCAAATTATGTTTTCTGGAAAGCTTGGTGAGATTTTTATATTTTTATTCTGCCCATTCAAATTACAAGAAAATAATATTATCTCCCGTATGCCGGATGCTCAGTTATGCACCACTGAGTTTGAATTCCAAATGGTTAACTTTGAAACTTCACACTAATCTTCACTTAAAGATTGATCCTTCTGTCCCTAACATAATATAATTCAAAAGACATAAATATTTGAGGGCCTTGGACTTGAGGAAAGCTACATTAGTAAAACTGAGCCTCTTTCAAACTCTTTCCATTTAACCATGAGTAAAATCTGTCAATAATTTAAATCTCAAAGACTTGAATTTCTCTTTGAA
The DNA here is from genome assembly GCF_963455335.1 of Martes martes. Classification (NCBI taxonomy): domain Eukaryota; kingdom Metazoa; phylum Chordata; class Mammalia; order Carnivora; family Mustelidae; genus Martes; species Martes martes. The sequence continues at coordinate 77,657,551 of NC_137894.1, forward strand.
ATAGATACTAGAATTCTCCAGAATATGTTAAACATTTAGATTATCAATTCTTAACAAAAATAAATAAGGATTGTATTTAGGTGACTAAAATATATGAATATGAAATAAAACATAAGATTCCCCCCCTCTTTTTCTGCCTTTATAATATAAGACTTAAAGTTGGTAGGCTGAGTGACTACTTTGTCCATTTATTACTATTGTGTGACCTTTGCCTCTTTCTCCATTTATATACTACAACTAATCAGAATTATCCTCAATCTGGTACATTCACAAAAATGTTATGAGGATAAGTTTAAAAATGATTATAAAGAACTTTGTAAATGTACATGTTTAAATAGCCCTGTTTTATAAAGAAGGAAAACAAAGTAAAGATACAACTATAATGGAGTGGATTACTTGAGCTGGAATTGTGGAAGAAAAAAATTTTCTCTGCAAAAGGAATAAAAATACAATCGTTCCTGATGAGCAAAGAATATTGTTTTATGATAGTTACTTATGTGAAATAATTTAGGGTTGGCTATTAGACATCCTTATTTTTACATAACCTTCTATTTTATTGCCACTAGATTTAATCATCAAAATTTTAAAAATTGAATTTCGTGCACCACATAATACATGTATCCTAAAACATACAAGCTTAAACAATAAAGGTACTTAAAAACATTGTCACGAGTGAGAGAAATGTAATTTCATGGCATTGCCTTGAATGCCAGAATAATTTTAGTAGATGTCAACTATATAGAAAATTATGTGTGGGGCTTGCAAATTTAAACATATTTGAATCTGAATATATAAATCTCATTGTTCTTAGAATCATGTTGACATACCCTTATTACACATATGCATAAGAAACTATAAATTTAGAACTCTAACTGGTAATCCAAAATACAGTATGTGTACATTGAAGAAAAGTTTGTGTTGCTATGGGAACTTTGGCTTTGTTTACATTATATTGCAAACTATATTATGTGCCTTGGTTCACCTTAATGACTACCTTCAGATATTGCTAATTATACTATTTTCCCTCATTCACTCTGATGATTAACTCCTTAAGGTTAATATTGCTCATCTTTATTGAGTTAGTTCATATTTTTCTTGAATACAGAAATATGAACTTACATTTACCTTCATTTGTGAAAACTGCATTATGCATGTCGCCATCACCTGTTCATTACATTAAGTAAAAGGAGTTTTAGCTTTTATGAAATTTGCAAAATTACATTTATGAAAATTATAAGCTTGACCTTGTTTGCCTATAGGATACAACATATTCTAAATTGTAGAAAATAAAATTTGTGAACATTTCTTGCTTTGGATATAAAAATGTATAATTTTCCTATTCAGAATTTTTTGTAGCATTTTAAAAAGAGGAAATCTAGGCCATTAAAAAAATTGTTCACACTTTCAATGTATAGGCAAAGACATGATGAAATATTCATTATGTGTATGCAGAATCTCTATAGAGATAGTAATGAATGTGTTACATCATAAATATACCTATAGAACAGATGTTGAATCTCAAAGATTTAGTTACCTTTCCACATTTCTCAATTTAAAAACTTGAAAATCAGAAAAATTTTAGAATGAAAACTATGTATGGGTTATTTTAATTAGGAGAAACTGGGATTGCTATCTTTACTCAGAAATGGTCCCGGGGTTTCTACTGTGTGCTAGATATGTGCTGGACATGGGCATTCCTGGTAATATAGATAAGCTCTCATGAGGTCATAAATATCCAAGGAAGCAAGTACAATATAGCCATTCAGATCCTGTATTTTATAAAACTGTTGTTAAAACCCTTAGGATTTTTTTTTTTCCTTCAGGAGCATATTTATTGTGTTTGAGATAATACATCAGGTGGTCTCTGAGCTACAAAGGGTAAAAAAAATTCCCTTATTACAAGTTGACATAAGTAAAAGGTAAAACGTTTTTTCCAACAGCATGAACCACAAAGAAAGAGATAGATGTTTACTATAAATAACCTTATCCCTGGGCACCTGGGTGGCTCAGTGGGTTAAGCCACTGCCTTTGGCTCAGGTCATGATCCCAGGGTCTTGGGATCGAGCTCCTCATTGGGCTCTCTACTCAGCGGGGAGCCTGCTTCACCCTCTCTCTCTGTCTGCCTCTCTGCCTGCTTGTGATCTCTGTCTATCAAATAAATAACTAAAATTAAAAACAAAAACAAAAACACCTTATCCCTGACCCTCTATGTCTACCTTTGTAACTTCATGCAAATAATAAATTAAGTTAAAATGCAGTACAATACACACACTACTTTGTATAATATAGGATACAAAATGCACTATAATATTTGATAAACTTCAGGACAAGCATCCTTAGTATACCACAATATGCACTTCAATATCCCAAAGAATGAAGACTAGTCTGCTTAAAATGTCTACTTGCAAACCTACAGCTACAAAATTCTACTCTTAATAACATTTATCCTTTTGGGGAATATTTCGGTCTTCAAGGGATAAAAGCAGAGAAAAGAAGTATGTACACTATGAGGGTTCAGAAAAATTCTCCCCGAAATATGCTACTTTGGCATGTGGACTATTTTGAGCTGAAGGCAATCAAGACACAGCAAACTCAAGAAAAACTTTTACCTCTCCCTTAAACTACCTAAAACAATTTATATAGGGGGCCTAACCCAGAGAAAGAGCTATAAGCAAGAGAGAACTTTTTTTATTTGAATGACTCATCTGTATGGGAGGACAAACATCCAATTACTAAACATCTGCTCTTCTTATCCTGTGAATCACCCTCCTCCCTTTTGAAGTCCATGGCCTCTATCACATTTCTTCAGTGAAGATGGCATATAAGCCTCAACTGCCTGACTTACCCCCATGTTTCATATTTTTATGGGATCTCCCTATGTAGGTAATTAAATTTGTTTTTCTCCCATTAATGTTTTATGTTAATTCGATTATTAAACCAGATCCCCCCCCAAAAAAACCCTCCTAGAATGGTAGAAGGAAAATTTTTTCCTCCCCAACAACAGAAGTTGATATTGCAAAGGCTATAAAGATTTGCAGCACAGGGGCGCCTGGCTGGCTCAGTCAGTAGAGCATGCAACTCTTGATCTCAGGGTTGTAGTTTTGAGCCCATGTTGAGTGCAGAGATTACTTAACAATAAAATAAAAAAGTTTGCAGTACAGTAAGAAGGTGTCCCTATTCCTTCCCCTTGCACAGAAATTACGTGAATTAGGTTGCCTATATCTTGCCATATTCTGCTTTGTTGGTCAAAAACTGAGAAGCAATGCTTCCAACTTGAATATCTGCAGACTGCCAAAGGGAACAAGCCAGCAGCAAAATCTTTGAAATTGTCAAAGTGGGACTCCAGTTGTCTTTAGGGATATTTAGATTTAAGGATATTTAGACAGGTCCTTGGCTATTGATGTTGCAGTGATAGATTCTGGTGTGAAAAGTAACTTTTGGTGGCTTAAATAGATAATTGGATGAAAATGTGATGTCCAGAAAAACCATACCACCTTCATGCACACAACCTAGTGGACCAAATATAGCTAATCTCCATTCATAAATGTTATCTCTTTGAGCCCCAGGATGGCGGTAGGGAGGAAGAATGTGGATAACCTCAGTTAGCTCCTTCTGAAGTCTTCACACTAGCAGATAATTCAGCAGCGGTTTTTCTAGAGATTTGGGTGTTTTGTTTTGTTCTCCCCTGCCCCCCCCCCCACTCCTCCCCTGTGACAAGATTTTCTTTATTCTTTTTCTTCAGGCTCTTGAGCAGTGAGGTCTCTCTGATCTGCATCTGAACTACCACTGCTGGTGCTGGGATTATCATCATTGGATATTTACCTATCATTGGACATCTTGGTGAAGTTATTTCCTGGAAAATTCAACTGTTCATCTGGCCTATTCATATAGTCCTACAGTGTGGGAGAAAGAGAGGGGTGGAAAAAAACCATTCCTTAAGGAAATGCAGGCAGCTGGGAGTGGGGGTTGAGGGATTGGGGAAAAAAAAAGAAGCCAAGGAGATTTGGGCTGAGGAGTGTGGAAAATTAAAAGTAGGGGAGATTATACCCCTCAGGAACTTTTTTAAGGATAATAATTTTTTAAGGGTATGGCTATTGATATTTGCAGACAGGATGATTCAGGTCAAGAAGCAGGGGTTTGTGGAGAGAAGTTTTATGTATGATATAGGAATGATGGATACACAACATTCTGCCTTTGTCAAAACCCAGAGGACTTTTTATAGCACTAGAATGAATTTTAATGTATGCAAATAAAAAAGTCTTTTAGAAGGTTGGGAGATCTCAGAATGGAATGCATATTGTCACAAAACAATCTAACTGTATGACATTAACAAAACAACCTCACTGCAGGGATGGATAGTAAAAGTCCTGCCTTAGTAAGTTTGAAAATGAGTGGAGTCTGTAAGACCAAAAGCAAAGGAATTCCACATAAACATTTATAACTTCGGTTAATATTTGTTTTCCATAAAGGTATGAGCTAACAATTCTGAAGCCACTATGCCTATATATTAAAATTGAACAGTTAGGTAGATGGATGGCATATAGTAGAAGCCAACAGTTTCTCACTGTTGGAGCTGGAGAATACAGGCAAATAAGAAAAGGCTAGAATGAACCATTTGGTAACACAGAGTGGAAGACATCAGCATAAACTCATTTTAGCTTAATACAGAGTCAGAAGGATACATACAGAAATATTTATAGATATGTGTATATACAAAAGTTAATATAATCCCATGTGTTTCCTTACTCTATTAGATGAGAGAGCCTAGAAGCAAGGACACCTAGTAGCAACAAGCACACTTAGCACACTTAATACATAGATCTTGGTTTCTAGAGCCACTCTCTGATTACAGGAACTAGGGCTCCTTGGAGAAAAGGCTGAGTCTAGGGCTATGGCAGGGAATATACAAGATGAACCTGGAGAAACTTGTAGTGTCAGAAAGTAAGGAAGTATTCAACACACACAACAGTGATGGCAGTATGTCAAAGGGATACAGAAGCCAACTGAAATAGCTCCTGATGGCCAAAGCTGAAATGATTTAAGCATCAAAATAAAGTAGTATTGAATTATAATCCAAAGTATAAGATAAATATCCATGAATCCATCCTGATATAAACAAATGGTTGAGTAAAAAATTAATGGGGGTGAATAGACAAATCTCCTATGTAGTAGAATTCCCAGTGATTTATGTAGAGACTCTACCCTCAAGAAGATGGAGTATAACTCCTTGCACCTTCAGTGTGGGCTACATATAGCGACTTCCTTCCAAAGGGTACAGAACGAAAAGCTGGAGAAAAAGAGTAACTTTACAATGGAGAAACCTGACAAATACCGCCTGAGCCAGGTGATCAAGGTTAACAAAAACAGTGACAAGTCATATCAATAATATGTATTCATGATATATGAAAAGAATGGCACTTTAGCCTTGAATCTTCCTCTCTAAAACTCATAACCCTGCTTGAATAAAATACCTTACCAGTATTCCAATCTGGCATGATCATCAAATACAAGGAACGTCTGAGTAACAGCCACAACCAAGAGAAGGCTCAGGAGACCTGATAGCTAATGTGACGTCTTGGGTGGAATTGTGGCAAATAATAAGGAAATAGGAATAAAATATGGGCTTTAGTTAATAATGATGTGTCAGTGTTTGTTCATTAATTGCAACATGTGTACCATACTAATATAAGATGTTTATAATGGGAGACACAATATGTAGTATATGGTGGTTATCTGTACTACCTCTGAAACTTTGCAGTAAATCTAAAACTATTCTAAAATAAAAGGTTGTATAGACAAATCTTTACTAATCACTCTATTGCATCCCATTCCTGCATTCCACCAAGCCAGACTGTCTTTCAGTCTTTATTTCCAGTGAACCTTTGAGGTCTGCAGGTCTGGCTCAGTCAGATCAGCTCTCACCAAGGGTAAAGGGCATGTGAAAGCAGCTTACACTGACAGAGTCTATCGTGGCAGGCTTTCTTTTAAAAAGATTTATGATGCTATGTGTCTTTCTTGTCTCTTCTGTTCTTCTCCTTCAGTTGCTTTATAACTTCTCATTGTTTATAACTTTCTTGTCATGGAATGTTTATCATTATCTGCATCTATAGTCCTGATGGTGACTACTTGATGACTTTGTTTTTGTTTTTTGGTTTTTTTTTTCCTTCAAATTTTTATTTAAATTCTAGTTAGTTAACATATAGTGTAATATTGATTTAAGGAGTAGAATTTAGTGATTCATCACTTACATATAACACCCAGTGTTCATCACATCAAGTGCCCTCCTTAATGCCCATCATCCATTTAGCCCACTCACCCACACACCTCCCTTCAGCAACCCTCAGTTTGTTCTCTATAGTTAAGAGTCTCTTATGGTTTGCTTCCCTCTCTTTTTCCCCTTCCCTTATGTTCAACTCTTTTGTTTCTTAAATTCTACATAGGAGTGAGATCGTACGGTATTTATCTTTCTCTGACTCATTTCACTTAGCATAATACACTCTAGCTCCATCCACATGGTTGCAAATGGTAAGATTTCATTCTTTTTGATGGCTGAGTAATACTCCAGCGTATGTGTATACCACCTTTTCTCTATCCATTCATCAGGTGATGGACATTTGTGCTCTTTCCGTAATTTGGCTATCACTAATGATGCTTACCTGCAGACTTTGAATGTACTACATATTTAAACCTTTCTATTTAAGCAGAGGTATGTGTGTATGTGTGGCATTGTTTTATTTATTTAAAGTCTCTTTCCTACCTCTCTCTATAGCATCCCTTTCTACCAGTTTTGAATATTTTGTTTTGAATTTTTTTATTTCACCTTCACCAAACAGACTTTCATCACATTACATCTTTATACAATAATTTATTAAATATTTGTTAAGAAAGATAGGGAATTTTATGTAAGTACCCTATATCTCAATTTTAACCTCCATGCTATATTTTTAAGTTTATATTACTATCTTAGTATTTGTTACATTCACTGCTATACTATTCACCACATACTTGTAAATGACATACTTAAATCAATTTTTGAAAAAACTTTAAATTTACAGAAATGTTGTAAGAATAGTACCGAAAATGTCTAGATATTTTTTCATATTTAATAATTTTTAAATTTTTAATATTTTACCACATTTGCTGTATCACCTCTCTCATGCATACTTTCTTTCTCTCATATATGTGTATGATTTATTTTTCTAACTCGTTTGAGAGTTGGTTGTATATATTAAGCCCTTTCCTCCTTTAAAACTTGAGTAGTGTTCATTTCTTAAGAAAAAAACTTTCTCTTATGAAATCCAAGTATAGTTATCAAATTTAAGAAACTTATCTTTGATAGAATGTCTTTATGTCTTTTAAAAAATGTTCCCAATTTTGAAGGGGCAGGGGGTGGGAGGTTGGGGGAACCAGGTGGTGGGTATTAGGGAGGGCACGGATTGCAAGGAGCACTGGGTGTGGTGAAAAAACAATGAATACTGTTACGCTGAAAAGAAATAAAAAATTAAAAAAAAATGTTCCCAATAATGTCTTTTACAGTATTTTATTTAAAGTTTATTTTTTTTTAGTGATCTTTACACCCAACATAGGGCTTTTTTTTTTTTTTTAAGATTTTATTTATTTATTTGACAGGCAGAGATCACAAGTAGGCAGAGAGGCAGGCAGAGAGAGAGGAGGAAGCAGGCTCCCCGCTGAGCAGAGAGCCCGACGCGGGGCTCGATCCCAGGACCCTGGGATCATGACCTGAGCCAAAGGCAGAGGCCTTAAACCACTGAGCCACCCAGGCACCCCCCAACATAGGGCTTTAACTCACAACTCCAAGATGAAGAGTCATACGCTCTTCCAACTGAGCCAGCCAGGCACCCCTTTTATATTATTTCTTAACACTGGTAGAGTATACACTCTAGGATCATGTATTATATTTAATTTCTATGTCTTTTTTGTTGTTATTTACTTTAAGCTGAAAACTTCCTCAGACTTTTTAAAAAATAATTTTTAATATATTTTTAAAATATTTTATTTTTAAGTAATCTCTACACCCAACGTGGGGCTCAAACTCAAAACCCTAAGATCAAGAGACACATGCTCTACTGATTGAACCAGCCAAGCACCCCCAGACTTTCTTTTAATCTTTCATATCAATGACCTATTTTAAGGCCAATTATTTTATAGAATGTTCCTCAATTTAGAGTTGCCTGATTTTTCTTTATGATTAGACTCTGGTTGTGCCTACCTGGCTGGAATACAACAAAAGAGATAGCCTTTTCATGGTATCATATTTATGGGTCCATATTGTTGATATTAATTTTGTTTCTCCCCTGCAGGATTGCTATTTTCTTCTTGCAACCAATAAGCAATTCTGTAGGGAGGCATTTAAGAACCATGTAAAAATCCTGCTGTTTGTCATAATTTTACCTTTAGATTTAGCATCCATTTAGCATCCATTCTTCCTTGAACTACTCTTAAATATGAAGGTTGCAAAACAACAATTTTCCAATTCTATCACTCTGTATTTGTGGTGTCATCTTACCATAATGGAGAAAATGTTCTTCCTTTCTGCCTGTTTCTATGTATCTACTTATCATCATTTCTCTCTCTCCATCTCTCCACCTATCATCTATTTATCAATTCATCATCTATCTATTTATAATCTTTCATCAGTGTGGACTTACAGATTTTATTTTAATCATTGGGTTATACTCCATTACTACCTTATTTATTTTGAGTCTCAAGTTGTTCCAGAGTTGACCAACAGGAGACCCTATGTTCTGGCTTCTCTATCTTCTTGGCATTTGTCCTCATCCTTTTCTTAGATACTACCCCTTTATACGATAAGATGTTCTAGACTCATTTTGTACTTTTCTTGACTCACTTTTGATTTTTTTGTGGCAGTCGATGTGCTCACTATTGGTGTACTATTGTCTCCAGTCCCTTTCAACAGAACTATGGTATGTATGGATATATGAAATTAAGAGTGCATATTGATTCCCTCAATTGCAAACCAAACCTATAGGGTTTTGTTTTTTTTTTTATATTTGTATCTCCTTTCTTCCACAGGAAAAACCCTAACTCACAACAACATCAACTCATTTGTTTGATTATCTATATATAGAATAACAAATGTACTAAGAAGTATTCAAAATTTGTTAGTTCTTTCTCTTCCTTGGATTGACAGCATACAACCAAAGCTTTGTGTGCAAAACTTACTTGTATTATTATTTTTTCCTTCTTCAGTGCATTTATGTCATTTATTTGCAATGCTGTTGGTCTCTTTCTCTTTCTTTCTTCCTTCCTTTCTCCCTCCCTTCCTTCCTTTTTCTTTTTTTCTTTCTTTCCATTTAGTTTCAGGTGTTAGGTGTTTCTCCCCATTCTTCTTAAGTGTTGATTTAGTTCAAGTTTTTTTTTTTATTATGAATACTTACAAATAGAAACTATTTAAAAAGCCATGCTCAGAACAGTCTCATTCCATCCCTTATCCCTTCCATGTGATTCTTTCCACTCTGTATATATATAGATAACCAATTTTATCATTCCCTGGTTTATATTTCATGTTTTTATTTTCATTTTAATATGTCTTCTTTATATTATACTAACCTTGTTCAAACTACTGTGTGGTTTCTCTCTCCTGTTTAGATTCTGACTGACACACTTTCACCATAGTATACCTTCAAATAATAGTATACCATTTCCCTCCTACCATTTTTTTAAAAGATTTTATTTATTTATTTGACAGCTAGCGATCACAAGTAGGCAGAGGCAGGCAGAGAGAGAGAGAGAGAGAGAGGGAGGCAGGCTCTCCGCTGAGCAGAGACCTCCTCCCCCATGTGGGGCTGGATCCCAGGACCCTGAGATCATGACCTGAGCAGAAGGCAGAGGCTTTAACCCACTGAACCACCCAGGTGCCCCTCCCTCCTACCATTTTTACTGCTATTTTTTGCCATACGTTTTACTTCTACCTAAAATTTTAAATGAATTTTTAATATTTGTCTTAATCAATTTTCTGTTATTGAAGTTAAAATATTTTATGTCTAATCTATTGTTCATTTCATCTAGTGAATTTATCTTTTCATATATTGTATTTATTTCTCTTGAGTTTTATATTTTTGTTATGTATTTCATGTTTTTCCTCATTATGTTCATGTTACTCTTCAAATTCCTGAACATACTTTTTGATACCTATTTGAAGGTTGGTTTATTCTAATTCTTTTCATCTTTGTCACTTGTGGTCTTGTGCTGATTTTTCTTTTAGTTACGGATTTAATTTTCTTGCTTTCTCACATATGTAGCAATATTTTATTGAATACTATACATTATAAACTTCATGTTGCTGAGTGTTGAATTTTTAAAAGTTTTCCTTCAAATTGCTTGCTGTCATATAATTTTGTTCTGCCAGGCAGTGAAGTTCCTTACAGTTCAGTTTTATCCTATTAGGACTTTCTTTGAAGCTGTGGTAGAGTAGATTGGGACAGTCTTTACATTAGGCCTAGTTTAGCTCTCTTGGTGTCTCTACTGAATGCTCTAGGTAGGTGTTCAGTGAATGAGGAATCTACACTCTGACTTTTGGGAACTTGAACTTTTCCCACCCTTTTGAAATTTCTGGGAATTGTTTGATACACACTCCCTGTTGTCTTTGCCTCAAACTACCCCTGTATGACCGAGCTCTGCTTGGGATCTACCTCCTCCCAGTATGGTCCAGAAAGTTCTTCCAAGCAGAAATCTAGTTTGATTATAAAGTTCACCTAATTTTTTTCTCTTCTCTTAGTGATCAGAGTCACATGATGCCTGGTGTACAATGTCTAAAAGCACTTTATTCGTATTTTCCCATTTTTTAATTTGGTAATAGTAGGTGGTAAGTTCTGCACTATTTTCTCCATGACGGTAGAAGCATAAATCCCTGTAGTCATCTGAGTTGTCTTTAACAGTGACAGTTTTATTCTTCTAATTCTTTTTCAAATACTGTCTGCTTATAATTTATTTTCTCCTATTGTTTTGCCATCTCTTCTTTGAGTCCTGTATTTCTGCCTTCCTTCAGAGGGGAGTTTGCTATATTATGTTTTTAAAATTCTTGCTGAAATAATTTGCTACAATTGTATTTTTTCTGTATTTTTTTTTCCTGCTGAGTATTCTCCTTGTTGCCTATGTTGTACTTTTTTCTCCTTTTAATGTTTGTGCTATTTATTTTTTATTATTCATCACTGACTGATTCTGTATTTCCTCAATTATTTGCAGAAGATTCTTAGGCTAGGGGAACAGTCAGAATAGATTTGTAAGTGTGCTAGATTTTCACAACACAAAGTCTTTTCTACTCAAATGCCAGGAAAAGACATTTCCAGAACATGTGCAGTGTTTGTATTACTCTTTATATCTTCCTGCTTCCTCTGTTCTTGGCACCAGACTGGGTCAGTAATGTTATTGCTGACACAGTCCAGCTCACCTCAGTACATGCACCTACAACAATTAAGAGTATAGTTTTTGCATTTCAATGCATATCTCTTTCTTTCAGGGCTTGTGTTTTTTGGTAGAACTTTTTGAGATTTGATGTTACAGGGTGATCTTCCTACTAAGATTCCATAACTTTTATAAAAAAATTTTAAAAAAGATTTTATTTATTTTAGAGAAAAAGAGAGCAGGAGGGAGGGGTAGAGGGAGAGAGAGACTCTCCAGCAGTCTCCCAGCATAGGGCACAACTCCACCCCGGACTTGATTTCATGACCTTGAGGTCATGATTGAGCCGAAGTCAAGAGCCAGACATTTAACCCACTGAGCCAGCCACACATCCCATCCTATAACTTTTCGTTTCTGTTTTATCTCACATGGCTTTAGGATCTTGCTCATCAATTTGGAAACTCTAGATTATAAGTGTCTCCCAATTTAGCAAAATTGGAATTGTGAGGGTTTAAAATTTTTTTTAATTGAGTCTCAATTATTTTCAAGGTAAGAAATAGAGACTCCAGATTCATGCATTTATGTTAATACCCAAGGTAAGAATCAATTTGTTGATTGTTTAATGTCTTTTAAATGTCATGCTTTAATACTTTTATGCAGCTGCAATTTACAAAATGGAACATACATTTTGAATGTACTGTAGATGTTGGATGATCAGTGGTATGAGATTAAAATTATGTGATCAAAGACCGCAGATGGAGGTTGGTAATGTAGTGTATAATGAGGATAAATACACTGTCAAAAATGAGGGAGAATGTCAAGGATGATATTGAAGAAGGAACAAAAAAGTGTCAGAGTTGAATGACTACTTACAAACTGAAAAACATGCAGGAGGCAGCTATCCACATGGGACAATTAATCTAGGCCAGGTAAGGGGAAGAGATACTATGCCAATGGCATGAGAACTTGGAACTCAGAGAAAGCCTATTATCTTTTTCCAGCATAGTAAGAAGTAATAGCACCTTAGTCAGTGTGGGGCCAACAGAGGTGTTCATTAATATATGGCTAACACTCCTTGGCAATAATGCTATGCTAAAGCATCCTGGGGGTTTCAAAGAGTTTGCCTATGTCTGTGTCCATGATAGAGAAAGGTTTTAAAATGTATCTTTTTATTTCTCTTTCTATATATTATTCTGTTCCATGGTACCAGTAAGCATTATTCTTCTAGTTTATGGATATAAGTTAACAGTCTTTATGGCATAATTTCCTGACTAATACAGTCATACCAGATTTTTACCTTTGTGAAATTGCTAGGAAGATTATTTGAAGTTTATGGCAGGAATAACTTAAGTGGGACAGATCTTTGCAAGATTTTTCAAAAACTCAAGGGAATAACAACATAAATGGAAGTAAATATCTATAAGATCCTAGAAGATATGTCCATAATTTTGAAGGCAATATACTTTTAAAAGAAGGAAATAAAACACTATAGCTTGAAGTTTAGAAGCTTTAGGAAGAAAGTCTGTAATTGCTGTGTGATTCCCTAATAATGGTATGTTAGAGGACAAGTTTACAGCTACCTTTACACAGTGTGAAAGAAGCTCACAAGTAATCTCCCAAGAGATGACATTGAAAGGAGTGGGGCACCAAGACAGATATTAAACTTTAATGGGTTTAAGTATTATATCTACTTATCTTTAAAGTATTCACCTCTTTAAAATAATGTGATAAAAATATAGCATAATAGGAAAATATATCCTATTCTAGAAGTGTAGCAAAGCAGGCTGCCCAATGCAAAATTGTGAGTGAGATAATTTGAAGCTGAGAAAATATAAATACAGTATGAGCCCACATACCATGAAAAGTTAACAAATAGGGAAGAGAAGCAGCGGGGGAAACCCCAGGGCATTTAATCTTATTTTATGGTGGCATTCATGTACTGAAAAGAGTGAAAGAACAGCCCCCACACTTCCAGAAGTGAGTCAGTTTCATGTCTCAAGCTGATTATAAACCATTCAAGGGCGGCAGCCTCCCACAGCTGACTTTAACTGTGATTAGAATAGAAGATGGTGGCTAGTTTGGGCTTACCATATGTACCCTGAAGTCTCAAAGCCTGATAGATAAACTCAGAGTTTCTCTGGGACCAAAATATTGGGTTACAAATAACTTCCATTTACATATTCTGAAAAAGACAGCTCATCAACTGGCCAGTCATATATGCTTAAACCATGATCCATACTATCTGGCGTACATTTGGCAAACTTGACCAATTTCAAGAGTTCAGGAACTCCATCTTAACTTTAAACCCTTTCAACTCTCCAGTCTTATTCCCATCAGAAAAAGCAGTATTCCATCTGATGGATGGAGGTCATATTGTTCTGCATAAATTCCCAGTTTTTTGTGAGAATCAGAATTCTTATCAAACTATATGGATCCAGGACTGTTCGCGGTCTAGAAGGGGAGAAAACTTTCTAGTTAATGTCATGGTCTTTGATGGCAAAACACTGGGTAGGGGTCCTTTTAAAAACATTATAAAAATGTTTTTCTTTTCCAATCACATAGGGGATTTCATATTTAGAGATTTCCTTTTAATCCTTTCTTCTAAACAGCTCACTTAGAAGACACATAATAAGGGATAAAAGCAAAGCAAAACAAAACAAAAAAGCCTGCTTTGCAGGATGGAAAGAATTTCTACATTTTTCCTTAACTAAAAATAGAAGTTCTAAAAGTTGCTTGAGGTGTTCCTATTTTGGCTACATATTTTCAAGTATTGAGATTCAGCAGTGAAACTACCTCTCGTTATTGAAGTTACATGACCAACTTTGATTAAAACAATTGTGAGTGTATCAGAGCTATGAGATAGTAACTATGTTCTCTGTTATCTGCTGGATAAAGAAAACAATATATATTGGATATTCCACATTCTGGCATATAGAACAGGTTAATAAAATCATATAGATTAAAAACTTTGCAGGCATAACTTAAGAAAATTGTTTTTTCTTCTTCACAAAATTACCATCTTATTTAAAAAAAATAATGTGGAAATATTTCCCAGTAAAACTGGTGGCCACTTTATACCAAACATTAAATATTCTTATTTAATTGTGTGAAAATTCATTGAGAGCATGAAAGATTGAATTTAAGGGAAATATGTTAGTTTTTAAATTATTATCTTTTTTCTGAGCTCAATTTAACCTATTATTTCTGGTTTAAAAATGATAAGTCTGAAATAATTGTAGTGGAACACTCAGAAAGAAAAATCCTTTTCCCCCATGTTTATCAAAATGCAAGCCAATTAAAAGAACATAGTGATATTCAAAAGGAAATTTAAAATTCTTAAGATGTTTAACATAATGTGGGAGTTATATGCACTGTTTTTTCACAGGATCTCCTTAGTTTTGTTCTCAGGTGAACATATCTAAAAAGTAAGTTGAATTACTAAGGCTCCAGGAGATTTAGAACCCCAGCTGTCCCATCCATATACCACTAACTTGACAATAATGTATATGATAGTATCTACTCAAACACAAATTCATTTTTTTTTGTTTTTCCTGGGAGGAGGTTTATTGCAAAATTAAATTTTAACTTATTTTCCTTGCAAAGTAAAAAGTAAGAATGGTCGCTAGGCCACTTCATCTTCCTCCCAAAGAAAAATAAATAAAGCACATAATTAATCCAGGACAAGTGATCCAGGATTCACATAAGTGGCACTACACATTTCTGAAATGTCCTCCAAACTAAAGGTTTATAATGAGTTAGACAAGAAATTATAATTCACTCTATCAAAAATCTGAAGAGGGAGGGAATATTTTTGCTATGCACAAGCTGAATCAAGTTAATGAGGCATCTAACATTGCAAAAAGAACGTTGTCTATAAATAAATTCAGTCTGATTGGGATGTATTAGTTGTCTGATAATATTCTGTAGCCTACAGATGCTTTGGGTGGAATGTAGATTTCTTAAAAAAGAAAGGCAAATGGAATTACTTGTGTAAAGCTCCAGGTCAATTCTTACAACTGGCATTAAAAGCAATTTTCCCTTTAAAACATGGCTTAGCATTCAGGATATTTCCAACATAATAAATTTCACATAAGACAAAATGTATTCTTCAGCGAATCTACTTGAACCTTGGAATTTGGGGAAAATTTCTTCCCACTCACTTATATTTTTTTCCATTGAAATTAGCGTGTTAAGGCACTGCCTATAGGCTGCATACCTAAACTCTAGAGGCTTAAAAGAGGACATAATTAGATTAGAATCTCAGACTATGCCTACAACCATGTACACGGACTTGTGCTTATTGTTGAGAAGACTGTACTTTTATTAATGAGTACATGTTATTTCTGATTAGCTGCCAGGTGTCTCAACAGAGTGGTGTGAATCAATTTTTTTTTCAATTATATTGGGAGTTCAGGTTTCTAGGAACTTGTTTTTTATAAGATTGGAGGGTGTAGAGGTAAAAACACATTTTACATTGGCTAACCTTTTGCTTTTCCTTCAGGGAGCTCCTCATTTGTTCATATTCTCAGATTTATATCTCTAAAGTTATGGCTCCTTGAAAAACATTCAAAACAAATTTACCTCCATCACTTTTATTCCTTTGAAATTGTTTTTAAAATGTAAAATGTATACATCTTTACCTTAAAAAGCTCAAAGAGTAGGGGAAGGTACAAAGTGAAAAACAGGAGTCCCCCCACCCCACCACCTTTCCACAAATCCAATCTTTACCTTTTAAATTTTATATTATTAGGGCTTTCTTATGTATTACAAAAAATTTGAAAATGCTATGAATTATTAGGGAGCTTCTTTAGTTTTACTGATAGAGTTTACAGGTTTTGACCTTAGTTCTGGGAGTTTTATAGACTTTCTTGGTGATGAAATTTTTTCCTTTAGTTTTTATTCTTTCTTAAATTCCATATTAGTGTCAGAATGAGGGGTATAATAAGAATATCTTTATACTGACATCTTTTATTGAAAGTTCCTTTGCTTCCCATTCTTTTAAATAATTCTCCTTATTCTGCAATTTAATTGCAAAATTAAAAAATTTTTTGTTGTACAAAAGTTCTTTCCAGTTAAACTTACTTCTTCATCTAATCGTTTTCCTTCCTTCCATTCTAAGGAATCCTACAGTATTAGGGTAGAAAGAGGCTTTTAAAATATGTAATTCAGCCTTTAATAGAAGAGTAATTTCTTCCTGTGATATTTGCCATATTTGCTTTACAATCTCTGCTTGAGAACAAATGATAAGAAATTTCCTACCTCATGACAAATCCGTTTTATTGCCTGATTTTCTGGAACTACCATTCATGGCTCCTGGTTCCACCTTCTGGAGCCTGAAAAGGCAAGTCTAATTCATTTTCTCATACCAATGAAAACATTTGAAAGCTTGTGTCTTGTTTTCCGAACATAAATTTTCTAGATGTTTGGATAAAACATTTCAAGTTCTTTGAAACATTTATAAATGGCATAGCTTTCCATCCTTTCAGCCTTTTAATTCACTCCACATATCATTTATTGAGTAATTACTCATGGAGGGTCTGTGCTAGGTGCTGGGTTCACAATGACTATGAGATGGTCTCAAACTTGGAAGAGCTCATCTCGGTCACAATCCATTTTCAGCAGTGAAACGGGGTCACCAAAGTGTAAAGCAGCACATGTTTATTATAACATTATATAAATAAAGAGGATTGTGACCAACTAAGTTTAATGTTGGGCTAACAGGGGCTTCTGATTGTGTTGGGAATAAAAATCCAAATTTCTTTTGTTAGCCCATGAACTCCTATGCACTCTGGTCCTTCCTGGTCCCTGTACCTTCATCCCTTATGGCTCTCATGGCATCGCTACATGTCAGCCATATCAGCCTAATGTAATTTCTTCAAACAAGCCCTTTGTTTTTTTCTTGCCCCGGGGTCTTTCTATATATTCTTTCTTCTGCCTAGAATGCCCTGAACTCAGGCAGGGTTCAATATATATTTGTTAAATGAATGAATAAAAAATAAACAAAAATTTCTCGCCTCAAATCCTGGACCTCTCAGAGCTTTTAGTACACAAATATATAATCCTAATCTCTCTTTTTTAAAAAATATTCATTTGACAGACAGAGATCACAAGCAGGCAGAGAGGCAGGCAGAGAGAGAGGGGAAAGCAGGCTCCCCGCCGAGCAGAGAGCCTGATGTGGGGCTCAATCTCAGGTCCCTGAGATCATGACCTGAGCCAAAGGCAGAAGCTTAACCCACTGAGCCACCCAGGCACCCCTATAATCCAAATTTCTAGGAGGATTGGCATGGTATATTGTGATTCCCAAATTTATTTGAGCATAGTTTTTTTTTTCTTTTTTGTATGATGGGACTAATTTATCATGCACATATTTTGAGAATTATGGTAGAACAAAAACAGGATTTGAATCCTGGCTGGCACCAATTAATTTATGTGATTTTGAGCAAGATACTTAACTCTCACAATCTCCTATTTGAACCGCTGTAGGAGACCAGTAAAGAGTCAACTTCTATTTTTCCAGGTTCTGGAAAACAGGAGTAAACAAGAAAGTACCAAATGGAAATTAAAACATTTTATTTTTAAGGGATGTCAGTGGGAGGACAGGGTTTAGTGTGAATGATGAATCAAACTATGAAGTGAATCTCAGTCATAAGCACTGATGGACCATTTCAGGGCACACAGTTTTTCCATTAACACAGTATACTATCTGCGGCCAGAGGAAATGATCCATAGGAAGCTCCAGCCCAAGTGAAACATAAGATGGGAATGTACAGAGAATTCTCAAGAGGGGAAAACAAGAAAAGAACTCTGTAAGGCATGCCTAGGTGAGCTTTCTGAAATTAAGAAAATCTTCCTGCCTGGTGTGTCACATCATTGCAAGGAAGAAAACATAGAAATGGCGGGGGGGCAAACATTTAATTCTAATAAGTTTCCTCATCTGTAAAATGTTGAAACTACCTACTACATGCTGTAAATAAGGACCTGGGATAGTCTACAGTGGCTGTGTTCATTGTGTCAAATCCCTTTCCTTCCCTTTTTACACATTCAAATACCTCTTCCCATTTTACATGTTCAAATACCTCCCGAGGTAGAGGACTGAGCACTTGAATCCTTTAAACTCAGTTCCACTCATCAAATACTGAGTCTGAGCAAGTCTTAAAAGGAAGTAGATTAGAACACATTATTGTAATGTCTAAAACTTTGCAGTTTTCCATACACCTGGTAACTGGTCTCCCTAATACATCTAGGTGTCGACTAAGAGACAGCTTTCTTCATCCTCTGGGCTTACTCAGGCCAAACAGTTTGCCTTCCATCTTTATACCTTGCCTAGTTTACCATCACCATTCTAGGATTAGAGATTTGTTCTGACCACTTTTTATTATTGAATGTAGGCTTGATCTGCTTCATCTACATGTGAGTTATGGATAAAAATGTAATGATTTGACTGTGAGTTTTGACTGAAAACTAGGAGAGTGCTAGTTGGTAGGTGCTGATGGTGAGCATTAGGTCTCTGTTCAAAAGTTACCTTTTCAGAAAGACTTTGCTGACCATTTAAAATAAAATAGTCATATGTCTTTAATCACATTTGCCATCCTAGTCTGCTTCCTTTTCTTTAAAAAAAATATTGGGAGGGGCATCTGCGTTAAGCATCTGCTCTTGATTTTGGCTCTGGTCATGAACTCAGGGTCATGAGACTGAGCCCCATATTGGGCTCCATGCTCAGTCTGGAGTCTGCTTGAGGTTCTCTCTCCTTTTCCCTTTGCCCAGCCCCCTGGCTTTCTCTCTCCCTCTCTCTCTCTCTCTCAAAAAAAAAAAAAAAAAAAAAAGTTTAAAAAATTATTGAAAAAACTGTTACTTCATTTGCTTTAATTTCTTTACATTATAACCTGAGAATATATTATTTGATTTGTTTCCTTGTTTATTATCTCCTCTAATAGAATGATATGAGGGCAGAGGCTTTGTCTTGCCTAGTGTATTATCTCTACAACTGAGATGCAACACATACTCAATAATATTGGCACAATAAAGGAATGGAAAGAGAAGACTGGAAAGAGGATACAGTGGAGTACAGAAGATATGCCCGATATAAATTTATTGCTTCTCAGCTCCAAATTTACCCTTCAATATCTGCAACTGTAACCTCTTTGATAAAGTCTGAACCACAGTCTTGTGAAAGGAGCCCTCAGTCCAAGTTTTCATTTCTTTGGGTACTTCCCCCTAGCTGTAAGAAGAACTGTGGACTTTTCTTACATCTTTTATCATAGGTTAGTAATTATTTATATTAAACTTCTGCTTGAAACACTGTGTTGTTTCTATCTCCTGGTTGGACCCGGACTGATTCAGAACGGTACAATAAGTTGGATGTGTCTCAGGAGGTAGACGCCTGAAGACGGGATTTTGAGATTGTTTGACCATGCCTTGAGCTTTAGCACAGTGCTGAGCATTTTTCTCAATGGGAAATGGATGCTAGTAATCCATGACTTAGAGTGGAATCACAGTTAATTAAGCTACCAACTGTGGTTGATTGTAATGAAGTGCCAACTGAAGCACATTTCTTGGGAACTCGAGTGGCTGTTATACTTGACCAGATGGAAGTAATGAATTCTGTAATGACTAGAATGTGGGATGAAATATTTTTGTGTGTACTTGAGCACTCATATAGAGGAAATAACAATCTTAGCTTCATTATTTCTAAACTTAACTTACAACTTCATAACCAGAGAGTTTCTCCTAAAAATATCTTATTTCTTGTGGCCACGTGACTGATATTGGTGAAAATGAAATGCAAAGTGTTATTGTATGAGTTGTTGAATTACAATGACAGGTAAATCCACACTCTTGCTAAGTTTCTCATTGGGAAAGTGGAAAAGAACAAAATTCTGAAACTTGCAATGGGGACATCTGGTTGGATCTAAATGAAAATGACAGTCTTGAACCCACATGCCATTCTGAGGCTCCCTTGTCAGTGAAAGTAGCTTGCTCTCCAGTGTTAAAAAAAGGCTAGATTTTTCTGCTTTGAAAAACCTTGTGATCATCACATTTGAACATATGCTTTGGAAGGGGTTGCTTCTTCTTAAGATCTACTGCAACTACCCCCGTTGCCACTATACCCAAAACTAATGTCAAATCTCAGCATTTTCCACGTTGGGTTTTCTCATATCTCAGCACTACTGACATTTTGAACTGGATAAGTCTTTCTTGTGTGGGTTGTCCTGTGCATCCAGGATATGTAGCAATATTCTGGGTGTCTACCCACTAGATACTACGACATTCCTCCCTCCCCCAGTTGTACAATCAAAGATATATCCAACAATTGCTAATTTCTCTGGGGGAAAATAACCATCAACTGAGAATCACCACTCCAGGGCAAACAGTTATACCATATGAGCTAGGAAGAGATAGCTTATATACCAAAGAAATCATAAGACTTAAGTTAATATATTTCAGCAAAGGCCTAAGAAACATGTATGAGAATGGATTCTAAGGTATCAGGCCCAGGGAAGGCAGAATATAACACCGAATTTATTGATATTATTTAAAGAAATTCAAATTCAACATGTTCACTCATGTAGCCGGATGTCCCCTAGAGCTTGTGTTGACTGAAACTTGGACTCAATATTGGCCTACACATAATGAAACTGTGATTCTAGCACCTCTCTGGCATGATGTGCAGGAAAGGATCCAAAAGTTTATGAAGACAGGAAAGTTGGACTGGGCTTACCATGTGCCAACTATACATCCACCTTCTGGTATGTTCCATGAGAAATCCTAGAGGAAACTTGCCTCACTGAGACATTAATATTAGTAAGAGAAGTACCTGCACCTTTGAAAAACTCTATGATTGGTCTCCTTCTGTAGGCCAGATAGAATGGTAGGAAATGCCAATAACAAGATGGGTTCTCTAATTTCAGTGGGGGTGGTGTGACTCCGGAATAGCAGAAGTAAATGGCCACACTTAATTGCCAAAGACAAAGTGATCATGTCAACTGCTAAAGGTCAGCAAAGACTTCCCAGAAATAAGAATATATTTTCTTATAGAGATCTTTGGACGTGGCTAATTTATCACAGAGTCTCTAGGAGTGAAATGAATAGAGTTGGAGCCCCCAGGAAAATCCAGGAAAGACAAATATTCTGTAAGAAATAACTTTCTAGATATGTCACAGAGGAAAATATATTATGATTTTGGGCAATTGATAAAAATTTAGGGGAAAAATGATTTATCCTGGAATTTGGAATATTCTGCTTTGAGCAGCAGAGTTCTAGTAACCTAAATACATTTCCACAGATACAGACAGATTCTGTGGTATAGTAAATAATCTGATTTACAATATAATAGCATATAATATTATATATATATATACAAATTCTTGAATTCTTGCAATGTATTTGTATATCTATAAAATTATATACATATATGTGTAATAAGATTTTTAAGCTTTTAATAAAAGCTAAGCATGTTACTGCTTCTTAAGTGTCTTCATTGGAAGATTTGGAAAATTTGGAAGGCACTGAATTAATAAACTTTTAATAAAATTAACAAACTAGAAATGAATATATTTTTTAAAGATTTTATTTGTTTATTTGACAGACAGAGATCACAAGTAGTCAGAGAGGCAGGCAGGGAGAGAGAGAGGAGGAAGCAGGCTCTCTGCGGAGTAGAGAGCCTGACGTGGGGCTTGATCCCAGGACTCTGGGATCATGACCCAAGCTGAAGGCAGAGGCTTCAACCCACTGAGCCACCCAGGCACCCCGGAAATGAATGTTATTTGGAGTGTTCTTAATTTCAGAATCAGATACAGAGGAAAAAACTTATGGCACAACTTAAGAATTTATTTAATAATAATTCTGGTAGTGGCTGTTACTTTGAAAGCTTCTGATATCTAGTTTGAAACCTCAATTAGAGAAAGGAAAATTTTTTGTTTAATCTTAGAAAGTGTTGATAAAACTTTCAAAACATTATTGTATGGATCAAAAAGTCCACACTTCTATCAATATCAGATTCAGAAATGAGTAGAAGCTGTATATGTATGAACATTTCTTGGATGATAATATATACCACTTAGATTATGAATGCATGGGATAAGGAAAATCATTCACTTTAGCAGAAGTTGAAGTTTGGAAGCTGATCAAGTTTGTGAAAGAGATAAAGAATAGTATTGAGGAAAAAAAAGAAAAATAAACTCAATTCACCAAGGCATGTAAAGAATAGTATTGGGGAAAAAAAAGAAAAATGAACTCAATTCACTAAGGCATATGAGAAAAATAAACTCAATTCACTATATCTGAAATGTATTCAAAATAAAACTACTCAATTATTTTGTAGGTCTTTACAACATTAACCACTTTGCCCTTTTTGCTTACAGCTTCTCTAAAATGAGATGGAATAACATTAATTTATAACATTTTTGTTTGTAATACAAGAAACAGATACTACATTCTGTCAGTACAACTGTATGTTCACATAGAATAGTACAACATCATCTTCAACACAAAAAATCTTGATGTACATACCCTATGAAAATATGACATCTAATTATTTTTCTCCTTTTAAAGTAATAAACATGTTCAAGATTTTAACAAAAGAAAGTCATAAAGGTTCTTCACTAGCTGAAGACAATTTAGAACAGTTGTTGCTTGAATCATTACGTCCTCAAAGCTAGCAATTGGTGCTTTACTTTTCCAACTCATTTTTATTTAAAAATGGTCCAAACATCAACTTCCCACAATCTCTATAACAAGCCCAAGAGCAAAATGCTGAGGTGAGAAAAACCAATTGAGGTAATTTTTCTTTTTTTGTGTGTATGTGGGGTGTATATCTGCTTTTATTTAACATGCTGGGACATGATGGTTTTATAATTTTCTATTCCTTCCAATGTTTGTTTGTTTGTTTAAGATTTTATTTATTTGACACAGAGAGAGACAGTACAAGCAGGGGGAGTGGCGGGTAGAGGGAGAGGGAGAAGCAGGCTCCCTGTTGAACAGGGAGTCAGATGTGGGGCTTGATCTCAGGACTCTGGGATCACGACCTGAACCAAAAGAGGATGCCCAACCATCTGAGCCATCTAGGCCCCCCTCCTTCTAATGTTTTTTTAAGGAAAGAAAGAATTTTAGTAGATAGTCATAATTGATATATACAGATATATTTAGATAAGTACATTCTAAGAATATCCCTTCTTTCCTTCATTTTTGCTTCATAAATTCTTTGTTTTCTTCTTCAAAATTCTAGGACAAGTACAATGAACTTTCTTATCCTTTTGATTAACAAAGTATAGTTAAGGCCAATTTTTGTTTCCATTTGTGTTACAAGGTACTGCTTTTCCTCGAAGATATATTGACAAATGCTCCTAGGAAAAGGAAAAAGAAAGAATGGGGCCAGTGAAGAGGAGGACAGAAAAGTTAGAGAAGAGATAGAGAAGCAGATAATTGCATGCAGCATGCAGAAACCGGTTTCAGATTGGTGAGGCAAAGAATAATGTGTATGTGAGTTCGAGATAGTGAGAGATAATTTATCTTCCTAAAAGATAGTATGGCTTTTGTTGATATACACAGGTGATCCAGAACTGCTGTTAGTATTGAGTTGAATAAAGCCCCTGCCCAGGTACCCTCCTTCCCCCTACCATGAATTTTTTGCGGATGCCTTTGAAGTTTTCTCTTTAAACTATTTGACTATCCCCGATTGACAGTATTAAAGTATCAATCCTTCAGTGTGTTCAAAGAAAAAAAACACAAATGATTAAGAAATTTAATTTAGCCAAATTATATGATACATAAATTCTTTAAAGTTTCTTTAGATACAATTAGACTGCCCTAAAATAACTGGATTTTTATTTTATTATTTTTTTTAAAGATTTATTTGTTTGACAGAGAGAGAGATCACAAGTAGGCAGAGAGGCAGGCGGGTGGGGGGGAAGCAGGCTCCCTGCTGAGCAAAGAGCCCGATGTGGGGCTCGATCCCAGGACCCTGAGATCATGACCCGAGCCTAAGGCAGAGGCTTTAACCCACTGAGCCACCCAGGCGCCCCAGGATTTTTAGTTTTTTAAAAAGATTCATTTATTTATTTGAGAGAGAGAGAGAGAATGTGCAAGCAGAGGGAGGGGGAAGAGAGAGAGAGAGCATCTCAAACAGACTCCCTGCTGAGTACAGAGCCCCATGCAGAGCTCAATCCCATGACCCTGAGATTATGACCTGAGCCGAAGGCAGAGGCTTAACCAACTGAGCCATCCAGGCATCCCATAACTTGGTGTTTTAAATGTTAAGCATTTAAAGTGTTAAATGGGGGAAAATACTTAAAAACTGAGGTTACTCAAATTATTGGATATATTATTTCAAAAACATATTAAAGGCTTCAGATACTCTGTGCATTCTTCAGGTGATATATCTAAACATATTTCTCCCTTTAATACTTTAATATACAAAGACTTATTATCCAGCAAAAAGAAAAAATGGGACGTGAAGTTTTCTTTGCTTTAAACATAGTCAACTCTAGTAGCTGAACTAGATAAGATGGTGTCATGAAAGTTATGTAGTATATCATGGAGGGTGTTAGTGCACATGGCTGGAAGCCTCCAGAATCTCTGGTGGGAAGCATGTGGCTGTGGAGGGCCTCTACTTGGTGCTCTGCTGGTCTGGCAAAACGGGTTTGACCCCCTCTCTCCCCTCTTAGTACCTAATATTCTCAGGGCATCTTCAAAGTTTCTGCATGCACCTAGCCAATTTCCTATTGCTTAGGATGGTCTTTCGGTTGTTCCCTGTTCTATTTTGCTGTGTTTGATCTAATTCTATCAGTTTTAGCAAGACTACACTCATCTGTTGTTTTGTTGGTGCTTCTGGAGCCTCGATTGCTGTGATGGAAGGGGACTTCCTGAGAATACTTCTGGTTCTTCTGCTTCAGCAGAGGTAGACTTCCTGGTCTTGTGCTGTGCAGTTTGGCTGGTAAAGCAATGCTTGATACTTAGGACCAGCTTTTCCTCCTCATCATATGTAATGAATCCCAGGACGTGACAAATTCTATACTGCTCAAACCTTGCAGTTCAATCATACTTTTGCTGTCCTTGCTGGCTCACAGGGCCATTCTGATATGGACTTAGAGTTTTACCCTTTCTTGGGTTAAACTCATTTCTTCTCTGAGTCTCTTTGGATGATAATGATGAAGAAGAAATGGACTGACCTAATCAGGGAATGGAATGGAGAAGTTTTGGGAGCAGGTAGCAAAGAAGAGGCAGTGGTATGGGGAAGGATCCTCCAGCCACAGGTTTTGTAGGCAGCATCGACATCCCTTTCAAAAGATACCAAGTGCACGAGGTTCAACACTGAGATCAGACTGACATGTTGATTAATAGCCAGCATATATGGGTACCTGGGTGGCTCAGGGGGTTAAACCTCTGCCTTTGGCTCAGGTCATGATCTCAGGGTCCTGGGATTGAGCCCCACATCGGGCTCTCTGCTCAGCAGGGAGCCTGCTTCCCCCTCTCTCTCTGCCTGCTGCTCTGCCTACATGTGATCTCTCTCTGTCAAATAAGTAAATAAAATTTTTTTAAAAAAATAGCCAGCATATAATTTTCAAGGGTTTTATGCAGATTCTTAATAATCTCTGCCTTATCAGAGATAAGTTGTGTGGGCCTCAATTATGCATTTCAAGATGATTTTTTTATTAACATATAATGTATTATTAGCCCTAGGGGTACAGGTCTGTGAAACACCAGGTTTACACACTTCATAGCATATACCCTCCCCAATGTCCATAACCCCACCACCCTCTCCCTAACCCCCTACCCTCGGCAACCCTCAGTTTGTTTTGTGAGATTAAGAGTCTCTTATGGTTTGTCTCCCTCCTGATCCCATTCAAGATGATTTTTTTCTCAAGGTTTTAAATGTCTGCATCTTGAAGCAGTGAGGTTATCTTGGTCCCTGAATCATATTCAATTTTTAGTTTCCTCTTTTTTTTTTTTAAGATTTTATTTATTTGACAGAGAGAGAGACAGACAGACAATGAGAGAGAGAACACAACTGGGGGGAGTGGGAGAGGGGGAAGCAGGCTCCCCACAGAGCAGGAAGCCTGACACCACGGGGCTCAATCCCAGAACTCTGGGATCATGACCTGTGCCACCCAGGCACCCCAAGTTTCCTCCTCTTGATACATCTTCTGCCCAGGCAACTGTAGGCTGATATTTCCAGAGGAATTTCTTTAGCTAGTTTGATCTTGTTAGCCCTTGCGGAATGATTTCAAGACTTCTGAGGCATGCTTCAGAGGTTGGGTCTGAGGTGGTTTCCTCCATTACCTTGGATGGTGATAGACTTCCCTGAATCCTAGAATCCTCCTTTCTATGAATATCCACACAAGAGAGATTTGGTTTAAGACTATTTTTACTAGCCCTGTTTTCTAATGATTGCACAAACCAGTCTGTGAGGCCAAGGATCTATAGAGAAAAAGCAATCTGTTTGAAATAAGATCCTTGAAGGAGTGGTCTTGATATTGGGTGTGCTGATGGGGCAAAAGGAACTCACTATTTTACCTAGGATGCAGGAAATCTGGACAGAGTTGTTCTCAAACTGATGAGCACTTACCTACTCAACGGATATTTTTACATCTTTATCTGTTGCACATGTTATAATAACAATGGCAGTTTCTGCATTAGAAACTGTATCAAGTATAGACTTGATCCCTGTTCTTTCTTGTTCCATACTGTGCCAAAAGTCCATGCAACACCTATGAACGCAGGTAAGGAGAGCTTGTATTTTTGGGGGGAGGATTTAAAAAACTGCTTTATTAAGTTATACTTTATATACAATAAACAACATATTTAATGTTGTTGGTTTAGCATGTTTTAACATAGGTATGTACTCATGAAATCATCAACCATAATCAAAATGATAAACATATCCATGACCTCAA
This sequence comes from Martes martes, assembly GCF_963455335.1. Taxonomy (NCBI): domain Eukaryota; kingdom Metazoa; phylum Chordata; class Mammalia; order Carnivora; family Mustelidae; genus Martes; species Martes martes. The sequence goes on from NC_137894.1 coordinate 77,684,823, forward strand.
AAAGTTTCCTTATACCATTTTTGAATCTAAAAATTTTTGCTCTTTAGCTTTTAGGAGACTGAGAAATCAACTCTCATAATTCCCAAAGTAATTCCACATTATTCAAGAGAGTGTAAATAGAAGCAATGACGTAATTCTGACAGAGGTAGCTAGACTTGAGCAGGACTCATTCAGCCAAAGGCAGCTTCCTATGCTTTTATCTAGACTCCTTGTCTCCTTTTCTCTCTTTCTTCTTCTTCTTTTTTTTTTCTTCCGCTGGGGGGGGGGTTCTCAGTGTTCTTTTTTTTTTTTTTTTCATTGTTCTTATTTTTGTTGTTGTTCTCCTTCTCTTCCTCTTCCACTTTCTTCTCCTTTTCTTCTTCTTCTTCCTCCTCTTTTTCTTTTTCTGTCTTCTCTGCTCACCTCTCATCCTGGTCTTCTGCCTATCCACTGCCACCTCCCCCCAACCCAGCCTAGCTCCCCCAGAGCAGAAGAAAACTGTTTCTATATTTTATACTATATGAATACTAGATGTTCAAATCTACTTGAAAAAGAGTAATTTAAAGTACTATACTCTAAAAAAAAAGTACCATACTTTCCAGAAGCAAGCACTCCTAATACTAATTCAAGCACATTGTATTGTTGTCTCCATATAGTTTTGCAATGAGTTTTATTTGCTTCACTATATCTAGTATACTGTATCTTATCACTATGCATAGAACTAATTCATTTTTAACCTTTAAATACCTGGGTAATGTTCAATTAGTTTCCTGCCAAATAATCTTTTTGCATTAAACAGTGCTGCTGCTAAAATCCTTAAACATATATCTTTGTATGTGTGTATCTATTGTACCCAATGGAACCTACCGTTGCATGGAAATAGTTTTTTTTTTTTTTAAGATTTTATTTATTTATTTGACAGAGAGAGAGATCACAAGTAGGCAGAGAGGCAGGCAGAGAGAGGGAGAAGCAGGCTCCCCGCTGAGCAGAGAGCCTGATGCGGGGCTTGATCCCAGGACCCTGGGATCATGACCCGAGCTGAAGGCAGAGGTTTTAACCCAGTGAGCCACCCAGGCGCCCCTAAAAGTTTTTTTTTTAATATTTATTTATTTATTTATTTGACAGAGATCACAAGTAGGCAGAGAGGCAGAGAGAGAGGAGGAAGCAGGCTCCCCACACAGCAGAGAGCCCGATGTGGGGCTCGATCCCAGGACCCTGAAATCATGACCTGAGCCAAAGGCAGAGGCTTTAACCCACTGAGCCACCCAGGCGCCCCTTTTTGCTTTTTTTTTTTTTTTAAGATTTTATTTATTTATTTGACAGACAGAGATCGCAAGTAGGCAGAGAGGCAGGCAGAGAGAGAGAGAGAGGGAAGCAGGCTCCCCGCTGAGCAGAGAGCCCAATGTGGGGCTTGATCCCAGGACCCTGAGATCATGACCTGAGCTGAAGGCAGAGGCCTAACCCATTGAGCTACCCAGGCACCTCTGGAAATATAAGTTTTATGAAAATATTTTCTGATAAATTTAGCAAAATTTCTCTCAAAAGATGTTGCAAATTTACACTCTAGCAACAGTGAGAATAATATGAAATATTTTATCATTTCAAAAAATAAAATTATTAAACTACATATGGTCAGTACAACATAAAAATTTTGGTTAATATAAAATATTTTGAACATTAGAAAATGTTTCAGATATTTACAAAAGCAAGCCATCCAGGAACTTCACTTTAATAAGGATTTCATTTTTGAAAAGGCAGATGAAACCTGGGTGAATGTTTCTACTTATCGACCTTGAATACTTAGGGGATGGGATTTGTTGGAATGTTGTGATGAAACAGATTTGTCTTTGTTTTTGCTTTTTGGAAAAGTGACATTGTGATGTAGGCAAATTTTAGATAGGAATTTGAGAGGAAAGAAAGAGTTTAGGTTTATAGAAAAGAGGTTTTGGTTAATAGTAATAACTGAGCCCCAAAGTCAGACATGAGAGTGAGACACATATACTCTGGAAGTTGATCAGCAATTACTTACTAGACTGGAAAATTTGATTGGGAATAATCAGGCAAAGAAAACAATAGTTTTGGTAGTCAGGTTTGAATTTTTCCGCACCTTGTAGAAAATATTTAGAAGTTCATATGTAGAACAAAAAGAAGTTGAAAGCCACTGTGGCTTTCTAAGAGAGGGAATGATGTTATCCAAACAACACTTATGGAAGATTATTCTAGCAGCTGTGTTGGACTTCTTTAGTTGCCTTTCAGTTTATTGCCTGATTGCAAGTAACATTTTAAAATATGGCAGAAGAAACATATGGGAAGTTGATCTAAAATGTCTCATCTGTAAAAAGCCATAACATACTGGTAAAGTATATGGTATATATATATTTTAAGGCAAATTAAACATTCGAATAATGTGATTATAATCCATGCCCCTCAGAGTAGAGTAGTAACCCAGGCAATGTTTCTGCAAATTTCTTCCCAAATTACATGTATAATAAATAAATTATGCTCTCAAATATGCTCCAAACATTGAGCAGGTGCCTGATATAGACCTCTTTTGCATTTTCAAAGCAGTGAAATTTCTTGAATTACTTTCCATGGACTCATTTAGGGGAAATACCATAGGAATAATTTTAATTTATTTGAGTCCTCCCCACAATTTTGGAAATGATTGTCCTGAGTCTGGACAGGAATATAATATATGGAAAGCCATTTGATTAAATGTACTTACATCTTTAAAAATGTTCATAACTATTGGTTATGGGGTAAACTGTGTACCCTCAAAAGTTCATATGTTGAAGTTCTAATCCCCAGTACCTCAAATGTGATTGTATTCAGAGACAGGATCTTTAAAGAAGTAATTAAGTTAAAATGAGATCATTAGGGTGAGCCCTAATACAACATGACTGGTGTCTTTACAAGAAGAGGATATTTGGACTCACGTCGGATGGAAGACAATATGAAGATGTAGGAAGAAGATGGTCATCTACAAGCCAAGGAGATGGGCCTGGATTGCGAACCCCTCCCTCCCAGCCTCAGAAGGAACCAACTCATTAGACACTTTGATTCTCATTTCCAGCTTCCCAAATTGTGAGGCAATACATTTCTGGTTTTTTTTTTTAGACTTTATTTTTATTTATTTGACAGAGGGATACATAGTGAGAGAGGGAACACAAGCAGGGGGAGTGGGAGAGGGAGAAGCAGGCCACCCACTGAGCAGAGAGCTGGATGCGGGGCTCGAACCCAGGACCCTGGGATCATGACCTGAGCTGAAGGCAGATGCCCAACAACTGAGCTACCCAGGCACCCCAACACTTCTGTTGTTTAAGGCATTGGTCTGTGGTGTTTTATTTTGGCTTTAGAAGACTAATTTTAAATGTTCTAAATAAATGTGAAGGAACTTAAACAAACTTATGTTTAACAAAATTATAGTGTTATTTAGAATACTGAAAAATGAAATTAACCTGTGAAATTCATTGAATAGAGGAATGGTTATATAATTTCTAATACCAACTCATAAAACCATTAAAAATATTTTAAAGGAGTGCTTAATGACATAGGAAAATGATTTAAAGATGCTAAGTGAAAAAGCAGTTGATTACATTATTTACACAATGATCCTACTTTAGTAAAAATAATAATTGCATTTGTTTAGACAAAAGAGTCGAAACAAATATATCAAAAGGTAACATGTTAATTGAAATTATCTCTTAGTCATGATATTTATTTTCTTCTTATTCTTTCTGCACTTTTTGCATGTCTACTTGAAAATGTATTTTTTACATTATAAAATATTATTTAGATAAAATAAACAGAAATGGAAAATAAGCAATTAAGATTGAAGTAATTACTACCGTTCTATCTCAAAGTTCAGTGAACCTCTCTCCTGCCATCTACAGTCTCCCACCTCATCCAGGGAATTTTAAAATTTCAGATACTATACTGTTCAGTTTTAGAATTTTCATTTCTTGTAATTTCTATTTCTTTGCTGAGATTCTCCATCTGTTGACTTGTGAGCATATTTTTCCTTTTAAGTTCTTGAACCTATTAATAATAGCTGCTTCAAAGTCACTGCCTGTTGATTCCTATGCTTGACTATTTTTGCCATTCACTTTTGATCATTATTTTTTATATCTACTGAGTTTTTTATAACATGTTCCACAGGTTACTTGGGGGATCATACACTGGAGAAAGGGGAATATGCATACATTGAGGAATATTAGATACAGGGTATGACTTGACATTGATATTTGGAAACTTAGTGTCATCAAGTTTCCGTCTTTAGAATGGAGACTTCAGAATGCCACGTAATAAATGGGATCCTGACCTAGAGTCAAATTTGCAGTGTTTATATTATGCTTGTGGACACATCCAGTGCCCATTTCCTAAGTCTCTGAATGTCTAATTTGAATTGATGTACTTGGAAGTTGGAGTAATCCCCACATTTGTCCTTTGGCCTGTGGGGAAGAGCTTTAACAGTGGAGAAGGCCAAGTGGGAACCTCTGAGACATTCCATACCTTCTCCTCCTCACCAAATTAACAGACTAAAAATAATATCGTACTTTGTGAGAGATGGTAGAGATTAATGTGACAATTAAAGACCTAAAAGATGCAGGTGTAGTTGTCCCTCTCATTATCTATTTAATTAGACAGGTCCTAATAGAAACCAGACGGGTGCTAAAGAATTACCATAGATCTCAATTGCAGGTACTGTGTTGGAGTTGGTATGATTGTTAGATGAATACTATCTCAAACATATGGTATATGGCTAAAAATTTGCCAAATGCATCCTCTCTTGTTCTAATTTGCAAAGAAAATCATGCATAGTTTGCATTCACATGTAACAGACAGTAATATTGATTTATGTTTTGCCTCAGTACCATTAATACTCCCACCCAATGGCATGAAATAGCCCAAAAATATCTTGACTGCTTGGACATCTCAAGACTATCATGCTGATAAATTATATCAATGGCATCATGCTGATTGGTCCAGATAAATAAGAGATGACATTATAATAACAGGCGTCCTTAGTAAGACATTAATGTTCTAGAGGATGAAATGTATACTCCATGAAGATTCAGGGACCACTTCAGGGAAGACTTTGGGCTTACAGTGGTCAGGAGCATGCCACAATTTTCCTCCAAAGAGACCCAAATCTTCTACTTCCTACCACAAAGTAGGAAGCACATCATCTAATAGGCATCTTTAGTGCTACAGGCAATAGATTTCACATGTAAGTTTATTTTTCTGGTCTATGTACTGGGTGACACAGAAGGCTGCCACCTCTGAGTGGGGTCTGGAGCATTAAGGGCTGTGAAGTGAGTCCAAACTGTGATACAAGCTACCTTGCTCTTTGGATCGTATGATTAGGCAGATAGACTCTATGATTTTGGAGGTATAAGATGCAGTATAGGGTTTATGGAAAGCCCCAGTAGAAAAATCATACTGCCGCTCTTTGGGTAATGGGCCAAGATCTTGCCATTCACCGTAGAAAATTAAATGCCTTTGAGAAACATTTCCCGTCATGTTATGGGGTCCTGGTAGAAACAGAACACTTGACCATGGGTCATTAATGACCATGCATCTGGAACTGTCCAGTATGAGTTGACTTCCACTGGACCCATCCAGTCATAAAGTAAGATGAGCCTAGAATCAGTTCATCACAAATCAGTTCATCATCATAACCAGTTCATCATAAATAGGAAATGGTATACCTGGAATTGAGCCTGAGCATGACAGGACGACACAAGAAGGCTACATGAATGAGATTTTCACGCTAACCACCATAGCTGTCCACCTCTCAGCCTTTACTTATGGCTATAAGGTGGCGGGGTGCGTGTGTTTGTACCACCAGCTTAAGGAGGAGGGAAAAAAGCCAGAGTAATTATTTTGCTCATTGAGTTTATCAGAAAATTCTCCAAGAAAGGCATCATATTTTTAAATTACACAGATAAGCAACCCTACCGCTGATATGGCAAAGACGTTCTCTGCAGTAATCACATATATTTATCTCGACAGAAAATGTAAGATAAGCTCAGTTCCAAGCACATAGGGTCCTGTTCCACTAATCTGGGAGAATTGGAAGAATTCCTTGGGGATCAGCAAAAACGAACTTCTCCTGCATATTCAGGAGGAGGCTGTACAAGGGCAAGACTTGGCTGCCCTATATGAAAGATCCTTGTTGCCAGCAATACCCCTGGACTGAGGAAGGCCTCTTTCTTCATACAAGGGGCTACTGTGGCAGTTGCAGAAAGCACCACCTGGGACAGCGTGGTCAGTGAAAGTCCATGTAGCAGTGTCTGTGTCCTAGTGACAGGCTTCCATCAAACACATCCAGGATGCAACTGATCTGGAAGTCACAGCAAGCACTAGTTCAAAAGCGCCATTACCTTTTTGATGTCCAGTGGAAAAATACTGCTATGACATTGGAGATTATTCACCAGGAATGGCTGCCTAGAGTATATAAGGAGGCAAAGAACCACGTGGACTATCATATCTCTGTGTACAACATGATGCATCGAAAGGAACAAGAGCACATGATAAACTGGGTGGAGAACGTGGTGCAGAGTATCTCTAAACAGCAGCAAAAGGAGACAACTGTCAAGTACATTGCAGATCTAAAGCTGCTGGCAAAGAAGGCTCAAACACAGCCAGTTCTGTAAATGTATCTATCTCAATGGAGACAGCTAGAAGCAATTGACTAATGGAATCAGTCTATGTGACAAAATCTATCTGTATTGCTTTACACTGAAGTTACACTTAACCCACATAGTGAGAGAATTAAAATCATCTATTGGTCAGTGAGGTGTTTTTCATCCTTCTTGCTGTGCATTTTGAGTTGTTCCATGATCACTTTTGAATAAACAGTTTGCTTTAAATGAAGTTTTGTTGCCTGACAAAAAAAAAAAAAAAAAAAAAAAAAAAAAAAAAAAAAAAAAAGAAAGAAAAAAAGAAAAAGAAAAAAAAAAGAAAAGAAAAAGAAAAAAAGAAAAAAGCCAGAGGTATACTTTCCTGATGGGGTGACTTTATAGGTGAGAGTTAGTTGAAAATGGACAGTGGCTGTAGTATAGCCACATTCAGAGGGAACCCTGAAAAAGAGTGAAAAAGAAACACCTTCTCTGGGCAGAGCTACAAGCTATGTACCTTGACATTCACTATATATGGAAAAAATGATGTGAGATGAGAATGTAGAGATTTGGGGAAGTGACCTGACATTGTAGAATAATGAAACTAGAGAGGTGTCAGGGTGGCTCAATTGGCTGAACGGCCAGCTCTTGATTTTGGCTCAGATAATGGTCTCGGGGTCCTGAGATCCAGCCCGACTTCAGACTCATGCTTAGTGGGGAGTCTGCTTCAGGATTCTCTCCCTCTGCCTCCCGCCCCCACTTCTCTCTAAAAATAGTTAAATAAATCATTTTTTTAAAAAGCCAGAGACAAAGAGGTCTGGGGGAGAGGCCTAAGTTAGGATATATGATTGAGGTTGTGGAGTGTGGAGATTCTTAAATCTCATATTAATGGCCATCAGAAAGCATCTAACATGAAGGAGGCAGTGAACAACAAAGCAGACAAAATGATTAATCCAGTTGAAAACAGGCTTTGTCAGTAGATGCTCCAGGATTAGAGACATGAATAGAGGGGTCACAGTGACAGAAGTGGAGGCTACATACACTGGTACCAAGGTATGTACTTCCACTTAACTAAAGACAATCTAGATTGTTATTGTCCCTGAATATCCAATATGTCAGCAATAGAGACCAGTGCTAAGCTCTCCGTATGTTGCTATTCCTTGAGGAGACTAACTGGTCACATGATGGTAAGTCAACTACATTGGGCTCCTTCCATTCTGGAAGGCTCAGGAGTTCATCTTCCATGGATAGATATCTAACCCAGGAATATGTCTGTTTTTCCTGTCTTTAGAACCTCAGTCTGTACCACTATGCAAGGACAATTGAATGCTTAATTCACAGACAGGGAATCACACACAGTATAGCATTTGGCTCGGAAGTTCACTTTACATCAGAAATGTGGGAGTAGGCTCATGACCATGAGATCCATTGGTTATGTTATATATTGCATCACCCAGAAGCAGCTGGTTTCAGAGATTGCTAAATTGGTCTTATAAATGCATAGCTTATCCACCAGCTTGGAGGCAATATTCTAGAAGATAGAGTACTACCATTCAGACTGAAATATGTACACTAAATCAGGGGTTTCTATGTAAATATACATATCTGTCTGTCCATGGGGAGAGAAACAGAGAGAGAGAGAGAGGGCAAGGGAGGGCTCACAAAGTTCTCCTCAAGATAATCCAATCATAGCAAATGAAATGTTAAACATGGGCCAAGCAGAAGAGAATCTGGATAATAGCCTTTGCGTATGACTTTGGAATCATCTTTGACTTCTCTGGCACCTCACTTGACTGGTCACCAAATCCTGTCAATGCTTCCTCAATTTCTCCATTCCTGCTGCCAGTTCCCTCACTAAATCTCATGTAGACTAAAGATTTTAGCTCAGTGGTTCACAACCTGTTTGGTATAACCCAGTCATTGATTCAATGGTGCACCATTGATCAATGATGTGTCAGTGCACCATTGACTATTTTAAAGTCCCTAAGGTAATTCTAAAGTGCAGTCAAAGTTGAGAAATATTGTTAATTGGCTTCTCTGCCTCTGGCCTCTACTCTCTTTAAGCTATCTTTTATAGCTTATATGATTTATCTTTCCAACCCACAAATTTTTAATATCTGTGTTATTATTATTCTGTTTAAAGCATTTATATTGCTTTCAATAGTCAGAAAAATTCCAAACTCTAAAATTAAATTTAAAGCCTTCAAGCTTCTGAATCTAATCAACATTTTCAGTTTAATATATTCTCTTATACAGTCTGGGGTTCAGTCAGATTGGAGCACTCACTACTGCTGGAACATGCCATTCATTCATTCTCATGGCTAGTCTGTACCACAGAGTCTCATAGTCTGGTGTGTATTGTAGAGTATGGAGAAGAGCTGGTTAAAAATGCAAATTCCAAGTTCCTGTACTGCATTATGACCCAAACCTTACTGCTACAAACAACCATGTACTTGATAAAATCTTAGTTTACTATGTATTGCTGAAGTCACAGAAGTAAGGAAATTACTAAGGGCACCCCCTACAGGGGGTAAATAATATATTTGTTGCATATATGATCTGCTTTAATAGGAGCAGCTGAATACTCACAAGATGCTATGGTTGCAGAGAGGTATCCAAGGTTCTCACGAATTAAGATCAAACAAACATGAGCTCTTAATCAAAGATTTCCAAGCATGCCAGAGAACAAGCCATTGTGTATTAATCAATAGAAACGACCAATAGTAGATTTGTTCCCAGAAATTTCAAGTTGGACATTGTGAGGATCAAAATACAAAATTTCTGCAAATGAAATGTTTAAGACAATAGTAGAGGTAATCATAAACAGGTAGAGAGTAAAGGAAAACATGTGTGGAGGTTTGGAAGGGGGCCAAATTGAAATTTTAGAAATAGAAAATATAAGTTTGAAATTAAAAACCAAAGGGTTATTAATGTTGAATACATGAGATTGAGCTGAAGTAAGAATAAGTGAGTGGCCGGATAGATCTAAGAAATTAAGAATGCAGTCCAGAGTCTAAAAGATGAAAAATAGGAACAATAAGTTCCAAATTTAAGAATAGAATGAGACATCATATAATTAATTGAAATCCTAGAAAAAAATACAGAATGAATGAGAAGAAATTTTATAGAGATTGTTACTGACACTTCTTCAGTATTGATGAAAAATATGATTTACCAGCATAAATAGTGTTACATTTCACATAATATTATGAAGCAGTGAAAATGAATGAACTATACAAATCAACATATATGATTCCCAGTAACATAATGTTGAATTAAAAAAAACAAGTAGCAAGAGATGATGTACATAATTATTCCATTCTTATAAAGCTCATTGACACAATTCTTTTAATTACAATGCTGATTTGATTTATTAATATTTGAGGATTTTTATATCCACATTCCTGAGGGATTTGGGTCAATAATTTTCTTTTGTTGAGGTGTCTTTTCTGGTTTTGGTATTAGGGTCACGCTGCCCTCATAGACTAAGTTAGAAGGTTCTGGATAAGATTTTAGAGGCTTGGTATCATTCCTTCCGCAAATGTTTGGCAGACTTTACCAGTGAAAGCATCTGGGCCTGGTTCTTTCTGTTTTGGTAGATCATTAATTTTTTATTCAATTTCTATGCTATGGACCTATTCAGTTTATCTATTTCTTCTTATGAATGTTTTAGATTTTTGTCTTTCAAGGAATTGGTCCATTTCATATGTTATCAAATTATAGAATTATAAAGTTATAAGAATTACTCCTAATGTTCCTAATATTATATTATTATCAAATTATAAGAATTACTCCTAATATTCCTTTATTATCTTTTCAATGTCTGTAAGTTTACAAGTAATGACCCCTCTTTGATTTTTTTTTCTTATTTTTGGCAATAGACATTTTTGGATCTCATAATTTTAGTAATGCATTAAGTTTAACAGAGTTATCTACTTGTGTAGGTTGGTAAGGGACTTCTACATTTGTACCATTTGCCTACAGAGTGTCTTCTAGGTTATCACTCTCAGTCCCAGAAGCTTGTTTGGCAAGATTCAAGCAAAAATGCTCAAATCACAACCTGTGCTGCTTTTTCTCCTATGGATTTTCAATAAAATAAAAGCCATCTACAAAAACCCAACAGCAAATAACATTCTCAATGGGGAAAAACTGAGAGCTTTTCCCTGAAGGTCAGAAACATGACAGGAATGCCCACTCTCACCACTGTTGTTTAACATAGTACTAGAAGTCCTAGCCTCAGAAATCAGACAACAATAACAATGACAACAACTAAAAGGCACTCAAACTGGCAAAGAAGAAGTCAAACTCTCATTCTTCTCAGATGACATGATAGATACTTCATGTGGAAAACCCAAATGACTCCACCCCAAAGTTGCTAGAACTCATATAGGAATTCAGCAAAGAGCAGGATATAAAATGAACGCACAGAAATCAGTTGCATTTGTATACACTAACAATGAAACTGAAGAAACAGAAATTAAAGAATCGATCTCATTTACAATTGACCCCAAAACCATAAGACACCTAGGAATAAACGTAACCAAAGAGGTAAAGATCTGTACTCTAAAAACTACAGAACCCTTATGAAAGAAACTGGGGAAGACAAAAAGAAATGGAAAAGCGTTCAATGCTCATGGATTAGAAGAGTAAGTATTGTTAAAATGTCTGTGCTCCCTGGAGCAATCTACACATTCAAAGCAATCCCCATAAAAATACCATCAACATTTTTCAAAGAGCTGGAACAAATAGTCTTAAAATTTGTATGAGAGGAATGTTGAAAAAGAAAACCAAAGTTGGTGGCATCACATTGCCTGACTTCAAGCTATATTACAAAGCTGTGATCATCAAGACAGTGTGGTACTGGCACAAAAACAGAACCATAGATCAATGGAACAGAATAGAGAGCCCAGATATGGACTCCCAACTCTATGGTCAACTAATCTTCGACAAAGCAGGAAAGGATATCCAATGGGAAAAGGACTGTCTCTTCAATAAATGGTGCTGGGAAAATTGGACAGCCATGTGCAGAAGAATGAGACCTCTCTAATTCTATGTCCCATCTTTCATTCAGCTTCCAGTCTATGATGGATACACCATACTGTATATTATGGGGGTTATTTGAATCCTATCACATAGGCCCATTTGTAGGTTTCTAAATATCCATTCAACTTCATTGTCCCTATCCAAAAATTCTGGCAAGTCCTGAGTACTTTCCATATTATCCAGCAGCTGAAAATGACTCTGAGACCCCTTCTCTACTTCCATGCAGTGCTACCAAGTTTTCTTTGTTGTCGACATCTCTATATTGGCATGAGGACAACCTTTAATTCCATTTATTCCCAAGTGGGATGATAGGTAGAAACTTCAGAGAGTTTGGATGGCTGATAAGATCTAAAGAACCTATATTTCAGTATTTTGTATGCTAATATTACAGAGGGTATATATTTTAAGAAATTTAACTTTCTCAGTTCATCTAATACTTGGACTCTTGCCCGAAGATAAAACAAGACACATGTCTGACTACCTCCTTTGTCTTGCTTTGTCCATCTTCTTCACTCCACAATCCATTTTTGCCAGAAGGTATAGATTTGTTCAGAGTTCCTTTGTACCTTTTATTAAACTCTGTGGCCAAACTGGCAGGACTGTCTCTTGAAAAAAAAAAAAAAGAGATAAAAATAAGATAATTAGGAAAAAGTTTTTCTTTCTTTTAAAGTCATGGTTTCAAACCTACTTTAATACTTGAAAATATTTTTCAAATGTTTTGGAGTTAATTTTATTTCGGATACCTTAGCTGAAAAATCTTTCTTTCCCTCTGCATTTCTGTAATTACAGTTCTTATATCTCATTCCTCTTTTTCTATTCACCCTGCTTCCATCCTTCCTGCAGATGACTGCCTTGGTTCTCCTGAAAAGGGATCATCTGCAGGAAAGGACAAAAGAGAACAAATTAAAATATTTTTAAAAATATCACTACCTACAGTTTAAGTAGACAAAATACGAAAATTTATGTTCCATGGATATTATTAGCCCTCTAGTCTTTATAGCCAGAAACAGAGGAAAAAGATGTTTTTGGTCATGTCACCACATATTTGTAAGTCTGAGAACTAATAATTTTTATTTATTTACATAGGTTTAGATCATCTCATTGTGACCCATCATGCTTTGTGTTAGAAAACAAAACAAAATCAGTTTGTCTTTAAAAATACCTCTGAAAGTGGAGAAAAATAATTTAGCAATCAATTTATATAGAATGAGAGAGAAGATCTAGTGGTTATAATCACGTTCTGGAGATAGAAGGGCTGTGGATAAATCCTACTCCCACCACCTATATGTATGAGCTCAGACCAGTTGTTTGATTTATTTGTACCTCCATTTTCTTATCTGAGAAGTGGGGATGATTTACACACACACAAATTTGCTATCATAATTGCTAGTGCTATCATGTAAGGGATTTGAGAAAAGATTGCTAATTGTGAAAATATGTTAAAACAGGCTAAAGAGATATTAAATTAAAAGTGTTATATTAAAGATTATAAAACATCTCTTTAATCTTTTGATGGGTAAGTTTGACACATTTTACAAGTAGGAAAAATTAGACTATAAGCCCTTTGGGGATAGGGCTTAACTTTTCTTTCTTTCTTTAACATATTATTTAACATACCCTGTTCAATTATATCACTATATGCTAAAAAATGGCATTATTTAAAGAGTACTGCACAGTGACTCAGTACAGACTTTATAGTTTGCAGGCCTAGGATTGAATTCTATTTACATTCTAAAATCCAGGTAATTTGGGGTAACGTGTTTAATTTCATGAAGACCCATGTTTCTCGTCTATAAAACAGGACTGGTAATAGAATCAACTTCCTGGATTATTTATAGGAATTTATATAACATACGTAAAATTCCAAGAGAGTACCTGTGTTTGTTAACTACTAGACAAATTCTGCTAATGACAAAAATATATAACAGAGTTTATCAGAGAAAATCTGTTAAATCTATTTTTAAAAACTTTAAACTCAGGGCTGGAAGATATCTACAGAAAACTGAATGAAAAATTATTATACCCATATCTACAAAGTCAGTGGAAGAGCTGCCATACAGTTATGTGGTGTGTTCCTATAATGTAGTCTCCCCATGATCCATTTTTACCTGTATGTTAAAGAAAGGTTCTTAAAGACCAGATCAAGTTTTTGTATTTAGTTTCTTAAAGCAGCAACCTAGCCCAGCTGGCATTCTGGGACTCCTTCCATCTTTGGTTTGACTTGATGATTCAGTGAAGTACATACTGTTCTTGCATCAGAAGTAGCAGTGTTAATTCTATTATGCCAAATACTTTCACAGTAGCTCAGGCTGAGTTCCCTGTATGATTGCTTATTGTAGAATCTCTGAAGCAGCTGGTGGAAAAGTCCATGTCAATCCCTTTGAGACCTGTGTCTTTGGAAAACATTCTGAGTTGGTTTGCTTTCAAAGGAGCAAGTAACACGATACAAAACTACCAGGGAATCTCCATTTGTTCTTCACTGGCTTGTAGGAACTCCATGGGAAGTTCGTAAGCATCCTAGACTTGGGCTTATTGTATAATTTTTCATCCAAGGAACACTCTTGAGAGTGAAAGGGGACACAGTTAATAATTAAGATGAGACAATGAATGTAAAATTGGACTATTATGAGTGAACTGGGTTGTGTAGCCACTCTACTGGACTTCATAGTCCCTGATTTTGTTCTTTTCCAGTTCAGTTCCAAACCTGAACAGCTCTGTTCCTTTGCCTGCTGTGAACTTGAAAGAATGTCTCAGATTAGCCTATGAGTAGTTTTCGTTTTCCTGCTACAGCATTACCTCTGCTACCGCAAGAGAGCATTCATATTTCTCCTTGGTTCTCATCCGCTCATCCAAAACTTGCCTCATTTCAAAGACAATGCCAGGGATATCTTCCTGTAGCCACTCTAATCATTTATTCATTTCATAGGTATTTTACTGAGTGCTTATTTTGAAGTAGAGACTCTTCTAAATGCAGGAAAACAATGTACATGAAATATGACAATATGTCTGTCTTAGGGAGCTTATGTGGACTGTATGTACAAGCCAAAATCAAGAGTTGGACATTTAACCGACTGAGCCACCAGGCACCCCTAGTTGTCTCCCAGTTTTAAATATGGTTATCTGATTCTAGAAGAATCTAATTGATTCTTTTTATAGGAAGCTATTCTTTTGAATGGGGACAGGTTTATAATATCTGAGAAGAGATTGGCTCAAGTGAATTTCCAGTTTAGTCAACACTATTTATTAGGTTCTGTATAATAGAACACAATACCAGGTTTTATATGGGAGTAGTCCAAAAAGGAAGGTAAGGTGCAGGATTCCTGCCCACAGAACACTTTAGTACATATTGGAAAATGAGGATATACATCAAGAAGGCTTGGGTGTATGCTTTTATTAGCCAGAGCTGCATAAGTACCAAGAAAATGCCAAATGGAGGTATAATCATAGTGAGGTGGGATTAAACATGAAAAACTTTACAGGGAAAATTAGTTTTAAGCCAGGCTTTTAAGCAATTCAGAACTATTTAATGGAAAGAAGAGGGACTAATAAGCTCACCAGAAGGGGAATTAAATGTCATTCAACACATACTGAATGCGTTGTATGTGCAAGGCACTGTGTGCAGAACTTGGTAGATATGCTGAAGACCTCAACACTGTGCCTGCCCTCGTGGTCCCTCCACAGTGTGAGACACGTGAGGCAAACAATGGCATGTGCCAAGACTCAGAAGCAGACAGGTACATCAAATGTTCAGCCAGTGGAAAGAGGTTTTCCTGCACTAAAGATTCTATAGAGAAGAATAGAAATTAGTTTATGAGAAGAACTGGAGGGAGTCATCAGTTGGCAGATGATCTTGAAAGCATATATATCAGCTAGAAAGAGTTACAGACCTGAGAGCTTTTAGTCAGAAACTCCAAAATGTCATCAATGTTTTGGGTTTTTTCTTTCTACTCCATGATTCATAATGTGAAACTCTAGAACTCATAATTACAATGTATTTTCAGCCAAAGGTATTGGACCTATAACCCAAGCCCAAAGAACCACAAATAGGTGGTTGTGCCATTTTCCCTGTCCCTTCTGAGGGACTCAACCTATACGACTTCCAGTTAGATCTTTTTGAACCATCAGTTCTACAACACAGAGGGTGAGAATGAATATGGGATAGGCAGCTGACAGTCTTTACCAGGGTAAGGTTGAGGTTTTTCATTTTTTTTGTTGTTGTTTTTGTTTTTTGTTTTTCATTTTTTAAGACTTTATTACTTATTTAAGAGAGAGAGAGATAGCACGTGAGCACAAGCATGTGTAGGGGGAGGGGTTTAGGGAGGGGTAGAGGGAGAGGGAGAGGCAGACTACCCATTGAGCAGGGAGTCCAGACATGGGGCTCAATCCCAGGGCCCTGGGATCATGACCTGAACTGAAGGTAGACACTTAACTGGCTAAGCCATCCAGGGGCCCCAAGGCATTCTTTTGCTTGCTTTTTTAATATGTAATTTTTTTAAATTGCAAAAGCTTGTCAAAGGTTGCCAGGGAAGGTGAGAGCTTTGACCCACCTTACCTGATGCTCAGCATATCTGAGGATAGAGCCTCTAGCACTCCCAGCTCTGCAGTTTTTGTTTGATGTTCAATTAGACACTGTATTAGGGTTTGTTTTTTTTTTTTAAGATTTTATTTATTTATTTGACACAGAGAGAGAGAGATCACAAGTAGGCAGAGAGGCAGGCAGAGAGAGAGGGGAAACAGGCTCCTCGCTGAGCAGAGAGCCTGATGCGGGGCTTGATCCCAGGACCCTAAGATCTTGACCTGAGCCAAAGGCAGAGGCTTGACCCACTGAGCCACCAAGGCACCCCGCCACTGTATTAGTTTTTGATGTGGTGTTCCATGAGTCATTAGTTGCATGTAATACCCAGTGCTCATCACAACAGGTGCCCTCCTTAATATCCATCACCCTGTTACCCCATCCTCCAAACCCCCTCTCCTTTGAAACCCTCAGTTTGTTTCCCAGGGTCCAGATTTCCCTCCCTTCTCCCTTCCCCTATGGTGCTCCATGCTATTGCTTATGTTCCACATATGAGTGAAACCATATGACAATTGTCTTTCTCTGCTTGACTTACTTCACTTAGCATAATACCCTCCGGTTCCATGCATATCAATGCAAATGGTGTGTATTCTCTTTCTATGGCTGAATAATATTCCATTGTATATATGTACCACATCTTCTTTATCCATTCATTTGTTGAAGGTCATCTCAACTCCTTCCACAGCTTGGTTATTGTGGGCAATGTTGCTATGAATATTGGGATTCATATGCCCCTTCTTTTCACTACATCTGTATCTTTGGGGTAAATACCTAGTAAGCAATTGCTGGGTCATAGGGTAGCCCACTCAGGCGCCCCAAGACATTCTTGTTTAGAAAGCACTGAACTGGAGCAGGGAAGTCCTGAGGAAGCATTATGAAAACAATAACTGACAGATTTTGTTAACAATTGTATGTAAGATGACTGCTTATTTTTTTAAAACAGGAATAGACACATGATTATTTTTAGCCTATTGAATTAAAGAGCTGAGGTATACTCAATTCAAATAGTTTTAGATAGACTCTGGAAATGGGAAACATAAGAGATTACCTGAGAAGATAATCCTGAACATTTGTTAATGAAGAATATGAGTCAAAGGAGTGTGTGTCAGGGGTGGGAAAGAAAGAGACAGAGAATCTAGATTTGCATTTAGTTAGTGACCATTTAGTTGTTTAAATTTCAAAGACTGTGGTGCAATTGTAAAAAATGAAGAAATCACAAATCTTTGAAAAAGGAAAAAGGCAAAGATGCTTAAGAGGGAAAGACACACGAATAGCAGTTTCTCTTTTTATATATATAATAGATTTTGTAACAGCAATTAGAATGGGTCCATCTCCTCTGAGACTACAAAAACAGCTGCAGAAGTGGAAACATAATCGGCCTGGACTTCTCTCTAGCATGTGTACATGTGCATACTCACAAACACACACACACGCACACACACACAGATGTACACTTTCTCCATCTTAGTTAACTGGCACCCCATTCATCCATACTCAGAATGTAGGGGTCGTCTTTCTTTCTGCTCCTCACCAGTTGTACCTAAGCAGCAGCAATTCCTGTGAGCATTGCACCCAAAATACTTCTCGAATTTGGCCATTTTTACTTCACTATTATCCTTGTTCAAACCTCCAACATCTCTTACTAGGTCTACTACAATAGTATTTTTTTCAAGCGTAATCAATATGCAGTGTCATACTAGTTTCAGTTTGTGCAATATAATGATTCAGTAATTCTTTACATGACCCAGTGCTCTTCATGAAACGTGTACTCTTTAATCCCCATCACCTATTTCACCTGCCACACCCGAAGCCACTTCCCCTAAGGCAACCATTGGTTTGTTCTCTGTATTTAAGAGTCTGTATTTTACCCGATCACTGAACTCTTATCTTTCACAACAGATCTCTTCCTGAAAACTACAGTGATCTTTCAAAGAGTACAAATCAGATTATGCCACTCACATGCCCAAAACTGTTCAATAGCTATTGTGGCACCTGGCTGGTGTAGTTGGTTGAGCATCCAACTCCTGGTTTTGGCTCAGGTCATGATTTCAGGGTCGTCAAACTGACCCCCACTTCCGGCTCCACACTCTGTGTGGAGTCCACTTGGAACTCTCTCCCTTTGCTCCCTCCTTCAATCTCTCTCTCTCTCGCAAATAAGTAAATAAAATCTTTAAAAAAATTGCAAACAACTAGCTCAATATGATTTGGAAATTAGGGAGTAGTTTCATTCTAAGTAATAGCTATGGTATTACTATGGTTAGAATGAGATAAATGTGTATGTATACCCTCTGTAAATATTTATTATTCTCTTGTTATTACAAAATTCTGTAGGACACATCACCTATACTGATGACACCCATATTAACTGGAACATATACTCTTTGCATGAAGACTAAAACAACCAAATAGAATCCTGTGTTTGAGGGGCCCTTGGGTGGCTCAGCCAGTTAAGCATTGGACTCTTGAACTCTTGGTTTTGGCTCAGGTCATGATCTCAGGGTCGTGAGATCCAGCTCTTTCTCCACTTCATGCTCAGCAGGGAGTCTGCTTGAAGATGCCCTCCCTCTCTCCCTGCCCCCACTCACTTTCTCTCTCAAATAAATAAATCTTAAAAGAAAAAAAAAGAATTGTGTTTGATATCAGGAATAAAAGAATTTTTGAAAACATTAGTGAATGAATGTGAAGAAGCTGCAAAAGCACAAATCATTTACTTTGCTCAGTATGGGCACAAACATGCTATGATCTACAATACTTTTTATCCACAGACAATTGATCATAAACTCATTTTAGCTTTCCAAAGTTACTTGAACTAAGGACAGCTATAAATCTCAGCACATTACAGGATATATCTAATTCCCTGGTTTGAACAGTTTTGAAAGAAAAAAGTATAACAGAATAAAGGAAATTGAGGGAATAAAACATAATTTCCACTTAGCAATAATCTAAACGTTAAATAGGTTAGAACTAACGATTTGAATTCATTTCCCAGAACAGTGCTTTATGACCAAAATAAACCTGAGACCACCACTTAACTGCAAAGAAAAGTCAAGAGGAGATCTAGTCATTAATCATCCTGAATAAACAGTGCTTTTAAAGGGCCTGATTGGCACTGCTGGCATACATTTTGTCCTTAAAAATATGCCTCAGATTTCTATCATACACCTACATAACTTAATTCAATGCCTGACCACTTGAGGATTTAATATCTGAGAACAGAAATTGGTAAAAACAAATTCTGAATCTCAGAAGAGACCAAATAGCCATGGGAATATTTTGTGGACTTTCTCATAGTTTCAGTGTGAAAATCTTTGTTATTTTATCTATTAGGAAGGTCCAAGAAATTTGAAATATTTGGTTCTTTTAACTGACTAATGCTACATATAACGGGTTTCAAAGTTTAACAAATTATATCTGTCTTAGTCTATTTCTTAGTACAGATTTCCATGGGAAGTATAAGGCCATGCTATTTACTTAAATCAAATAGTCACAGGATTGAAACTTGTATTTTAGGCAATTTCTGAATGACATGGGTTGATTAGTACTCTCCCATAAATTTATACAATCATGCCTTTTATAGCATTTTTCTTGTATTTATTTTTGTGTTTACTAATGTTTCATAGAATTCTGTCCTTCACAGGCTTACGAAAAAAGAAATGGGCAATTCTTGGGACTTTAACTTTTTCCTTCCAAAAATATCTAATCTCCTTCTTATGTTATAGCAGCAGGTAACATCTGACCATAGCATGCCAGATATTATTTTGCTTTGTTTTTTATTCCTATTCACCTCATTTCCCATTAAAAGACAATAAACAAACCCTGTGCAAAAACCTGTAACTGCAATAAATTGACCCGAAAAACCAATAACATCATTACCATAAGTGACAAGAACCGATATGCTGTCATACCATATTTTGGCAATTTATATATTGAAAGCCTCAGTTTATCCAATATAATGGGTATTTATTGAACACCAAATATATGTTTAGTGTTGGTTAAAAGTTAAATGAGGCATTTATCCTGTTTTCAGAATCCCACAATCTAGCCAATGAAACAGATCTCCACATATGTGTTTACCAGACCTGTAAATCATAATCTTTTGACATGAAACATTCAGATATGATCTAAAGTCTAAAGAAAATTGAGTTCTAATTTTGGCTTAGTCATCAATTGTTTGTCTAAAAAGTGACCCTCAACTTTCTTCTATGTGATAAAAATAATATTCGTCCTCAACAATCTTCAAACATTAATCAAGATGTATGGGTTCCCTTGTATACTCAACATATTGAATGCTTAAGGGTAGAGTTCGCCATCAAATTACATGTATTGAGCTCAATGGAAAAAGATGATATTGATACACAAATTATTCATATCATTATGTATGCAAATATTATTATATGCCTTATGTTACTATTTTAATATACACAAGTCAAGTAATATATGCAATAATAATGCAAATCATTGCTATCCACAATGGAAGGGTAAACCACTATCTA
This sequence comes from Martes martes, assembly GCF_963455335.1. NCBI lineage: Eukaryota > Metazoa > Chordata > Mammalia > Carnivora > Mustelidae > Martes > Martes martes. The sequence goes on from NC_137894.1 coordinate 77,705,534, forward strand.
ACATTCAGCAGAAGTTATTTTCATTGAATCAAGTTAGTAGGAAATCCTCACTAAAAGGTTTAAGCTTTACAAGCTTTAAGCTTCTAAAAAAAAAATAGAAACAGAAATAATTGGACTGCCATTATGTAAATGAGATAGGACCAGGAAGCACAGGGCATGTAAAAACAACAGGGAATGCAACCTTATCAACCAGAATGTCTATGATATATTCTTTTTAATGAATGACATGGGCCTTTACCAGACGAACAAAATTGAGTGCAAATCTTGTAGTTATTCAGGAAAAATAAGTGGCTGCCATTGCGACATACACATCGCATGGCACATGTGTTAGTTCCTCCTTATTTTCTTACATGTGTTACTTCTTAATTAAAAATGCCATGAAGTACTTACAGTACTTACATTAAGGGAACACACGTTTGAAGGAGATGACCATTTTGACCATTATTTTGCTATTGCCATGTCATGCAAATGTCTTTTTTCTTAACTTTATTTTAAATTCCAAAGTTGAATTTGTTGATGGAAAACAAGAAGCAAAAGGTTCTGTTTGTGGAAATAGAAAGGAGTGTACATGAGGGGCAGAGTGTGTTTTGCTTGGCAGTTCTTTTGCTACCATTTTGTTTTTGTTTTTAGTGCTGGAGGGCAGCAAATTGGCAGGTGTAAATAAGGCTCTAGCTAGTTTCATACTGTATTTACAATCAGTTATTATGGGTTAAAATGTCTGTAGTGCATAGGGAATTAGGCATGCAACTTCTGTTAAGAATGAGGGAAGCTTAATGTCTAATTTCAAACATTGCATGAATACACTCCATCAGCTTAATCTTGTAATTATTTTTACCAACTCTTATAAAGTGTATACAAATGGATTATTTTATACTTGCATCATGTTGGAAATTTTGAATAGACATTTTTGTCTCTATAATTCTAATGTAGCCTGTCATTTTGCATAATAACAAAAAACTGGTAGGTAAGAAATAAATATTCCTCTACAATGAACTTGAGAAAAAGAGAGAGATTCCTCAGTTTAAAAGATGGTTTGTTTTATGGTATCCATAGAGCACACTGTTAGAACTTCTAATTTTTGAAAATTTTTGAAAATAGAAAATAGCTATTTGCCTATCTAGTTTGATGTAAAGTGGAATAAATTTTATGATATAGTTTGCACTTTACTAGGATTTGCATGTACCACATGTCAAATCATGTCCCAGAAACATAACAACCACTAGCAGAGAAAGCCCAATGTCACATGTTTATACAAGCACAAAGGTTATAACGTTTGTGCAGATATTGCTTTTTAATAAAGAATTTAACAAAGACTCCCCATTTCAAGGAAAGGAAAGTAAGAATAGCTTCATAAAAAATTCAGAGTGGACAACATTTCCACCATACACTGATCTGTAGCAACTTTTTTGAAAGCTCCTGGAAGCATGAATTCCCCATGTCTCTATATTTGCTCTGTGCATTCAGACAAAGAGCTAGGATAATCTTGACTTTGAGGAGGAACAGTGGAAAAAGATGATAGAGAGGGGTATGAAATAAATAATAAATAAATAAGTGACTGTTGCATAAAACAATTAGTTTTGCCCCAGGCTTCTGCAATAGCTTATGAATTCTTACTAGCATTAGTTTACAGCTGTAACTTCAGGATATAATAAGAGACTGAATCTTATACAGGCAATGAAACAGATGATCAAATTCACAAGGGATTGTGTCAGGCTTTTTCCAGTACTAAAGAAACATATTAATCCTTGTCACTGTTTTCAGAAACGCTGTGACAGAAATAAACCTGTACTGTAACTTGGCCCTTTTAATGAGCTTCTGGAGTGTGGGCTTTCCACTCAGCACCTGAAAAACACAACAAAACACCTTTTATATTAAAGATGTGAGGTTTGCTGCTGGCTAAATTTGTACACAGAAGTCTATAAACCAGTGCTCAGCCAGCTGGGAAGCAAGAAAGCAAATTCAGATTCTGCCATGAACTTCACAGACCAATTATCTACTTGGAATCATGGGAGTTTAACAAACAAATACCAGCCCCTGCTGAGCCTTTTCAGGCCAGCAGCTTATGGGTGATTCAGTTGCATCCGAGGCTTTTAGACTGATCAATTCTTAATCACAAAGCGCAAAAATTATTCTCAGACTCATGTCAGTTTCTTTGGACACGTTTGTTAACAATCTGCTTCAAATCATTTTTTTAAAAGAAACTGCAGACACTGTTTTTATTGACTCCCCACTTGTAAAATGTTTATAGCTTGTTAATTTATATTTACCCCTTTACTTTTGCCTGCAAATCAACATCACTTAGCACAGTTTGGTTACACTTTGTCCAAAGGAAATTACAGAAGCCTGCTATGGGGCTAAAATGAAGGAAAGCTGCGGAAAATCAATACACTGCTGATTAAACAGATCGTAGCAAATTCACGGCTGTATGCTACAGCATGGAGACATCAGTGTGATGCCTATCTAGCAGTTAATGTGCTTTCAGTCAGGTGAAGAAAATTTCAGAATAAGGCAAAATCACTCAGAAAAACAAGAACTACCTTACATAAGAATGTATGTGCTTATATGAAACCTACATTTTGTGTAAAGTAGTATTTCACTTGAGGAATAAATAGGATGCATTTATTTTGCAAAAGAAAGCAGTGCAGTATCTATATTATGACATTTACCCTTTGTATTATGAAAGGAAATAATGCCACTGTGAGATACCACCTATCTGCTGCCACAAGTCTTAAGGTTTTTTTCCTTTTTATGAAATATTGGGTTTATCGACGTTTTCTTGTATAATTTCAATGTGACAATAATCAAATGACTGAAAAGTAAATTATTTGAAGACGATGCTCTGAAAGTCACAATAATATCCACTGAAAATATTCTAAGCAATTCAGAAAGAATCATTTAATTTCCAATTTTAGAGTAGAAGAAAAAACATGAACAAGAGCAGGCATAAAAAGGGAATGTAGTTCATACATAATTTTTTTAATGTATTGGGAATAGGTAATATTAACACAACACAGTTATAAAGACCAACAGTTGTTTGCAAGTCAGAGACAAAGGCAACATTGGGATTACAGGGAAGAATTAAGGTGTCCTGACTAAAGCAAAGGTACTCTGAGTTAAGTCATAAACTTTCATTTCCCATGCTACCCAATTCGTGGGCTCTGCACACCAAATACTTTGAAGACTGTCGGAAAATAAGCAAATCCTACAGACTGTTTATGAGGTGGTCCCTACTTGAATCCAACTCAAAAGTACACTGTATTGTGTGTGAGGTAAGGAAATGAGAAACAAACAAACAAAAGTTTAAATACAAGCTTTCTGGAAAAGTGTAATAGAAGAAATTTTGTTTCAACCTTTTGTTACGCTTTTTAGTTGACATACACATTTGTCTATTTAGAGTACTGCAATGCTATAGCAAGATTTTTTTTTTTAAACTAGATATACGAGGGTGAAATTTGTGGCTCTACTTATCATTGTTCATTCAGGATAGCTGTAGCTTTGATACGGTATGGTATTCTGGCAGATAAATTTCAGTAGTAAATCCTTATACTGAAAAATATACTTGAGAAAATTATGTTCTGTACACAAAAGCCAACTTTAGTTTCAATCTCTGTTGTTTTTAATTCTCTCTCTTTCAAAATATCAAAGTCTTTCAAATGGTAACATGGTTAAGTTCTTTGCCAAATCCCATGTGTTAAAATGAAGGTGTTTTTGAGTCATCAAAGCTTATAAAAAGACCTTTAACAAGTAAACAGCTTTTCTCTCTTTTTTTTTTTTAACTGGAAGATGTGGTATAAGAAAACACATTCATGGACACCATATGTGAACGAAGTTTCATCCCAAGATTTTGAGATTTTTGAGAATTCCTAGAAAATGAGAGATTTAAATTTATAGTCTGAAGCTCAGTCAGTGACACTATTTTCCTACAGATATATGTATATGATTTATACTGACTCATACTGATTTATATGTATATATAAAACTCAAGGTGGTTATCTTTTGGTTATTCTGTTTAAAAATCTTTGATAATCTTGTTTAGGACAAAAGAGGCCATCAATAGTTCAGGAACATGAAAAATAATACTCTTATAATGTAATGTAAATATTAACTTACTTTTTTGCATGTGGTAAACTATCAACTTTTTTTCACAAGTTTCAAAAACAGATCATTTATACTTAAATAATTATGATTTTGTGACATTAAGAGAATAAAGCAATAGGTACCAATGGGAAGAGCTAGTATTTTAGAAAATACAAAACGACACTCATGTTTGATATACATATTGGTTTGCTAGGTTAATTGTGCTCTTGAGTATGTATTTTAAGATTTTTCTTTCTTTGTGCCATTGAAGGGAAACTAAAATTGAAGTGACAGAATAGAAGGAGATAATGGCCAGACTGGATAAAGCAAGTATAAACTTCTGAGCAAAAATTATTTTCTAAGTCTCACAGTTTCTGAAGATATTTTCACATTTCTGTAGTTCCAATAAGCTAACAAATGGTTGTTTGTAAACATGCTTTACTTTATTTAAAGTCCGTGCACTGTAGAAATCTGAGAGTTGGCAGGGGTTTGAATACCCTTTGGTAGAAACCCACTTTTTCTTATTAATACATGGTAATTTATCACCCATTAAGTATATGATCCCTCTGGAAAAAAAATGGATGCACATTGCTCTCTAGACCATAATTTCAGTGTTCATGATATTAATCTTTAATTAAATTACAGTTATTTTAGAAATGTATATCCTTAATTAAATTATACCATGCGCTTAAAGAAGAAATGGCTACAGCACGATTAAAACATGTTTAAAAATATACCACTGAATTTTGAATGCTATCTGTCATCCCCAAAGTATGACTAACTAGGCTTCAGAAATGACTAGAAAGTCAACTGAAAAATTGCCAAGTAAAATTGTTTGGCTCTTTAGAGAACTGTGCATTAAAATTTTGGACAGTTTCTCCATTAAATCTAAATATACTTTTTACAGTATATACAGTATTATATTTCTAAATTAATTGCCATACTCCCATTTGTTAAAGAATTTCACTCCATGTGAAAAGCAAAGTCTCACTAGATGTGAATTTTACACTGTGCTAGATCAATCCCAATACCAGTAAATGGATATTATTAAACAGCATGGGGTAGTGCAAACTGGGAAAGAAAACTTGTAGTGTGCTGCCTTTGAGCAGACCTGGCTTGCATGCTGTGACAGGGCAATTGTCGACATGCTTTTTCATGCCAATCTGCAGCTTTTTCAACTCTAGATGCTATGGCAACCAGGGTTTAACAGACTAAGCAGCTAACAAGCTTCCCTGATGGAATTGTCTGGTTGTGTGATTGCCTTGTCTTAGGGAAAATATAAAATAGAATGAAGACGCTTGTGGACATTTGTCAAACTGATTATAATTTGGACAGTTGAATCATAATTGTCTGTTGTGTACTGTACAGGAGTGACATATGCTATTTTCCACGTTTCTTGCAGAGTACACCATTGCATTCCCGCATAGGCTATGTTTCCCTTGGGAACAATGGGTCCTGGTTGCTGTGGGTCTGGTGCAACATGGCAGTCCGCATCTCACACCAGATCATCTGGGAAAGAAAAGAACAGTGAACAGTTCTAATTTTTTTTCTCTTTGAAAAGGCTTGTGTTTGATTTGAACCATATTTGTATGAATATAATGAACACAAGTTGATGTGAAAAGATATTTCCCTTTTATAAAATGTTCGTGTTCATGGGGTAAGTTGTAGATCAAAATATGCAGGTGAATTAATTTGTTATTTATGATTGGGCATAATTTTAGTTCTTTGGGAATATTGATTTTTTAAATTTGCAACCACTTAAACATGTATTTGTGTCACCAATCATATGCATAATTTAAAACACTGAGGAAATAATCAAGCTTCTCTGATGGAATGGTCTTGTTTTAATACTGCCTTGTCCTACTGAAAATGAATAGAAGATAGTCTCTTTATTGTTTTAAATGATTAAAAGCCTACTAATAAAATTTCAGTCTCTTTAAACAGTCAAAGGCATTGTATTTTCAAGATCACTTGCTACCAAACCTTTATTTTTTTTCTTGAAAGGGATACATTTAAAAAAAAATTAAAAGAACAAACACTTCAAATGAAATGTGAATTTTCATAAAACAAAATCTAGGTTTCCAATTTATAGACAGATATATTAAATGCAATTAACTATTTTGCCAGACAACCTTACTGATTATTTTATAGAATGCTGTGAAATAGATTATTTTGTACTTGGAAAAAATCAATGTTATGTCATGGGGAGGAAAATTTGATGATATTTTCAGTAGTCTCTGAATTAGTTGAGGTTTAAGTATAAGTTGAGGATAAGAAGATTTTGGCAAGTGCACAGCAAGGGTGAAAATGATTATGTTAGCATATTCATCATGGCCACATCTCATCAACCACAGAGTTCTGATGGCTTTTTGTCTTCTTATTTCAATTTTGAAATACTTCGGATTGATGCACTTGCTTTGAGATGCCAAGGTCTTCAGGAAAAGTAGGGTTCTTCCTTCCTCTGTTTCAGAAGAATGGGTAACAATCCAAGTTGCCTTTTTAAAAAAACCTTCAGAGCCACATACAATGACTTATGTCTACATGGTGCAATTCCTAGAAAAGGTCCATCTCTAGTTTGAGAGACCTATTCTTTTTCTTAAACAGAAAGATCTCAGTGTGAGAACACCTTCTTCTATGATGAGTGGTGCACCCAAGAAGGGTGAGAAATGAAATTGGGAACATTTTGCTCTATTCATAAAGAACCTTTTCTAGCCCAAGTTGTAAAAAATAATTTTGCAGAGTTATGGTGTGCTGAAATTAATAAGCTAAGAATTACTGCCATAACACTTTATAAGAGTATCAATCATTTTTCACAAAAATAGTCTTTATTTACTGGGATACCGAGGTCTTACCCTCTAATTCTTAGTTTTGAAATTAGCCTCTTTTATGAGTCACCTCTGTGCTGGCCACCTTCCCGTTGTCAGCTAGTGTTGCATTGGAGAGACCTCTGTTCCATTTATTGCCCTGAAGAATGTCACTTTTTCCTTATCCAACGGGGAGCTTAAATTGAGTCACATGCTACATTAATGTCACCAGAAATGAAGGAAAATCCTTTGTCTTCAGTGGAATGAGAATTTTGATTTTACTATTTCTTTTGCATATCAAGGATTCAGATTTGATAGATTTTACTTTTGAATTCATTAAAACTCTTTTTTATTCAGTAGATTCAAATGTACAATGTGATAGATGGTAAGTACTTTGGAGTTTAAAGAACTATGCTTGAAAGTGAAGTCATTCTTTCAGTCACTACAGACCAGAGGTGAGAGTCAGGGTGCTTTATGTTAGTTCAATGACAACTTTTCAGAGGATAAAGAAATTATGGTTTATGGTACAAGTATTTTCTTTCCCATTTAGGAAATAAAGGCATATAAGGAGATGTTATTTACTCAGGTACTAAAGTAAATTCCAGCAATGTACAGAGATCAACCTTACTTTGTGAAACATTTTTATATCTACAAAATATGTTTTATATCACTGTTTGGAGTTACCATCTATCATCTGAAATATGCAAAGACTTGTAAGCCCACTTTAAAGCTTTGAATAAAATGAAAACCTTGAGTTTATGTATTTACTCGAGAGGATACCTAATTACTAAAAGATGCATTGTTTTTAGATGTCTTCCTTTTTTATTCCTAAACTTCACCAGGAATTATAATACGCCATTAGTTCTATAACATTAAGGTCAATTCCCCATTTTGAAAGGCACCATTAAGTGACACCATCCACATAGTCTCTTAAAGGGACTTTTTGGTGAAAAACCTTATCATTCTTCTATTAAACTAAGGCAATAAATTATGTCATTTATAATGAAAACATCATATGGAAGTCATTAATGTTTTAGTATAAATTAGTTTCAACCATTATCATCTTGGTAATACTACCAAAGTCCCACTTGGAGCTCTGTAGAGGGTCTCCTCCAATTCCTTACTCAGCCACTTACTTCTATGCAAAATTCACATCCTGAGGGACAGCAGGGGTGGGCACATCAGAGAAAGGCAGTAATGATGGTGATTTGATATTCCTCTCAAGCATCTTATGAGTACCTGACTTCTGTGAAGTGAGCAAAGATGTGAAACTTGTTCTTGGAAACAAGCATATCTCCTCCTCGAGTGTGTCAGAATGGGAATTTTGAGGAAAAGATGGTGTGTGCAATAACAAGTATGCACTAAGACTCATGTGTGCAAATGTGACTATTCTCATAGTCTCAGGCAAGAAACGTGATGTTTCAATTTTGAGTCATTTTATCCCATAAGGTAGAGTTGGGCTGCAGTGATATTCACTTAAATTACTAGACCTCTATCAACCAGGAGAGGCTAACACTCTATTGTGGAAACCTGTGACATTATTAAGGAGGAGCACTGAGTGTTGTACATAAACAACGAATCTTGGGAAACTGCATCAAAAACTAATGATGTAGTTTATGGTGACTAGCGTAACACAATTAAAAAAAAAAAGTCCTTGTTTTAAGTTCCACATTTTTCCAGTAATAGACTGAGTGCATATTTTAAATAAATTTTCATTTTGTGTAAAATTTTCAGTTGAGCTAACCTTTCTAAAATACATCATATGGAGAAAAGTTATTATTTTTTTCTCCTAGAGTATAGAATAAGCTTTCTCGGCTACACACTGCTGCTTAGCCCCTTGGCAAGTTCTCTCAATCACAAGAATTTCAACCCTTGTTGAAGAGTTTAGTATATCAGTGAAACTAATTTGGTAAAGAATCTTTTGAGGATTCTGACCAATGACTGGCACATTTGGAGTGATACTGGAGGACACTGTTGGGAAATGGGGGAATATTGAGGACAGAGGTCTGGAGAGGCAGGGAGATCACTCGGGGACACAACCACCGAAGTAGCTACATGCCTTTCTTTTCTCATAAAGACATTCTGTTTGTATTAACCTCAGAATGATTAACAGTTATATATCTTCAATCAGATTCAGAAATATTAAAGCAGTTTTTGACATTTCTAGCTCTGAAATTTACCCACATACAACATTCAGCCTCTTTCTGAGATTCTTCTCCCTTTGAAGTGAGTAGGGGTTTAAGAGAAAATCTTTCCTTATTATTCTTAAAATAATTTGCTAAAAAAACCATTGGGAAATGATTTTAAAATATCACCCAGTAGTAATAGTGGTATGTTTTTTGTTTTTAACTTACCTTTTAACAATTTTTATTTTATTTATTTATTTGACAGAGAGACAGAGAGACAAAGCACAAGCAGAGGGAACAGCAGGCAGAGGGAAGGGAGAAGCAGGCTCCTGTGGGACTCGATCCTAGGACCCTGGAATTAACCTGAACGAAGGCAGATGCTTAACTGATTAAGCCACCCAGGCTCAGTTGTTAACTTTCAAAACTCTTTTTCCTTCCAAAGAACAAAAACAGAATTAATGTAATAATAATATTAAGCATAAACATGTTAATGAAAACAGCTAACATTTGCCCAGCACTTACTATATTCTGGGTTTCCTTTTAATGACTTTAATGTAATCCTTCCCACAATCCTCAGAGGATGGTATTATCCTTTCTAGTATATAGATGATGAAACTGAGGCATTAGAGAAGTTACTGATTTGCTCAATGTCATACATCTAGTAAGTGCAGACCAGGTGTCTTAACCCAGTGTATCTGACTCTGGGGCCAGAACTCTTAACTAGTAGAAATCTTCTCTTGGTAACTCAAAAGCCCTATTGTTATCCCAGATATTTATGAGTAGATTTCATTGTGTGCATTTACTACCAGTATTACACTCGATGATGATGGCAAAGTTTGTGTCCTGATGTCATCTGACTGTGCGTCCTTGATGCTTATTCTTATGTAGAACACTTTAAAGAGTACTACACAGAGTGCAGTTTAGGAAAGTCAATCCTAAAACTGTATCAATATAATTATACTGATGTGGCATGATGATAAAACCATTTTTTGAGTACCCACGGTGTTCTTGCTATTGTGCTAGGTGCTTCAGTGATGCTTATGCCAATACCATAAAGGAGGTATTAGTTTCCCTATTTGTGCATAACACTGAAGCATAAAGAAATTTTCACACAAAATTAGTAAATAAGTAGAAATGAGTTTCTAACCAAGGTATAAATGAAGACACAGCTTTCTCCCAAGGTTTATTGTACTTGAACCTAAGGGATTTTATATTATAGAACTCAAAAACTGTAGAAATGAGAATTTAAAACTTTCTCCAGTTTTATTGGTGGTAAAGCTAAAAGGAGAGGTGAAGACATTAGTGACTTCACAGAGGTAATATAGATTCAGTCTTTTATCTTTACCCTGTAGTATGGGTGACAATGTATACATAAGACATTGAAAAAAAGGTAGTTACCTTTATTATATACTGATCTTGTTCTGGAGTCTAAGCCCTGTTGTTGAAAGAAACACGTTTTAGTTTGTTAATTATAGATAGCTCATTTCTTCCTGTTTAAACCAGTTGTCGTCGTTGTAAAACATGTCCGCATATTCTTTTGAAGGGATACTTTTTCTTCAGAAGATGGAACCTAATTTCCCTTTCTTGAACTTAAACTGGCTTAGGGACTTGCTTCAAAAGTAAAGAATATGGTGGAATTGACAATGTGTAACTTCTGAATTTAAGACATAAAGGCATTGTAGTTTCCTCTTTGCTCTTTCTCTGGTGTCACTCACTTTGAGGGAAGCCAAGTGCCATGTCATGAGGATACTCAAAAGCCATAGAGAGACCCATGTGGCAAGGAACTGAGGCCTTTAGCCAATAGTTAGTGAGAACTAAGGCCTCCTGCCAACAGCCATGTGAATGAGCTTGGAAGCAGATCCTGAAGCCCGAATCAAGACTTCAGAAGACAGAAGCCTTGGCTGACATTTTGTTTGCAATCTTATGTGAGACCCAGAGCCAGAAGCACCCAGCTAAGCCATTCTGAAATTACTGAGCCATATATATTTTGAGATAATAAGTGTTTGTTGTTTTAAACCACTAAGGTTTGGTGTAATTTGTTGCACAGCAATACATAATTAATATAGTAGTCTCTGTGAGGTAACATTCACTCAATTTTAAATTCAAACTACCTGATAGGTTTAGCTCTCCCTAGTTCTTCAAAGAGTGTCTCCTTCCCCAACTACTTTACAAGATGGAAGCTTAGGAAGAGGAAATATTGCAATGGATTTGTTTTGTACTGTCCTCTAAGGCTCTGCCTCCTATGCTGAGAGGACCCCTTTCTACCTGGGCACTTTTTTCCAATGCAGTTCACTAAGGAACTGGTCCCATTTGAACATCATTCTAGAATCTCCTTCTGATGGTGAACCTGGTCACAATACACCATTGGTCTTTGCAGTGCCCATAGACCTCCTTTGATCTACTTGTACTTTCAGTTATTGAGGATATGAAAACTTTGGATGCCCTACATATCAGATAAGGGCCCCAAGGAACCTGATGCTCTACCCCCACAAACTGTTCCTAACCTGTAGCACTTGAAGCACCATACTTTCAGTGCCCCATTTGATGTGGAGTTTGATAAAGATTCTTGAAATTTTCCAAGGATACCTCCAGAGGACATAGGAACAAATTCTTTCACTGGGAATCCCTTAAAATTTTCTTCATAAAATGTGAAACACTGGAAACAGCCTAAATGCCCACACACAGGAAAGTAGCTGAATAAACTATGGTACATCTACACAATGGAGTACTATGCATCTATGAATAAGCATAAGAAAGGCCTTTTCAGGATATATTGTTCTGTGATAAAAGCAAAAATCATCTATAGTATATGGCCATCTGAGAGAGAAGAAAGAATAAGATAATATACACACATCTGCTCATTTGTGGAAAGGACACATAGGAAGGAAAAACAGAAACAAAAATGATTGGTTACGTACAGGGGTGTGTGTAATGGGAACACAGTATAGGGTTGAAGAAGATGCAATACTTTTGCAAATATACATTTTTTTCTTTTATTTTTAGAATCATGATATTGTTTTACATACATCCCAAATAAATAAGTGATTGACTAAACCAGGATGTGAGTAGAACCCGGAATGGAAACAAACATACCAAGTGAACCCAACTGTAATATAAATGAATAAAATAACCACAGTGAAGTGGGTGGGGATAAAGGAAGGAATGTAAGTAACTTCAGAAAGCAGTATTCTGACTAAAGTAAAACTAAAAACAAACAAAAAACCAAGCTTTCCAAAAATATTGTTCTCTGTATAGTATATTTGGTCTAACATGGGTATACATTAGCAATTCTGAAACAATTTATGTTCATACTAGGTTTGAACAATGAGAAAATATATACGACAAAAACCATGTTTCTCACTGTCAGAGAAGGAGGTTGCAAATGAAAATGAGGGAAGACTGAAATGAACTGTGTCATGTTAAATTAGAATAAAAGGTATCAGTATGAACTCATAATTTTTCATATATATATATATATATAGATGGATATGGGAATAAACAGGCATATTCATGTGTTATTTTACATAAATGTATTTATTAACATTGTTCTCTGAGAGGGCCTAGAAACCATGACACCCCAAGTAGCAATGAGCACACTTAGCTTTTGAATCTTGTATTGTAAATGTCATTTTCCAATGAAAGGGACCAGGTCTCCTTAGAGAAATGGCTGACACTAGGAAGGACCAGCATAGGGAAAATAGAAGATGAGAATGGAATATTTTTTTTAAAAAGATTTTATTTATTTATTTGACAGAGAGAGATCACAGTAGACAGAGAGGCAGGCAGAGAGAGAGAGAGGGAAGCAGGCTCCCTGCTGAGCAGAGAGCCCGATGCGGGACTCGATCCCAGGACCCTGGGATCATGACCTGAGCCAAAGGCAGAGGCTTAACCCACTGAGCCACCCAGGCACCCGAGAATGGAATATTTTGAGGTAACAGGAAGTACTAATAAAATGATGGAGGCATCTCAAAAAACCCACACAAAACACATTCAAAGAGCTCCCAATGGCCAAAGTTGGGCCAATTGTAGAACAACTCAAATAATGCTAGATTTGAATTTGAATTTGTGCCTCTAGATTAAAATAATTATCAATGACTCCACACAGATATATAAATGGAAAAGTAACTAGATAAAAGACAGTACTCTCTTTTATAGTAGAATATATGTTAATAAGTCTACAGGAAGTAATTAAACAAACACTACAGTAATATTTGTTGTATCTACCCATCTATATACATGTTGTTCAAACCATCAGTGACTGCTAAAATTAGTGAGGGATACAAAATAGGGTACTTACATAGTTTTAAAGTGTTTCCTCACAATATACTTGTTACAAAGTAAAATATTAAAATTTAATTTAAATTTTAATTAAATTTGGCAGACACAATTTAGCCATGTGATCAAAGTTAACATTATCATCAGTAATAAGATGCAATGTCATCATATACCCCATCAGATGATGTATTGAGAAGGATGTAACATCACTCATCACTTCAGTTTTATTTTTGGCAAAAAAATTGCAACATCTAACTTGTAACTCTAAAGTGTAACATCTAAAATTGTAACTCTAATTACAAGAAAGCATAAAATAAACAAAGATTGAGGGACATTCTAAAAAATAACTGGCATGTACTTTCCCAAAGTGTTAAGAACATGAAATACTGAGGAACTGTCACAGATTGAAGAACCTTAAAGTGACATGACAACTAAATGCAATATGGGACCTTGGATTGGGTCTGGACCAGAAAAAAAGATATTTGGGAAAAACTGGCAAAATTCTAATAAGGTCTGTATATTAGTTAATGATATGGTATCACTGTTAGTTTCTTGGTTTTACTTTACATTAAACTACGTTTACAGAAGATGATCACATTTGGGAAGCTGGGTGAAGAGTACACAAGAATTCTCTGTACTGTTTACACAACTCTTCTGTAAGTCTATGTTTTTTTTTTATGCTAAAAAAAAAAAAACTTGGCAGAAGTCAAACTAGTGAATTTGCGTCAGCTAAAATAATCCAAGTATTCTGAAAGAATGCTTTCAATATGTGTCAAGGTTAGTTAGTTCCAATGGTCTGAAAAACAGTATCATGTCAATTGAATCACCACAAGTTAGACTAGTGTTCTGGCCAAACTGAAATAAATACTCTATGAGACTACACACACACACACACACACACACACACACACCCCTTCTGTTATATACCACTCTTGGCTCCCCTACACTCTCTGGTTAATGGGGGAATAATAAGAAAGGATTTTTTAAAAATTAACATACAATGTATTATTCGCCCCAGGGGTACAGGACTGTGAGTCATCAGGCTTACACACTTCACAGCACTCACCATCGCACATACCCTCCCCAATGTCCATAACCCAACCACTCTATTCCTACCTCCCCCACCCCCCGCAACCCTGTTTGTTTCATGAGATTAAGAGTCTCTTATGGTTTGTCTCCCTCCCAATCCCACCTTGCTTCATTTCCGCCCCCCCATGACCCCCTACTCTGCCTCTCAAATTCTTCATATCAGAGAGATCACATGATAATTGTCAGAAAGGATGTTCTTAATTGACTTCATGGCTTTTTCTTCATTCTTTCTCAACTTCCTCCCCTAGGGATTGGAGGCTTTTAAAATTTCCCAGTCCTGCAGAAACTGCCTCCTTCCATGCCCTGCTTCTTCCTTAGGTGGCATTCACTTTAACCTTTCCTGGGACAAAGCAGCAAAAGTGTTGCAGGAAAGAAAACCCATATATGAGTACCTCTCAAGATGCACAGAGATGTACTTAAAAATAGTACCCCTGGCGTACATACAGACTGCTTTGTACATTGTAATACCTGACTAGCCTCCTGAGTTCATTCCCTGAAGTTTAACTTTATCTTCCTGGTTACACTGTAATGTCCTTGAAGGCCAGATTGAGATCTTACACATCATTTGAATCCCCATAGCATGCAACAAACACTAACCAGTCAGTGCTTATTATGTTGACTGTTTGACATAGATGGTCACAAATAATTTGGGGTACAGTATTAAAGAAGTGTGGAGGACTGATTTCTGAAGAGCAAAAGTGCATGGTTCGACTTCCTGCTTGGTTTTGAAAGGTTTGCCACTCCTATGGAAGAGTGTTCATTGTCCACTTTAAGCACACCTCTTTACAAAGGTTTTCAGCTATGGAAAAGCATCAGACATACCCTCTATTTAAAGATCATACATATTATAAATAACTTCAGGATCATCTATGGGAAGATGACAAATAAAATATGTTGTAGTTTGAGGGCATATGGTTGAAAAAGCTATTCATGACCTGAAGTTATTCATGCTTCAAAAAAATTTTGGAAAAAAAAACCCCACAATTTCTATCATAAGAAACCTAATTCCAGCCTTTGAAATGTGAGCAATTTAAAGAAATTTTCATTTAAATCCAAGATGGGATCAAAAGGTGATGGTGGACAAATAGAGTAATACACATGACAATTTAAGAGCATACAATATTAAAGTTTGTTGAGAAATCAAAGCCTTAAGGTCAAATCTATAGGCATTTTCGAAGGTAGAGAGGAGAGAAATCTGAAAATATTTACTTTAAAAATATCATGATTTTATGTTCTAACTTTTGTAACTTCTGAAGTATAATTTTTTATGTATGTGCTGAGATGCTAAGAATGAACTTATATTTTTTACAGGATTATGTACTTATATATCTTACTGAAAATTCTATATTCACACTGAACAGAAATGGTGAACTATTTGCTGGAAAAAAGAGATCTCATTTTGAAGATATCTGTTACTTTTATAAACAGTCTTGAGAACATTGCTTTTTTTTTGGTAAAAACTTTTCTTTTGTTGCAAGATTACATCACAGGTGGGCAATAGTGATTTTTTTCAATGTTTTTTATTTTGGAGTTAGAGTTTAGTGTAAAAACACAACTTCTAGACAATTTAACTTAGGGTGAATAGTTGCAATTTGTGTATTTATTGTATTTTAAAAGACAAAACAATTGTTAATTGCTTCTGAAATTCTCTCACCCAATTATGGGTGGTTATGTTTGAGAAAAAGAAAACATTTTAGCTTTACTGGGTATTGTTTGTGTACGAGAATAGCAGTGTCAATCCCAGACCAATTATTAGGTGCTCCTTCAACTGAGAGACACCGTCCCTCTATCTTGTATCTTTGGTAGCCAACTGAATGTACATCAGATATTTTATTGCTAAATGTTACAAAGCAACATTTAACATTATAAACGTTATTACTGATAATGAAGAAATAATTTGCCATTACTGTTTTTAGACTAAGAGACGGACTATTACTATGTTGAAGGTATAATTAACTAAATTAACTAAACAGAATTAATTAAACAGAAAGGAGACATATTTGGGTGGGGACAGAATCTGAAAAACAATAAATTATTCAGCATATTCCTAGCAGGAGAAACAAGCACCCTTGTGTCAGTTGATCAAGGAGTTTATACTCAAGATGGAAAACAAGTAATGAAAAGACAACATTGTTTATATAACATAAGGAAGATGAATGGTGATAGCTAACATACACTAAAGGCTTACTATGTGCCAGACACTATGTTAAGTCCTTTTTATACGTGATCTTATCTAATATTTTATATGGTCCCAGTATAACATGAAAGCTGCTTTCAAAGAGTTTTCTGAAAACAAACAAACAAACAAACAAACAAAAACAAAAAAACACAAACAAACCCACAACTCATTTGTTTCATGATTTTGTTTGCACTGTTAACAGAAGCAGAAAGTGTAATTCTTTTATATGATGTTTAAGTTATCCACTCTGTATTTGAGAATTAGGTTTTGATTGTCAATGAAACTGTTTAAGAGTGAGTTCATTCTCATATTAAAAATTAATTTTTCTAAAATGATAACCTCAGCATAAACATTTGATTGGAATGTCTACTTTTTTTTTAAGATTTTATTTATTCATTTGACAGAGATCACAAGTAGGCAGAGAGGCAGGCAGAGAGAGAGGAAGGGAAGCAGGCTCCCTGCTGAGCAGAGAGCCTGATGCAGGGCTCCATCCCAGGACTCTGGGATCATGACCTGAGCTGAAGTCAGAAGCTTTAACCCACTGAGCCACCCAGGCACCCCTGGAATGTCTACTTTTAATGTTCAAGAAATAGGTAAAACAATATGTTGGATTTGCTATTAAATAAAAATTTAGAGAAAAACGTACATAAAGTTACACATTCAAAGTAAACAAGTCCCCAAATAAGTTTTATTTAGCTTACAAAAAAATTGAATCAAAATTGAATGATTATCAGAAATAACAGTATCAATATCTTCATTTTCAATAATAGCAATACAGTTATACATATGTTTTATACCCTAAAAGTTCTTTAATTTCAAAAGGTTTAGTCATCCTGCCTCAAATTGCATGACTTTGTATGCTTCCTTTATTTATGATTTTTATATAAGCTTTCTCTTGATTATCCTATATGTATTATATACTATGCAAATGCTCATAAAATAGTCATAAGCAACAGGGATTGGTTTTAATTTTCAAGCTCTTCTGAGATAAGATATGCAATTGAACAATTTATATTTTGAAGATAGTTTTGTGATATTATAGATATCAAAATTCTCCTTTCATACAAGAGTATTTTCTTGCAATATCTACTCAACTCAGTCTGTTATTTCCTAGTTTGTGAGTGTTAGCAAAAATGTTGTGCTGAGTTAAATGGATTTCTGATTTACTCTGGTAAAATATATATGAAGGACATAATGAAGCCAACAAACATGTTAAAAATGATAACTAGCTTGTATTTTAGTGTTTAACATATGCCAGGGACTGTTACATGGATTTTATCAGGTAAGTTTAATCTTCTCTGGTAGTTATCATCATGATCACACTTTATAAATAAGGGAAGGTATTTAGAGAGGTGAAACAATTTTCCTAAGGTGAGACATAGGTAAAATGCTAGAACGGGATTTAAATTCAAACATTCTAGCTCTAGAGTACATGCTAGAGTATAACATCTTATTGAATATACCCAAGATAAAGTCATTCTAATGCTCAGATGAGATACACTCATCAAGTTACTATGTAAACAGAGCCCCTGTTTATGTTACAGTGTTATCAGGGGCAACTTAAAGCTTTGGGTCAGTTCTAAAAAGGTTGATCTCTTATTTCTAACAAGTTGCATTCATACGAAATAGGGATACTTTTTTCATCAGTAGATGATGTTTTAGGGAAGCTATTCAAAATGGTAGTTTTGGTGAAATGCATCTGGGAGAGTCTGGGCAGAGTGATTCGGCAAACTCCAGTGATGCTTGATCATGTCTACTTTCGTGTATATGCTATCCCAGAAATGAGAATTAGTTTGTATTCTCCCTCAGATTTGGGTGTGCCTCCTTTGGACCAGACCAATCAAGACAATGTGAAATCTTAGGAGGACATTTCAAATATGCTAATTCTGGACCAATTTCTTGGAAATAGTATGATATCCAGTTTATATTCAAAATGTGTAACATTAATGCTCATCCTCCTTTAAGTAAATTCCCTGTTCAAACTGTCCCATTTTACTCTTCAGGGTTTCTTGCCTGAAACCAGTTGTGCATCTGAATAATACAAATAACTTCAGAATGTAATTTGTTGACATTAATAATTCATGCACTGCAGGTGTGTTAGCAAAGAAAAATAAGTTAGCAACAAGTTTTTAGGTTTAGAGATTCAACAATAAGATAAACATCCTTTGAAAGTTCTTGGTTATATGCTTAAGAATCTACAGTGGAATCCTCCTGTAGGGTAGGTTAATCTCTAGGTACTGGGCCTGGGCTTAATTTAGGATATAAATTCAGATTGAATGCCCTGCAGAACAAATATCTGATCTCTTCTGAGAGCAGCATTAGAAAGAGTCTTCACATTTGGTTAAACATAGATGGCAGGCAGTAAGAAATGGAGCATAGTGATGTAATGGCTTGAGAAGGAAAGTAGAAACCTACTCAAGATCTATTCAAGAAAGAGATATTACAAACACACTTCAAAGATCACATGCTGGAGTGTCTGAAATATCTTAGAGCTCAGGAATAAAAAATGATGGAAAACTCTTAGGCTGCTTCTGTTTGTGAAAACCCCTGCTTGCCAAATTCCACCCACTTCTGTGGCACTCTCCCCAAATAAATAAATTTTGTTTCTATAAGTAGGAATTCATTTCCACTGTCATTAAATACATTCTTGCTAAAAATTGGGAAGACGGACTTGTATTTTGAGATTGAGATTAAAACATTATTGAATTTAATGACACTTTAAAATTATAACTTTAACAAATTCGTCATTCAGTACTGAGATCTACTTATGTTTTTTATTATGTTGTATCAATAGTAAATAACATGTTAGCAACAGTAAATAAAGCAAAGGTAAATAAATATTTGATAAGTTAAATAGGTCTGTAATTAGTTTGATGATCTAAGAAGGCAAAGGGGAAGAATTATCTAATATTACATTTATGTTCTATTTTTTCACTATAGGTAAGTCAGTTTCATATTTTTTTTAAAAGATTTTATTTATTTATTTAACAGAGAGAGATCACAAGTAGGCAGAGAAGCAGGCAGAGAGAGAGGAGGAAGCAGGCTCCCTGCTGAGCAGAGAGCCCGATGCTGGGCTCATGGGATCATGACCTGAGCCGAAGGCAGAGGCTTTAACCCACTGAGCCACCCAGGCGCCCCCAGTTTCATATTATTAATATGAACATTTTATCACAGATATTATAAGTTTGTAATGGAATATAAGTATGTGATAGAAGTTTTTTTGTTTGTTTTTTGGAGAGAGGAGAGAGAGCACGAGTGGAAGTGGGAGGAAGAGGTGGGCCAGAGAGAGGGAGAGAGAGAGAGAGATAATCTTTTTTTTTTTTTAATATTTTATTTATTTGACAGAGATCACAAGTAGGCAGAGAGGCAGGCAGAGAGAGAGAGGAGGAAGCAGGCTTCCCGCTGAGCAGAGAGCCCGATGCGGGGCTCGATCCCAGGACCCTGAGATCGTGACCTGAGCCAAAGGCAGAGGCTTTAACCCACTGAGCCACCCAGGCGTCCCAGAGAGAGATAATCTTAAGCAGGCTCCATGCTTAGCACCTAGCCCGACATGGGGCTTGATCCCAGAACCCTGGGACCATGACCTGGGCTGAAATCAAGAGTCAGACACTTAACTGACTGAGCCACCCAGGAGCCCCAATATAAGATTTTTAATAGAAAGATGCATATTTCTCAATTAATGTTTGACAAGAAGTGGCCATTTGGTTTTCCAAGTTAGCATCATTTGGGTCCTTTTTGAGGAATAGTCTCTGTACGTTCATCAAGAAAAAAAGCTTGAAATTTCCAATGTAAATAAACTGTAAATTAAAAAAAAATCCTAATGAAGGATTGAAATAATTCCATCTCAATTGATCAAACTAATTCAATCAATTAGTCAGTCAACAAGCACCTGAAGTATACACATTCTTTCCTGACACTGTATATGATGACCAGGAATGCAGCAATCTGGGAGAGACATGGTCCCTGCCTCTGTGGAGCTGGCAATACAGACTGGCTACTTGATCTACTTTACCTTCAAGCAGGAGTAAAATAAAGCCTTGTAGGTCTTCAATACACACTGTTTAATAAATAGCATGGATTGTATACTAAAAAAAGTATGAGACTTTTTGAATTATAAGTTTTTAGGTATATTGGTGCCATGAAAAGGGTAGAAATTATACAAACTTCTCATTTGATAATTTTAAAACAATAGCAGTATTCAAATATCTTTGTAATAGTCTGTAGAAAATTAAAACATACAAACACAGTTTTCATCACTTGAAAATTCAACTTGTACTAGAGTCTCTGAAGTAGCTGGTCTACAATGAGTCCATGCAATATCAATGTGCTCAGTGATAGAGAAGATGGTAATTGTGTACTAAGGGAATTTAGGCTGTATTTTGATGATGTGGTCAATTACTTGGCCTTTGTGAACATTCATAGAGTAATTGGTTTTATTTAATAAGTCCATTTATGAAAATAGCCACTGTTGTACATTGGTGCTTATCAAAAGCATTTTTCCTTGAAGAGATTGCACATGCAAAGTACCAAACTACCAATTAATGTAATTTGTTTAGAGCTATTTTTCTTTCTGTACCATCAAGGCATTAGCTATCAAAGGTGAATGGTAAAATATCCAGCCCAAAATGGGTTGTATGGCTACCCCAACAACTTAAACAAAGAGAGTAAGAGAGAACACATGTGCTACATTTACCCAGATTTTCCCTTTAACTGAAGCTTTTAAACTAAGATTGATAGAAAACAGTGTTTAGGAAGAAATAATGCACACTGATTTATATAAAATGCTATTCGCTGTATTTTCTTTTTGTATTAGCTTTAATGAATAGATATGCCTTTTTATTTTGTGGTACCCTACCATTAAATGATACCATCATTTTTTTTTTCTGCCTAAATAAATTCAAATTCTTGTCACCTACTATCTGTACAGGAAGATTTGAGACATTATTCCTAATTGAGATTTTTACTGAATATCTTTTAAAGATAAATTTGTTTTATTCTTTCACCCACTATTTAAAAGGATTTTCACATTTTTATCTTCTAAAGGAATTGTCAATGAGAAACTAAAACTGCATAGACTATACATTAAAATCACTTTAGTTTTTAAGCTGTCATGAACTGTTTCAAAAAATGCTAAGTTGCTATTGTTTAATGTCTGTCATTTTATAATGCTTTAGAAGTTATCTATCCTGTAAAATTATTAACTGATGCTAAAATTGCCTTGTAAGTATTAGGACAATAGCAATTTTGTAACAGCTGGGACACTGCCAATGTAAGATAAGTACATTTTGCTCTGTAGATTCATAAAGTGCTTTGAAATGGTTTGTAACTGATGGATGGATGCATTTTCTAAGTGTAGAAAGCAATATTTTGTAGAAGGAAATGGCTTGAAAGCTGACACACATGCATGCAAATGCCATTCTCTTCAGTAAGTAATTTGCTTTTTCTTTCAAAAGCATAAATGGCATAGTTAGACACATTATTTTGTATATTGCACATAACAATACAAGATGCACAAAAACAGCAAGTACAAAACATTTCATATTGATAGAAGAACCCATGGCTGTGGTATATGATTAGCATAAATGTATACACACTGAAGTAATGCCTTCAGGATTAAAAAGTGAAACTGAAAAAAATAGGAAAGTTCTACTAAACTTCAGGAATGACAATATTTATCATGTTTTCCCTCTTTTAACTTCATTGTGCTACTTGATTGGAATGCTAGATCACTTTAAATGGATATATTTTCCTTAAAGTACTAAATATTAATCATGCTGTCTCTGCAAGGTTACAAAGCTATCATATTGTTCTGCACACGTACTTAGGATGGCTAACATTTTCTAGCTTTCTAAAGATAAAAGTGAACAACAGCTTTTCCTGTACCACAAGTGCTCACATAAGACTAGTTTTTGTCAAGATAAAATTGTTCTGTGGCCTGAATTGGACGTTTAAAATTTTAAAACATATAGTTACTGTTGTTTCTTGGTACCAGAACACACAGGCAGAAAGTATATAACCGATCAATATTCATATCATGAATTTCTGGAGGCCTGTACAAAGAAGACCAAGTTTGAAATGTCTTTTAGAAACATGTGGTTTAAAACCTCCCTTAGCAACTCTGTATGTATTAAAGAACACAAACTTTGGTGCCAGGTTGATTGGGTTTGAGTCCTGGAATCAACATTATTAATCTTATGAACTTAGGCCAGGCTTGACACTTTGCTAAGCTCCAGTTTCCTGCTATATATGACATGAAAAAAGTAATGTCCACTTCTCAAAGTGGTTATGAGGAGCAAATCTATATCAGGTACTTCTGTACAGTGTCAGGTACTTAGCCCTTGGTAAGTCAGAGATTTTGCATATGAAATTATTATTGTCAAACCTCCATCAGTAACCACATTATTATTTTGTTTGCTGTATCAATAAAGAATTTTCTCAGTTCTTTAAAATGTCCTCAGTTTCTTCTTTGATTTGGACAGTTTCTGTGAAAATCACTTACATTAACTCAACTCATTAATGGGAGTTGCATATGATTACAGAGGAAACCATACCCTCAAACTTTAACATGCTTTTAATTTTAATTAATGAATCAATTTTTTTCCTCTTTGATATGTATTTCTTTCAACATCTTCCAAGGAAATGTAGAAATGAATAAAACCTACTGGTTTGGGTAGTACTGTGGATGACAGTAAGGCAAAATTTCCAATTTGTACTTTGGAATGTGTCCCTTGTTGGGTGTTTCTCTGAGAGGTCAGGGATTAGAGCACCTGGACATCTTTGGAGCCATCGGTCAGAAGATGTTATACAGCATGAATTAATTGATTAATAGGACTGAAACTTAGTGAAATTCTCTACCTTCTCATAAGGTGCATTCATGAGTTACCTGAAGATATGCCAGAGGAATGCTTTTAGGGCACAGATGTTTACATCTGAGTTATTTCCACTTGAGGCCTCTGATGGGACTCTTTAATGGGAAAGACTCCTGACATAAGAATGGAAACAATACTGGTCCTTTGACTGAAAATTTTACAGGTCAACTTTGAAGACTTATAATTTTATGGATTTTGTAAAACATACAGTTTATAGAATAGCTACAATATTTCATGTTTAAGAAATTTTGTCTTTTATTCATGCACTTTCTTATTTTACTTTGTTATACCTTTAACTCTTGGTTAGGAAGTCTGTTTATACATAGTTTCAGTTAGAGCTGTGCCACTCAGTGTTTACGGTATCACATGTGTCATTATAATAGTACTCCCCAAATCCTTCATGTGTTCAAAGGACACGAGCATTTTCCCAACTAGCTTCATGTCAGATGGAGGTCATATAAATTCATTACCATAAGCCCAAAGCTCCTCAGGAAATAGCAATGGTGTTTAATGACATCCTTGATTATGGTCCTAGAGATGGGTTCTTTCTTTACCTTTGACTCCATGAGCTGGGAGTGCTTTTGGGATAACCTATAATAATGTGATTTAAGTCCTTAGTTATTGATGCTTATATAAAACCTTTTACTACTTTGTGAAGTAAGTGTTGACAAGAAGGTTAATGGAAGATGTTCTAGTGGGATAAACTAGTTTTGCGTTCTGTGATCCCTTGTCTTTATGTCATATGACTTAATACATTTTAGTAGGAGTTGGATAAATTACTCTCTACTCCCTACCATAAAGGAGGAAAGGATAGGCATTCTTCTACATGTTGTCCATAAGATCTTAATTCATAAGCTTGCAGAGCTCTGACTTACAAGCTGATCCTCTTCTATATTTATTTCCAGAAAAAAATAGTGCTACCAAATTGCTATTATTTTACTCAAAAATGTATCCTGAGGGGTGCCTGGGTGACTCAGTCAGTTAAGCATCCTGTTAAGCATCTGACTCTTGATCTCAGCTCAGGTCTCGATCTCAGGGTCATGAGTTCCAGCCCAGCACTGGGCTTCACACTGGGCACAGAGCCTATTATATGATAGATAAATAAATATATAACCTGAAAATCTTTTATTGATGCACATAGTTTTATTTCACTCATTTTGTCCACTGCATGGTGTGGATAAATAATACTTTATTTACCATACCTCTACTAATAGATATTTAGGTTATTTACAATTTTGTGCTACAATGCTGCAATGAACATCCTCATATGTATCTTCTAGTGTATATGTGTGGATTTTTACTTAGGGTGCATAAGAAAGTTTACTAGTTTATATAGATTCTGTCAAATTGTCCTTTCAATTTATACTCTCATATTTGGATAACATAGTACTTATTTCTGTATGTATTAGACATAAGGGAGCTCAACTTTTTTTTTTAAAGATTTTATTTATTTGATAGAGATCACAAGCAGGCAGAGAGGCAGACAGAGAGAGGACGAAGCAGGCTCCCCACTGAGCAGAGAGCCCAATGTGGGGCTCGATCCCAGGACCCCGAGATCATGACCTGAGCCGAAGGCAGAGGTTTTAACCCACTGAGCCACCCAGGCACCCCAAGGGAGCTCAACTTTTTAATTCTTGCTAATCTGATGATAAGATATCCTCTCTTGGGGGTGCCTGGGTGGCTCAGTCATTTAAGTGTCCAACTGTTGATTTCAGCTCAGGTCATGTCATGATCTCAGGGTCCTGGGATCAAGCCTTCTGTTGGGCTTTGTGCTCAGTAGGGAGTCTGCTTGAAGATTCTCTCTCCCCTCTCCCCCGGCTCTCTCAAATAAATAAATCTCAAAAAAGATACTCTTTCTTTTAACTTATATTTACCTTTTTACCATTAATTTAATCATCTTTCATATGTTTATTTGACATTTGTATTTATTCTTCTGTGATTTTCCTATTCACATTATTTGCATATTTTTCTGTGTTAGGACACCCTACAAACGAATAGGAAAAAACTATCATCCAGTTACACATCTTTATTATTGGACTATATGTGTTTTCACCTTTGACAACAATTGGAGTCCTGTTGAACCATACAGACTGCCTTTAATTTGTAAGGTATAATTGAATTCTCTGCACTTCAAAACCTGTCTTAAAGCTTGGTTTTGTGATAAAGTATGTTTGGAAATTTAGTATTAAATATTTAATCCCTTCCATTATCTATAGACACTTAAAATTTTGTCTTTGGATTATGCCAGTCCTTCAGAGAGATTTCTACGTGGGTTGCATTCTTTTAGCTACTATGGCCTGAATTGAAGGCAATTATTTTTTAAAAGGGTCCCATAAAAGGTATTACTTTAATGTTATAATTGTAACATCTACAGAAAAATTATGGCTGTTGTTCATTCAATCATACTGTCAAGTTCATGATCACTAATGGTAAAACTATTTTTCAAATCTTATCAGAAATAAACATATATTTTCTGAAATCATTGCTTTTTTAAAAGTGCCCATTGTTTAAGTTTGTTTCCTTCTTCACCCTAGCTACCAGAAAGCTAAAAGCAAAATTTATAGCCCATCAGAAGATAGGTCCAAAGGAATTTTTAAGACACCTAATATATTTTTTAAATATTAAGACACCTAACGTATTAAGACACCTAATATATTTATATTTTTTACAAAGTTATATAAGTTATGTAAAGTTTGTGCAAATGAAGTTTCTGTAAGTAGATAGATACAACCTGCTTTTAAACAGATGTTATACTGAAATTCACATTCAATATTGTGCCAAAGTTTTAATGTTTTGGCTCATGTTTGAATTTTATATTGTATAAAAGAAGGAAATATCAATTATTAAATAGAAAGAATATTAAAAAAAGGGTAACTTTGTTCCCACACTTAGTATATTTACCTTTTAGTGATAGGTTAGTTAAGGATTAAAAAAGTGGCCAAGGTTTGGGTTCATTGATGTTATAAAACAGGACTAAAAATTTGCTTGGTCATGGAGCTATTTTCTTTCATAAACACACTGGCTCAGTTTTTAATAAAATAAATATTTTATAAATATGAAAATCAAGTATTAATAAATAATGATTTGCAGTAATAGAAAATGGATTTTAGGACTAGTTACTATAGGTGATTATTGGGGACTGAATTGTGTTCCCCTAAAAGGCATGTTAAATCTTAAATCCCAGTACTTGTGGATGTGAGCTTATTTAGAAACAGGTAATGCAGATGTAAACAAGTCAGGATGAGGTCATAATGGATGAATGGAGTCCTTGTAAGAAGGCAATCTGGACACAGACACATGGAGAATGCCATGTGTCAGAGGTAGGAGTGACACATCCACAAGCCAAGGAATGCCAAGGATTGCAACCACCAGAAGCAGGAAGATGCAAGGAAAGATCCTCATCTAGAGCCTCTGGAGAGAACCCAGTCTTGTCAACAACTTAATTTTGGATTTCTAGCCTCTAGAATTGGGAGAGAGTATCTGTTGCTTTGAGCCATCTAAGGTTGTGGTAATTTGTTATGGCAGTCCTAGGAAACTCACCACAGTCATTACTTCTGGATATAATTATATTACAATCCAATGCTTAAGAGAGAATATATTAGGGACTAGTAATATTTTGTGTACTCCTCTTTGTTTCTATATAAGTGAAATCATAAAAGATGCATGTTTGTGAATAATGAGACTAAAATGTTAAATTCTGATACACACATGTCAATTAGACTGGAAATTTGGAAGAAAATTTGAAGAAAATTTATTCTATGAGTAAATGTCAAAAGAGCTTCTATGTTGAAATTATAAAGAATATATTAGGAAAAATATGTAAATTTAGGTCAGAAAAGTATCTGGTCTCTAATAATGAAGGTTAATTGTCATATTTTTTAAAAAGTGAATATTGTAGTTTTAATGCTAACAAGGGTTTTGTCCACAATAGGACAAAAATAATTTATATTATTTGTAGTTCTGTATTGACATTAAAAAAAAAAAAAAACCACTGAAGCTTTTCTTTACTATCAGTTGACTGGTCTAAGAGTTTATTACAGTTTTTACTTAATCACTAGGGTCGAAAGCTGTCATGGGCTTTTCTCAAATGTCATAAATGCAATTCTACTGCTACGTAAGTAAGGAACTGCATGACTGACAATGTCAATACTTGAGTGACCCTTATTACTTTTGAAAGACTGATACTATTGAGCTTATAAAGATAACGATTTAAAGAAGCATCAGTCTCTCACTGGTTACTAGAGTATGTTAATAGCTTTTGGAGAGAAAATAAACAGTATTTATTAATTGTTATTTTCAGAATATAAAGATATTATAATCTTTTATGGTCATATATAAAGCTACCTTGGATAGATGATCTTGTCACTTCAGTAAGTATGGAATTTTTATGTTCAGGATGGTTTCTGTTTCCCTAAAAATTTATGTAAGACATACCATAGTTGTTCTTTGCCTCAGGTACTTTTAACTTCTTCACAATGCATCCCAGCCATAAAACTCATTAATCAAATTAGATGGAAGAAGACAAGTTTCCCATGGCTTGATCTTAAGTTGTATTCATGATGATTAATCATTGCCCAACAGGGGGGAGGTCAGTGGAAACCTGCCTTTCTCACAGTCCACCATTTAAGTTCAAAGAGACAACCAATAGCAGAGTAATGGTCTAGCAAGAATGCTTTTAAAAATGGTTCATAGTAAGAAACCCCCAAATTTTCTTTAGGAAATATCAGTGAATAATAGTTTACTTTCTTCTTTGGGATTTTTAGCTATTTTTTCTATGGAGAGGCTTATTACTTTTAGATGCTTTCTTAAAAATTTCTCATACATATATCCAGCTTACTAACAGTTTTTGCATAATTTCATAAGAGGAAGGTTTTATTATAAAAGCGATTCTGCCACTTTACCTTATATTAGTATCTCATATTTGTGTAGCACTTATAGATTTCAAAGTGTTAACTACTCTGTTCCTAAATTTGATGACATTTTTTTCTTTTTCTTTTTGTGATGAGTTCTTAGAGATTCATAGTTGAGAAATAATTTTGAACAGACATTAGATTGGCCACAGTCTGGATTACTCAACATTTCTGACACAATAGGATAAATAACAAATCAAAAGTTACAGATGATAAACTTAATATCTATGCATTTCACTATATGTAAATTTAACTTCAATTTAAAAAAATCTACATGTGAAGATTCTCTATTAACAAAAGTTTGATATGGAAAAATGAAAGATTAAAATTTCTAAATATTATCATTTATTACATATTCCAAGGCACTTTATAAATGACGGCCTGATTTCCTTGCAACATATGCCATTCTGAAGTAATAGAGACATTTGTTTGCAAAATAGCAATTACTGCAATTATTTTCATGGAGAGATCCAGAAAAATAAGGGCCATTGTGATGGAGCACTTAACACCTCTCTAACTTCATTCTTCATGCTCTTTCTGTGCTCCCATATCAAACTACGTTCTTATATTTATTTATTCTTTTATTCTTTCTACATTATCACATGCCTTAACATCACTGTTATATAACCGTCTATGCAATAATCTTGGCTTCAAATATTCACCTTCTAGGAAGTCTCCCTGTCAACATTTTCCTTTTTCTCAGTCTGTATCTTACTTCATCTATCAGCAGATTTCAATGTGGATCACTCCTCCCTCCTTTGAAGAAAATTCATTCCTACTGTGACACTATGTCCTGATTCTCCTTTTGTGCACTTCTTTTCATTCTCTGTTTTTTAAAAAGATTTTTTATTTATTTGAGAGAGAGAGGGAGAGTGAGCATGAGAAAAAGAGAGAGAACCAGAGGGAGGAGAAGTAGGAGAAAGAGAAGCAGACTCCCCGCTGAGCAGGGAGACAGACCCAGACTCAATTCTGGGATCCTATCTTCACATTCCTTCTTACTCCTCTTTTTCAATTCTTGGTGATTCTACTTCTCAATCATCTGATAACTTCTTCTTGAGACTCCCCTTATCTATTCATGAATGTTGGAAACAGACACCCTGTATTCAAATTCTAAACTTAACACTTACTAGCTGTGCAACTTTGGGCAAGTCTCTCATTCTTTTTTCTGCTTCAGTTTTACTATCTGGAAAATGGGGGTATTAACAAGACCTGTTTCACAGAGAGACCACATAAATAAAATGCTTAGGATAGTGCTTGACACTTGTTGTGTCGTGTTAGTGTTAGGGAAACTTATTATTACACTCTTACACTTTCTTCTTAGAATATTTCCTCTAATGTGGCTTTGGTACCATTTTCATGATGATAACAACCAAATTTATATTTACTCTAAACTTTCCACATGGGTTTCCAATACATATTTTTAACTGCAACTTGATATTTCTACTTATATGTCAAAAAGCATATCAAATTTCACATGTACAGAACGGAAATCTTTCTATCTTTCTTTCAAACCAATTTCATTCTCTGTTTTGACACTACCATCTATTCGATTGCTGAAATAAAGCAACTTGGGGTAATTCTTCATTCTTTACTTTCTCTTACGTCCACATTCATTCCATCAGCAATTTCTATGTGTTCTACCCTAGTCAATAGTTTACACCCATCCATGTGTCTGAATCTTTAATTGCAATCAGTCTAGTCAGAGCAACAAGCACTGTGCACCTGGCATTATGTAACAGCAAGTTCTCCTGCCTCCACTCCCGCCCTTTTCAATTCATCTGTATATATCTGCTCTAATAAGCCCTCTGAAACATAGGTTATATCATATAACTGTGCTGAGCACATGGTAGCAGTTCAATTGATATTTGTTGAATGAATGAATGAATGAATGAATGTGTTATTAGTTGGGTGGCATAGAATCTTAGTGGTTTTAAAAAAATCAAATATTGTCTTAAGACTAAGAGCTTACTAGGAATAAAAGAAGAATATTATGAGACCGAAAAGCCCAGAGATAGGAAATATACTTAACACGAGATGGCTAAGGAAGTTTACTCTGAGCAGGTATATTTTAAATAGAGACTTGTACGCTCAGAAGGAACTACTCCAGTGAAGACCGTGTACAAAGAACTCCAGGCAGAAGATCTCTGACAAGGGAAGCCCTTGCCTATTTCACAAAACTCAGATGGTCAGTGTGCCTAAACCTCTGTAAGGGAGAGAAGTAGTTTGGAAATTTGGTGGGAGATAGATCTTATTGGATCTTAATCTGATAAGTGGTAGTGATTTTTTATTAGCTACAACAAGACCACCGGATATTTCAAGGAGGGGCATTACACAATCCAATTTGTGTTTGCAAAAGATAAGGACTGGCTTCTTTGTGGAAGGATTGGAAGGAAATGAGTGAAAACAAGGATACCATTGAAGTAGGCCAAAAGAGAAGACAGTCGCCATGGAGATACATTTTGGAGATAAAATTAGGAATCAAGAAGACTTACTGATGCATGGCCATGGAGAATGGGCAAAGGAAACAATCAAGGATGATTGCCAGGTTTCCGGCTTGAGCTACTGTGTAGATACTGATGCCAGTTAATGACCTGGGTAGTGAGAAGTTTCATATTTGACCCTGGAGTTTTAAAGTTTGCATTAGAGATATGTTTGAAAATATTAAAGATTTAGATGGCACTTACGACCAAGGAAATAATTGAAGTGTCCCAGAAAGAAAGTACTGAAGAAGAAGGGAGGAGGAACTCCAGTTTTTAAAGTCTGAGAGAAAGGGGCTATCAAGAATATTACCACATTTGCCACATTTTTCTACATCGATTCCTTGCACAGTAACACCTTCACAAACTGCTTGGCATACTCCATCATCTGTAACATAAAAAAGGCTACCTCGAAATAAGTCAATCAGAGAAAGACAACTATCATGTGATCTCCCTGATATGAGGAAGTGGAGATGCAAAGTGGGGGGCTTGGGGGGGTAGGAAAAGAATAAACGAAACAAGATGGGATTGGGAGGGAGACAAAC
Source organism: Martes martes (assembly GCF_963455335.1). Classification (NCBI taxonomy): domain Eukaryota; kingdom Metazoa; phylum Chordata; class Mammalia; order Carnivora; family Mustelidae; genus Martes; species Martes martes. Next base: position 77,736,885 of record NC_137894.1, read on the forward strand.
CATCAGAGACTCTTAATATCACAAAACAAACTGAAGGTTGCTGGGGGGAGGGGGGTCAGGAGAGGGTGGTTAGGTTATGGACATTGGGGAGGGTATGTGCTATGGTGAGTGCTGCGAAGTATGTAAACCTGGCAGTTCACAGACCTGTACCCCTGGGGCTAAAAATACATTATATGTTTTTAAAAAATTTTTTTTAAATTTAAAAAAAAATTTAAAAAAGGCTACCTCTACTGTTACCTCTACCTTAAATAATTATTATTTAACCAACATTTATCAAGTGATTATTAATACCAAATGTACTTGAATATGTGTGCTGAACACATTATCCCATTTAACCCCTATTAAAACAACTCTGTGAGATAGATACTATTATAATATTTTAAAGATGAGAAACCTAGGGGCGCCTGGGTGGCTCAGTGGGTTAAGCCTCTGCCTTTGGCTCAGGTCATGATCCCAGGGTCCTGGGATCGAGCCCCGCATCGGGCTCTCTGCTCAGCGGGGAACCTGCTTCCCTTCCTCTCTCTCTGGCTGCCTCTCTGCCTACCTGTGATCTCTGTCTGTCAAATAAATAAATAAAATCTTAAAAAAAAAAAAAGATGAGAAACCTAAAGTAACTTAAAACTAGTTACCAGTAGAAGTGGAAGTTGAGGTCAGACTGTCAGCAGTTTAAATCTATGGATGTAATTTCTACCTTGTATTGTTTTATACATATCTGGTATTTTATCTTCACAATGTAGTATATTTTGTGTATGTACATTAGTATAAATATAACAAAAGAAAATGAATCTAAACAGAAATTCATACCTATTTTTTCTTTGTCTTTCTCTTTAACTAAAATGCAAGCAAGTTGAAGGTAGAATTCATGGGTTACTAAATTTTGTAGCTTTAGGCCACCATGGTGTCTGATGTATAGCAGATATTATAGATACTTGTTATAGTAGTAAATGAATACAGATCCTCTATTTTGAGAGCTAATTCATATTAATTTTTAAATTCGTCAGCTGAATCCCTTGTTTATATACCCTTATATTCACTAATTCAATGTTAGAGGTGGAATCCAGTTTCCATAAATGGAATTTGGAATCTAAGCTACGGATAAGTTTATTAGACCTATGCTTTGCTGTGTGCATCTTCTCTCTACCAAAATTACTTTTTCAAAGATTACATCACCAAAATATCATGCTGGTTGTTTATTAAATTATTTTATGTAATTTGTTCTAAGTTGTTATTTCATGCAATTTGTTCAAGCCTATCTTTTTTTTCTGGATTCCCCACCATTTTGAAGTAGTCTTCTATTACTAAGAATTTAATTTCATGCTGCTCTCAAGTATCTTGAATGGAGACCAAAATGTGTGTGACTTCTGGAATGGTAAAATACTAATTTTGTATAATTCACCAAAGATAACTGTGTTAAATGTTCCTTGCTGTAAAAATGCAATAGAAAAAAGATAAAGAAATATTCTTTTTAAGTAATATTCAGCAAACTACCTCTTATTGTTAGAATTATGAAAGAATATAGTTTAAAATGGACTAGAATTATTACTGAATTAAAAGATAAATTCTCTCTATTTTCACAATGACTAGTTTCTGCTTCAGAAAAGCTGACATCATTAAATGTTTCACTTTGTCAGGCAATTTCCAGTTTCTGTTATTAAGAAGCTTTCATTGCTTTGACACACTTTCCAAAATGCATACTGTTTTCTCATATAATTGAAACCAAAACACTGCAAAACAAAATGTTTCCATGCAGTGCTATATTTTACAATCACTAGACTGTATCTATTATTTCAAACATAAGAGCAACAACTTTTTCTATTTTATTTGTAGGACAGTTTTGCATTCCTCCCCTCCCCCAGGTATACAAAGCTTTAAGCTGGGATTCACAGTTAGTGGGCTATTTTTGGATACAGAAAGAAATCATGGAAGGCAATTTTACACCCCTTCAAAGGGGTTTTGATTCCGAAATAAGTTTTAAATTGAACCACCTCATTATTACTTACTCCCTGTTTTCATACCTAAGAATATCTACTCAGCAGTCAAACTTCCTCCTAATCATTCACCCCTCAAAAATGGATCAATACATTCACCATAATCTAACCATTTTCTAAAGACACTTTGTATCTGGCAGGAGGTGAGTCACTTTTGATGTTGTATATCCTCTAAGTAACTACACCCCAGCCAGTTCTATCGCCAAGAAACTCAGCATTATCAAATTTCTCTTTGACTTTGCATCTCCAGACTTATTAGGATTACCAACATTACCTCAAATAATCTCCACCTTCCATGTGTTACACTCCATGCCCAAGCTGGACAGCTGTATTTAAGATTATTAACCACATGTATAAAGTCCACTACAAATGCATATTAGTTAACTTTACCTTGATCCATAGCAGAACAATCGTATTTTTATTTCTCAGAAAGCTTTTTATTCCCTGCTAACTACAGTGGGTTCAGATTTTCACATAACCCTTAAAAAAACCAAACTTTATTGGTTCTCAACATACCTAGACAACAAAGTAGTTCATCTCCTATTTTTAAAATCAAAGGTAGGCACCTGGGTGGCTCAGTTGGTTAAGCATCTGCCTTTGACTCAGTTCATGATCCTGGGGTCCTGGGAAGGAGCCCCACGTAGGGCTCCTTGCTCAGTGGGAAGCCTGCTTCTTCCACTCCCTTTCTCACTTCACTCCTTCCACTGCCCTTTCCCTTGTTCGTGCTCTCTCTCTCTCCCTAATAAATCAAGTCTTTAAAAAAATCAAAGGCAATGAAGTATATTCTGCCCTATTCTATCCTCCTCTTTATTAAAATATTTCTGTGTATTTATGATTTCTATTTCAGATTCTTTCTCAGAAGAAAAGGTCTTCCTTCTCCTTCGTGAGTTTGACCATGTCCCTGTGCTCTTGTATATTCCCATTTATCCCCCTTGTGAATTATCTTTCATTGCATCATCAATCTCTCCTCACCAGATCATTATCTTATCTACAAAGAGACTAAGGAATCTTCCAGCTTAAAAATACTCTGGTTTCTTCCTCTTTGTTTTTTTGCTTTTGTTTTTGTTTTTGTTTTTTTGTCCTGCCAAACTACCTGGGAAACTTGGAACCACTTATAGTTTTCTCTTTTCTGCACACAATTGTCTTTCTTTTCCTACCATTCTTCAGAAACTACTTTCTGGAAAGTGACTAAAGACTTCTCTGGAGTATTTCATCTTTTGCCAACCTGTTTTCCATGCTGCCTTTCCTTTAATCTCCAATACCATCTCCTTCAACCTCTCTGATCATTAGTTACCTCTTCTTTCTGTATCTTTTTCTATTCCTGTCCTTTACAGTAGGTGCTTACCATAAACCTATCCTGAGCCCTCTTCTCTTTTCTTCAATGCTTTCTTCCTTCTTTACATACCATTTCTATGTACATTTATCATTTCTAGGTGTATAATCTCCAAATCACTATCTCTGGGTCTACCTGCCAGGTGAGACTCTCTAGCTATTTGCCGAACCCATAGTACATATATCTGCTTAAAGCCTTTAATTCATCAAAGCACTGAAGGCCTTCTATTATCTGCCCATAAAACGAATGCTCTTCACATCACAGTAAGTAGCCCCTTCAGACACTTGACATGTTTAGTCAAATTCAACAATTTTGCCTTTCAGCAAACACTTGGTTCACTCAACAAGTGTTTTTCTTCATTTTCTATTTGCTCCTGCATCATCATCTCTCTGTGAAGTACTGATGGCTCTTCATGGGTGAGCCCATGTGCCTCCTACTTTGAATTCTCCCTAAGGATGATGGGTTATTCTCTTCCTCTGAACTCTCAGTGCTTCTTACCTTCTTCTTGTTTGTGACCTATGTACAACAGTCAAATTTCAACGTTTAAGTGCAGAGAGGCTATCAGTTTTACTTGCTGAATTCTACTGGTATTTTAGCTATTTGTGTTCAGAACTCTGTCTCTGGATCAGTGACTCCTAGAGTCAAGAAAAGGAGTTTTCTTACCCAAGTTTTTTTTTTTTTTTTTTAAAGATTTTATTTATTTATTTATTTGACAGACAGAGATCACAAGTAGGCAGAGAGAGAGAGGAGGAAGCAGGCTCCCTGCTGAGCAGAGAGCCCGATGCGGGGCTTGGTCCCAGGACCCTAGCATCATGACCTGAGCCAAAGGCAGAGGCTTTAACCCACTGAGCCACCCAGGTGCACCCTTACCCAAGTTTTTATCCCTTCAAAGCTTCTGGCAATAGTGCTTTTTCATCTCCTATACAGACATTTAATATAAATATACAGTATACCTAAATACTTGGTTTGCAACACATGAACTTACGACTTAGGTTAGAAAAACAACTTGTCTTCTCTCTCCTCATTCTCACTTATGGAACAACTTTCCAGATATTTCTGCAAATTTGCTATTCTGACTTTATTATTCACCTGCTTACTACTGGGAATGCTGTCAAAATACATCAATACCTACTACCCTTTCCATTAAAAAATCCTGGATATAAAGATGCAGTTAGCTGACTGTGTTACCAAATTCTTCAAATGGAAGAAAAACCCTCCAAAGCATTCTTAACTAATTGGTTATCACTGACTAAGTTCTATAAAGGGATAGGCTACATTTGCATTCTGTCCAGTAGGACACTTTATGGATGGAGATACTATTTATTTTTTAGGTGAGTACAGTATTTTAAGGTTTAATTTTAAAATTTAAAGAGTTTTGGTCAATGATATCTTTAAGTCAATAAATCCTTAAGATACGTGGAGTGGGGGCTCCTGGGTGGCTCAGTGGGTTAAGCCTCTGCCTTTGGCTCGGGTCGTGGTCCCAGGGTCCTCGGATCGAGCCCCGCATCAGCTCTCTGCTCGGCGGGGAGCCTGCTTCCTCCTCTCTCTCTGCCTGCCTCTCTGCCTACATGTGATCTCTGTGAAATAAATTAAAAAAAAAATCTTAAAAAAAAAAAAAAGATACGTGGAGTGGCCAGTATTGGCTACAGTATCAATGAGGTAACAGGAAAATGCCTCTTAAAGAACAATAATCATGAAGTTTATTACAGGCTTGAAAGAAAGTGATAATAAAGGATTCAGAGAAATGAAAAGATATTTCTAATTGAGATGAATGTAGTAATAAGTCCTCAAGGCATGAATATTAAGATGTCATACTGAAAGAAATACATACATGTCTCCAAAGAAAGAATATGGAGATGCTTTAATTGTGACACGTTCTGCAGAAGGTATCTTACAAATCCATGTTGTTTACGTGGGAGAAAAAGCCAAATAAGCTGTTGTACATTAAGAACAAATGATGAAACATTTTCAGTCTGAAACAGACAAATCATAAAGAAGCATTTCTACTTATTCTTGTATTTATTTGTGAGTTTGAGCACTGTAATTTTAGACTTTATTTTAATCATTCCTGGAGTCAACTTGTGTCATTGATTGAGAAATTAAAATAAAAGTCAGTGTATCTTGGCTAGGACAAGAACAAATCACTCTTTACTTTTCCAATGGGATATTTTCCAGGAAGTTATATTACTTCTACATTGACATTATAACAAAAATGTTTTAAAGATCATTAGGAAAATAAAAGTAAAGTACTTAAAGCTTATAAAAACTGATTGTATTCTTTGGGGGTACTGGGCTAAACACACAATAGTAAATTGATGACACAGTGGTATTATTTTTAAGAGCTTTGATTTCAAGTATTATATTTCCTAATTTTTAAATGTTCTCAGGGCCCATTTCCTTCTCTAACCGTCAATCCTTGTAACATTAAACGAAACTGTAGCTATTGCTATTTTGTAGACATCAATAGGGCTCTAGTATGGTACATAAAAAAAGTTGTATGTCAAGGATTCTTGAATATCTCCTTGCCCCAGGATGCAAGAATTTTAATGAAATGACTCAGAATTATCTCCACTCACCATTATGCCTTATCTGTGCTGATAAGTCCTATGTGAGATAGGTATCCTAAAATATTATCTCAGTACAGTGATTAAGTGCAGGTAAGGCTCTATGGATTCATCTCTTGGCTCTGATATGCATTAGCTGTTTGGCCTTGAGAACGGTTCTTAACCCCTTGTGTTTCAACTTTTCTTGTTTCTACATTGTGGAAACAGTACATATCTCACAGTGTTGTGAGGACCAGATAAGTTATAGTGTGCAAATTATTCTAGCCACTAGATGTGTTAACTATGTTTGTTATAATCAAGAGGGAAATATTTTATTAATTCACTAATTATTGCAATTCTTGTTCATACAAGATGCTATTATAGGCACTGTACCGTCAAAAAGCTCATAGTTTGCAAGAAAAAAAATGGCCAAGAAAAAGAGTTATAACAGGTGCAATTATCTTTTTTCTAATTTCTTTTTAAAAAATTTATATTCAAGTTAGTTGACATATAGTGTAGTATGGTTTCAGGAATAGAATTTAGTGGTTCATCACTTACATAAAACCCCCAGTACACATCCTAACAAGTGCCCTCCTTAATGCCCATCATTCATTTATCCCATCCTTCCACCCCCCTGCTCCAGGAACCCTCAGTTTGTTCCCTATAGTTAAGAGTCTCTTAAGGTTTGCCTCCCTGTTTTAAAAAACAAAACAGATGAACACAGGGGAAGAGAAGGAAAAATAAAATAATAAGGTACAATTAAATGCCAAATAAAAGTTGCTCAGGATAGTATGGTAGGACATAGGAAATGTGACCACAAAAGCATTTACATTAATAGCAAGGGGAAATGGACCGTAAGTTCAAATTCGGCAAAACTGATGTAAATAAATGGGGAAAAAAAGAACCAAAACATTTAAAAGACTAGTTTTGAGAACTTACATATATTTTCCTGCAAAAAAAAAAAAAACAAAAAACAAAAAACAAAAAACAACCAGAAAAAGGGATAAAAGTCTACAGCTTAGGTCATAATGGTTCTGATTATTATTAATTTATGTAATTTCTACTTTAACAGAAAAAATATTTTAAAAATTTTTTTATAACTAAGTAGACAAGCATTTTAGATTCAAATCACATACACCATATTAATCCCCTATACATGTATACTGTGGCAGGTGGTTAAAGATTATTCCGCTGAGTTCCTACCTATGGATACATAGCATTATAATGCAGATTTGCTTTCATTTCTTTCAAACACCCTCAAATCCCACAGGGCAGAACAAAATTTTCAGTGGTCATTGTATTTGGCTTTATAATCACCACCACTCACACTCCTTATTTAAGGAAGTGCCAATAAAAAGACAATACGTAAAAGAGTAATTAAATGTTTTATATTTTAATAATTTACATTGATTTCTCCTTTCTTAGAAAAAGAAATAGGTGCCTATTGTTTCTTAAGATCCTGAATGACTGTTGTTCCATGATGCACACATTTGCTGAAATGTGTGCATTTCCTAAACTTGGAGTTATGTGCATAAATTTCTGGTTTTCATTAAACCCGTTAAAAGGAGTTTAGCTCAAAGATACATAAATGACTCCTGCTAGCCATTTCATTCCCTTCAAGTATGACGTTTGATTGGGGATCTGACCTAATTATGCCGCAGTCTAAAATGAGATTCATAATTTTTGTTTCTTGGTTTATGACTGTGGAAAAATAATCTCAAATTTTGCCCGCAAAAACCAGACCAGATTTTGGTCATGATTCCATCAGTTATTACTGTATAGTTCAGTCATTTAAACTTTATTTCAACACACAAAAATGTAAAGATGTAATTGAATCTTCTGAGAATCATCTCAAAAGGCTAAGGAGGTAGATGTCATGGCATTTTACAAAACTTAAAGCTTTGAGAATTTAAGTAAGCTGGTTTTGAGTTTTCACAGCAACATTTTTTGGGGGGCCCAAACATTAAGCCTAAGATAAGTTTTTATAAAAAAAGCCCAACTTGGTATTATATGAAGTGATGAGTCACTAAATTCTACTCATGAAACCAGTATTATATGTTAGCTAACTAGAATTTAAATAAAACTTTAAAAAAAAGAAAAAGAAAAAAAGCTCATGGGCTAACACATTATAGAGATCCACTCATCATGTACTTGATTTTTGGGTTTTTTGTTTGTTTTAAACAAACAAAACATTGTACTTAGTATATACAGTGAGAACATACAAGGAATTTACATTGTTTATATAAAACTGAGAATATATAGTTGACCTGATCTAGCAAAATCTTGTTAGAATGAGAGTAGCTATTATAACTCATCAAGATGGAGGGCAGATTACTTCATTAAAAAAAAAAAAATCAACATTATACTGGATGTTGAGATCCTTGGACTGCAGTTAAAATTTTAGGATAGTTTTACAGGGTTTTACTAATTAAACTTGTTGTACCTGGATTCACGTCCTCATTTGTACAAGTGATAAATCTACCTATTCTTTTACCTTTGGAGATGGCTTTAGCAGAAAAGGCTAAATGTTTCATAAGATAATATAGGATAAAAATAGCGTATTTTTATGATATCTGAAAATAAAGATAAAACAAGGTGAATACCTAGCCAACAATTTATAGTAATGTGATACCTGTAAGAAAACATCTGTCAGTGGTAAAAACTCAATAACTTGAATACAGATGTTTGACTTAGTGTCTCTGTTCAATTTATAGGAGACTTTGGGGGTTGGTGGAACTAGTCTTTATTTATAATGTTTTTTAGAAAGTGTAAATACAATGAATTCCATTTATTTAGTTGTTTTAAATTTGGGTAAAAGGCAATTGAAAATTTCACATTAAAAACTTTAATGAATAATTTCAGTGCTCTTTAGCTCTGGCAATCATTAAGTTGAATATGTAAGGGGATTTAGAAATAAGAGATTAATGTCATCAGCCATTTCCTTACAACAGCTGATGTGAACCTAAAATATTACTGTATATATTCTAAAATCAATGAGAAATGATTTTGTAGAAAAATGACAGATGTTTGACAATGCAGATTTCTCCTCCTAAACTTCTCTACCCCATCCCAGCAATACAACAAATACTTAAAATCCCAAAACAAAGGAAACTATAACCCACTCCCAGAAAATTAACCTTAACAATTGGGAAGTTTGAAAAAATAAATTTCCCATTTACCTAACTACAAATCATTATTGTGCCAGAAAGGGGGAGGTGAAGATTCCAGTATCATGAAGAAATCACTTCCAAAGGTGGCTTCTACAACATTACCTGAACAGGAGAACAAATGATCCTAACTATGGCAGTAACAATTATCTTACAAAAATTAAAAGATTAATTGCACCCCCCAAATAAAGGTGGCATTCCAAAAGACTTTGTATACTCCACATATTAAAAAATAAATTAATTCTGTAAAATGAAATCAAATAAACAGTGGAAAATGAACTTCATCTACATGAAATGCTATTCTTCGTCTTTCCCTTTCTGGCCCAGCCATCCTGCTCTTTTTCAACATTTTTTGAATGCATCGTACTCCCTTGTCTTAATGCAGTCAAGGATAATGTTTTCTCCATTTATAAACATCAGTACCATCCCTGATGTGCTGATTCCCACTCATCCCAAGTAGACATTGTCTGGCTTTCCAGACTAGATTAAGGCTCCTTCTTATCATTCCATACTTTAACATCCTCCTCACAATTACTATCAATTTTTCCACTATACTGTAAGTCCAACAGGTTAGGGACCAAATTTACCTCATTTAGTGACTGATGGGTCTAGTACCTCATATACTACTTGGCACAGTTTTTGATGTATCCATTTACCTAGCTGTTAAAAGAAAGACTACATAGAAGATGAGAAGGTCATTAGTTCTCAGTAAAGTACCTCCTCACAAAAATTTGTAGCAAGAGGAATTTAGAGATATTACAGACAAAATCATTAAAACCTGAAGAGTTTAAATGACCAGCCCCATGATGCTCTAAGTTCTCAGATAGTGGCAAAGGTTGAATTGGTCCTCAGTGAACCTAGTTCTCTTAGCCACCAGAACACTGGGCACATGAACCACAGAAGCTGTTCAAATGCACATCTCTGGCCCCTACACCTGCAGAGCTCCTATTCAACATGCAGGGCCAATATACCTACTAGCCACAGTGAACAAAGGGCCCAGGGCCTACACATTTTTAGGGGGCTATGAAAATACTGTAATATTTTTAAAAATCATAAGAAAAAATACGAGTTTTTAGGTCAAAGATAAAATTTTAAATGTATAATATATTTGTCTTTAGAGTAACATATATGTAACAAATTTTTAATATATTCTTACAGAGAAAGGGGCCCATGGGGGAAAAACTAGGTAAGGCCCATAAAAGTCATAAAGTAGCCCTGTGAATAAGTCTGAGATGGACTTTCTTACAAACTTTCTCAAATGATTTTGAAGAAGGTAACACTTAGGACAACATTTGAGTTATATACTGGATTTTTCTACTTCAGTCCTAATTCAGATAGGTTTATTAGAGAATTGTTATTTAATTTTCTAAAGAAAAAGATCCCTTTACTAAGAACATTGTTTCTTAATATAGAAAATGATTCTAATACACAGAATGGGTGTAAACTTATCTTTGTTACATTAGGAATAAAAACATTAAATCACGGGGCACCTGGGTGGCTCAGGGGGTTAAGCTTCTGCCTTCAGCTCAGGTCATGATCCCAGGGTCCTGGGATAGAGCCCCGTGTCAGGCTCTCTGCTCAGTGGAGAGCCTGCTTCCCCTCTCTCTCTCTCTGCCTGCTTCTCTGCCTACTTGTGCTCTCTCTCTCTCTGTTAAGTAAATAAATAAAATCTTAAAAAAAAACAAAAACAAAAACCATTAAATCACATAAGAAGACCAAATTACAGAAAGTAGCATGTAACTTCATTAGTTAATAGAGAAATTGAAATTATATATAACGTTTTAGCTAATTTCACAGGGTAAAAAAAAAAACAAAACCCATATTTTCATTATGACTGGATTTAGCATAGCCAAGAAATTCTGGTGTAACACAGGAGAAATTAATATAATGCATTACATTAGTAGGGAAGATAGTAAAAAAAAACCCCAACTATCTCAATAGATGATGAGAAAATGATAAAATTCCACAACTATTGCTGATTAAAACACGAAAACTTACGTTTAGACTATTTTTTATTAGCATGACAAAGAATACATATTTAAACCAAGAGCTAACATTATACTTAATAGAGAAACATGGTTATTTTCTTTAAAAACAGGAATTTTTCTGTTCTCTTTAAAAACAAAGGGGCACCTGGGTGGCTCAGTCAGTTGAATGTCTGCCTTTGGCTCAGGTCATGATGTCAGGGTCCTGGGATTGAGCCCTATTTTGGGCTCCCTGCCCAATGGGTGGTCTGCTTGTCCCTCTGCCCTTTCATCCTGCTCATCCTCTCTCTCTAATAAATAAAATCTTTAAAAAAATTTTAAATATGAAACCAGGAATAACATAAGAATATACTCTATACCAACTCTTACTTAATAACATACTAGAATATACCAAGCCATAACTATCCAATAAGGGCAGTAATTAAGATACAAATACAGGAAAAAAATTAAGAATAGAAAAAGAGTTTTGTGATTAAAATCACGGTATACCTAAATTCAAGAAAATCGAGCAAAAAATATCCAAGGCAGTAAAATGATAAAATAAAGCCTCTATAAACAGCTAAATAATATGGCATACATGGAAACAGAGTGTGGAGGCAGAAATATGGGAAGCTGGTAGCTCCACTTTCTCCACACCCATTTCAATTTATGGTGAATTTATATGACATACTTTGAACTAGATTCAGAAGCCAAGATATAGCTAATGCATTGGCATCTCCAAATTATCAGCACACAACTCACCATCTGTACATATGCTTTGTGGGAGAAGGGTGACATTTGTTCCCGAGCGCTCACTCAACCACGCATAAACACAAATGCATGCACATAAAACATATACACCCACTCACAAGTACACACATGAAAACACAAACATACATTTATACACAAACACACATATACACTCATATATGTTTGCACATGTACATATAAAATGCATATACACAAATGCCCCTGTCCTCTTAGAAGGATATTTGGCAAACATCCAAAAGGATTAGAATCAGAATTTTCATGGACAAAAGCTAGAGGTGATGGGAGTAGGGTGCACATCTCCAATGCCTGGCTATAGAATCCATGCTACTAATCACAGTACTTTGGGGCCACCTCTATAACTGGAGAGTGAGAATATCTGCCTTCATGGGCTTTATTAAGGGTTATGAGTGATAACATTTATAAACTGATTAACACAATGCTGGCACATAGAACACACTTAACTGAATGTTAGACATTGTTTTACTAGTACTCTTTCCAACGTAAGGTCATTACCTAAAATTCATGTGACAGCTCCACAGCAGTCTACAGTCATTGTGACTTCTCTAAATCTTAAGGACCTGGAGATCTATCAAAAGGAGAAACTTGTAACTATTGAAGATCAGGTATTTCATTCCTAGACAAACATTTTTCACTATAACAGAGTGATGACTGTGAGGGGGAATTGTGTTTAGTCCCCAGGTTGAGTGGTAGTGAAAGGGAGCATTATGAAACAGGAGTGAAGTCAGCAAAAATGTGGAGGAGCAATGCTTCAAAGGGATAGAGAAGAAGGTAGTGAATGCAATACAAGAAAGCAGTAGCATTTGCTCCATTTGATTTGAGGAGAAGATGAATGAAAAGGAATTCAAAGATGTTCTGGAGGTACATTAAAGGAAACTTGTATTTCAGGGAAATTTGATAAAGTTGTTATTCAAGTGTTGAGGATGAAGAGACAGCAGACTATTCAAAATCAATATTATCAAAATGAATAAGGTAGATTTGATGTAGTGTAAAAAGTTTTAGACCTTGAATCTGAAGACTCACATTTACTGTAGAGCTTGTCACAAGTCATTTAACTTGAGTACCAATTTTCACGGGTAAAATGGAGGAAATAATTCTAATCTAAGAGAGTTGCTGTGGATTACAAATATTTATTTACCTTGAAATAATTTTTATTTTATTTTATTTATTTATTTGACACAGAGAGAGAGATCACAAGTAGGCAGAGAGGCAGGCAGAGAGAGGTGGGGGAAGCAGGCTCCCTGCTGAGCAGAGAGCCCAATGTGGGGCTCAATCCCAGGACCCTGAGATCATGACCTGAGCCGAAGGCAGAGGCTTAACCCTCTGAGCCACCCAGGCGCCCCTACCTTGAAATAATTTTTAATTGAAGAAGTTTTTTAATGTAAGAATTGAAATACCACCCATTTGTTTCCATAATTAGACATTTGTGACCTGTTTCCAGTATTGGATATTGTGGATGTAGTTTTATTTTTTAACAACTTGCCTAGAACTTAGTGAAAAAAAAAAAAAAATTGTCAGGGCGCCTGGGTGGCTCAGTAGGTTAAAGCCTCCGCCTTCGGCTCAGGTCATGATCCCAGGGTCCTGGGATCAAGCCCCGTATTGGGCTCTCTGCTTAGCAGGGAGCCTGTTTCCCTTCCTCTCTCTGCCTATTTGTAATCTCTGTCTGCCAAATAAATAAATGAAGAAGCAGTTATAAAATGGAGAATAAATTTTAAAAATGGAGGCTGACCTATACCTGCAAGAAATAAGGAAAACTTGTAAAATAATTAGATACGTGGATGGATAGATGAGTAAGTGATTTTTATTATGTTTGCTTATTTTTCCTGCCTTTGGTTTTACATTTTTGTTCCATACACTCAACCTGACACTTCGCTTAACTTAAGACTCTTGATTATCAGGTTTACTCAATGTGGAATTATTTTTACCCCAAGCGCAGTTGTATTAGGCTAATAAGAATGTTGTGGGATCTGTTTATTACCTTGGCCTGCTCATTAATGAGACTCATGTGGCTTTCAGTGTGTAATTATCCACCTTAAGGGAATGAGGTGGTTTCCTGCCTGGGAGTCAATCTGGCTACCAGCGAAGAGCAGCATTATTCCATCCCAGCAGTTCTGTTCTCCTTGGAGATAATAATATAAATGACATAATATCATGCTCATAATTCTCAGCGTATTTTATCAACATTAACTGTTTATATTTAACAAGGTTGTTTGCTGAGCTGAGAATCCAGTTACTAACATAATTTTGAAAAAGGTACTTTGTGAGGATAAAAGTAGGGAAGTTAGATGACGGCCCTGGAATTAGAAAATAGTGTAAACTATCCATGACACTGTCTTCTTTAAAGGACTCATAAAATATTATAGGTAGTTTTTGAATTGCAGTAGAGCTCTGTTCTAAAAGTGTGGTTACTAGTCATTTTTAAGGAATGCAGTATTCATTTTCTTGAGAAATTTATTTAAAATGCTGTTTAGGTACTCCCATCAAAGTATATTCACTGTTTAGTGGGGTAGAACTATAGGTAGAAATTCACCTATTTCAGAGACTAACCCCAGTGATTTTATGTGAAAATATATTCCAAACAACAACTTTGATATTACAATATATGGCATGGAGAAAAGAAACCCCCATTCCATATTCACCTAACTCTCATCCATAGAGTAGAATTAGAATTTCTTCTGGTCCCTGGAGAGTAGTAGCAGCTCTAGTTAGAAGGGTAAAGGTGTTAAATACTCTAGGGCAGAGATTGCCAAGATTTCATGTAAAAGGCCAGACAGTAAATATCTTGGCTTTTTGGGCCAAGAGGCAAAATCGAAGCTATTATGTAGATCTTTAATAAACAACAGAGAAAACAAACTTCCACATTATTGACAAATTAAAAATATAATAATTGAGTACTTTGTGTAATTCAGGGCTACTAATAAATGAAATCCTATTTTGGGGTAGCATTTTGCTTAATTTTGTTTCAGTTAATATTTTTTCTACCACCAAAATCAACCATAAATATTCACCTGGTAAAGCTGATCTGTAAGATGTTTACATATTTCATCTTTAAAAAAAAAAAAACTTTTTCACACGGATCAGTATTGATAAATACTGGTTGCAGCCCATGAGTTATGACCTTAAATGTATTTTTTCACTTGGAAGGCATTTATAGAATTCTATTACTCTTTGGTCATCAACCATTTACCATGTCATTACTGTGCAGATTAGTCACTTCTAAAAGAAAATTAGATGGATGCTCCTCAACTGCATAGTTAAATGGATTCTGAAATACAGAAATCTCTTTGGCACTTGTGGTGAGGTCTAAAAATGCTACTGAAATTGTAGTTTGAGTTCCTAAAATATAACCATTAAAATATTTTGTGAAGATAGACGTCTTGCATCTTGTTTTAAATCTAATATTATGGTAAGTGTATAAATCAGTCTGATTCACCTGTAATCTACAGTAGCTGCTATTGCAAATGGCAAGATTTCATTCCTTTTTATGGTTGAATAATATTCCATTTTATTTATAGATCACATCTTTATCTGTTCCTCTATCAATGGACATGTGGGCTGCTTCCGTATTTGGCTAATGTAGATAATGTTGCAATAAACACAGGAATGCATGTATCCTTCTGAACTAGTGTTTTCATATTCTTTTGAGTAAATATTCACTAGTGTGTGGATTGTAGGGTAGTTCTACTTTTAATTTTTTGAGGAATCGCCATACTGCCTTCCACAATGGCTGACCAGTTCGCATTCACAGCAGTGTACAAGGGTTCCTTTTTCTTCACATTTGTGTCAATACTTGTTTTTGAGTTTAGCTGTTCTGACAGGTGTGAGGTGACATTGAATTGTGGTTTTGATCTGCATTTCCCTGAGGATGAGTGATGCTGAGCATCTTTTCATATGTCTGCTGGCTATCTGTATGTCTTCTTTGGAGAAGTGTCTGTTCATATCTTCTGCCTATTTTTTGATTTGATTTAATTTGTAGAAGGTCTTTATATATTTTGGATGCTAACTCTTTACTGGATAGGTCATTTGCAAATATCTTCTCCCATTGCATAGGTTGCCTTTTATTTTGTTGATTGTTTCCTTTGCTGTGCAGAAGATTTTTATTTTGATATAGTGGCGAAAAGGCAGTCTTTTCAAAAATGGTGTTGGGAAAACAGCTACATACAAAATAATGAAACTGGACCACTTTCTTATACCAAACACACAAATAAACTCAAAGTGGATTAAAGACCAACATGTGAGACCTGATGCCATAAAAATCCTAGAAGTAAGCACAGGCAGTAATTTCTCTGACATTGACCATAGCAACATTTTTCTAGATATGCCTCCCGAGGGAAAAGAAAAAACAGCAAAAATAAACTACTGTGGCTACATCTTGGATCTTTTTTCTTGTGAGGAATTTCCAGCATGAAGTTGAAGCTTTGTTTTTAAAATTTCTTATTTATTGATCTAAGTCAGTAACAAAATAATCTCTACTCTACTGTGTCTTAAAAATACAGCGTTAAGTCCAATTTTCCCTTCTTCTGTTTTAACATAATGCATATGCACTGGTAATAAAAATACTAGAGGCCATGGGTGGCAGACTGGATTTGGCCCATAGGTTGAGATTTACTGACTGCTGATCTTAGTGATATAAAATATCTAGGGAGGGTGAAGAGGAGGAATAAAGCTTTTAGAAAGACATAAACCTAGGGCTAGGCCAATACCTTACCATACATTCTTTTGAGAGAGAGAGTGCAATGCAAGTCTGGGTATATATGTATGTGTACTATGTGTGTATGTGTATATATGGGTGAGTGTTTAAGTGTGGGCAAATGTGCGCATATAAACGTGTTTGTGTCTATGTGTGTGTTAATATGTGCATAAGTTTTTTATACATGCTTGCATGTTTATGTGCAGTTGAGTAAGGACTCAGGAGCAAATCACAATTACCTTTCCCTAGCCCACAAGGTGTATAAACAGAGTTGTGTGTTGATAATTTAAAGATGCCGTATATCAGTTATATCTTGTCTTTAGAATCTATACCAAAATTATACTTTGTTACCCACTTCCAGAAGAGTCTAGATAGGTCTCTTTCAATAGAATTGTTTTTTTGACTAGCTAGCCAGAAACTGAATTGCCACGTAATTATTCAGACAGCTACACCACGTTTGGTGCCAAAAGTTCCAGGTCCACACCTCCTAGGCACATCTCCATTTACTCCTAATTTTTTAAAAATCTCATCTTAAAAGCTATTTCTCCCTGGGAGTTAGGCAACTTAATTTTCTTCTAGTTTCATTTTTTTTCCCTCTTTCAAACATGTTATTTAACCTTCTGAAGTGTTTGGAGGCACTCTGGATAAAGGGGGAAAATATCAAGTGAAAAAATTTTTTTCATCCTGTATGACTATATGCAGGGGGTGACAGGTCAGCACACATTTTCTTGCCAATTCCATATGTGAAATTCATGGGATACTCAGAAATAGTGTGTGCCTCAATCTACTCAGCTGGAAAGTTGGATTTTAAAAAATGGCGTGCAGAGAGAATATGGAAGGTATGGTGCCTGGCAATTGAAGTGGACTGTAGGAGATTCCCAACACATTATATATCTCAAATGATGAGCACTCCAAGTAATATAACAAGGAGAGAAAGGTTATTATCAAATACAGCCTTAGTCAACAAGAGGATTTCCTGCTGTCTGTGGACACAGAGGGATGAGAAAACACGAAGTCACAGTGAATACTGTTTGCTCTACGATATTTAGAAGTAATTTTATCATAAAATTTATTTCTATACTCTAAGCAGCCAGAAACCTCTGAAATGAAACAAAGCTTCGGGTGAAGTAACAGTCCCTGGATCCATTGTATAAAAATCTCTTCTAATGATATACTTTTCATTTATTCAACATCTAATTATTTCATGTCTATGGGCTGGTTTTTGGGGGGGGGATTTTTGACTTCTGTTTATATAAAATGTTTTCTCTTTTTATTTCCAAGAAATATTCTAATAATTGCTTTTTACCCTTTTTTAAAATTATAGCATTTTTTTTCTCATGTTATGCTTCTAGTAATAAATAGCAAAATAGGAAATAAACTTAATAATGTATTAAAACTTTCACCTTTCACAAGTAATTTGTCTGGCTCAAAAAGGACAAATTTATTTGTACCTATAATTAAAAAGAAACTGCTGCCTCCCAAATACATATACATGCCTATGCTCCCCAGAGAACAGAAAAATAAGTCAGCCTGATAAATTATAACAAGAGTGAATATATCAGTCATTACATGTAACTCTAAGTATAGAGGACACAACATATTAGATACTATATGGGAAAGATGGAAAATATCCCACAGTTATGATGTCGGTGAATGATGTTTAAATGCACAATTTCTGGTGACCAGAATTGTTTCTATGCTAGAATTACCAGTAATATGGGTTTTCAGAATCTGTGGAGAATAGATTCTGAATTGCAACTGAAGGTGGGTGTTTACGCCTTTTTCAATTTAGATCTGAAAGTCAATTCTGTTTCAGGTCAGGTTTGCAAAGCTAAGTAAAGTGAATATATGCTCCCCCCAACCAAATGGCTCAAATACCTGTGATTCTATGTACCTCAACAGTATATAAAGATTGCACAACTCGACGTTTTTGGCATCCTTGAGAAGGAAAGAAGTGAAAGCAGGAGAGCTAGACAAAATCTACAGTATACTACATTGTACTTGATTAGCTCATAGATTGATCAGACATTGATCTCTTGAGTAAAGTATGGGTGACTTACCCTACCTACCTATTCCTAGATTGGACCTTTGTAATCGGCCACTATTTCAGAAATGTACATGACCCATGACTGTGTCTGTCTCTTTAAATATCCCAGTCTAACTTAAAAACGGATGCGATTACAACAAAAATAAATCAAAATATATAAAGATTTAATGCTTGATCTTAGTTGAATCTAACTTTGAGTTTTCTTTCTGAGGAAGTTTTCTCCTAAACTATTAGATTTTATCATCTATATGACATATATCTTTTCATCTATATACTATGAAAACATCCATATGGATACTCATCATTGCTTTTCAGGTGTCAAAACTTGTTGATAAATATATAGTTTATATGAAGCTTACAAGTGGCAAGTAAACAACTGTGACTATTAAACTAATATGAAAAATAAAAATGCATGTGCTTTTTTAAAGATTTTATTTATTTATTTGACAGACAGATCACAAATAGGCATAGAGGCAGGCAGAGAGAGAAGGGAGGAAGCAGGCTCCCTGCTGAGCAGAGAGCCCGATGCCGGGCTTGATCCCAGGACGATGGGATCATGACCTGAGCCAAAGGCAGCAGCTTTAACCCACTGAGCCACCCAGGTGCCCCATGCATGTGCTTTCTAACAGATAAAGCTGACAGCCCAGATTCAAACTTAGGAATGAACTATTTCTCCAGGTGAAGCCATTTTACCTAGCTGTGCCTGTAAGACAATAAGAAAAAAAGCAAGAACTTATTGAATATTACAAACTACACTTGGGGTCTTAATAAATTAGTTAACACCCTTCATACTGAAATTCTCTCTTCTTCCAATACATGATTGTTTCCAGTTCATGTTATGCTCACAGAGAATGGATTTTCAACACACTGAATAGTTTACTTTGGTTAATTGTGTTTCTTTCTCAATATACCATCTGTCTGAGTCAGGGTTAAGTTGACGATAACTGAAACTACTCTGGTTATTTTAAGCAGAAAAGGATTTAATAAAAGAACTCAGTTCGTGCAAACTTATTGGAAAGCCTGGTGGACAGGTCCCAATACCATAGAAGGAATCCACCAGGTGAATCTCTTCCTCTATTATAATTAAGAATTTAGAGCACTGTCACTGCAACCATAGAATCCAGGAATGTACTTTTTTAGCTGTTGCAGTCTCTAGGTTAGAAAACTGTATGTTGACTCCAGAGTCACATTACACCTACATATTGGCAAAAATGGATGCCCTGAGTCTTCTCAATATTCACAAATTAATTTTATAGCGCTGGGATCTCTGCAACTGATATTGCAAGAAAATCCAGGGCCTGTATGAATATGATGACCAAAAAAAAAAAAAAAATGGCTGAAATGGTAGACCAGAGGCCTCCACATTACTCTGCCTTCCTTAGACATGAATGTTGTCTAACTGTCCAAATCTAAACCACATTCTGAGCCCTGTTTGCAAAAGAGACCTATAAATGCAGATTTTTAGCTTCTCAACTGCAATAGCATCAGAAAGCACACTAGAAAAAGGGTGAGTGGATATTGAGCAATAAAGCAGGATAACTCCCACTATCCAGCAATGTTCTGTGACCATTCATGTTTCTCTTCCCATACATAAATTTCCCAGCAGTAGCAGCAACAACTGATTTTCATCCAACACATAGAGATGAAAATATATTACATTGCCCCCAAGAGAAGAAATCTAAGCTTCTATTAGTCATAGAATCATTCCCTAGATGATGCTCCTTCCTCCTCTAGTTCACTAACCTTCCCATCTACATATCTAATAAAGTTATCAAAGAATAATTTACAATATAGAATGCAGGAAAGTGAGTGGGAGAAAGGAAATAAATTTACATGGATATAAATAAAAGAACAAGAGGCTATTCCAGCTTTTGTTTCACCAAATGGTTATAAAACTATGTTTGCTATTTAGAACATCCTTTTACATATTCTGAATTTCAGGTTTCCATTGCCCTCAGCTGTTTGAGGTTAAATGACCGGTAATGACCGGTGAGTTAAAGCAAACCTTCATTCCTGATGAGCCTGAGCCATTACCGGCCATGCCTTTTTTGGATTACTGGAATTGTATATGAATTCATGCCTCAGGACACAGTAATATAGAGACACATCTGTACATATCCCTTCCATTTCAGATACTCACATATTACTGTCCCTGACACATCTTAGTAGCAGGTCTATGTCACTGTAAAATTAACATTAATCTTATCCAACAGAGAAACCTCTCTTCTTCTCCCGTTACTTTAAGGTCATAAAGAACCCAGAAATGGTTTACAGCAGACTCATTTTCCAGGTCTAGAAACCAGTGTGTCATCTGGCATAAACATTATTTTCTTGGATATTATAGCTCCTAAACTAGTAGAGGTCGAAATTGTGAGAACAAGGAAATTTTTGCAAGAGGAGACACCATCAAATTCCACATTATAAATTCACATAGGAGAAGATGCACCAAAATCAATGTCTGACACCTTACCTCTCAACATCTATGGAAGTTGATTTGACAGGCAGCCAGTGCTGCCACGGGGAAATACAATGCCACCATGATCATGCTTGCTACCAAAAGAGCAGAAGTAAGGGAAGCAGAGCTTCACCCTTCTTCTGCCTCCAAATTGTCATGTAAGTGCCTCTGATTCTTTTAATTCAGAACATATCTAGATCCTAGCTGCAAGGGAGTCTGGAAAACACAATGCGCTGGAAGGAAGGTGGGATGGATACTGAGTGTTGGTCCATTCTACCTACCACACCATTTAATTTTACCACAACAACATTATTTTTAGTTCAGGTCATAGGTCATCCAATTCTAAAAGCCAAAGGTGATGAACTGGTTTTTTGTTTATCATTCAAAATGGCATAAAATCCTTTTTTCCCCAGTATGTTCCCCAATTATTCAACAGGTTTTATTTCTTGCTTTACCCTAGATCTTAATTTTGGTTCTGCCAGGCAAGCCTCCCTGTCCAACTTGAATTTCTTCATTTGACAACCAAGATTTTAATATCATATTATGTTTGCAATGGGCCACCCCATTATCTTGCTCCTGAGGCCCTTATTTGGGTCTCTTCATAGTTCTTCACTAAGTTCTCTGTGTTCTGTTCTTGTCTCTCTTGTAGTAGCTTCCTAAATGAAGTTTTCCCATGCCAGTTCATTGAGAGATTGGCTACCTAATT
Source organism: Martes martes (assembly GCF_963455335.1). Taxonomy (NCBI): domain Eukaryota; kingdom Metazoa; phylum Chordata; class Mammalia; order Carnivora; family Mustelidae; genus Martes; species Martes martes. Next base: position 77,758,567 of record NC_137894.1, read on the forward strand.
CCATGGACAACACTTTGTATGACTAATTATCTTTAGCCAATTAGTTTTTTAAAGATATTTTTTAAAGAACATTTAGGCAGTAATTGATTCTTTTATTTCTCCTTTCTGCCTAGTGGTCTTCAGGAAGTCAAATCTCTTCATAAGAGAGAAAAACAGATCATAATATTACCTTGTTCCTAACACTGCTTTTAAAATATCTGGTAATTTTATTCCAAAATAAGTTTCATGAATTTTGTTTATATCTTGGTTGGTGTTTTGGGCTAATCTGGCCCAAGATTTTAAGACATTATTAACAATCCATATAAGATTATAATATCTATAAAATGGTATAAAATGATCAATATGACTATTATACTTATATATCTATATAGACTTATATGAAGATAAAAGTGATCAATAGGACTATATACATATATATGGTATATAATATCATATACCATATATATATATATATATATATATAGTCACATACACATATGCATCAAAATGTATAGTTTATTTGGGGAAAATGCTTTAGAATATACCAGTCAACTCTTAAATTGCTGCCTACATCTATCCAGTTCTTAAAAGGAGAAACTGCCAGTAATTAAATGAATTCTCCCAGAAATTAAATGAATTATTACATGCCTACTGAATTGATTTTTCTTATTTATCATATTTACTCATCTAACTCACTTGGATTGTAAGCATTTTATTTTAGCTTAAGGAGACATATTTAGCTTTAGCTAAACAATGTTTATGTTTTAGGAAAAGCAGAATAGTAGCTGTAGATTATCAATCTTATTTTAAAATATCTTAGGTCACAAACAGTATCAAGTTCAATCTCACTAGAAACCTTAAAACAACATCAGGATTGTATTAGCATATTCACACATAAATCAATTAACAATGTAGAACTGTAGACTCATATCTTTATGTCTCTGCAATTGTCAATTGCTAATACAGATAACAGGGTATAACTGGACCATTTCATAGTGTGAAGTGGTGTTGTCTTCTTTTTAGGTCCTTGTACCTGTAAATCATAGCAGATAACACATCTTAAAACTGAGGCGGCAGGACTGACGAATGCATTCACACACACTTGGTGTAAGTCTTCACGCTATGTTCTACAGAGTGCTGTAATATTTGTCAATTAATATCACTGATACTTAAAAGCTTTAAGCATATGTCATTTTCTCAAAATTATTTGGAAAAGTTTAGAGTCATAGACAAGAGTCTCTTGAGTCTTGTCTATTCTTGGGTTTTAAAACTAGTTTTATTTTTTTTTAAAGATTTTATTTATTTATTTGACAGACAGAGATCACAAGTAGGCAGAGAGGCAGGCAGAGAGAGAGGAGGAAGCAGGCTCCCTGCTGAGCAGAGAGCCCGATGTGGGGCTCGATCCTAAGACCCTGAGATCACGACCTGAGCCGAAGGCAGAGGCTTAACCCACTGAGCCACCCAGGCGCCCCTAAAACTAGTTTTAGATACGCCCAAGTAACTTAGTAGATGGAGAAGGGATGGGTCTTTCATAAGAATTCTTCTGAACTCTAGGTTTCTCTTCAGGTTCAGAAACCAGGTTCTTACTTTGGGACCAAGTGCCTTTCTGCAGCTCCTCCCGTTAGCCTGTTATGAAGCCCTGAGCAATGTGACGAAACTGTAGTTTAGTCTTACAAGAAGCTAAAACAGGATTCATTTGCATATCTTCATAAAATGGCTTTATTCCAGTAAAATACCTTTACTTGCTAGAGTTTTAGGATATTTCTTGATTTGGTGAGCATTACTCAGCAGCATTGGTGTTATAGAACTCATTGTTAGAAAAGCAGCTCCTGGACCTTACCCACCAGACCAATGTATCAGAACTTCTGGCAGTGGAAGTTGGTGATTCGCACTACACAGTTCATTAATTACTAACAGAAAAATGAGAGACGGTTAAAGGTTCCATAATACAGCACTTTTAGACAGTGGGTGGAGATCAGTATGAAGAGATTGCTAGTCAAATTCTCCTGGATCTGGACGCTTGGCCCAACTGATATTCATCAGTGACATGGTGCTTTTTGGTTTCCCCAGTCCAGAAGTACGGAACAGCCCAGGAATTACTCACAAAATGGGATTCTCAATAAGCAAGTCCCACTGTGATATAGACCCCAATATCTGATAGAGCTATATTATTGAATTAAAATTAGAGTCAGGCAAAAATTAAGCAATATGTTGACTAATCATGTTTGCAGACAAAATGGAGACCAAAATAAAGAACAGATTAAGAGGAACAGTGAATATATTGAATTTCATGCTTTTAATAGGTAATCATAAAATGGAGGTGAATTATAGTAGGATTTAATCTTAAGAGCACCTCTAAGTCATACTGAAAATATCACTGGAGAAGATAATTCTATTCTCTAACCAAGTATAAATTAACTAAATGTATTCCAGGGAGAAAAAGATAATGCTCTTCCCCAAAAGCAAACTATTTTCTCTTCCTTACTTGTAGCACCAAGATTCAATTAATGATGAAATTCTGGTCCCCTATTTTTTAACTAATTTTTAAAAGTATAAAATATATTAGTATCTATATTGTCAGATAAGTAAAAATAATCACGACACTAATTTATAGGACAGGTCTTCAAAGTATAAATGGACTTCTCTTTGGTAGATGAACTGCTAAGCATGGATGTCACTTTGAGACATTTATGGTCTGGATATAGAATTACAATGGCATTTTATTTTAATGCTGTGGTAATTAATGCTAAGTTATGATGATAAAAGTACAAATAGCACTGAATAGCAAATGAGCTAATACAATAAATAGCAAATGAATCAGTCCTGACACAGAACTTATTAGACCGATAAAGTTACAATCTTTTTAGCTACTTGGAAATATTTGTTGAATTAAAAATTTTACAACAAGCTACATCTTTGAGATAGGTATGGAGTATAATTATTTCTTTCAAAGGGGTTCTGAGAGATACACACTTACGCCAATCAAAATTCATCTTTCTCTTTGATTTTTTTTTTTTTAGTGACTCACAGATTCTTTAGCCTTACTGAATTTACCTCCTCAGATTTCAGCCTTTCAGAGTACACAGAATAAATAAAAGTTAGTTAATCTGCCAACAGGATTAAAAAGAACATTATGCCACATCCATTTTTATAGCCAGTTCTATAGCTTAACTCCTTGATTTTAAAACGATGACCGCCTTTATTTCTGCCTACATATATTATTTTCTTCTTGCTTTAATATCTAAATGAGATCTATGTAATTTCTTTATTATTTATTTGGAAAATATAATCTTCAATGACCTTATTGAAATTACAGTTTTCTTCTTAGATTCCAACCTTGTTTTCATTCCATTATTTTTATGTAGCACTTATTAACTTGGTAGGTACCCTTTGTATATCAGGTCTGTGCTAAGCGCTAGAGATAGAAAATTATTTAGGCTCATAGTTCATCAAGCAATGTTTGCTTGAATCTTCTTTCTACTCAGATACAACCTGAGCCAGAGGTCAATTTTTTGCTCTAGACTGAAAAATACATCATTTAATCTAAACCATATCATAAGTAGCATTTTTATGGAAATGGAGTCCTGTTGTTTGCCGTTTTCTTCTGCAGAACTTTCACTCATTTGCCTCATATGACATTTGCAGATAGTTATAACACATTTCTTCTCTATTAGTAAAGTATGTGTTTGAGTCACCAGAAATTCCTCAGCCTCTAATCAAGTACCCATCTACCCATTATGTATTCTGAGAATGCTCCTGAGATAGCCCTCTACTTAAATCACAGCCCTTAGAGAGGGCTCTACCACCCTCAGAACTTCCATGTGTTTGTTTGTTCCTCACTATCATACGAAAAAAGACCATCTAGGACCAATTAGAGGAGAACAGAAGTGGCTGGAGTGAGGAGGGCCTATGGGGAGGAGTTGAAAGGACCATGAGGGGGGAAAACCTTCCCTCTTGCCTATGATTAGAGTTCATAAAGTCACCAGGTAGGCACTGGAAATGATGACCTTCAGGGTGCTGAACTTGGCAAGGATAACTAATTGAAACCACTTTGCCAAACCACAGGAGCAGGCAGTGATTGTGATCTGATGTTTAAACTTTAAGAATTAGAAGGTAGTGAAACCAGGAAAGCCAGTGGTGAGAAATAGTGGGACAGAGATGTGGGAGAGAGTAAGGGAATTCTGGTGCCCAAAACTGGAGTGCTTTTTTACACAGTCCCTCTGTGGCCTTGTTAGAGTGGGCCGGGCTTACTAAAAAAATTAGTTTCTTAAAGGCCATGACCATTTTACACATTTCACTGGGGTCCCTAACACAACTTTAAACATTTCATCTTCTACTATTAGTTACTGATTAATAAAATGTGTTACATTGTCTCCCTTTCTATTGCTTGACTGTAAAAGGTTCGAGTATACAATTAGCAAGAAAAATTATAGTCAATAGGGGTACTGGGTGGCTCAGTGGGTTAAAGCCTCTGCCTTCGGCTCAGATCATGGTCCCAGCGTCCTGGGATCGAGCCCCACATCGGGCTCTGCTCAGTGGAGAGCCTACTTCCCCCCCTCCCCCTGCCTGCCTCTCTGCCTACTTGCTATCTCTGTCAAATAAATAAATAAAATCTTAAAAAAATTATAGCCAATAAAGGCATATATTGATTCAGTATGTTTCAATATGGTGATTTCTATGCTCTTTCCCCATTACAGTGTATTTTGTTATACTCGTATGAGTGGGAAGTACAAAACTGCAAAAAGCTCCAAATTGGTAAGATGTTTCCAATTTTATTATCAGCATTTTCATTAAAGGAAAACATTAAATGCCTGCTCCTTTTTGAATAATTCATATTCATTTTGTATCATTAAACTTTTGCTTCTCAGATTGATCTTCATTCACAAAAGCAAATTTATGTAATGGCTTGGTTGGTGATATATAGTAATTTCAAAACCACTTTTCATAAGACTTTAAAAAGAGTTAACGAACTTCCCTTTCAAAATATATTCCTCCATGTATAGACTATGTTGACATTAAATGAACATGATAGGGCAGTTTTTCATGTAATATGGTAGTGCCAGGCAAAACAGTATCTTATGAATTAGTGCTATATATTAATAACTGCTCCTCATGATTTATCTTTTCATTATTAGTGTCATTGCAAGAGCAGTTTAGACAAGGCTAAAAATCTGCAAGATGACATCAGTTAATACAGTGAAGACAGCTGAAAATGTAGAGCATTCATACAGGAGACAATGTATTGTAATGGAGATTTCCGTTTCATCTCTCAGCAGAGAGCAGCCACTGTCTTTTGTGTTTAGATAGACATATGGATATATGAAAAATTATAGAATAGGAGAGAGGACATGCTAATCTAATGAGTGTTCTGACCGAATGTTCTAACCTATGAAATTATCAGTCCATAACTACATGTTCAGAACTTAGGAGCAACATTATCCTACATTATATCAGTAAGCACATTAAAGGAAATAGCTGAAGAATAAAATTAAGAAAAGAAAAAGATTTTTTACTTAAAAAAGCTTCTTTTCAGGAATGATAGGAGTTTTCCCCCAAGCCACCTTAATTTTTAAAGTGACTAGAAGGACCCAGAGAGTGGTTCTAAAAGTAACTAAAAGTCTCTTAAAAGATACTCTTCAAAGCTACTGTCAAGATTCAAGTTAAATTAAATGTGTGCAAAGAAAAAAATGTGTAGAGAATTATTTTAATAACCTTGACTACTTGCTCTGAATCAGACCCTTTAGACTTCATTTTTCTTCTCCTAAGTCCACTTAAATGAATGTTAAATCTTAAATTAGGAAATATTAAAAGGGACACATATTTTAGGGACTGTCATCTTCATTCCTATTAAGAAAAGCATTAAGTCCCAGGATACACTGCAACAGTAAATACTCTTATTTGGTAGCATAGCTTTGTTAAGTTAGAATCCACTTCTTTTTTAGGGGCTTAGAGGAGGGTGTCACACCATTGGTTGCTGGGTAATAGAATATTAGTTACTCAACAGTGTTTGCATTCTTCAGCATACTTATGAATAGGTCATTGTGCTATATCACACTCACAAATTAGTTATTGGTAGATGATCTGTCCAGCTCAGTTGGACAGCAGGAAACCTCACCAAAAATACATGGATGGAAAATTAGTGGGTAGAAATTAAAGTCTATCATTTTACAAATATTCTTTGATCCTTTTGATTCTCCATCAACTCAAACCACACATACGGTGGATTTATCTAATGCTTTAGAATAACCATGCATACAACAAACACCAAAGGTGGAATACTTTTTCCACACCTGAATAGAAGAGTTGGAAGCCTATATGGCTCTAAGCCCTGTGTAAGGATGAACCTGCAAATAATGTACTTTCTAACTTTTTTTCTTTTGCACATATACTTTCAAGTTTCGCTATTTTTAAAATTATGCATTGATTCATCCAAACAGCAGGTGTACTTTGAGCCCTGAATGCCAGGCATAGGGTGAGGAATTGAGGAAGTCAGAAAGGTCCCTCTCCCACTAGAATTTCCATTCCAAAAGGATAAGGCAGGCAAAAGAGAACTATAGTGCTCAGGAGAAAACAAGATATAAGCCAGACACAGAAAGAAAAATACTGCACAATCCCATATGTGGAATCTAAAGAAGTCAAATTCGTAGAAGCAGAGAATAGTACAGTGGTTACAAGGGGAGGAGAGGTGGAGAAAATGAGATGTTGGTCAAAGAGTACAAAGTCACAATTATTATTATTATTTTTAAAGATTTTATTTATTTATTTGACAGACAGAGATTACAAGTAGGCAGAGAGGCAGGCACAGAGAGAGGGGGGGAAGCAGGCTCCCTGCTGAGCAGAAAGCCCGATGCAGGGCTCGATTCCAGGACCCTGGGATCATGACCTGGGCTGAAAGCAGAGGCTTTAACCCACTGAGCCACCCAGGCACCCCCAAAGTCACAATTATTTAAAAGAAATACGTTTCAGAGATCAAAGGTACAACGTGATTACTACAGTTAGTATTATACTATATACTGGAAGTTTATTAAGAGTAGATCGCAAGTGTTCTCATCACACATGGGCACACACAAATGGTAACTACCTGAGAAGATGGATATGCTAATTAGCTTGACTGTAATAATAATTTCACTATAACAAAACATGCTCTATATGTTAAATATGTTCAATTTTTATGTAAAAACAGTTATAAATGCTACAGAAATTTTGGGGAATAGACTGATGAGATATTGAGGAGTAAAGAGAAACAGGAGATCTATAAATTTTGAAATAATGGATTCATTTTATAGTGAGGGAATTACTTACTGTTTTTCTCCTATGTTTTAATGTCAAAAAAACTGACCAAAATTGTTCCAATAAAACCTCAGTTTGGATTTTTTTTAAAAAAGCTTATGTGGTAGAAAATGCTTGGTTTAGAGGAAGGGGTTCTGTGGGAACATCTTTAGATAAGATGGTAAGGGGAAGCCTTTCTTAAGAGATGACATTTGAGTTGCAAACTGAAGGATGAGAAAAGGCCGAGCCTGAGAAAGTCTAGGGGAAGGATGATCCAGGCAGAGGCAACTACAGGTGTAAAGGCACAAAACAGTAACAAGTAGGGACTGTTCAGGACATGAAACAGGTTGATGAGGCTGGAGTCAAGAGTGCAAAGTAGAAAGAGGTAGAGAAGGGTACTAGAGGCAGGCAGGTGACATACCATCTGCGATTCTGTAGACATGGTAGAAGTCTGGATTCTACTTTAAAGGAGTGGGAAGCTATTATATAGTTATAGGTGGGAAAGTGATGTCATCTGAAGTATGAGGGTTTCTTTTTTGTTAATGAAGGAAGGGGATGAGCTAGGGTGGGGAGCAGATGGTTTGAGGAGAAAGAAAAGATGCCAAAGGCCTGTTTTGGAACCTTGAAAGTGAACATCCTTAGGCAATTAAGTCTAGTTGAGATTTGCACATGTAGGATCAAACCACTCTTATTTTATGTGGATTGAATCAGAGTCTGAAGAATTATTGTCTTTATCCCTCTACTGACTCTTATTTTCTGTATCAATAACTTGTTCTATTTCACATAAAAATTTTGTATTGCGGGGCGCCTGGGTGGCTCAGCGGGTTAAAGCCTCTGCCTTCGGCTCAGGTCATGATCTCAGGGTCCTGGGATCGAGCCCCGCATCGGGCTCTCTGCTCGGCCGGGAGCCTGCTTCCCTTCCTCTCTCTCTGCCTGTCTCTCTGCCTATTTGTGATCTCTGTCTGTCAAATAAATAAATAAAATCTTTAAAAAAAAAAAAAAATTTTGTATTGCATTCAGCTATGCCTTCCCAAATTTTCTAAGTTGCTCGAGGACACAGATGACGTCTTATACTTTATCATGTGCTCTGCTGTCCTTAACAATACCTTTAAAATAACAAGGCACTCAATGTTCTCAACTGAGAATGACTTGTAGTCCAACTGACCTAGCCTCTGTAGATAACATGTGGCATCTAAGAAATGAATGAGATCAGCGCCAAAACACAAATTTCTTTTAGTGCCACCTGCAATGTTTTCCTAAAGAAATTGATGAATATGTATGCACAGATTGAAATGCTGGTCTTCAACAGAGCATTTGTCATTACATTTTCAAATGAATCCATAGCAAATGATTTCAGGAGGATGTTCCTCTTTGACAAACCCAGCTTAATAACACATGTTTTGCGTTCAAACCGGAAGCTTTCAAACTCCATTCCTCATGAAGATACTTAACTCCACTCCTCTCAGATTTTTAACCTGATCAATTACTGGACAGAGGAGATGTTAAGTAACATAAGCTCAAAAGAGCATGTGTAGCTCCTGCAGATTTTAATTCCTGTTTTAACTTTGATACCTTTTTGTTCCTCCTACATTTCACTCAGAGGAGGAGGAAGAGAGACAGGTGGGTTGTCCTTGTGTTCGAGAGTAATCATGATTTCCTTCAATTGTCAGCTATTATTGACATGATGTTGCTCTTTCAAAGAGTGCAGCAAAACCATTTTCCTGGACAGTATTTTAGTGAAACTTGATATGATGTCACAGCAACACTGAAAACTTAAGGCAGATAGGGCCCCTGTGATGTCAACCACATGCATCAGCCTGCAGAATGTTGACGGATTTCGGGGGGTACAGGATAGAGCCAATTAGCCTGAAAAACTAAAAAATTAAAAATTTAAGTGTTTTTTTCTTTCACAAATATCCAAGGTTTTGTATTCAGTGGTGGACCTTTCTGTCAAAGTGTTTTCTACTATGTAAATTAGTGTCCTCTACCAACTTAAATCCAGTATTTGATTATATCATTGCCAGAGAATAAAAATAACTCCCTCCATCTGAGAAGCATTATCTTATATATTTTACGCTAACATTACATCCATCCCTCTTCCTCTTCAAATTATCTAGGCTGCATATTTAGTTGTCATGCATTCTTACATTTGATTTCCTTTCTCTCTATCATCTTCTTTGTTTACTGATTGGGTTATACAGCTGTACCTATTAACATTCTGGGCCCAATTAGGACTTTAATTTCATAATACCCTGTTGCTTTAGTGGGAAAATAAAATCACTGGCTTCTGATACCACATCAGGACTTGTGTGGCATGCTTTTTCCCCACAATTTTGCATCTGCCATATTTGTAAATCCCAAACACATTGCTGGTATAGCAGGACCTTCTCCCTCCACAACCCTACTCCTTCTATCCTAGCATAGATGGATAGATAACAAGAGGAATGAAACTGAGAGTTAAGTTCATAGAAGATGTGAAACAGCTCCCCAACTCTAAGATGGTCATTTATGGAGTAGTGGTCAAGAGAGTGGGCTCTGCAAGATGACAGACCTGAATCTAACCTCTGGCTCTGCTATTTACTTCTGCAACCCTGACAAGTCACTCAACTCTTCGAGGTATCAGTTTTCTCATTTATAAAATGCCTGTTCACCAGTTACAATTCGACATAGAGGTCTTTCTGAAATCATATCATAGCTCCCAAGTATGTGTTGTCTGTTTACCTCCCCAGGTTCATTCCTCCTTCCTGCCCTCTTCTTTATATTCCATGATCCTTAACTTTTCGACGAGTTTGATACAGGCAATGCTGTTTGATACTTCCATGTGCCACTTTATTCCCTCTCCTTGGTTTCCCATTCAATCTTTTTTTGTCCATGTCTTAGCCTTTAAGACTCTGGTCAAGCACCATATGCTCAAAGACACTTTGCTTCTCTAATGCCTTTCTAGAAGGGCTAATTTTCCTTCTTTTATGTTCCTGTTGCACCCAATGCCTTTCTCTATAACCACACTTAACAAATAGCGCTGGTATTCAATTATGTTTGTTGCTCTCCTGTACCTCAAGCTTCTAGAGATCACAGGCCAAATTCTACTCATCTTTATATATCTAGTACCAAGCTTAAAATGACCTCTACCACTTTTGCTTATGTTAGGTGAAATCAGTAGAAATCCCACTGCTAGCAAGTAGCAAAAAGATTAATATCAGGGCCTTCAGAGATATCCCAAAAGTATTTTTACTCTTTAGAGTGAAGAATCCCTCCGTACCCCCATCCACTTGAGAGGGAGATCTGTGTGGCCCTACAATGAGATATTCTGAAAGAACTGTGGAAAAGGCCTTTGAGGATGTAGATAACTGCTTTCTCTGCTTGGAATTTGCTCATTCTTTCAAATGTCTTCAAAACCTTCTTTCTTTGCCTTCTCATTGGCCATCCCTGATTAACTGTTCCCTGCTCTGTGCTTCCAAAAAACTTGTTCATGCTTTTATTTTAGCCTTTACCACATTGCATTGTAATGATCTGTACGTGTATGCTGAATCCAAGTCAAGCCAAGTGCTGCGTTTGGGTGAGTGGACTCAATATTAACTGCTGGTCAGGACAAATAAGAATATATCAAGATGGGGCGCCTGAGTGGCTCAGTGGGTTAAGCCTCTGCCTTCGGCTCGAGTCATGATCCCAGGGACCTGGGATCGAGCCCCATATTGGGCTCTCTGCTCGGCAGGGAGCCTGCTTCCTCCTCTCTCTCTCTCTCTGCCTGCCTCTCTGTCTACTTGTGATCTCTCTCACTCTCTGTCAAATAAATAAATAAAATCTTAAAAAAATATATATCAAGATACATTTTAGAGAGCAAATAAAAGACTAGCTACTCAGTATGTTCAGTGTTTTTGAGTGACTTCTTAAATGTCAAAGGGTGAATCAAGTTCATAATGTTCCTGAGAATTTACGGTAGAAAAAATATTCTATGCATGCCTTAGATATACCAGGACTCTTCTTTTCCTTAATTTGAATGTAGCTTTTTTGTAAATAGCCTCTATTCATCTGAATATAATTTTCTGAATAGACTGGACTCTCCACCTGCTAGTGGTGATTCTCTTAAGACTGTGGTACTTGCTTCCAGGTCCTTCCTGTTCTCATTTACAGTTTTCTTTTTTTTAAAGTAGAATTCACCTGAGGCCAGTTTTCACACTGCAGAGCTAATTTCTATGCAAAAGTGAATGATGTCTCATTTTAAATATTCCTTAGAGCATAAAGCTGACATTGAATATATAATTTTAAGCAGCTCAAGCAGTATTCACTAAAGGGTTGACACAAGAACAAGGATCACAGGAAAAAGTAGGTGAGAAGAACAATGATACACATGCAAAGGCTTTTCCCATCATCTCAGTACAGTCATACCCTCATTTATCTTGCTTTTTTACATGGGGTTCAATTTTTATTTTTATTTTTTTAATTTTTTATTTCTTTTCAGTGTAACAGTATTCATTGTTTTTTCACCACACCCAGTGCTCCATGCAATACGTGCCCTCCCTAATACCCACCACCTGGTTCCCCCAACCTCCCACCCCCCGCCCCTTCAAAACCCTCAGGTTGTTTTTCAGAGTCCATAGTCTCTCATGGTTCACCTCTTCTTTCAATTTCCCTCAACTCCCTTCTCCTCTCCATCTACCCTTTATTTTTTTTTTAATAACTGGGTCAGATCCCCTAGGAAAAGCGAGGCTTTTGCGCAAAACTTAGGGGTAGGGAGAGTCATTAACTCTTTGGAGCCACCAGGAAAATGGTGTTACGAAAAAGGCAACAACACTATTTACCATGTTAATAGCACCTTAATGGTCTGAAACACAAATGAGAATTTTCATTACAAAGGCTTGAAATTCAAAGTAACCACCTTGTGCTAAAGGTAAGGTTTACACCTCTAATTCTTATGTGGACATGTTAGTGAAGACAGTGAGTTCACACCATGGACTCACAAGTGAGTAATTCAAAGTCTATAGAGTTAAAAGCAATTCCACATCTTAGGGCATAAAAGAGTTAGACACCCTGCACCCAGGACAATTTTGGATTTAGTTCAGGCAGAGGCCTTACTTTAGAAATAATTTGAGACTGTTGACCTTTTGCAAAGCGCATTAACTGAAGGCAAGAGTGTGCATTTGGCTAATTTCACACACCATAAGTTATGTAAAAACTATGAATACTTTTAAATTCATCTGTGGCACAATATATACATATAAATTGTCCTTTGTATTTGAAGGTGATGCTGCTGTTATTGTCTCTGCTATTTTCTGTGTGTTCAGATCTGGCTGTTTGATTGGCAATTCCTACTGTGTACAGTCTGTGTATGTGTCAACTAACAACTGCAGCCATTGCCTGGAAGGCTTGATTGCTGGGTTGTTCAATATTTATTAAGCACCCAAGAAGTGCTAGGTGCTGCACTGAACAGTGCAAGTGTATAACGGATGCTTCTCTCTAAAAATTCTATTCCAAGGTGACTAGTGGAACACACTTTTTTATTTTTGAGGTGAATTCCCTGAAACTATGCAACTAGAAAAAGGGAGCACCATTTACCAGCTGTTGTCCTTCAGTAGTATCAAAGGTGGGTGGCTAATGTCTTTCCTATTCACTTGGAAGTGTTCAGGTTAGAAGGTCACGTTTGAATGAACCTATTACAACGGCCCACTAGATGTGAAGACCAAAGAAGGAGGATGTGAAAATGTGTTCGCATTACAGCAGAATAAGATCTGAAAAGAACTCTGGATGAGGGGAACTTTGTTTAGAAAGAATGGAGAGAAAAGAACCCAGTAATATTTTCAAGGTTTTGTTATAGTAACTTTTGTGTTAAACTGAGCCATCCCACCTTTGGCCACTACTCACACTGAATTCTGATATCATTTCCCCATATTTTGATCATAGTATTTACATTGATAATGATATTTTATAAGATAATAATGGAAAATGAACTCAATGATATGGGTGGACACTGCTATCTCTCTTCGAGTATTTGACACCAATTAGTGCTTCCCTTTAGTGACAGTAGGATTTAAAATTAATCAGAAGTAATTAGGACAGAAGTTTAAGAAATTGAAGACTTATGCAGTGCTATTTATAGCCAATGTTAACACAATCACTAACAAAAATGTTTCCCAAGGTATAACTAAAAATCACCTTATTTTTCTTTAAAAAATTTTTTTAAAGATTTTTAAAAAAATTTGACAGAGATCACAAGTAGGCAGAGAGGCAGGCAGAGAAAGAGGTGGAAGCAGGCTCCCTGCTGAGCAGAGAGCGGATGCAGGGCCCAATCCCAGGACCCTGGGATCAGGACCTGAGGCAAAAGCAGAGGCTTTAACCCACTGAGTCACCCAGGTGCCCCCTAAAATTTACCATATTTCTCAATGTACTTCTTTTAACTCCAGCCTGAGTGTTTATCCTTAATGGAGTTACTTACAGGTTGTTTACTAAGTATATTTAAAAATATATAAATATATAAATATATAAAATATATATTAGACTTTGAAGTTTTTGTAGAAAACATGATGAAATCTTTCATGTATATTAAAAAATGTTCTGCATTCATTTGAAAAAAGATTTAAGTTTAAAATTTAAGAATTTTTGTTTTGATATTTTTCAAGTGAAAAAGATGTCACCTACACAATTGGAAACAACTCTTATTTTTACATTCAAACAATTTAAAGGCATTTAGTTCAAAATACCTTAATAAGATCTGATAAAGACTGCTAATGCAAGGTCTATTGTTTAGTCATAATTATAATAAAGTGAATGTTACACAAAGAAGTGTTGGTCAGGACAGGAGTAATAATGTATTAGTGACAGTTGAACTGCTCTCTTTTGATGATCTTAATTTTCTGGGATTTAAGTACAGAAGAATGCCAACACCCAGTTTGGTGCTACTCATTTAAGAGCTACTTATCTAAAGAGTTATGCATTAATTCTTTTAACTGACTAAATTATTCACATTTCAGTATAATTATATGGCTATAACTTAGTGTGAGCAAAGTTAAGATAAAGTCAACTGCAGTTTTGCAGAAAACCCAGAAACCAATCAGAGCTTAGATACATGAGCTGGGAAGTTCCAAAGGTGAAAGGAAGAAATTGAAGGTGGAAGGAGGAAGAGGGGGTACCATGAGAGGGTGCAAGTCAGTGGGCAGATGGAAGATGGTATGAAGAAACTGGACAAGATTAAAAATTTGAATACAGAATGGAATCTTACAACTTAAAGTTCTCTTCAGACATAGATGGGTGCCAAGCTCATGTGAATAATACACTATTGCTCTCAATACAATTATTTTTGGGTTTGCCTCATTTTATGGTCATTTTTTTTTCCCAGTCAACAATCATGAATGCAATGATCCGTCTTAGTTCAGAGAGGCATGAGGAATCTCCATATCAGAAACCTATCAGTAGAGAACAATGTATTTTTCCTCTCTGCTTTTCTTTCTCCTGTTAACAAAGGATTTGATCAAAAAAAATTTTTTAAAGATCTCATTTATTTACTTGACAGAGATCACAAGTAGGCAGACAGGCAAGCAGAGAGGGAGGAGGAAGCAGGCTCCCCGCTGAGCAGAGAGCCTGATGTGGGGCTCTATCCCAGGACCCTGAGATCATGACCTGAGCCGAAGGCAGAGGCTTTAACCCACTGAGCCACCCAGGTGCCCCGGATTTGATCAAAATTCTATGCCTTTACTGAAATAACCAAGGAGGTCAAGGGCCCTGACTCCAGAAATCATTGTAACACTATCTTTATTAAGGCTATCTTTTTGATGTGACCCCCATTTCACCTAAGAGGAAATAGATTATATGAAGTTTGCAAAAACACACGGGCAATAAGTGTAGGAACCAGAGCTAGAACCCCAGAAGCAAGGTCTGTTGGCATCTTGAAGAAGAGTGTTTCTCAACTGTCATCAACAGAATGGTGGGATTGTTAGACTTCCTTTAGTAACAACCAGGCTGGAAGAGTGGCAGGTAGGTAAGTGGGTAGAAGGGTGTTTTGCACATTGCTCACTTCCACAAGATCAAATTGATTTTGATTTGTCTGATATGCCGGGGCTTCCCTGGTCTTATTTTTTGAATAAATAGCAGGACTACATGTATTTAATACTTTTGTACAAGTTTCTGCATATCTGTAATTGAACTAGGACATCATATAGTATATATAGGAGTTCAATATAGTTAAGGTTTTCATGAGTTCTGTGTTGCAGTTAAGAAAAACAGTGTTGCTGAGAAAGTGCCTTTGCTTGAGTTCCAGAGAGAGTCAGAGGCCAGCTGAATACAATTTCCAAGGCCAGGCGTTTTCAGTTCCATGTTCTATCCACTAGACAGCACTACCTCTTCGCTTTCACAGTTGTTTACATTTGGTTTCACAGCAGTTTTCATTAATGCCCCTTAAATGATTGAAATATAGTTTTAAAAACCTGAATTGTTAGAACTGCATTGTTACCTTTGTCTTTATTAGTAAAACAATCTTTTTCTTGTTTACTCTGTTAAGTGCTAATGTAAATAACAGCTTTTATTTAGCATATTTTTGCTGACTGTTTTTACACTTTTTTGCTACCTCTAGCCTAACCATATTTGTCTCTTTTTTTTTTTTGCAAATCTTCTAATTCTAAATTAAATGAAGCTAGATTTATTCTAAAAGGAATGGTACATTGGTGTTCTTGTTTTCCAATTCCAATTAAAGCCTTCAACTCCTGCGCACTTACACTTTTGTGAATTCCATCACGGCTGCACAAATGCCATTGCAGTTTACACAGGAATATAGTTAAGATGATCTAATACATTGTTTGCAGAGAAGCGAAATGTATTCTTTAGACGTCAGTTCAAATTCCAGATATCAGAGGAAAAAATGTCATTTATAGTATCATGGCTCCTAGAGAGTATTCTTACTATTTTTTAAAGATTTTATTTGACAGATAGTGAGAGGAAACACAAGCAGGGGGAGTGGGAGAGGGAGAAGCAGGCTTCCAACCGCGTGGGGAGCCCTATGTGGGGCTGGATCCCAGAACTCTGGGATCATGACGGATCATGTCCTGAGCTGAAGGCAGATGATTCAGGCGCCTAGGTGCCCCGAGTATTCTTAGTCTTGATACAGTCACTTCAACATTTCTTTTCCTTCCCAGTACTCCCTGGTTGGTTAAAATTACAATTCTGGTGTTAATAAGCCATATCGTTCTAAGAAAGTCACTTAATCACCTCAATGGTCTTTTTTCTTCCAAGGGAGGCATATTAGAGAAACACTCCCTGCCTCCCTTGTATACAGGGATCACAGAGGGAGTCAAGGGGGCTTCAACCTTACCACCTCCCACCTGGGTTCCAGAGAGGGATCTCCACCCCTTTGGAGTTAAAGCTTTCACATGGGCCAAATCAGCACCAGTGGGGACACACTGTGCAGTTGATTCCGCTTATGCTGCATCAGTGAGCCCAGAAAAGTGCACAAGGATGGCTACCCAGTTGTTGTAGCCTTCTGCTTTGGGCATAAACTTTGGTATTCATATCTTGGGGCCAATGGTCATTAGAGCATCATCTGCTCAATCGCCACCAAGATCTTTAAGCAGTTTGAGTTCCAGTGCAACAGAAAGGTAGATATGTCAGTACCTCAACAGAGGACTATCCCATTTTCTGGAATAACTTAAGATCACTAACCTCAAGTAATTAATAACTACAAAGAGCAAAGGAGAACCAAAGTGACAGAGCAAAAGGTGGCTGTTTTCCTATCCCATCCACTCAGGAACCGTTTTAGGTCTGATTTCTCAGCTCTTCCTCAGGGCTTACCACCTTGGATCACACATAGGGTCTCTCTCACAGGATGGGCACTGGGTATCTGTGGGCTTTTCCCAGCTTCTCCTGAGCCAGCCTTAGGAACACCAGCCTCTCTGCCATTGCACAGCTGCCCCCTCAGGATGGGAGAGCATCTTATCCTTAGTTAGGGCTTTACTGGCATTCTTTTTCTTCTTCGGCACCTGTCATTTATTCGTTTACTCACAAGAACAGTTAAAAACCAGAGAAACAGATGTTGTTGAGCTCATCAAACTGCACTTTTCTTCAGCTGAATCTCACCTAGCTTCAAATGGGAACAAGATGTTCTTTCTGCTATGGATGTTCTTCCTACTGCTAATTTCTAAGTCCTACGATTTTCCAAGGTCTTCTTTCCGTAGAAGGCATAAATCCCTAGTAGACAGTATCTATATGAGGGCAAGACCGTCTTTTCACAAAGAAGAGCCTTTAAGGAATGGATACTTATTTCTTAATAGCAATTCACTTTTCCATAAACAGAAACAGACAGAATTATACAGTGGGAAAGAATAAGTAACTTTCAAATGCCCCCCTCCCCCACAAACTGAACCTCATTTCCCAACAACTGCTATATAGTATAATTTGATAGGTACTCTGTCTTTAGTTTTCTTTCCTCCTGGTCTGTTTTTCATGTAATCATTAGGGCCTTCCTATTATTTGCAGGTTTGATAGCTAGAGGAAATTTATTGTTTTTAAAACATGAAAATTTTAGGGAAAGCATCCTAGGGTGTTCTTTCATATTGTCTAACTCACTGACATCATAGGAATTCAAATTATCTGAGGAATAATAGTCATTCATATTATTCAAGCACTCATAACAGTAGCAATCCTTTATTACACACTATGTCAGAATCTGGATTAGATTTGTCCAATCAACAAACATATGGAAAAAAACACTATTCACCAGGCATCATTAAAAGCCCTGGGGACAGAACAGTGAGCAAAACAAAATTCCCTACCTGTATTGTGTGGTAGGCAGCCTCTAAGATGGCCCCCCAGTGATCTCCTCTTACTGGTATTCACCTACTTGTATAAAACCATTCCCTTCAATGTGGGCTGGACCTAGTGATATTTTAATAGAATATGGCAAAAGGGTCCCTTTAGAGATTACAAACATACTGTGGCTTTTATCTTAGAATTCTCACTCTTTTTTGTTTTCTGAGGAAAGCAAGCTGCTACATTGTAATTGCTTTATGGAAAGGTGTATGTGGCACAAAACTAGTGGCGGCCTCTGGCCAACATACAAGAAAGAATGGAGTCCCTCAGGCCAACAGTCCACAAAGCACTGAATCTTCCTAACAGCTGTGTAAGTAACTTGGAAATGTGATCTTCCTACAGGCAACCTCAGATAAGGCCACAACCGCAACTGTAAGCTCAACTGAAAATCTCCTAAGAGACGTGGAACCACGGGCATCCAGCTGCACTATGCCAGGAATCCCGGCCCTCAGAAAGTGTGACAAAATAACTTTAAATATTTGGGTTTTTTTTTAAGCCACTAGATTTTTGAGGTAATTTGATATGATCTTCAATAATAGATAATGAAAGAGAGACGAGAGGTACAGAAGAGCCATAGGTAGGACTGAAAGTCCTGGACTAAGAAGATGGCAAATTTCAACAGCAAGGTCATAAAAGTATTCACTTAGATAGTAACATGGACGCAAAAACCCAAAGGAAATGAGAGGGTAAATGGTCACTATATATGCAGTAACAATTTTATAGAAAAAAGGAAGAGTAAGCTCAAACACCCTCAGGCAGGCATAGTTCTATAAGGTAAAAGAATGCAAGGATGCCGGTATGACTAAAAAGGAACCAGTGAGAAAGATCATAAATTATCAAGATCTAAGATGATGAAGACCAGGAGAAACTGTGTGTGTGTGTGTGTGTGTGTGTGTGTGTTGGAGTGGGTTTAGAAAATTTGGTGCTGTTGTTTCATTGTAAGGACTGTGCATTTTTATAAACGATTGGAAAGTTTTTATGGTTTTTAGTCAAGATTATATCAGATGGGGAAGCTGAACAGAAGCATTTTTAAGTAAGGTGATATGATGCATATCAAATATTTTTTTAAAGATTTTATTTGACGGAGACACAGCGAGAGAGGGAACACAGGCAGGGGGAGTGGGAGAGGGAGAAGCAGGCTTCCTGCTGAGCAACGAGCCTAATGTGGGGCTCGATCCCAAGAGCTGGGGATCATGACCTGAGCTGAAGGCAGAGGCTTAATGACTGAGCTACCCAGGTGCCCCTCAAATATTATTTACTCCTTAGAACCCCAAGAAACAGGTATCACCAGCTATACCTTAAATGCAAAGAAACAATTCAGAATAGTGAAGGGATGTGCTCAAGGCCATACAGCTAATTAAAGAATCAGAATTTGAATTCATGTTCTTCTGTCTCCAAACCAGAATCTTTACTTCTGAGTAATATCCACCATTATCTGCTCCTCCCGACCCCCATATATAAAATACTGGAAAATATACAAAAACTGGAAGAAACAGAAGAAAGGACAAGGAACAAGTGGGGGGAAATGGATGGGGAGTGGAATTATCTAATTTTTCTACCCAGCAGTAGTAAAGAAGTAGTTCTTTGACTTCTTTTAAAGCAGGAAATTTTACACGGAATGAGCACAGCCTATGTTTCGTGACTTATCTAAAATCACTGAAGTCAATGGAGGGGACAGAAATAGAACTTAGTTCTCTTCACTCTCAATTTCTTTTTGAGCCAGCAGAGAACACTCCTTTCTTATTAGTTCACCTGTGTAAGGTATTTTGGTGATGAGAAGTACTATTATTACCTTGGAGCTCAAAAAAAATTTAAGACAAAAAACATTTCTGAAACAATTATAATTGATTATGTCATCCTTGTACTTTAGGCTGAAGTTCATCAAATTATAGTGCACTTAAATGAAGATAGTACTTCATTAAAGACTTTAGACATTTTCTGAAATGAATTGAAATTAAAGGAATCTAAGGGATGAAATGCAAATCTTCTGTAAAATCCTTTTCTAAAAAAACTGTTCGAAAACCCAAGTGATTAATACAGATTAGTATGAACATAAAACAACACGAGTGAACTTTGAAATCAAATAATGAAGAGTTTTCATTTTTTTTACGTCCAGACACTGTTAACTTATTACCCATAGATTTTAGCTGATAAATTTCTGTGTAGGATCGTAGGAAAAAAAAAAAATCTCTAAGCTGAATCTATCCTATTTCCCCGAGAAAATATTAGTTGAAAGGATACCTTTTGGTTTACTACATAACCTCTAGTCATATAGTCATCAATACCTACTAGGTATAGCACTGTGTGTAGCTCTGGATATACATAGCTTCTAATTCTTGCAAACAAAACTAAAAACAGCATTAGCCTTGTTTAGACCAATGAGAAAATGAGGATGAGAGAAAAGTATCACATAATAAATGGGAAAGCCAGGATTTCTATTCTGATGACTTAGCCACCAAAGTCCATATATTTCAACTAAGGCTTTAGTTAGAGAGTAAGAATTCTGGGTCATTTCCTATGTATTTTTCGTTTTCTGGTGTGTGTATAAGAGAGAGACAAGATCTCAAAATATCTGAATTTTAAATAATCCTCTACCTCAGGGAGATAGGGATATACAAAGTGATAATCAAAGATGTCGCCTGGACCTATTAGTCTGGGTTATTCAGCTTTGCCTTTCGTGAAGTTTTGTTACCTGACATTAATCTATTCAGAATATCCTCCAAGAAAGCCTCCTGTGGGTAAATAGGTCAAAGTACCAGCAAATTTCTTTCGCTGCTGCTTTTTACCTCAATCTTACTTGAAGGATGCTGCCCTTTGATATTATCCTTTCTGAAAAATTTTACTATTTAAGAATCTTCTATATGATCATTTCTAGGATTCAAACTACTAGGTTAGTATTGTTCTAATTATTTTTTAAATCAAAACAAAGCTGATCAACCCAAAGAGTGGCTCAGCTGTAAGCCATTACCCTGCTGCAGGTTGTTTTTCTCTTCAGAGACCTCTTAGCATCTCCAAAATTATCTCCCATTCTTGTCCTAGAGAGACTGTTTAACTACATGATTTCCCTTTGGGAAAGGTTCACTGAACAAATACTAAATTCCCTAAGCGTTTTTTCATTTTAAATTTTGAAAAATTTAAGAATTTTATTTACAGGACTCAGTGCAGTGACTAGCATAATGGAGGCCCCCAAACGGTTTGCTGAGTAGATAATCGGGATAATTTAATGCAAATAAAAATACTTGCTAGAAACCAAGGCTTTGCTTTCTTTGTAAAAGTTTCCTCCAAAAACACTAAGCTCAATCTCCCAACACTGAGGAAAACTATTAGAAAACTGGAGCTTTCTTATATCCTAAGACAATATCCGTTTCCTTATGGCCAACATTACATGGTGGTCAGAAGTGGGATCTGAAGGAGATAAACCCCTAAGGAACTAAGGATCTCTGGAACATGAGTCTCCCAGTCAAGCCCTTTATGCTCTCCACTTTCATCAGTCATTTTTTTCCCCCTTGATTTGGTAAGCCTCCTCTCAGAAGGAGGCTGCTCCTTTTGGTTGAGCTCTCCAACTTTAGTAGGAATTTAAAAGCTGCATCCTTTCTGTTTAAAGGCTTTGTCCTCGGGTACTCATTTTTTGTTTTGTTTTGTTTTTGTTTTTAAAATCTGGCTTGAATAATGGGATCCCAGGCTGCTAGATTCTCATCCTCCTTCCGGGACCCTTGCTGGTTTTATGTTTAGAAACAGAATTTTTGGGGGGGCACCTGAGTGACTCAGTTGGTTAAATGTTTGCTTTAGGCCCAGGTCATGATCTCAGGGTCCTGGGATGGAGCCCCATGGTGGGCTCCCTGCTCGGTAGGAGTCTGCTTCTCCCTCTGCCCTTCCTTTCTGCTCATGCTCTCATTCTCAAATAAATAAGTCTTTAAAAAAAATTATTCCCTCATACACACTTCTCACTAATAGAAACCTATTTCAATTGTTATCTTGAAGCTTCCAAGCCTAGTCAGTTCCCTAAAATCACCTCTTTACAAAATACCACTTCTAAGTTACGAAGGCAAACAACAGGAAAAAAATAAATAAATAAAAAGGCATCAGAGCCCTCCTCAACCCCTTCCCCCCATCACCAACATCTTCCCCTACTACATCTTCCACTTAGTCAGATTTCCCAGAGTAACTGAGAATGCTGACCAATTTGCTGAAAAATTGAAGATATCATCCACACTTACCAACCAGAGTTTCCAGATTTATACTAGCTTGTTCACGTGCTTGTTGGTGAAGGCCAAGCCCAAATCCACGCCCAACATAGGATAAAAACAACTACCTGGGATGATCTCGAAACATTTCTAGAGCTTTAAATAGGTCACAAATGAACCTTGTTATATAATCAGGTTCAGCAATCACTAAATGACTTCACCTGCCAATCCCTTGGGGTTTCCCAAAACCTATTGACTAGAATAAGGTTCAGGCTTAATACTCAGAACCTCAGTAAGCCCATACCTGATTATTATGGTCAGCTCCAAGCCCATACCTGATTATTATGGTCAGCTCCAAATTCTTTTTAAGAAAAATTCTGACCTTCCTAAAGGATGTTGAATCTACTTGGTACCCTTCAACTCTATGTTCATTAACAGGCTGAACTGCGATCTCTCCCTTCTAGTTAAAAGGCCAGGATGGAATGTGCAACTATGTCCACACCAGAGTTAGTTAATTTAGCAAATCAGTTGGCCTGCCCTCTAGATGATTCACCTACAAGGAAGAACATTAAAATCCTTAATTTTCAGTTTCAAAAAATGAGTCCCCTAAATAAAATCAAACCCCTCCTGGTCCTTGTCATTACTGTAAAAGCCAGGACACTGGCCCAATTATAGGACTGTGACCAGTTACAGGGACTTTTCCCAGTCCTTCTTCTTAACTGGTTTAGAGAAATAACTCTCCAGATTGGGAGTGAATCTTTGCCACACTGGAGCTATAGTCTTGGCGCTGTTATTAAACACTGTTATTAAACAGTTTCTCGGAGTACTAAAATGGTTCTCCTTAGTTCCCCCACCCCTGTTCATTTATTGGGCTGCAATTTCTTAGAAGAATATTATCTTAGAAGAATTTCATTCTTCTGAAAGGGAAAATAAATCTAGAATTTGAGAGTGACAACCAAAATAGTCAACCAGGTGAAGGAAATGACCCTTCAATATCTTCTACTTGTTCCATCTCTGACAACACTAAAGTTAATTTTGAGGATACTATTTGTCGCTATTGGGTTAGCTGTAAAGCATCAAATCCCCAATAGAAAGTTATAAGGCATGGGGCCTCATTATCCCTGCACTAGTATCTCTTATCATCCTGCTGTTCTAAATTCCCATACTTCCTTACCTTCCATCCCCACTGAAAGCAAATTCTTTCACTATCATTAATTTATGTACTGCCTTCTCTAGCATCCCTTTGGGTAATGCCAGCCAATATCTCTGCCTTTATTTGGAAAGGAAGGAAGTCCTTCCTATTTCCTCCCAACTTTAAAAACTGATTTGGATGCTTAGGCCTCTTTGCAGAAAGACGGCATATACAGTTAAAACTTTTTAAAACTTTTAACCTTAAAGAGATGCAAAGTCTGGAAGGAGAAACGGCAGTTTGTTAAAGCCCAGGTTCCATACTGGGGCACCTAATCTCAGAACAAGGGCTATACTTAGATCATGGCTTCCTGAACTTCTCCAAACCCAAAATTAAGGGGGAAAACATGACCCTAGTATTTCAGAAGATCAACATGACTTAGCCTTTCAAGCCCTAAAGAAAAGTTTGATTAATCCCCCTGTCCTTGGATCAACTTCCCTTTCCTCCTCCTCCTCCTTCTTCTTTTTCTTCTTCTTTTAAGATTTTCTTTATTTATTTGACAGAGAAAGGGACAGCAAGAGAGCAGGGGCAGAGGGAGAGGAAGAAGCAGGCTCCCTAATGAGCAGAGAGTCTGGGATCATGATTGGAGCCAGAAGGCAGGTGCCTAACCTACAAGGCCACCCAGACGCCCCCTCTTTCTCTTTTTGCATTTGAAAGGTAAGGGAACACCCTTGGGGTACTCACACAAAATCATGGGGACCACCATCAATCCAAAACCAACAGACAGACCTTGTGGATATCTGAAGGATATCCCCCTTCAGAACCACTCCTGTTAACACCCTTTTAATTAAGACCACTAAAAAGATAGCTATGGAATCCCCTCTAACCATTTTTGTTTTTGTTGTTGTTTTAATTGAAAATTCTATTCTGGAATATATATGCAAAGAAATGTGAACACATATACACACAATTTGACAATGATAATAAAATAAATATCCACATATTCACCACCAGCTTAAGAAATGATACTGGCCTAGAGGCTTAGAATTCCCGAGTATTACCCCTCTCTGTTAATTTTTTTGAAATTGAAATTGATATATAGTTGACACACAGTGCTACATTAATTTCAGGTGTACAACAGTGATCCTACAGGTTTATAACTTATGTAATGCTCACCACAATGCTACCATCTGTCACATTACAGTATCATTGACTATATTCCATATGCTATACCTTTTATCCCGATGACTTACTCATTCCATAACTGGAAGCCTGTACCTCATGCAGTAGAAGCTCTTCTGAATTCTCCTCATACTCAATGCCTTTTGGCAACTGTTCCTCACACAACTCTTTCTCTCTGTAATAATCTTAACCCTGCCACCGTTCTTCCCTTCTCCATGGACAATACTCCTTTTCTTTTCTTTTTTTTTTTTAATTTTTATTTATTTTTAAATTTCTTTTCAGTGTTCCAGAATTCATTGTTTATGCACCACACCCAGTGCTCCATGCAATACACGCCCTCCACAATACCCACCACCAGGCTCACCCATCCTCCCACTCCCCTCCCCTCCAAAACCCTCAGTTAGTTCTTCAGAGTCCACAGTCTCTCATGGTTCATCTCCCCCTCCAATTTCCCCCAACTAACTTCTCCTCTCCATCTTCCCATGTCCTCCGTGTTATTCCTTATGCTCCGCAAATAAGTGAAACCATATGATAATTGACTCTCTCTGCTTGACTTATTTCACTTAGCATAATCTCTTCCAGTTCCTTCCATGTCGATACTAAAGTTGGGTATTCATCCTTTCTGATGGAAGCATAGTACTCCACAGTATATATATGGACCACATCTTTATCCATTTGTCCGTTGAAGGGCATCTTGGTTCTTTCCACAGTTTGGTGACTGTGGCCATGGTTGCTATGAACATTGGGGTACAGATGGCCCTTCTTTTCACTACATCTGTATCTTTGGGGTAAATACCCAATAGTGCAATTGCAGGGTCATAGGGAAGCTCTATTTTTAATTTCTTAAGGAATCTCCACACTGTTTTCCAAAGTGGCTGCACCAACTTGCATTCCCACGAACAGTGTAAGATGGTTCCCCTTTCTCCACATCCTCTCCAACACATATTGTTTACTGTCTTGTTAATTTTGGCCATTCTAACTGTGTAAGGTGGTATCTCAATATGGTTTGGGCTAAGGTAGCTGAGGGGAAAGGTGTTGCCTCAACAACTTCATAAGGAGTTGCAATAGAATACTCAGTGTAATATTTGTCCAAACCAATGTGGTTTGGACAATACTCCTGATGACTGTGTCTGACTCAGACAGACTACCTCCTGATAAATGTTTCTCATGGTTTACCAATGGCTCTTATTTAAAAGGTGAAAATGGTAAATATTACACTGTAAAGGAAACCACTTCACTGATATTTCCATAAACAACACTGTTCTAAAGGAACCAACAACCAAACCATTCATGTTCCAAAGGGATGTTCCCCCAAATGATGATCTAGAAAATGACTAGAGATGTCCAACAGTCAGCTCCAGAAAAGGAAAAACAATATCGTAAATTTAGTAGCTCTTGGCTCAATTAAAACAAGAAAACTCTGGCTTGGGCAAAATAATAATTCCAGTCCTGCCAGAAATTCTAAAGTTCCACTACTGATGATGGTACATATATTAAATCATTGGTCTATTAATAAAATGATAACCTTCATGAATCAGTATTTGTGGGGAAGTATTAACAAGGCACAAAGTGTCTACTTTGCTTGCCATACCTGCCTGAAGTACAATTCAGGAAAACCTGTCTGCTTCAGGACACTTTAAATTGCCCAATGGACTATTCAAGTTTTAGAAATAGACTTTATACAGTTTTCTCTGTCTCATGCATGTAAATATGTCTTATTAATGGTCTGTATGTTCTAAAATTTTATTCCTTACTGGGGACCTCACTTCCTTGAACTTCATAGTGACCAGGGAACTCATCTCACCAGTCAAAGCTTCAACAGGTCAGGACTGCTGTTTGGCCAGTTTTATAACACTTTCACTGCGCCCACCACTCTCAATCCTTAGGTGAACACAAATGGCGCCATTCAAAATTTGTAGAGATGCTCAAATATCCTGGCCAACAGCACTGCCATTAGTCCTTCTGGTGTACCCCTTATGGAACCCATAAACTCTCACTCTTTGAGATTATCACAAGATGCCCAGTGCTTCTTTTCAACCACAGCTGGCAAAAGAAGATATACTTCCTGCTTCTTTTCATCCACAGCTGGCAAAAGAAGATATACTTCAATATTACAAAATCCTGCTTGCTTCTATTGAGAATGGCCATGCTTTAGTAGAATGATTTTTCCTCAGCACACTTCCAAAAGATGAATCTCTTAAATATTACACCCCAGTCTAGAGATTTTGTCTAATGAAAAGATACCTCCAGAAAGACTCTCTTCAACCTTGTTAGAAAGGAATCAAACCTTGGCCACCAAACTGCAAGGAATCGACTCCTGGATCCATGTGTCACATCTAAAGAAAGCATCAAACCACATACCAACTGGTAACCTGAAAATAAAAATTTCCATGAATTGAAGCAGACAATAGCTAAAGGAGACAGCTTTCCAAAGATGACTCGATCAGGCTTATATATATCAGGCTTATATATATCAGGCTTATATATATCAGGCTTCTTCTCACTCTTGCTTTTTATTTTAATTCCTCCTTCTCTTTCTTCACTCAATCTATCGCAAAGGGGGGAAAACTTTCGGACATTTACATATAAAAAAAATCTCAACTGTCCATAATGTCAGAGATCCCTTGATCTTTAATCTATTCCTCTGTACTCAAGAGAATCAGAAACAAGCAAAATCTTCTTTGCAAGCCTTCTAGGAAAGACCCCTTTAGGTTTGCAGAATGTATACTCCTCATTTTATTCTGTAGAATCATTTTTAGGCTCCGTATCTGTTGCCTGTCAAATTCTATAGAAACAATGTGCCAACAGGGTGAAATTAGCTCTGAGTTTCAAGATGATTTCCAATGCTCAAGATCTAGATCTCAAATAGGAAACCCCTGAGAGTTCTCCCTCTTACCCTTTCTTGTTACTCAAACATGGCCCCAACTGTTTCCAGACTGCGTACTTTCCCTTCAGTGTGGGACATGACAACCAGGAAGGAAGGGTCCTTCCTGGTACCAAGGGTTGAAACCACGCTAGTGGATGAGACTACCGAATACAAAACAAACAGACAAACAAAAAACAAAAACAAAACAAAACAAAAAAACCCTGATTCTTGATCAGTGACATTTTTCAAGAAAGATATTGATCAAAAAGGGGAAATGTGAGTTGAGGGAAATTGGAAGGGGAGGTGAACCATGAGAGACTATGGACTCTGAAAAACAACCTGAGGGTTTTGAAGGGGTGGGGGGCAGGAGGTTGGGGGAACCAGGTGGTGGGTATTAGGGAGCGCACAGATTGCATGGAGCACTGGGTGTGGTGAAAAAACAATGAATACTGTTATGCTGAAAATAAATAAAAAATTTAATAAATAAAAAAAAGGGGGGGGGGAATGTGAAAATAAATAAAGGAAACCTCATTTAAAATAGAGTCAGGAAGCTCTGAAGGGGCTCACACATTAACACCCATTGTAAGAAGCACAACTTTCATTCCCCAACAGGAAGAATGAGGAAGGAAGAATTTTTCTTTGCCCAGCAACAGCCCAGTCAATGAGAAACCACCACACTCAGCCAATGAGAAGCTGTTACAGTTCCCTCCTAGGTTCCTCCTTTTGCCTATAAAAGCAAGCCCTTCTCCTCTGATTCTCCTGACTTGCCTGTGGTTCGCCATAATGTTTGCTTGTCCTGAGGTGCAGCTCTCTGCAATTCCTAAATAAACTCTTTGCTGGTAAAATAGCTGGCTTTTTAAAGGTATCATGTTTTTCAATGGAAAACTTTGGGGATATGTATGTATGTATGTATGTATGTGTGTGTGTATCCCCCAAATGATTCCATCTGAATGGAGAACGGAGTAAGCTAGCAAGATTTCTGACTGCAAAATAAGGTGTCTTATACTCTTTTTGGGAAAAGATTCTCATCCTAGTGGTACTCAGAGGATAATTAAATTACAGGAGTTAGAGTAATGGACAATTTGGGGGTATAGAAATACATATAATATTGTCTTATTATACCATTACTTGGAGTTATCTAAAATCTCACTACTATGCCTATGCTCCATCCTTAACATTTATTCAGAACAAAGTAAAATTGGGAGGAGATTAGGCAATCTTGGCTTATAATAATCTTTAAAATGTCTCTCTGATTTGAATCTTAAATCTCTGAATTCAATCTTAACATAACACACTGTAAATCATGTCCAAATATATCTTCTATAATTCTGGCAATTAATCAGTTTCTTTCTTCTTTTACATTTTTCTCACAAACTGAAGGGCAGTGACTACTGGGGGTGCTAAGTTCTGGGAACTTAACTCTCTCTCACTTTTGTGTATTTTTGTCCCAAGTCTCTTCTTAGTCTATGGCATTCCTTAGATTGATTCTCACTTAGCTACAGACAATAATCAATCTCCTTTCTTTTGTTTACTTCTTCTCAAGCTTCATTTCCTGAGAAGAGCAGTCTAGAAAGCCAATAAGCCTGCTAGAGGAAAAAGAATACCCAAGGTATATCCTATCTTGAATGAACAAGGTTTAACCCAACTGTGGCTACTTTGGTTACATGGCATTTGTGGAAGAACAGCACTCTGTTCTCTGAGAAGACTTGGTAAGAATTGTTCTTTCTACCTAAAATCTTCTATCTTTCATCCTCCTGGTGACACCTTGCTATCCTTTAATGTTCAACTCATATCAGTTGTTTTCGCAGCCTCCCTCAGCCCTTCCCAAGAGTCAGTTAATAACCAGCATCTCTTTTGTGTTGTCATTATTCTTTGTATACATATTAATATATTTCTGTAACCCCAACTGAGTGTAAACATTTTATTGAAAGAACTATATGTTACTCAACTTTACTAAATAGATGTTTGTGAAAGCAAAAAGTGTGGGGAGGAGGAGGCACAGAAGAAGAAAGACATGAAGAAGGGAAAGAAGGAAGGAAAAATAGAAGGAAGGGAAGAAGGCAAATATATTAGGATTTGGACTGGAACACTTTGTATTATCTGTTTGCAGGACTTTGGCACAGGTTTATATGCACTTTGTCTCTATAACGACAACAACTAATAAGTCTTCCAAGAATGTATGTTTCAAAAGGTCCACCTGTTCACACTGATTCTAATTCACTAATTAAGAATTATTAGCGATCAAACAAAAGAAAATATGTAACTTTTTGTTGTTGTTGTTCCGTGTCCCTTATATTATGACGGGTAATGCCAGCACTGAAAAATGTTAGGTAAATTTAACAAAGTTGGTTTCATTAAAAATTCACAACAACAAATTTAAAAAGTAAAAAATAGCTTAACACATTTGGTTGGAATAAAAATGATGCCTTATGTATCTATATTGGAGATTTGCATGGAAAAGTTTACTTTCCCTATTTGGGTGGGAATAAAACACTTTGATCTAACAAAAATGATTGATCAAACAGTGGCTATAATGACTGAAGTGTTAATTATTGATACAGTCACAGGTAGTATGAATCCTTGTTCTTCCATCTGTCTACTCATCTACCTATTTGTAGTAGACTGAATGCATTAATTGATTCTCTCCTCTTTAGGTGCCATCATTTTGTTACAATCTGAGTCTTCTTGAGCTTTTAAGTCAGACTTTTCTCTGTCCAGCTCATTAGGTTGCTTTCCCAACCCAGTTATAGCCCAATATATAATCCAAAGAGAATGTTCTTCATCTAAAGCCTGAACACTAATATTGTAATGTATTCTGAAGTGTCCTACATTTAAAACATTTGCAATCCTCTGAAGTCTATGCAAACTTTTCTACTAATAATTTACTTCTATTGTAAAATTTATATTCTACCTATCTTTTTATCAAGTATCAAGTACATCATTCACATATTTACTTTTCTTCAAACTAGAATGTGTTATAATCTGTTCCTACTTATTCTGTGATAACTGAACAGAATGCAGCACCAGATAGTGGAACGAAATGGAGAAAGTTGTCATCTATCCAGTTTATTTGATTGCTCAAGCATGCTGGTCTGTATAACTCAATCTCCATAGTTTTATTGTTTACACTTGATTTATATAGTTCAATCATCTGCTAATTGTTAAGCAAATAATCATCCTTTATTTTAAAGCAACAAAGGTCTTCAAAGCACTAGGTAAAATTTTTATGAGGATAAATTGTGATAGTTTACAGTGACAAAATTGTTTAAGGTGTCATTGAAAGAATCAATGCCCTGGGGAAGCTAATAACAATTTAATTTTTCAAATGCATGTGGTAATATTAATTCTACTTTCCTAAGATAATTTTATAGTTGTGTTTAATAATATGAAAATATCTCAGCTCCCAATGGGCAGCTATGTCTCTTTAACACTACTTCTGACATTATCAACATAAGCACAGGTCTTCACCAGGCCTTACATAGTTTGTTATATGAGCCCATTTATACATAGGCTGATTGCTTTAATTAATGAAAACAGAATGAGTAGAAAACGTTAATATTGAGTCCCAAGGAACAGCAAGCTTTCAAAGTATGTACTGATTCTGAGAGAAAGGAAAAGTGACTTAAGTTCTAGTTTTGGAAATTTATCTGGTTACACTTAAAAAAAACTTTGATTTTTGGACAAGATACTTTTCACATCTACAGCTTCCTAAGCTGAGCTGTAATTGTGTTGTGCTATAAAATCTTTAAAGTTCCTTCTGGTTCTAAAATTATTGGTTATATTATATTGTATTGTATCATATTACATCATAGATACTGTATTGACAATCCTCTAATTCAGGAAATAATGGGTTTGTCTAGAACTGTAAATGATTATACTTAAGCACACTTTGAAATCTAATGTGAGACCATCAATAACAAACATGAAATTAACAATATTTTAAATAGTTGTATTTCCAACACTTTTCCATAATTATCTGATCTGAGCCTCTCAAAATACCTATCAAATACATTTTGCTATTACCCACATTTTGTAGATAAGGAAACTGAAGCATTGAGAGATTAGATAATTCTCCCAAGCTGGAATAGTGAGGAGCCGTAACTTCTACTTTGAATTCTACTTCAAAGTCTAGACTGTCTGCTTCTTGGACAGTCGGTTTGAGACAGTTGGTCCCTGCAGCCCACTGTTTTGAAATCTACCATCCAGGTTGTCATCATTAAAAAGGGTGGTAGAGGGGCACCTGGGTAGCTCAGTGGGTTAAAGCCTCTGCCTTCGGCTCAGGTCATAATCCCAGCGCATCGGGCTCTCTGCTCAGCAGGGAGCCTGCTTCCCTGCCCCCCTCTCTGCCTGCATCTCTGCCTACTTGTGATGTCAGTCAAATAAATAAAATCTTTAAAAAAAAGGGGGGGGTGTGGTAGAGCCATCTTTTCTACAGGGAGAACTATTTCTAGCAACCTTTCCTAGCTGCATGGTACTAAAATACCTCTATTCATGAATCCAAACAGGCCAGACCACAGAGCAGCAGTTCCTTCCCAGGTTTCTGAAGTGACAAGTCTTCAAATTAGCAGATGCAGAATCTAAGTTCAGAGCTCTATCATGCAGGAAAGACTTCAGAGCCTCTGGATGGCTTTTCAAGTTTACATTCTCTTTAAGAGTTTTTCATTTAAAAGCCTAAAATTATGGGTAACTTTTACTTTCAAATACCTTCAAGTGCCTTCATTCTTTGATTGCCTTGGAAATAGTACACAGCTAGTATTTTTACCTCCTTCGAATTAATACTCTGTTTCTTATATATTTTCTTTCCTGGATTATGGGTTGGGATTAAGTTATAGAATTTATAAATTACAATTAGGGAGCGTACAGAGTTAAATGAAGAAAACACAAAATTTCTCATTTTTGCAGTGTTTTCTGTTTAACAAATTGAGTACTGTATATTGATGATCTAAATATACATGTAATTACTGCTTTAATTATACATGTGATTGCTGCTTAACTTTATTATACATTGTTACCATGGAACTGAAAGATTTTAATTTTAAAAGAATGTTGTATATTAATTTCCCCTCATTTTATGAATTTCTTTTTTAGCAGCGTGCTTAAGGGAAAAAAATGCCACATCTATTGTGGCATTTATATAGTTGTATACGTAATGATCATTTAATGTTCTTGCAATATTGAAGGAAGTTTTCAGCTGTGTAAAGAATTGTAATTTCCAAATGAGATTTAATATTCACCTTTCCTTTTTAACTGTAAACATTGAGAGATGGCTCTGCAGGGACATATTTTTTTTCTATACCATATTGAAAAGGTCTGGTGTTCAGAAATGCATTCATGCTCAGGTGAATTTATATATGACACATAATTAGCTATATTTTCCAACAAGACAGTATTATTTTTGAAGGATGATTTGCCATTGGACATATTTCTTACTCTCTCATTTTTAGACAGTTCATTTAGAAGTAGAAATTTCCCCCACCCATATGCTTTTCCCACTGTATAAAAACCAAATGCCTTGTAAAACTTGATCTATTAATGGATCTACACATATAAATTATCTTTTCAAGTAACTCCCATTATCTTTTTTCTTAAAAAATAGTTAGTTTTTCTCCCTCAATAATAGAGACTAAATTACTGGCCAAACTTTCAAGGTCAAGAGCAAGCAGAGACCAGATAGCTGGTAAGATCTTGTAGAAGTGTGACACAGACACTAGTGGGTAATAAGCCCATTTCAGTCCCCACATTTGCCTCTGCCCCATGGCTTAATTCCTTCAGATGAGTTCCTTTCTCTATTTTATTTCATGTGTGTGGTGCAAACATAAGGCTGCAATTGGATACTGTTAACCTTGTCTGCCATTCACAGGAGGGAGACCTCCCTCTTCAACTGTAATGGAAAGACTGAGCTCTGTAATCACTGTTTCTTTTATCCTTATTCTATAAAATTCACATTTTCTCCTCCATTCCTGACTGTTGGCACCTTACTCTCTCTAGGAATACAGTGCTGTCCTTCCTGTTTCTGCCTTTGGCTGCTTTCCCAATAGGAGAAGATAGAATTAGCACATACTCCCTGAGGAGGATGGGAGGGGACTCAGCAGGGTGCTTCCTTAGTCCCTTCAACCACTGGCAGGGGAGTATTCACAAAGGCACCCCTGGAACTAGCTAACATTGTATTTTGGGATGAGTAGTACCAGTGCCTCTGTATTCATGTATAGCCAGCTAAGGGAAATAATACACAAATATTAATTATTTAGAGATAATAATATGTGTACAGCTCTTGATCTGTGTGTACAACTCCCATTGATATTCCATTAAGAAAACAAAAACACATTCACAGTCAGTGTTTGCCCAACTTATTTTTAAAGAAGTGTGGGTGTCTACTAAAGGGTAAGGTATAAAGAATCATTGCTTAATAAAAACACATGCCTGTGTATAATTTCAATAGTCAAAGTTAGACTATAGCCTTAAGTGTTTTGCATGCTATTAAAGAGAAATAATGCTAACCTACTATTTTTTCTATGTAAGCAAAATCTTCAAATTAAATGAATGGATTTGATCAGGTTTTGCTTATACATTCTAGATCTGCAGAACAATCAAGAGGTAAGAAAGTGAGTTATAAAATAATTATCCATAAAAATGGAGGTCAAGTCATATGAAGAAGTTTTAATGTACTTTTTCCAAGGGTATGAGATGGCTGTGTTTTCTAAATAGTACAGATCATTTTTCATCTCTCCCACCTTTACTTCATGGGGATAGTCAAGGGGACTTCTAAATATAGTGGTGGCCTATGATTTGCCTTCTCCAGACCCTCCCACTAGATAGATTTGTAATAGTTCCATTTAACATCTCTGCTCCAGTACAATTCCATGTTGATATATCACTCTGGATAGAAGAATGGGGCCTAGTGGTAGCAGCACACATTCTAAGGGCTAGAAATCACTGAGTTCTAATCTCAACATGAGGTTCCTGAGTGACTTAGGTAGGTCATCTCCTTATCCTCTATGCCCCAAATCTATGAAGAGATAACAATGCAAAGAAGGAATGAGCAATAATTAATGTTGGTAAAGTGCTACAGTAATTCTAAATATTATTATCATTACTTCAATACAGTTGTATCCTTTGAGCAACCTCCCATGAATTCAAACTTGTTAGTTGATTAAACTATAAATACACATGGTATGTATTTTCTGGAATCAGGCATATGCCAATAGTCTTATAAACTTATAAACAAATTATATTTCAAAAATCTATTGGAAGGTTATTAATGTTTAATTTGGGACATATTTTCCTGTAGCAAGTGTCAATAGTAATCTATGCAAGCCTATAATGTTCTGCCCCTCTCATGATATGCATTTGCAGTAAAATATTGAAAAATGGCATTGGTTTTACCATGAAGAAGAGATGGTAGATTATCTTTACATTTTATATTTAATAAGAAAATAATGAGAAAATAGCAAAACAAATGAAGATTTTCAAGAGGGTACCTGGTAACCCTGGTTTAGAAATCATTAATTCAACATTTATTCCTTCATTTATTATTTAAGAAATAATACTTGAGTACATCTCTGTCTCAAACATTATTCTAGGTGCTGGGGTCATGGTGAACAGCAACAATAACAAAACACTATTCTCATAATGGAGGGAAGATAATAAGCAAATATATATATATGTCTATATATACACACACACACACACACACACACACACACACACATAACTTTGGATGGACCTAGGTGCTATAAAAATAAGGAAGCAGGGTAAAGGTTGGGTGACTGAGAGTAGGGGGTGCTAGGTTTCCATGGGGTACTCACAGAAGACATGCAATTAGATGATATTTAATCATAAACCTGAATGAAACTGGAAAGACTGCATGTGAATATCTGAAGGTAGAACATTCCAGGCAGAGAAAAGATCAAGTGCAAAAGCCCTGAAATCAAAGTGCACTTCTCATACTTAAGGAACTGCAAAGAGGCTGACAGGGCTGGAACACAATTAATGAAGGGTCTGTGCTGTTAAATAATGTTGAAAGGTTATAAAGGCTCAGGCCATGCAGGGCCTTTAGACTATGGTAAACTCTTCATTTTTCATGCTATGTAAAATGGCAAGCAAATGGAAAATTTGGAGACTAGGATTATCTCCTGTGTTTATTTATTTTTTTAAATTCTAACAGTTCTCAGGAGAATTGATTGTAAAAGAGCATGATCAGATGAATAATGGTCCTCCCAAAAGATGTATGTACATGTTCTAATATCCAGAACTTGTGAATGTTACTTTATATGGCAAAAGGGACTTTGCAGATGTGATAAAACTAAAGATTTTGAGATGGGGGGATTATCCTGGATTATCAGGCAGATCAATATAATCACAACAGTGTTTAAAAAAGGGAGTCAGGAGATCAGAGTGAGTAGTAACTAATGTGTACCTAGAAACAAGAAGCTGGGTGATACAAAGAAGGGGTCATAGGCAAGGAATGAAGGTGGCCTCTAGAAGCCATAAAAAGCAAGGATATGGATTCTTCTTTCAGATCATCTGGAAGGAACCAGCCCTGCCAACATCTTAACTTTAGCCCAAGATTAAAACTAATCTTGGATTTAGGGCCTCTGAAATGGTAAGAGAATAAATTTATATTGCATTAAACCCCTAAGTTTGTGGTCATTTGTTAACGTGGTCACAGGAAATGAATACGGGGAGCAAAGACACAACCTGGATGGCCAGCTAAGAGGCTGGAGTCTGGGGAGCGGGATGGCTTGCACTAAAGTGACATGGGGAGGTGGTGAGAAGAGGTAAGATTTGTTTTGAAGACTTGCTGATAGAATTTGATAATGAACTGGATAATGAGTATGCACAAAAGACAGGAATCAGGGATGACTTAATGAGTTGGGCCTGAGCAACTGGTGGAGGAAACTTCTATTTGCTGAGATGGCAAAGACTGGGGCAGAGTGTGGGTAGAGGGGTGGTCATGAGCAAACATTTTTTGTTTGTGCCTACTAAATCGCAGGCATTGTTCAAGGGAGGCAGAGGTAAAGCTAGCCATGCCTTCACAAAATTTGTAATCAAGTACGCTGTTTCTTAAGTGTGCCCTCTGGAACACCTACGTCTGAATCATCAGGGTGGAGGGGGATGATTAATAATGCAAAATTTTTAGACCTTAACCACAGAGAATACATTAGAATCACTTGGGCTAGGGCCCAATGATATCCTTTCTAATAAGCTCCTCAGAGCTTCTCATGTTCACTGAGGTTTGTGGAATACTGATCTAGTGGCTCTTTATTATTTTAATTTTATTTCAGAACATTTGGTTTTCTTTTATTAGGATGCAGACATATCATTAACAGTT
This sequence comes from Martes martes, assembly GCF_963455335.1. Classification (NCBI taxonomy): domain Eukaryota; kingdom Metazoa; phylum Chordata; class Mammalia; order Carnivora; family Mustelidae; genus Martes; species Martes martes. Next base: position 77,795,295 of record NC_137894.1, read on the forward strand.
GTATTGTAAAGTTGTTATTTAGCTCACAAATGCAACAGAGTTTTTGTTTTGTCTGTTGCGTGTTGGCAAAATGGAAGAACCAAGGGAAATTAAATGATATACAACTACCTGCTTAAATGATATTGCTCACGGTGGAATTAGCAGAAATGTGAACAAGGTGGCAGATGCATGATTACCTTGGAAGAAAGTGATGGGGAAGCTGCGGGAGATTTGAGCAGAGTAGAACTGTTTTCATATGGGGCATAAAAGGGAGAATAATAATGTGTGGTTATGGGATATATGAAATCTAAATATGCATAAATCTGAGGGTTTCTTTTTCTTTACTCAGCTCTAATATGCTTTAAGTCGATTGCTGAACTGTGTTCTGGAAAATGCCCCTTCATGTATTTTATCCCCACACTAACAACTGAGAAGCAGGTAGTGGCAGTGGGGACAAGAGTTGATGGGAATGGATGATGAGATCATAGGATTACTTGTTATCCCTGTTTTACAGATGGTATGTTAAAGCTACAGAGAGATAATGCAATATATTTATAACATTGTCATCATTTAAAAAAATTAACCCAATATTCTGGTTTATTATAATGTACATAAGTCCCACCTTTCTTAAGATGACATATTATAGCCTATCATGCTGCTCTAGATTGAGAGCATCTTAATATTTTTCTGTGTTTTTTTTCACTTCATATAATTTTCTCCAGTCACTAATCACTCCTCCTTGTCACCCACCAATGCCATTTTCTCATTTCTATTTTCTTTTTTTTTTAAGATTTTATTTATTTATTTCAGAAAGAGAGAGCAAGCACAAGTGGGGGCAAAGAAGGGCAGAGGGAGAGGGAGAAGCAGGCTCTCCGCTGAGCAGGGAGCCTGGTACAGGACTCGATCCCAGGACCCAGGCATCATCACTTTAGCCGAAGGCAGACGCTTAACTGACTGAGGCACCCAGAAGCCCTTGTGGTTTCTATTTTTTAGCATGTAATACAGTCCCCCTTTGCAGATATGTTTTCAAACAGGGCCTCTCACAATCCTGCCGCAATATGACGGTTATTCTGTTTAACCTGTACCATTGCCTTGTATGCATACTATTCTCACAGCATAGGAATTGAAAACCTTCTGTAGTGTTTCTGAAATAAAATGTGCTGCTTAATCTATATCTTCACAACTCTGATACTGAAAGTGTAATCAACCTCAAAGCAGGGTTATTTTTTGCAATTATAGCTTTAAATTTATAATTGTATATTCATTGCAAAACTCTTTATAGCTATAAAGATATCACAAGGAGAGAGAGAGGGAATTGATATTACCTAAAATAGTCTGTATTAAGATACAGGTTTGGCTGCTGTAAAAGGTGATTCCAAAAAAATTGCCTTAAGAAAAAAGTGCTGCATGGGAGAAATGAAGTCACCCCTGTCCAGATCCACTCCCCAGTATAATCCCCCTTAAAAGAAACATTTTTATTTTTTAATCCATGACCTCTACATCAACACGAGGGCAGCACACTGGCCTGTTAACCCCCATCCCCCAACCCCCAATATATACCCTAGGTAACTAGTCAAGAAGGGTATAACTGTTTGATGGTACCAGGGATTCTTGCTACTTCTGTCTTGTTCCACTACTACTAGAGTCTGCTCTCATACATTTGACCAAAATGGCTTCCCAAGGTATTTGTAGATCAGTATGATGCAAAGAACAGAGAAGAGGAATACACAGTACTTCCCTCTGGGAGCATATTCCAGAAGCTACACTTATCAGTTCTCTCATATTTCACAGATAAGAACCAACTACTCCCATGGGACACCAGAATGCCAAAGGGGCTACACAACGAATTATTTAGATAGATTAACCATGCTCAGGTAAAGCTTCTGTTACTATAGAAAAAGAGATGAGATATTTATTGGTAGAATAACTGTTAGTTGCAGGCACAGAGGAAATGATGAACAATTTTGCATCAAGTACTATAAATTTTTCTCGCCTTTGCATTTCATTCTTTCCCCTACCTATGCTGTCCCTTATTCACAATTTCTTTTGTCAAAATTTGACTGAATCATTAAGGCCCAGCTTTCATCTTCTTTCTGCAGCATTATGTAGTAGAGACAGTAATATTTACCAAATATGAAATCTATTTGTCTGTATTTCCCAGCCACATCTTGCAGTAGATTGGGCCTAGGGGTGGTTGGAGGCTGGTGGGAAGACTGACTGACAAGTCCTGATCGATGGGCTATAAGCTGAAGTAATGTGATCCTCCTGCCCTATTTTTCCCCTGTTAAGGTCAACTTTGAGCTTTGTGTTCCAGATAAGGAGGCTACAAGAGGGTGGGCTTGCTCAGTCTGGCTTCCTGAATGGCAACCCAACTTGAATTTGATGTTGTTTACTATCTCAATAGAGCCAAGTCATTCCTTGGTCCTTCCATTGGATTTGGTTGCTCTCCCCTTTCTGTTATACACACATATCTGTATATATATGGACTTTATATATATGGACTTTGCACTTACCACACTATACTTCTTGTCTGAGTGTTTCTGGTTTCCTGGGAAAATTGGTGGGTTCCAATTATGTCTGGTATACAGTAGAACTCAATAAAGGATGACTGTTTAGATAATTTTTTAAAAAACTGAAAGTGGAAGCAAAAAGCATGGGGGGGGTATCAGAGAAAATGTGACTTCAACTGAAAACAGGAGAATTTTACGTAAAAAAGGTGTGAGATGATGTAATAATTCAGATACCTTTACTTAACTAGAAGATAACATTCTTGTTTATTGGCCTCTGCCTGTCTTTTTAACAACTTACAGACAAGATTATCTTTCTACTTTTTTTGATAGATAAAATATCTACCTTTTAGTACAGAATTTGTGTTTTTTTTGTTTTTTTAATAAATTTTAAAATTGCTTTTGTGTTGAAGGATTACAGTAAAATTTATCCACGTTTTAGTGCTACAAGGACTTACATATTCTAAAATTATAGCGTTATTCTTTCTAATAAGAAAATCAGAGCACATGGCACAATATTCCAAACAAAAATACTGTGCTTTGGGGACGCCTGGGTGGCTCAGTTGGTTGAGCGGCTGCCTTCGGCTCAGGTTATGATCCAGCGTCCTGAGTCCCACATCGGGCTCCTTGCTCAGCAGGGAGCCTGCTTCTCCCTCTCCCTCTGGCTCTGCTTGCCACTCTGTCTGCCTGTGCTCGCTCGCTCTCTCTCCCTCTCTCTCTCTGACAAATAAATAAATAAAGTCTTTAAAAAAAAATACTGTGCTTTGTATACTATCTTGCCTACTATTCACAATGATTTAGGGGTTATCATTCTCAATTCATAAATCAGAAACATAAGTGGATTTTAATGCTGTGGACTAAATTTCATTATTACTATGGAACCATTCAATAATTTGCGAAATTACTTCATGCAATCATACAAAAACTTAAAATAACATAAATTACAACATTTGAGGTATTCTTTTAAATTTCTCCTGACTATTGAATATATTTCAATCATTTATTTACTTTTTCTTTTATCAATAATAAAAATTAAATTTCTCTACTTTGATTTATCATTTGGACTTGAAATCTGAATGACTTTGTATGAAAAGATCAACAGATAAAACGAAAAGTGCAGAACCAGTGTCTGAAGGGTTATGCTTAAATTGTTTATCACACTGAAGTAGTTACTTGAGGATAGCTTGGAGCGGGGGAGAAGTGACCCAAGACGTTAAAATGATCTTTCTCACAGACATTTAAAAGAGCAAAGACCTACAGATTAGATCAAAACTCATCTGAGTTTATCCACTTCCTACATGCAAGTGGGTTTTAGAACTTCTATTTACTAAGATGATATAGTAGGAAACCCACAGTTTAAGTTGATGTTTTATCAGCAACAACACAGTTGTTTAAGGCTAAAATTAAATAAAAGAATTTGGAGCTGCTTTTCAAGTCAGAGTCGAAAAAACATTTTAAGAAACCGAGATGTAATTATTTAAACATAAGCCTGGAGAAAAAAAGAGAGAGAGAGAGAGAGAGAGAGAAATCAGTCACTTCATCTGGTTTCTTTTTCAAATGACATTAGAATTGGCTTTCATCATTATTTATATCTATCCTTTTCATTCCATGAATGTATTATAGGGCATTGAAAAATTATTGTTTGTAGCATATCTTCAGAGAGAGAAAAGGGAGAATGTTCCACTTAGTATAAGATTTATGCTTGTTGAAGGCACCAAGAATTGCTGTGCATATTTTAGAGAAGAATTTGGATCCCCGCCACAAAAGTTCAAGTAACCACTTAGAATTTCTCATTGAAAACTACTGTATGCAAACACATGAACTGTAGATTGATTTTTACTTAATTACCAGACCACCAACTTTGCCAGTGCCATTAGCTGCAATACAATCTGGGACAATGTGAGAAACCATTATTTTTCCTTCTGATCTCTCTGGTATGTTTCAGACCATCTATGGAAGCCCAAAAGTAGTACATATAATTTCACAGTTATGTGTCAGGTTGATGGAAAAAGTGGGCATGCTACAATGCTTTCAGAGTTACAGTTCAAGTGAGAAACCCAACTGCATATTAAATTCATGGATGAACAATGGAAACTTGAAAGCCATAATTTGAAGTTTTATTCCTGTAGGTATTGGCATATATGACATCAAATTATTAAATCTAGCACAACGTAAAAGTGAACACATGAGAGATTCACATAGGGATGAGAGCACTGTGAAGTTTGAGAATGTGCTAAAGCTGTAGAATTCTTTCATAATAGCAAATTTTATTAAACATAAACTGAATAACAGTTTTCAAATACAACTCCCACCTAATTTCTATGGTACTTACATATGTGTAAGAAAGTAATAAAATGCAAAAACAATGTAAAGCAGCATATTGACACTTGATAGCTTCAGTTACTTATGCATATGGATAGCTAATAATCCCACACAAAAAAATGTCTTTAGCATACAAGACTTTCTGGATAAAGGGGGTGGTGGTGGATTCTTATAAGTAATACTCTACCCAGAAGCTGATTTCTTTATGCTTCAAAAAAGGGAAGTTTATAAATCAATTCCCTTATAACATCAACAGTGAAGAAAGTATGTCATTGAAATAAAATACTTATATACTTTCATAAGATGGCATGGCAGTTATATTTGCAATAACAAATTTAAAAAAATCTACTCAAGAAATACAGTTGACAAAGACTTTAAAGCATAGACCATGGGTCAGGAGACTTAATACTGTTAAGATGGTGATATTTCCAAAACTGATCCACAGGTTCAATGCAACCCCTGTCAAAATCCCAGCTGACTTCTTTGTAAAAGCTGACAAGTTGATTCTAAAATTCACATGGAATTGCAAGAAATTCAGACTAGCCAAAACAATCCAGGAAGAGAACAATGTATGTGGACTCATATTTCCCAATTTCAAACTTTACTACAAAGAGGTTGTAATGAAGACAGGGTAGTGCTGGCACAAGGACAGATATATAAATCTACAGAATAAAATTGAGGATTTAGAAATAAACACATGTATCCATCGTCAACTGATTTTTGACAAGGGTGACAAGACCATTCAATGGGGAATCGTTTTTTCCACAAATGGTGCTGGGAGAACTGTATATCTACATGTAGAAAAATGAATTTGGATCCTTACCTCACACCATATTAAAAAAAATTACTAAAAGTGAATAAAAAAAATCTACATGTAGGAGCCAAAACTAAAAACTTTTAGAATACATACGGGTAAATCTTCAATACCTTGGATTTGGCGAAGGATTCTTAGATAACACACCAAAAGCATTAGTAACAACAACAACAACAACAAATATAAGTTGAACTTAATCGAGATTAAAATCTTCTGTGCTGATTTAAAGAACACAGCTAAGAAAGCAAAAAGATATCCTACAGCATGGGGGAAATATTTGAAAAATATATCTGATAAAGACTTTTTCTAGAATACGTAAAGAATTTTACAATTCAATAATAAAAAGACAAAAAGCCCAATTAAAAAATGGGCAGAAGATCTCACTAGATACTTCTTAAGGAGAAACTAAAAATGGCCAGTAAGTACATGAAAAAGTGCTCAACTTCATTAGCAAGCAAGGGAATGCAAATCAAAACCACAATGAGAAACCACTTCACAAGTACCAGGACAACTATAATCAAAGTCAGAAAAGTATTGGTGAGAATATGGAAAAATTGGAGCCCTCATGCTCTGCTGATAGGACTGTAAAATGGTGCAGCTGCTTTGGAGAACAGTCTGGAAGTCCTCAAACAATTAAACACAGAGTTAGTATATGACTCAGCAATTCTACTCCTAGATATAAACCCAAGAGAAATGGAAACATATAGCCACACTAAAACTTGCATACAAATGTTTATAGCAGCATCATTCATAGTAGTCAAAAGGTAGATACACCCAAATGTCCAACAGCTGAATACATAAAGAAAATGTGATAGATATAAACAATGAAATAGTTTTTACCCATAGGAAGAAATGAAGTACTGATACATGTGCCAACTTGGGTGAACCTTGAAAACATTACCCTAAGTGAAAGATGCCAGTTACAAAAGTCTATATATTATATGAGTCCATTTACATAAAAGTCCAGAGTAAGAAAAGTTATAGGGACAGAAAATAGATTAGTGGTTGCTTGGGGCTGGGGCTGGGGGCAAAAGAGGAAGGGATGGAGAAGTGGTGGTAGCTAAAGTGTACAGGGTTTATTTACAGGTGATGAAAATGTTGTAAAATTGACTGGAGTGATAGTTACACATATTTCTGAGGATATGAAAATCCACTGATTTGTGTTTTTTAAATGGGATAATAATAGAAGTGAATTATTTCTCAATAAAGCTATTTTTCTAAATCAAGGAAACATTGGTAGGTTTGTTAATTCATGCTGTACATTTAACTCTAAGGCTAAATAGCCAGTATGCAAGAGATGAATAATATGAATTCTGGGAGAAAAAGGCACAAGGTGATGTGTCAAATTCTACAGAACTGAATATTCAGTTCTCAGAGATGAGCAAGAATACAAAATATTCCTCTTTTTAAAATAATAAAGCAAATTATTTGCCAATATTAAATAAATTGGTAGGAAGAATAGAAGCCAAAGATTCGATTTCTACTGAGAAAAGTAGTTACAAACTGGAGACTATTGTAAACCCTTATTTACTTACATTGAAATCCAAAAGAGCTATCAGAGATGACCTCTGAAAGAGTTCTTTCAGAAAAATTTTCCTAGACAAGTAAGACAAAGAGAAAAAAAAGAGAGAGAGACTGGACAATGGACTAATGACAGAAGAGAAAGAAAAGGTGGCTGAGATATATGTGCCATTTAACTGCTGAGATGTTATATTCAAGAGGGTCTGGTTGACTGTTCTAGACAAAGTAGACCAGAAGATCAAGAACATTACTGTAACTGAGGAACAGAAATGAAACAATTAAAGCATTCCAAGTCATATAAAACCTTGAAAACAGATGTGGTCAACATTATCAACTTCAAGGCAGTAAAAGTTACTTGTTGCCTAAAAATTCTGTTATTTGGTTAAAGGCACACAGAGGAAGGACTGAAGCATTTCCAGGAAGGGCCTTGGGTGTTTTAGCGGACATTCTTGTCCTATTCAGAAAATATGGCTTCATCAGTAGGATGTAGGTGAGCCTATATTTATTTATTTATTTAAAATATTTTATTTATTTATTTGACAGAGAGAGAGAGACAGTATCACAAGTAGGCAGAGCAGCAGGCAGAGAGAGAGGGGGAAGCAGGCTCCCTGCCGAGGAGAGAGCCCCATGCTGGGCTCCATCCTAGGACCCTGAGACCATGACCTGAGCCAAAGGCAGAGGCTTAACCCACTGAGCCACCCAGGTGCCCCAAGCCTATATTTAAAAGAGTGCACTTCTCAGAAGAAGGATTTAAAGCTCTTTATGAATAAACAGAGAAACGTGAAATGTTATATTTTGGGTAATATCCAAATTTACATTGGAAAACAGTTTTATCCAGAGTGATACAAATAATGGAAGCACAAAAGCAGTTTATAGTTTTCATTATAGAACCAATGTCAAAATGAATATATAATAAAACAGAATTTGGTGGAGGTTATATTAGAGTAAACCGAGGTAAAAAGACTATGAAATGTAGTATAAAGATAAGGACCAATGTAGGAAGGAAAGCCAATACAAGACTTTAGAAATATTGCCCCACTATAATTTATGTGTATAGATTTTCTTAAGAATTTAGCTCTAATTTAATTCTAATTTACACTGAGGCTGGGGAGATGCTCAGCAATTATAAATTGAACAAATGGATTTCAATTAATACCCTAGGAACATATCAGAATTCCTTCCTCCCACAGTATTCCTCATTCCTCTTCCTCCCTCTCTCCATCAGTGTGTAGTATGTAACAGGAGGTGTGCTTGCTTTCTATCAGACAGGCCTGGATTTAAATTTCAACAATCTGACTTAGTAGCTCTGTGATCTTAATGCTATCAGTAAGGAATTATTTTAGCATGGTTATTTGCTTACCTTCTCTCTGTTGTAAATATAGCAGAGGTGGTGAGGATCAAAGACAAAAAGACATGGGAAAGATGACAGGTTGGATGGAGTTAATGGGAGTAGGAAAATATAACTATAGGTTAACTAAGAGTTTGATGCCTGTGGGTGCCTAGCTAATTCAATCTTCTGCAGTGGTTTATGCTGACTATTTGCCCATGACTCCTCATTTCACTGGTAAATTCAGGCCTTTCTTTCCCTTTCTGCATAGGAGCTCCTTGGCTTTTGTTGGAATGTTCTTTCTTTCTTTCATCCAGACTTTTCTGGCTCACCTTGTAAGTAATGTAATATGCTAGGCCACTATGTTAATGATGAAAAAGCAGAAGAGAATCCTCTCTCCATTACTGTTATGTGGGCATGCCTTAAAAGTGGACATCTTGGCAATACATGTGCCTTTGCTCTCTGTCTTTGGAACTGATTCCACAACTTCAGAGTGGGTGGTAGCAGGATGGTGGGGGAACAGGTCAGCTATTTAGTCGCTGATGGGGTCTGTGTTGGTATCTATTGCATATCACATCTTTTGGGGAATACACTACTCTGATTCTTTCCAGAATACAACATAGATGATCCTTCTACTACAGAATAACCAGAAATACACAAATGACAAACTTCTTGATTTGACTTATGAAAATTTCTGTTCACTTCTCTCCAGGTCAGAGACCACATGAAAATGGGAAGCGCTGAAACCCACTTGGAATATGAACAGACACCTGTGAAAGACCTGTAAATTCTTTCTCCAATTTCTCTAATCAAAACCTTCTTTGGTAAGAGCCATTGATAGTCAAGTAGCCTTTTAAATGATATTACTAAAATCAAGAAAGGTGACTTGGAAAGCCTGTATTATAACATTATCAAGGTGATTAATATTATTATGTACCTGCCCTATCAAAATTCACTTCTGCCACAAACGGCTATTTGTGTAATATCTCTTTTCATTTTCAACAAAGTGCTTTAACAAAGAAAAGGCAGAATTCCAGCCTCAAGACATTTTTGCATGGTGTGATTTGTTTGTTTGTTTGGGTTTTCAGTTTCCATTATGTAAAAATATTGATTTAGCAGATGGTGTAATCCCAATATAATATATACATAATTTAAAAACAAAAGTTTCTTGAAATTAAGTTTTTTCCTATGAAATAAGATTGTATCTCATTGTATCAATGATAAAGCAAAATTATGAAGACATTCATGTAAGACCTGAAATTAGACCAAAATTACATCTGTTAATGTGATTCTACTGGAAATGTATGTATTTATATAATTTAGTTCAATTAATTTTTTAAAACCTTAACAGATTTATTTTCAGTTCTATTTAGGGTTGCCAGATTAAATACAGAGGCCCAATTAAATCAGAATCTCAGATAAAAGCACTTTTTCTGGCCTAAATATACTGTATAGCCAATATGTGGCCTGTATTGCGTGGGCTATCCTAATACTAAAAAAATCATTGTTTACCTCACTTTCAAATTTAATTGAGTGTCCTGTATTTTATTTAGAAGATAGTCTAGAAGCCTTCTTCTTTCCTTCTCTAGTCCAACCTATGAATAAAAAAGCAAACCCTAAAACAGTTTAAACTGTGCTTTTCTCTCCACTCAACATCATATACATATTTCTGCTTTTATGTGTATAACCATTTTCTTCTTCCTTTCTACTCTCTGCCTTTTCCCTCATTCCCTTCCTCCCTCCTCCTCTTTCCCTCTCTTCTATCATTTCTCTACTGATAATGATTCCATTCTTTCCTTCACCCTTAAAGCCTACCATTTCTTTACAGATAATTAGTTCCAGACATACGTTCTCTATAGGTTTCCCCCTATATCTTTCTTATGAATTTGTTAATTGATGAGAAATGTTGGTCCTATTAAACTTTACATATGTTTCATTATAGAAAGCAGCTTACTGAAAAATCCAAAGAAAACAAGGGATTTTCATGAACTTAAAAAAAAAAAACAAACATTTAAGACCCTGCCTTAAAGAAGATAAAATTAGAAGTAAAATATATTTAGTTTCTGTCAATTGATAAAATGCTAATAACGTATACAAAGCTACAAGAAAAAGAAAAGTCAATTTCCCTTTTATAAAAGAATATTTATTTTGGGGAAGGAAATGGATGTTTATGAAATGAGAGCTTGGATTCAACTCTGTTCTTAGGCTGATTTCATGCAATACAAAATAAAATCTCTTGATATGCTCTCTAAGCTCAGCAAAGAGCAGTTCACAGTATTAACACTTCCTGTTATTATACCTCTTTTGTTGCTTTTGCTTGGGTGAGACCAACCCATCTTTAGTGTTTAAGGAGTCTCTTGTCCAGGTGGTTCTTTCTGCATGAACTTCAGGATTATCTTGGACATCTAACTCTTCTTTTCTACCTTACTTTTAAACTTAAGGTGATAATACATTTTGGACAATAGACCTGAGTCCAAATTCACTATGAATTCAAGTAGTCTTCTCTAATTACCCTATCTACCTCATAAAGGATAGGAAAGAGCAAAAGTAGACCAAGAGGATAGATGCTGAGTACAGTGAACCCAAGTTGCTCCCAAATTGGTTCTGTTCAGCCTCATAATTCTAGGACAGCATTGGGATTTGGACTGCAGGATTACTTTCTATCAGGATTTTCTATTACTTTCTAACAGGACTACCTATTTGCCTTTAACAATAGTGTTTCATGATCAATTTACCTATAGCTATCAATTATTTGTAATTAGGTATATACCCTAAAGAAATTATAAATGAATGAACTTATCCATATTCCATCACTTTTATTTGTAGCTGACATACTGCTGCAGTTTGAAAGGTTGAGATTTCCTTTGGATTGCATGGGGAGTGTTGTATGAGAAGTAGGTATAATTCTTGGCTACCATGCCTGACACCACAGTTGACCAATTTTTGTAACTTTTTAGAGTTCAAGTCTATTAGAGGCTTTTGTTAGAAGAACAAAGACTCTTCAAGACCCGCATGTATATAAATATTACAGAGTATGACCATGAAAGACATTGAAAATTATTTTAAAACTATTAAGAATTTAAGAGGAATGTATATTATAAATTAAGACACTGAAGGAATATATTATGTAATTTCAAGCAATAAGACTGTTTAAAAATTGTTTACACATTAGAAATACTATTTTGACATAATTCAGTATTTAAGCCTCGGCTACTTGAATTTTCAGCTAGAGTCACACAACATAGGAAACTGATGGTTGTAGAGTACAGTCCTTGTGTTAAGCGATTTACGTATTTCTTTCTAATAACTCCATGAGATAATTTTTTAAAATATCCATTTTATAGAGAAAGAAATTGAGGCCAAGAGAGTTCAGGTAACTTCTCCAGAGCTAATAAGCAGCAAGGCTGAATTTGCATAGAGATTGAGCATGCGCTTTTTCTGCTATATAACGCAAATTTGGAATTTCACAAATGCAACAGAATGAGGAAATATGGAATAAATAACAAGCAATATACCACTGGTATATTAAAAAATTTCTTAAAGCTTTTCTAGAGTTCTTCAGAAAAATTTTCTGGATTTTTTGTACAGTGTCTATAGGAGCTACCTGGTAACTCTTAGTATAGGCCCTAAAAGAGAGAGAAAGAGAGAGAGAGAGAAGAAAAGAGAAAGAAGATAAAGTAGAAATATAGAAATGACACATAAGGGAAAATACTACTTTTTAAGATGAGTTAGTAAATCAAAGATTATGGTGAAATGGAATATAAAAAACCTGAGGACTTGCAGGTTCTAGCCGTATTACTGTAGGAATTGAGCTTTCCTAGTGTTATGCTAAATAATTATGGAAAAGCAATAATTGTTACTAGTTTCCTCCACCTGAGGGGTAGGCAGGGCCTGTAGTTAGTCAGTTGGGAAAATCTGGAAGGTAACAAATCTCCATGAGAAAGGGAAAGGGTCCTTCTTGAAGGTCTAAGGTGTTACTCATGCAAAGGGTCTGTGACTATCAGGAGATCTTTTCCCTGGCTGTCAGTGAGACTGTGTCTCTTACTCTGCAGGTGTCTGTTGGCATCTTTTTGTCACTTTTACATTGCCCAGATGTGACAACTACACAGGGCCATAGGGGACAACGACAAAGCCAATCAAAAGAGAAAGAAACTTTGTTGTAGGAAAATAATAGCAGTTTCACCTGTTGGCTACCTCACTCTAAGAGGTCACCTATGATCCTCTCACTATTGAATTAAGAGACTTTCTTATTTCCCATTCTTTTCTGTCTTAACATTTGCTATTCTTCCTTGAAAAGTGTTTTTCCCTGTTTCCATATACAGTGTTGTCCTCATTCCCCACCTATCCCTTTGAATCCTTCTGCTTCGTTTTGTACTTAAGGCTGTGGATGTTTTCCAAAAATATGTCATTGGCCCTTTGCTCTTTCTCTCTCTCTTTCATACACACTTAATAAAATATTCACTCTTATGGCTTTTAGTTCTGCTCTGTGCTAAAACTAAATTCACATTTCCTTTCCTGACCCCTCTTGCAAGTATACTTCCTCTCTACTACCCTGCTTTTACTTCCAAGTCTACATGTCTAAAACCAAAATTAATATATATTCCAATAAAAAATGCCAAGACACAAACAGAAATGCACAAAATGAAAAAGAAAAATGACTAACAAGCATAAAATGTTCAAAATCACTAGTTATCAAAGAAATGCAAATCAAAACAAAAAAGGCATACCATTTACACCTATCAAGTTGTCAAATACTATTTAAAAATTATAATACAGAGTATTGGCAAGAGTGTAAGGAAATGGTCACTTTTACATTCTGTTGACAGAAAAGTAACTTGACAAAACTTTTCTGAAATGACATTTGGCAATATGTATCAAAAGCCTTAAAATGATGCAAATATAACCCAGTAATTTCATTTCTCAGCATATATTTTAGGTTAAAAATGTGTGACTGATATTATATATGTATATATCTCACAACATTATTTATATAAATGAAAATCAGATATAATGTAATTATGCAACAGAAGTGGATTACTTAAGAATAATGGTATATCCACCCAATAAAATATTATACAGCCAAATAAATGCAGAAAAGAACTGTGATGTGAAAAGATGTTCTTGATAAATTGATGGTCATGGTAAGTTCACACTATAAATTAAATAGTAGGAAATAGTACAGTGCATAGAATGTGACACCATATTCGTAAAAACATACGTGTATCTGTATATTTACATAAATAAGTCTATGTATATATATATAGAGAGAGAGAGACAGAAAAAGATTTGGGGAAGCATATACCATAAAGTATAGTTTTGGGTAATTTTTCTAGTTTCTCTTTATCATATTTTCCATTTATTTCCATAATGAGTATATGTGTTTGAAAATAATATTAAAAATAACATAGATAATAATATTAAAATAGAAAACAATATTAAAAAAACAAATTCCTTTCCCTTCCAAAATTCAGACTTTTGCTGATTTTCTAATAATGTCAATGGTATCCTCATTCTTGGTCATCCATACTCAAAATGATTTTATATTCCTCTACCTGACATGTATACGCTTTTAACCAAATATCAAGTTTTGTCACTGTGTTTCTATTCTGTACCCCACTGAGAGACTGGTTGGTATTAAATATTTTTCCAAATGAATGTCTATGTTTAAAACCTGTTCCATACAGAAGGGAGAAGTTTTGGGGTTCTGATTTGCATACTGTTAAGACAGCAGAAGCATGTTTAGTTTGTGAAAATTTATCCACTTGTATACCTATGATTTGTACTGTATTGAGTATATGTTATACTTCGATAAAAAGCAAACAAGCAAATCAAAATAAAAATCTGCACATTATCTACAAGGTTACGTTCAAAATCCTTAACTTAATATTGAATTCTTTTATAATCTGATCTCAATCCTCCTTAACCAGGATCATCTCCAATATTCTTCATAATAAAACCTGATAATTAGCATTGGCTATATATTTCCTGTAAGAAATTCTTAAGCACTTTTTAGATCATTTGTCTCAGTTGATTACCTCAACCCTCTGGAGTATGTACTAGTATTATCCTCATTAAATTGATGATGATATGGAGACAGAGTAGGGGTAAGTTACTTGCAGTTGTGGGAATTTACTAGTTTTGTCACTTAGTACTCATTTATTTCATTATTTTCTGGTAATAGCTCCCCAATTTCATAACCTAAAAGATCTAACACTCAACGTGATTTGCTCTCTTCAGCCAAAGAATGGAGCAAGATTTTTCAGATACTCTTCCTGGATACAAATTTCGACAGTAATAAGAGGCTGACTATGGCAGCATATGAAGAGAATACTTATTAGTTTCTGCTACAAACCTTCCAGAGATTCCAGGTTCCCGCCATTGGAGCAAATTCTATCTCAATCCCTTAGATACCCATATCCAGGGATAAATTCATTCCTTCCCTTCTCTTCTCTCTCCAGCTCCCTCCTTGCCTGCCCTCTTTCTCTTTCTTTTGCATAAAACAACCAAAGTATGTTTCTGTTGCCTGCAACCTCTAAGAAATCGAATGTGATACTCGCTCAAGATTATCCAGTTAGAATGTGCGTTAAGTGCTGGAATTTGAACTCAAGTCTAGATGACTCCACAATCTGTTTTCTTAACCGTTATGTTTTACACTGTGATGGCAATGCTCAAAACGCACCTCTGGTTATTACTGCTTGAACGCATACTTGTTCCTGTTTATCCAATTTTTCAGAAGCAACTTTTCCTACTATGATAGGTTTCCTTTGCTTTCCTTTCCCTCCCAATTCTACTGAAATTATTCCATTGACCGTCATCATACCTGCCTCCTCTAAAATATTTACTAAATTCTTTAAACCACAGAGACCCTCTCTTCATGGCAATTATTATTTACTGGTGGAATCTGATACAGAAGGATCAAAGCCAAGAACAACTCTTCAGCTTGAAAAACCACCATTGGTTCCTTACGACTTACAAGATAATATCGAAACCTCAGAACTTCACATAAGAAACGTTTTGAGTCTGGTCCAAATCTACTTTCCTAGTTAAATCCATGCTACTTTCTCCTTTTCTCCTTCTCTTCAGCCTATCCTCCACCCACAGCCCCCCAACCTCAATACTCAAATGGCTTCCTCTCCAGTCACACAGATCAGCCTCTTCCAATCAGATATAAATCTGATAGCGTTTTACACATAGTGCCGTAATGAACTTAACTGTATTTATATGGGCGGCATTCATTTGTTGTAAAGCTTCCTGGTGACAATTTTTTACATTGTCTTGGATTCTCAAAAATTTATCTTAATGTGTGGTGCAGAGAAAAACACACCATTTAGGCAGTGAAAAACTGAGTTAGTTAGCCTCTTCTGATCTGAAGGGCTTAGATAATTTATTACTCTAAACTATTTTCCAGCTAGGAATCCAAATTAATTGAGTAACTATGTGGAAAATATATGCGGAGAATGGCTGTTAACATGACAAATCTGAGTTATACTCAAAGGAGTATTTATTTATACTATAAAGAAATTGCACTATATCATTGTTTAAATCCATAACAGAAAAAATAAAGAATTTCCTATTTTTTTGACATTTTATTGAAACAATGCAGAACTTTATGTCATTATTAATGATATTTTGCCTCAAGGCTTTTAGCTCTTTGAACACAAAATCACATACAAAATAAAATGAAATAGTCTCGTATTGGTTAGAAGCAGTGCATTACACGTTGCTGGAAATAAATAATCTGAGAACAAGTATATTAGGAGATACAGATTGTCTTTTTTATGTTGGTAAAGACAGAAGACATCAGAAGCCTAGAACTTGATATTAAAAGTTTATACATTAAATGCAACACCTCAACTTGTCCTTGAAGCACAATGGTTTTTTAACACAAGATTTAAACAGTCAGTCATAGCCTCTTTTCTCTGTTTTAAGAGGTGAAACAGGTTTGCTGCTTTCTTAGTTTGGTACTGATTCAAATAAATATTGGCATATTTTGGGTTTCTAGATTATTTTGGGGATGGTGGTTAAACACTGGACTTTTTGTAACAGCATCCCGAGATGTTGGCACTTTTTTACTTTGCACAGAGATGGGAATATTTTTATGTATTGGAGTGACACTTCCACAGGAAGCCTAGAGACCTATCTGCTTACTACATGTCACCAAAGTTAAAGTGTAAGTCTGGGTAAATTTCACTGCTTGTTTAGACTTTAGGAATATAATTACGCAGTGTTAGACAATAAGAAATGGAAAACACTTAAGTGGCTTTCTTATACCTGGATCTGTTGATTTTGTTTTGTCAATGAGGGCTTTCACTAAAAGCCACTGAAGGTTAGTCTCTCTCAATTGATGTAGTGGTAACAATTTACTCTCCTCTGACATAGTAAAGATAGAACCTGTCCTTCAATCTGTTTGTGGTAGAGTTTTTTTTTTTTTTTTTTTTTTTTTTAAGTATAAACATTGAATTCCTCTGCTTACTTGGAGATGGAAGGTCATTAACAGGGCACTTGAGCAGATTGGAATTACAGTCAATTGAGACGCTTGAAACATCCTAAATGGCCTAATGCAGCAACTAAGTGCTTCTTAAATTCCAAAACTTTTACTTGAGCACGGCAATCCTGAGTTTCCACTGCCTTTAGTAAATGCTGTTTTTTTTAATAGTATTGTGTGAGGAAGCAACACAAATTTGAATTATTCTGTTTATATTTTTTGCTTAGCAATATTGATTTGTCAAGATATGTGTGAAATTTGATTCTAACTTAATTATATATAGTTAAATATTAAAATTAATAGAAAAGATAGTGAAAAGTAATTTAGTGGTACAGCTAATGTCAATGCAATTTACTTCAACTGTTTGAGATTTTATATTAAATTTGTACTGTTATAGTCATATGTATGGAGAATACGTATATATGTACATACATTTCATCTCTAGCCTACAATCTCTCTCTCTCTCTCTCTGTTTTTAAAGATTTTATTTATTTATTTGACAGAGACACAGCAAGAAAGGGAACACAAGCAGGGGGAGTGGGAGAGGTTTGAGAAGCAGGCTTCCCGCTGGTCAGGGAACCTGATGTGGGGCTCGATCCCCAGATCCTGGGATTATGACCTGAGCCAAAGGCAGACACTTAATACTGAGCCACCCAGGTGCACCCTCCCTCCTTTTTTTTTTTTTAAATAAATATTTTACTTATATGAGAGGGAGAAAGAGTGGGAAAGAGAGAGAGCACGAGAAGAGGGGGAGAGAGAGGTAGAGAGAGAAGCAGACTCCCTGTTGAGGGGGGAGCCTGATGTGGAGCTCAATTGCAGGACCCTGGGATCAAGACCAGAGCTGAAGACAGATGCTTAAATGACTGAGCCACCCAGGCACTCCTCTAGCTTACAATCTCTTAAATGTTGTTTTAACTCCTAGGAAGAGACATTCATTTCCAGAACACACAGATAAACAGATTTTTGTGGTTCAAGGCAGAGAATGGACTACAGAATATAAGGAAAGAAAAGCCAACCTAATACATCCAAACATGAACAGCTCATAGATATCAGATTTGTAAGACCAATGAACAAACACTAGGAAAGGTAGTATAGAAATCCCAAAGAACCATTGATAGAAGAATATCCCAAAGAACCATTGATAGAAGAATATGCGGTCCATAAAAGAGTCATTTTGACTTAACAAGAACATTAATTCCCTCATTTTTTTTCCTTTAAATGTTCTACTTGATTTTTACTGTTTTGAAGTTTCTGATGTTCTCCAAATATATTTTATGCACTTTTTTCTTCATTGTATCTTTGATCTCATTGTCTCTTCCAAATGCCATAAGAGACAAACACAATTTAAGGAAGGGGGAATTCCAAACCTAAGAAAGCACTGTGGAAGTGTCATCAGCAATCAAATTTATATTAGGCCATATAAAATACAGTATATGAAAATGATGTATATCTAAAGTTTTATAATAAATAACTATATTAGATACAACAATGAATTGCTAAGAAAAGCTGGATCTTAGTCCTGGTATTATCACTCACCAACAGTAGAATCAAGGTCATTTGACTTTTCTTGCCATGGCTTTCTATATCTGCTAAACGAAAGGAACTTATTAGATGATCTGAGAGGTTATGTACAACTCTAAAATCTATAATATTAGGTGCACTTACAAATTGCTGAATTATTTTTTTGTCATTTGTTCAACAAATTCGAGTTGTTTCTGAAAATAAATTAATAGAAAGTTTGAATAATTATTACCATGTTAATTAGAGAATGCGGTGTCCATTAAAAACAATGGTAGAATAAGTGAAACAAGGAGAAGGAAGCTTAGGTTGTGAGAAAGGCATATTTAGTCTTACAAAACAAACCCAGAAACTGAAATGACATATGGGGATAGGCACTCTATTGATAATTAATTCAGCGCCATGAGATCTTGAAAGGCTGGACTTTAGGAGATGGAAATTAACTACGAACTAGGAAATAGGATGCCAGTGGTACAGGTGTAGACATCTTTCTGAGATCAGAGTTAAATGGGAGGCAGGAAATGAGGTGGCAATTAAATAATCGACTGCTGTCAAGATTAGACTTTTTTCAAGATGGTCTAGGGCAAGGTCAAAGGTAAAGATAGGGTTGAACAAAGTAAGAAGCAGATTTTTTTTTCATTTTCTAGATAAATATATCTGAAAAACTTCTATAGAGTTTCTGCTGGGGCAGCAATGCATATTTTGTAAACACACATATTTCCAAGCCTCATACTAGTAAATAATATGTTTGAGACTTACTTGTGAATACCTGGCATGCCCCCAGAATAGTACTGAGAAAACAACACCTCTTTTATCATGCTTCGGTACAAAGTCTGCCAAATAATAATATGCATTTTTGAAATGACTAAATATATACTTACATAGCGGACTATTCAAAGCCATTATAGAGTAGTAAGCAAGTAATAAATGTTCAGAAGTCCATAACTACACATTCATGTAATATATAGCTGTCACCTTCAATAGATTAAATAATGTAACTTCTCAACCATGACCCTTTAACCAATATCTGTAAAAGCTTAAATAGATAACTTTTAAACCTAATCTTGAAGTATATAGAAAAAAATTATTTACCTTTCTTATGCAGATGTTGTTGCAATTAATATTTGACTGTTGTTTGCAAAAATTTTTGATCTTTAATGCTATTGTAAAATATTTTATTGCATATGAAATATTTAATAATTAAATCGATCAGAAAATAAATTATTGAGAGCCATAGAAAAATCATCATTTTCATTTTTTTAAACTATTTTTTAAAAGATTTTTAAAAAATTTATTTATGAGAGAGAGCAGGGGTGGGGGAGGAACAGAGGGAAAGGGACAGCATACTCCACCCTGAGCACAGAGCCCAACTCGGGGCTTGATCTCATTACCCCAGATCATGACCTGAGCTGAAATCAAGAGTTGGATGCTTAACCAACTGAGCTACCCAGATGCCCCCAAAACCATCACTTTTAATGTGTTCATTGACATTCAGTGGGGATTTATTTAAAATAAAATATTTTTGCCAATGATGTGAACTTGATCCACTATCTACCAGTAGGTATAAAACAGGAATTTACTTTTCAGTAGAACAGAAGATAGCAGAATGCTTGTTATCTTCAATAATTCAAGAGGATAGATTTCCAGGAAAATATTCACAGGTGATGAGGTACTTAAGTCTCAGAATATTTTAAACTCTATTTACAAAATTCATTTTATCATTTCATTGTTGGAATTTGCGGATAACTCTGATTACTCATATATTGTGATAGTAAGTCAAAAAGATCAAGATACCTCTTTATAAGTTTTCAAGTCTTCACCCTTGTTCCAATAGACAGTTGAACATTTCTCAGCACTCTTGGAAGGTGAAATGATCATATTCATTGCATTACCTATGTGGAACCCTGTGTAGTAAAAAGTGACAGGAAAAGGTTAAAAAGTTAGGAGTCATTTTCAATGCCTCTTCAACATCTGTCATTTTGCTTTACTACCATTTCAGACATAACTCTGATTATAATGCTCTAGGTTGTGGCTTGGCAGCACATAGTTTATGCATGGTATAAACATAAAACAGATCAGTCTTAGAGAGCAGTAAAGTCCATCCTCCTGATCCATCTCCATCAGAGTAGTCCCTCTATCTTTCTATGTCTTTGCTTCTTGGAGTTTGGCTCATTTAAACCTACATAGAAAACACAGAAAGAGTTGTTCATTAAGTTAAAAATGCTATTAATTTGTGATAATCAGAAACCTTCCCCAACACCAATATAAAAGAGCAAAAGACTCTGCTCCTATTTTAGGGAGGAAATTAAAGCTTTGGGTAAAGATTTATCTCAGCCACCCATTCATTGTCTGAACATCTGCTTCCTTTCTCCTATTCTCGTATATCCTTTCTTTCTAGTGGTTCCTTTGCTTGGTGTAAAAACTTTTCCATCTCTTACACTAAAACTATTTTCTTTCACATATCTTTTGGCATTTTCTATTTTCTCTTTCCCTCCCATCCACACTTACTGAACAATTGGTTTCATTTCAGATGTCTATTACCTCATTGTACATTCATCCTCAAATGGCTTGCAACCTAACTTCTGTCCCCGTCACTCTGAAAGACTATTCGCACTAAGGTTCACCAGGGATCAAACCCAATGTACAGTTCAATCTTTACCTTTTTCAGTGAATATTTATGATCATTTTTCTCTCCTGAAACTTTTCTATTCCTCAGTCCTCCATGAGACTATACTCACTTGGTTCTTCTTTCTCCTTCTCTCTTTTCATTTGGCCCTTATATAACTGCTATTAAGCATTATTAAGCAATAACTGTGAGAATTCACCCATGATCATGATTTCAGGAATACCCAACCTATGTGTGGATGATCTCCAAGTGTCTACCTCCAGCCTAGATTTTCATTTGCACATTATTTAGACTATACATTCTCAATTGCAAATATCCCACAAAAGCATCAAACTCAACAAGCTTGGAATGAAACTTACCTTTTTTAAACCTAAATAAGCAGATAGCCTATATTTTCTGCCTAATTCACCTAGATCAATTTCTATTCCATCACTTAAGTTAGAAGTTTAGTTCTCGACTTCTTTCATTTTCTTTTCTTTCCATATTTGAAACTTCAAAGTATTCTATTTCAGCAATTATAGATGTTGATTTCACATTTTAACATCTCTGAAATCAAGATACATCTCAACAAGCAACAATTCATGTATTGTTATAGTTTGATTAGCAGAGATTTTATTCCCTCTTAGTGGTACAAAGAGAAATGTTGTGTACTATGGTTCAGCCCACAGTGCCTTACATTAGATGAAATATAGTACTTAATAAATCTATCTCAGTATCTCCAACTTCACTACTACTCCTACAATTCAAGAGTCTTCCTGTCTTCTGTCTAACCATTTTTATTCATTATTCTCAACACTATGAGTTTTACATTTACAATGGAATCTGATTATGGAATCACTCTACTTCAATCTTCACTCTTTCAGTTAATCCCCATCAACTGTGTTCATTCCACAACATTATCTACATGGGATTCAATGCTGCCCATGCTCTAATCCCTAATTTTTCATATCGATCTCCTAAAGAAAGATCTTTTCTTGTGCTCCCTTTCCCTAAAAGTTCTCCTTCACACACACAGTGTACATCTCTTTTTAAGACTTGGCATCTAGAAAGGGAGACACTTCATCTCTCTAAGCAGACTTAGATGCCCCATAATAATCTAGGCATATCTCGAGACATCATTATGCTTACCACATATACCATAAGTTTTATTATTCCGTCCATCCCTCCCCACTTGACAGTGTTTTTGTTTGTTTGTTTTGTGAGGGCAGAGCCTATATTCAGTAATTTTCCTATTTCTAGGACCAAATACAATACCTGGAACCTGGAAGGATTTTAGTAACTATGTGCTGAAAAAACAGTAAATAGGATATATCCATGGAAAGATGATAGTTAAAACATTGTTGAAAGATGTGATCGCTCTTAAATAGAATAAAATGGGAAAATAAAAGGTTAAGTACAGAATTCTGGAGAACACCAATATTTAAGGGGTGTACAGAGGAAGATGTGTCTGCAAAGGAGAATGAGAAATTGAGATTAATGATCTATAACCTTGACTTAATAGTGGCGACACTGAAGTTCATGCTGTTCCTTCTACCATGGCTGGCCTTCCTCCTCAAACTCCCATAATCACTCTGGTCTGAAGAACGTTAATTAGATTCAGAGCAAAGTGATTTTATATATATAATATATATTTATATATATATATTATACACACACACACATATTCACACACACACAATGGAATATTACTCAGGCATAAAAAGAATGAAATCTTGCCATTTTCAATGACATGGATAGAGCTAGAGTATATTATGCTAAATAAGATAAGTGAAAAAAAGACAAATACCATATGATTTCACTCATATGTGGAATTTAAAAAACAAAACAGATGAACACAGGGAAAGGGGAAAAAAAAAGAAAGGGAAGCAAACCATAACACTTTTAATTATAGAGAACAAATGGAGGGTTGCTGGAGGGGAGGTGGGTGGGAGATAGGTTCAATAGGTGATGGGTATCAAGGAGGCCACTTATGTTGAGCACTGGGTATTACATGTAAGTGACAAATCACTAAACTGTACTCCTAAAACCAGTGTTACACTATAATGTTAACTAGAATTTATATAAAAATTTGAAAAACAAATTTCAGGCAGACAATCTGGCATGTGCAAAGTTCCTGTGGAAGGGATCATAAAAAAATGACCAACGCATGGCTGATGCAGAAAGGTGTGGGTAGGTATAAAATGAGGCTGGAGAATAATTGGGGCCAGAGCATGCAAAGCCTCCAACTCATAGGATGGAATTTTCCCTTGGGGCCATGGAAAGCCAGAGGTTGGTTTTACCTCCTAGCACAGGAGGTCATGTGATGTATTTTCTAAAGGTAATTCTGTCTTGATTGGAAGGGAACTAGAGTGGACACAGGAGAACAATTATGTTTCTTGAACAAATAAGGGAAATCAGTAAGGTATAGAAAAAGAACATGAGAATATGCTGAGTGAAATAAGTCAAGCAGGGAGAGTCAATTATCGTATGGTTTCACTTGTGTAGCATAAGCTATATGCTTATATACAGGACATTGGGAGAAGGCAAGGAGAAGGGAGAAGGGAAAGGGAGTTTGGGGAAATTGGAGGGGGAGACAAACCATGAGAGACTGTGGACTCTGAGAAACAAACTGAGGGTTTTGGAAAGGAGGGGGTGGGGGATTAGGTGAGCCTGGTGGTGGGTATTATGGAGGGCAAGTATTGCATGGAGCACTGGGTGTGGTGCATAAACAATTAATTTTGGAACAATGAAAAAAATAAAATTACATTAAATTAAAAAGAAAAAGAACATGGGATTTGTGGCCAGGCAGGCTTCAGATAGACCCAGATTCTGGCATTTTTATGGCACTGTGAGGATTAAGTGAGAGAACTTATAAAAAGCTTGACAAATACTAGTTCTCTTCCACTTCTCCAAAACCAGGTTCTCATTGAACATTTGTCAAAGAACTATGTGTTACACACAAAGCATATTCACCTTCAAATTTTAAAACCCACTTGCAACTTATATTTAAGATTTATATTCTTATATTGTTCTGAACAGCTATATTATTAGTATATACCTTTATACTTTTTACTCTTGACTTTGTATTTAGCTAATGTAAAAAGTAAATTCCAGTCTTAAGGATAAAAACAAAAAAAAATGTGTAAAACTCCTAATATAGACTTAATAAGTAGGTTGAGGTAAGTAGAGAAGATTACAATTTGGGCCAACTAACATCAACTCTAACCCCTTAAACAATGCCTTCTTTTATGTACTGCACTTCATATGGGTATCAGAGTAGAACTATATAATGACAGCCCTAATAGCTACCAGTCATAAAGAAACAACAGAAGAACAAATGTTGAGACTTGAAAGTTGGAAGGATCAATAGCTAGATAGCATTTGTTATATGAGAACTGAAATTAGATCTTCAAAGAAATACTGCCGCAAGCAAAATAAATTAGGTAATTTAGTATGTTCAAAAAACAACTTATTTTAAGGTTTGACTCCCAACACACACTATATATTTCTGTCACTGCTCATCTGGTTTAAAGGATTCATCCAATCCAACTTGTCTTTATCCTCTGGCTATTTTTATAGTTTAAGCTACCCTATTCGGTGTAATTTTTATAAAATACCCTCTGTTTTTTGCGGGTGTATACGATTTTCATCTCCTGTGGGTAAGTTTCTTAAAGTTAAATATTATTAATTTTTTT
Source organism: Martes martes (assembly GCF_963455335.1). Taxonomy (NCBI): domain Eukaryota; kingdom Metazoa; phylum Chordata; class Mammalia; order Carnivora; family Mustelidae; genus Martes; species Martes martes. The sequence continues at coordinate 77,820,068 of NC_137894.1, forward strand.
TAATCCCTACCTTCTGAAAAATCATGTAAAACATGGTGAATACATAAAAACATAGTGTGGAAGATCTCTGCTCAAATACTACATCTGCAGAGAGCTCCTTACTATCTACTTTCATCTTTCTCTACTTTATGTTTCTTCATGACATTTACCACTATCTACATTTATATTATTTGTAGTCTGTCTCCCTCACTAGAACCTACGCTGCACAAGGGTGGGAACTGCATCTTCCTTACTTCCACATCCCTAGAGCCTGGAAGAGAGCATGACAGAATAGATGCTCAAATATATTTGATGAATGAGTGAATAATCAATATTTTTAGTGTTTCTAAAAACACTTTTCATATGTCTCCTTTTCATATTTGTCAGTACTTGATAAGGGAACAATAGTAATACTGGGAAATTGTTATTCTCCAATTGTTAGGATATATTAGTCAGGGCTCTCCAAAGAAACAGAACCAACAGACCCTCTTTCTATACACACACAGGTTATGTATATATATATGGAGAGAGGTTCATTTTAAGGAATTGACGTATGTAGTTGTAGGGGCTGGACAGTCTGAAATCTGCAGAGCAGGCCAGCAGGCTGGACATTCCAGCAACAAATGATGTTGCAGTCTTGAGTTGGAAGGCAGTCTGGAGGCATAACTTCTTTTGTTTTGAGAGTTTTCTGTCTTGTCTTTTTTCTTAAGGCTCTTAACTGATTGCATGAGGCTCACCCACATTATATAGAGAGTAATCCACTTTCTTCAAAGTCTACTGATTTACATGTTAATCGCGGCTAAAAAATACCTTGACAACAACATCAACATCTAGATTGGTATTTGACCAAAAATTGGGCACCATGGCTTACCCAAGTGGACACACACAGTTAGCATGAGAGAAGGCTTTTTTTACGCTAATCCTTAAATCTTGTTTCCCACTTGGATTGCCAACAGGCAGCATTAACTCCCTATATTCGGCCTGTACAGCTGCTGCCAGCAGAGGGCAACCTCAGGCGCCAATTTTTTAGGGTCTCGAGCCCATGTCTGATCTACTCACTGTCTTTTGCAGACCCCCAGCGTCCACACCATCTGGGAGCTTATTAGAAGTACAGATTCTCAGACTCCATCTTAAATCTACTGTATTAGAATCTGCACGTTAACAACAACACTAGGAAACTCCTGCACACAGTAAGCAGCTACAGTGCTCTTCCTGGGGAGTTCTGGGCGAAGAAGTCTTCACGTAATTCACACCCTCTATTTTTCAGATCCTTCTTCTTTGCCCTTTTTATTTTCATTGTGGGTGGTCATATAACTTGTCTGAGGGTAGAAAAGAGCCCCACCATAGTTGGCATTTTATGTATTTCTCTATTTAGTAAGAACATTGGGGCCTAACAAAGATCAACATGATGCCACAAACTCTAAAAACATGAGAAGTAGGCATCGCTTTAACTTTAATATAATATAAGGAAATATAAGGAATATAATAATATTATATATATAATAATATAATATATATAATATATATATAATATAATAATATAATAATAATATAAGGAAAAGGCATCATGGTAGAAGGTACACTATATTGCCCTATTAAGCGAGGAGGGTTTTCAATGTGAGTACAACAGTTTCTAGCCATGTGACCTTGACAAATGTTTCGCTTTTGGCTGCAGTTTTCTATCTATATATGGAGAAGTTTGGATTAGTTCATCATCTTTGAGCTGAATCCAATATCTAATATCTGCTATCAAGTAAGATAATATGTATGAAAGCACTCATAACCTGTGAAAGAGTATGTTGAAAGGTAAGGTAATAATGAAGAAGACTTCTGAGTATTACATCAGGGTAGTCTCACAAAAGAGACAGACCATCAAATCCTAAAACCACATTTTTGAGGATTATGAAAAATTCAGCCTTAAAAAATTTATATGAATGAATTAAACAAGAGGCTCTGTTTGTCTGGGTACAGAATGGAGAAAGAATGTACATGCTCTGAATCAGATAGGAGAAGAATGGAAATTTTTGGAGGGGATAGGATGACCCTGAAATTAGATTTATGAGACCTATAAATCATGGTTTGGCTAGTGCTAGCCATGCACATAGTTATATAAAAGGAGGTGCCAATACAGGGCTTGGATTGAGTGGTTTTAGACAACCAAGATACATGATTCTGCTGTAAGATGAAGAAGAGCTGGTCTTTAGAGTCTCAGATTTAACTAAATTCAAATTCTTACATGTTCTTAGTTCTTAGTGGGATTGGAAACACTAGGATCTTGGATCCTATTTAAATCTAAAAATCTATTTAAATCTAAAAAAGAGGCTTCTGAAAGGAATGAAGATTTGACTGGTTATAAGTTGAAGCAGCATTATCCATACATTCACTTAGGTACCTCGACTCTTGTGATGGATTTTTCACTTTCCCTCACTAACCACATATATACTCAATTAGATAATACTCTATCCCAAAATTTTTCCTGACATTCTCCATGTTTCTCCATTATAAGCCACTACTGATGAGGGGCGAGGCTGCTATCATCTCTTACCCGGATGACTACATTAACCTGCAATCCAGCCTCAATACTCACTCCTGCTGCTCTACAGTCCACTTCCACATATCAGGCAACTGGATCTTATTACAGTTAGAATCTTATCACATCTCTTCATTTTTTAAATTTCCCATTGCACTTAGAATTATACCTAAACCTCTTCTGTAGCATACCCTCCCTCCAACATCACTTATTTCAATTTCTTAATCATTCAACAGCTTTCAGACACACTGATCTCTGTTCTTACCCACATAACAGATTCTTCTCTGCCCAAGGAGTCTGGCTACATGTTGGTATCTGCCCAGAACCTTTTCTGCTATCCTCTGCATGGTGAGATGCTTCTCAACCTGGGTCCAGTCATGATAGACAACACATAATAGGTTAAATAAGGGAAGCTTAATATAAGAAATGTATTCCTTGTGATAAAAGAATAATCATAAGCTATAGGGAAACTCTGTGTGGTACCCTAGGGCTGAAGAAGAGTACTCAAAGATGGAAACACCTGTAGGTTGTTCAGACATCCTTGGAAGAAGTATGGTTTGGCCATCATGTAGCAGAGAAGTTTGCTTGTGTAACTAGGTAGGCCAGAGCTGGTCTGGACTTGCTAGGTAAACAAACAACCCTCTGGAATAGAGGGGGGTAAGGTGATCAGCAATGGGCAGCAGAACACATAATAGGAGTTTGGCAGCTGGCAGTGATCTAAGGCCCTCAGAGCTTAAAGGACAGTGGGAAAGTTTACAGAAAGAATTACTGCTAGATGCGTGACACTCTGGTGTATGAAAACTATTTAACAGGGGAAGAGACCATTTCAATGTTCAGACTTATGGTGGTTCTGGTTCAGACTGCTGAGGAATGGTTATCACCAGCCAAGGCTACAACGTAAGGGAGAGACAGCTTTCTAGTCCCTTAACTGGAGCAAACCCTATGAGAAGTCCTCATTCATGCTCTCACCATCAAGCTCATCTCCGCTGCCTCCCACCACCAGAAATTAGAAATCTCTTCTTTCTACACATATCTCCAGAGCACCCCACACTGAGAAAGCTTAACTTCATGGTCACTTTAAAGGAAAAATTTGTAAAGGAATTCCATGTTTTGCACATAGAATCTACTGAAGAATTCATTCAAAACTAAGAAGCAATAAATTGGTAAGTGACATACCACCTTGTGTGCCCCAAGCTTAAATGGCCCTGCAAGTTTAACCCATTATCAAAAGAACCTATTACGAGAAGGCATTTAAGCTGTCCATCCAATATATCTTGAATAAATAATAATATCATCATTTGATTCCAAATTTTCTCAATGCCTCCCCCCCATTTATTTGGTTGTCTCTGAACTCTCGATCTTAAAAATTTTTCTTTGCATGCCTTCATTTCAGTCATAAAGACAGAAAATAACCAATATTGCATTGTATATGTCAAATACCATGGCTGCTATATTCCCAAAGTAAACAGTTAGCCACATACAGGAATGTATGGAAACTAATAGGGGAGAGAGACGATTATAATGAATGTTCACTCAACTGTTTGAATTCTTTGTTCTCGGAACATCTCTAATGACTTTTCTGAAATTGTCTGTCCCTCCACCCCCCAAGTTAGAGAGACTGCTATGAATGAAAAACACTGGGAAAGGGCATGGTAGGAGAAAACTGATTTATGTTGGTTCCAGGGAAAGCCTTTGTAAATGACAGTTTAGACCTGGAGCTTTAAAAGGAGTCAGCTAAGAAAAAAGAAAAGGGAAGTGTTGCAGGCTGAAGAAAGAGCACACCTGAAGATGCCCAGGGAAGGAGTTTGGCACTTTCTGGGAGATGAAAGAAGGGGATGTGTCTGAAAAACAGCGAACATAGTGGGTTGGGACTGAGGACTAGTAGGAGATGAGGCTTGGCAGGAGCAGATCCTGTCCTGTTTAGAGGCTGCCTTAGGAAGTTTAGGTTTTATTTTAGCTATGCTGGTAAGCCACTGGGAGAGTTAGGAAGGAGGGGCACAGTTCTATTTACTTTTGAAGAACCATGCTGGGTTCATTTTCTAAATACTACCTTATTATTGGACATTTACTTATTTCTATTTAATTATTCAGATTTAAACATTTAATGCATCAGTTATATGTATATGGATATTTGACTATATTGCTTATTATTTTATTAGCTTAGATCCCTAGAAGTGCAATTATTGGCTCAAATTATTGGCTCAAAATGCTTTACTACACTTGTGTGAGCATGCTTATCACACTATGCTACTGTAAGTGTTGAACATAATATCTATTTTAAATATTTACAATTAAATAGGTAAATTTTACATGTCATGTGTTTTATTATTTTCATTCACATTCCTTCATTACTTGAGAATTTGAACATTTTATGTTTCTTAGCTATTTCTACTCCCTGTTTTCTGAACTATTTATTCATGCCCTCTGACCATTCCAGTAATAGGGGCTTAATGCTTTGTTTGCTGATCTGCAGGTTTGTTACAAATACTTTTAAGTTCTTTCTTGGCTTGTTAATTTTGTTTATAAAGTTTTGTAAACTTCAGACACCTATATTATACTTGAATGTAATCAAATCTATAGTTTTCCTTTACAATAATATCTACTAATGTTAAGTTTATGAAATTTTTTCCTCCATCAAAAGATTTGATAACAATTCATTTCTATTTTCTTAGAGTTTAACTATAATTTATCTCAACTTAATCTTAGAGTACTGTATGATGTGAGTTTCAAAATGAACTTTTCCAAACCATTTATCATTCAGCAAATACATAATGATCACCTATCTTATGAAGATAATCATCTAGGTACTGAATGAAACAGTGGTTAACTAAAATACTTGCCTTGTGGATCTTACTATGTTCTAGTAGGGATGGACTCTCATCATTATTAAATAATAGTCACCTTTGGGGAAGTGGGTGGGGGACAGGTAAATGGGTGGCAGGGATTATGAGTACACTTACCTTTATGAGCACTAAGTAATGTACAGAATTGTTGAATCACTATATTGTACACCTGAAACTAATATAACACTATATGTTAACTGCAGTGGAATTAAAATTTTAAAAAATAAAAACAAAATGTATATTTATTAATGTGCATCAAAAAATCTGGAAGGATATACATGGAATGATAATAGAATTATCTCTAGTTATAATGCTACTTTTTATTTTCCCCTTTTTACTTTTCACCATTGTCTAAATTTTTTATAATTATCATATATCAATATTCTATGGCATATTAAAAAAAGTTATTTCCAGTGAGGATAAAAAGTAAAAGAAAATATTCAAAGAAATACTCAAAAAATATCCAGTGGAAAAAAGGCAGTCTCTTCAATAAATAATGCTGGGAAAATTGGACAGCTCTGTATAGAAGAATAAAACTCGATCACTCTCTTACACCATACACAAAGATAAACTCAAAATGGATGAAAGACCTCAATGTGAGACAGGAATCCATCAAAATCCTAGAGGAGAACAGAGGCAGTAACCTCTTCAACATTGGCTACAGCAAATTCTTTCAAGACATGTCTCCAAAGGCAAAGGAAACAAAAGTGAAAATGAACTTTTGGGACTTCATTAAGATCAAAAGCTTCTGCACAGCAAAGGAAACAGCCAACAAAACAAAGAGGCAACCCACAGAATGGGAGAAGATATTCTCAATGACACCACAGACAAAGGGCTGATATCTAAGATCTATAAAGAACTTCTCAAACTCAACACCGAAAAAACAAATAATCATCAAAAAATGGGCAGAAGACATGAACAGACACTTCTCCAATGAAGACATACAAATGGCTAGCAGACACATGAAAAGATGTTCATCATCATTAGCCATCAAAGAAATTCAAATCAAAACAACATTGAGATATCACATTATACCAGTTAGAATGGCAAAGATTAATAAGACAGGAAACAACAAATGTTGGAGAGGATGTGGAGAGAGGGGAAACCTCTTACAATGTTGGTGGGAATGCAAGCTGGTGCAGCCACTTTGGAAAACAGTGTGGAGTTTCTTCAAAAAATTAAAAATAGAGCTACCCATTACCCTGCAATAGCACTACTGGGTATTTACCCCAAAGATACAGATGTAGTGAAAAGAAGGGCCATATGTACCCCAATGTTCACAGCAGCAATATCCACAATCACCAAACTGTGGAAAGAGCCAAGATGCCCTTCAACAGATAAATGGATAAAGAAGATGTGGACCATATATACAATGGAATATTACTCAGCCATCAGAAAGGCTGAATACCCAAATTTCATATCAACATGGATGGGACTGAAGGAAATTATGCTGAGTGAAATAAGTCAAATAGAGAAAGTCAATTATCATATGGTTTCACTTACTTGTGGAACATAAGGAATAACATTGAGGACATTAGGAGAAGGAAAGGAAAAGTGAATTGGGGGAAATTGGAGGGGGAGACAAACCACAATAGACTGTGGACTCTGAGAAACAGACTGAGGGTTTTAGAGGGGTGGGGGGATGGGCTAGCCTGGTGGTGGGTATTAAGGAGGGCACGTATTGCATGGAGCACTGGGTGTGGTACATAAACAATGAATCTTGAAACACTGCAAAAAAATACTCAATATGTTAACAATAGTTGCCTTTACACTGTGATTTTTCTTTTATCCTTTACTTTTTGATGCATTCTAATATTTCTTTAAGAAAGATACATTGCTAGGTACAAAATTCCAGTTATAAAATAAATACGTAATAAAGATGTAATGTACAACATAATGACTATAGTTAATACTGCTATATGGTATATTTGAAAGTTGTTAAGAGAGTAGTACATTCTAAGAGTTATCACAAGAATAAAAACACTTTTCTTATTTTTTTAGTATCTATATGAGATGATGGATATTAACTAAATTTACTGTGGTAATTATTTCATAATACATATAAGTGGAAGTATTATGCTATACACCTTAAACTGTGTATAGAGTGGCATATGTCAATTATATCTCAAAAAATCTGAAAAAAAGAAAAATAAGTAATCTTCACCTTCCTTACTAGTTTTTATATTACTTTTATTATAAAAGCTTTTCATGTATAAAATAATTTGTTTATAGAATATTTGTTGTTTCCCTGACATGTCCATATTTTTCTAATAGTGTTCTCTTTTATTGCAGTGTCATACATATTAATATAAGGTAGACCAAGTCTCTTATTTTTTTACAAAAATATTTTAGTCTAAGCAGTTTATTTTCCAATGAAGATTTTATGCTTTTTTTCTCAGTTTCAAAACACTCCATTGGATTTGTGATTAACATTTAATTGCAACTGCACCTATAAATTTTTTTGGAAACACCAAACATGTTCACAATTGTAATATTTATATCCACGAATATGCCATTCCTTTCCATTTATTAAAAATCTGTTTTTCTCAAGTTATGCTGCTTTTCTTCAGTTAGATTTGAGGGTCTACCTTTAAAATTTTTTTAAAGATTTTTTTTTTAAGATTCTATTGCAATTTCTCTTAGATTTGGTGTTTTTCCCCCTCTAATAAGTAGATTTTTCTCATTGTGGTCTCTAACTTACTAAAGACACTTCCCTAAGATAGTTCGTATTGTTGTATTTTTGTCGTATGCCCATTAATTTCAATAAAGTTCCATAATTTTAATACCTTTATTTCTCAAAGTTTCATAGATATACAATGATACCATGAGCAAATTATCTTTCCTTTAATTATAGCTTTGCTTCATAGATTATTGAGAATTGAAACATTTGAAACATTATTAAACAATAAAAGTTATAGTGGAAAATCTTTTATTTATTCAGAACAATTTTTTTTCCCCAAATCTGATCTAAATGAACAGGAAAAAGTATCTCCCTGAAATCTAGAAGCAGCACATAGATTATCAAATAATGACTAAAGTGTGAACTAATACTTAGAATTAATTAAGGTAATATACTGAACAACTTGTACTAATTTTATGTACTATTATGTTCACTTTACAAAAGATACAAAGTCCAAACTCCTCAAATTGTATAAATTAAATAAGTATGTGCAGTTTTTGCATATCAATTATACCCAATAAAGTTTTGAAAAAAAGAAATAAGAAAAAATCAAGGAAAACTAGAAATTATTCAACACTATATACTTTAAATAATTCTTAATTTGGGGGAAATAACCTTTATATTTTTACACACAGTGGTTACTGGATTCTAATTGCTTCACCATGTCATAGAGTAATAAAACCAGAAATCTTTCAATGATTAAAAAAACACTCTACAATAAACCAAAATGCATATTTGAAGGCGCATAGTCTAAAATATTTTTCATAGTTCTGAATACTAGAACCACTTATATATAAAAATGTGGAGGACATTCTATTCTTATAATACCTAACTGTGTGGCAAATTGAAAGCAGTGAAATACTGACTCCTTTCAGGCACAAAGTTGTTTGTTTTTATTTGTTGTTGTTGTTTTTCTTCATGCACTAGTTATATCTGGTAACAGCATCCATCTTTTGGTCATTCCATATTTCCTATAAGTACGGTGTTTTGCTGAGCCAAAAGAGGCCATGGTTACTGATAGTTTGGCATATGTTCCCTTTGCAAGGGTATCTGTGCATCTGTGCGAAAGTGAGGAAGCAGTATCTCCAAAGGGCAAAAGGGTAATGAAGGAACAAGACCTGTAGAACAGAGCCTTGGATAATACTTAACAGAACTGGATCAAAACAAGGGATCAGGAGTGTTTAACTAGTCAGTTAAGTATCTGCCTTGAGCTCAGGTCATGATCTCAGGGTCCTGGGAATGAGCCCCACTTTATGCTCCCTGCTTAGCAGGGAGTCTGCTTCTCCCTCTTCCTCTGCTCCTCATCACACTCCTGCACGTGAGTTCTTTCTCTCTCAAATAAATAAATAGATAAAATCTTAAAAACAAAACAAAACAGGGAGTCAATGAAAGAGATAAAGAAGAAGCAAGAAGAATGAAATCAAGAGAATGTGATATCATAATTCAAGAAGAAAGATATTTAAAATGAGCATGTAATCAACAAAGTCAAGTTGATGTTTCTGGGTGACAGGCTTACCATGCAATTAAATAAGACCCAGCCTGCCTTCAGAGTGTGATATTCTAAGAAAAGTGACCACATTTGCATGAGAGAAAAGGTTATATTACATGTTACCTTAAACAAAATATTAAGTTCACTTTCCATATTGGAAGGAATTACTGTGGGAGGAAGGATGCTGAATGGTGTTTCAAAGGAAAAATTATTTATCTGATGTGTATATATATTCAGAATGGAAAATAAGTTGGACACAGAACTAAATAAGTTTTGTCAGTGGATGATAATTTTAATTCCAAATTCCCTTAAAATGGCCCACAAAAGAGGGAAGTATTCTGCAGACTTCAAAAATGTGGCATAAGAATATTTATATTATCTCTAAATGCAATTTTAAAAAGAAGAGAAAGAACTTCTAGGGGAGATGGCAGAGTAGGAGGATCCTAACCTCACCCCATCCTCAAGATACAACTAGATAATACCCGCCTCAGTGTAAATAACCAAGAAAAGGATGCAAAGACTGGCTGCATGGACACTCCACAGTTAAATATAGAGAAGCCACATCAAAGATGGTAGTAAGGGCAGAGACACGGATGGGAGCTAAAGGAACCCATGGGACTGTCCACAGGAGGGAGGGACAGTGCAGTGTGAGGAGGGGAATAAAACAGTCAGTCATCCTAGGCACCTCAAACATGAGGAACTTGCATGGGGAAGATGAATCCTAGTAAGATTTGGCTTTGAAAACTAGAGGAGCCAAATTTTGCAAGTTTTTATAATCAGAGCATGTGCCGGAAGGCCTAGGATCATTAGTAAGAGTTCTCCAGGAACAAAGGAGCTGGTGGGCACCATTTCCCTCCCAGACCCCCCAGCCTACACCTATGGACACCTGTGGGAGCCAGTACAGTTCCAACACTCCCTACCTACATTGCTAACAGCATGCCTCACCCCAGCATTCTCCTGTGGACATGTGCCTCCAGCCAGGCCTTAGTTGGGGCTCCTCCTTCAGCATACCTGCACAAAACTTGCTAACACTACATGCCTTGCCTCCACAATCTTCATTGGATATACCCCCTCTAATTTAGCCTTCCTTGGTCCCTACTGGCTGCAGGTCCCCTCCTGCAGCAGACCTGTGAGGAACTGCAGCCATCACATGCTTTGTCCCTACATTCTCCTGTGGACCTGTCCCCTCCAATATGCCTTGGGCTGGAGTCTATCCAAGGCAGTGCCACAAACCTGACAGTGTACAAGCAGCTCAGAGAGCATCAGCACCACTGCAAAGTGACTCCTACCCAGAGAAGGAAGATAACCACACACACCAGTTCAACTGTGCCCATGGAGTGGGCTAGGGAAAGAAAACTGGTCTGACTACAGGCCCCACCCGCCAATTAAAGTTTCTCAGTTCAGTGCTACTACATCTCTGGCAAATGTCTGGTCTGACTCAACTTAAGCCCAAGGTAGCCCCACACTGACTTACTAACAAAATAGGGACCAAATTCTGCCCCCAAAGACAAAGAGAGCCATTGCAGAAGGCTGGACTGAAGGAAAAAGCAGCTCAGCCACAACAGTAGGGGACACACAGTGCACATAGGAGATACTCCTGAAGTACCAGGTTCTGGTGAACAGGGGCATTCCCCTGCAGGGCAGTAAAGGACCTCCTCTTCACAAGACCACTACTTTCAAGAGCAGAAGACATAGTTGACTTCACAAAGAAACAGATGCAGAGATTTAGATAAAATGAGGAGACAGAGGGATATGTGCCAAATGAAAGAACAGGACAGAATCCAGGAAGAAAGCAAAATCAAACAGAGATAAATGATATGCCTGATAGAGAATTTAAAGTAATGGTCACAAAGATATTCACTGGACTTGAGAAAAGAGTGGAGGACCTCACTGAGACCTCAACAACGAGATAGAAAACATAAACCAATCAGAGATGAAAAACTCAATAACTGAAATTAAAAATACACTAGATGTACTAAATAGTAGACTAGAGGAAGCAGAAGAATGGATCAGTGGCCTAGAGGACAGAGTGATGCAAAGCAAAAAGCTGAACAGAAGAGGGACAAAATAACAATAGAAAATGAAAATAGACTTGGGAACTCAGCCACAACATCAAGCATAAATAACATTCATATTATACGGATCCCAGAAAGAGAGGAGAGAGGAAAGTGGCAGAAAACTTATTTGAAGAAACAGCAGCTGAAAACTTCCCAAATCTGAGAAAGGAAACAAACATCGAGATCCAGGAGGCACAGAGAGACCCTAACAAAATCAACCAGGGAGGTCTACACCAATACATAATGGCAAAAAGTAGTGACAAAGAAACTATTTTAAAGACAGCAAGAGGGGGCACCTGGGTGACTCAGACAGTTAAGTATCCAACTCCTGATTTGGGCTCAAGTCATGATCTAAGGGTTGTGAGATCAAGCCCCAAGTAAGACTCCACACTGGGCATGAAACTTGCTTAGTATTCTTTCTCTCCCTAAGAACAAACAAACAAACAAAGACAGCAAGAGAGAAGAAAACTATTACATACAAGGGAAACCTATGAATGGATTTTTCAGCAGAAACTCCACAGGCCAGAAGACAGTGGCATGATACTCAAAATGCTGAAAGGAAAAAACCTGCAGCCAAGAATACTCTATCCAGCAAGGCTATCGTTCGAAACAGAAGAAGAGATAAAGAATTTCCCAGATAAACAAAAGATAAAAGAATTCATGACCACTATACCAGTCCTATAAGAAATGTTAAAGTGGACTCCTTGAATGGAAATGTAAGACCATAAGTAGAATCAAGAAAAGTAGGAAGCACAAAATCAGTGCAACAAGCATATCTATAAAAATCGGTCAAGGGATTCACAAAATATAAGGATGTAAAATATGACCCTATATACCTAAAACATGGGATGGGTGGGAGAGGGGTAAAAAATAGGTTAAAACTTAAGCAACCATCAACTTAATATAGACTTCTATATGCAGAAGACGTTATGAGACTGACACGCTGCCTACTGTGCTAAGAAGGCACTGTATGCAGAAGATGTTATATTACAAACCTAATGATAAGCACAAATTGAAAACTACTAACAGATATGCAAAAATAAAGAAAAAGGAATCCAGGTATATTGCTACAGAAAGCAAGCAAACCATGAGAAAAGAAAGCAAGAGAAGAAAGGAACAGAGAACTACACAAACAACCATAAAACAAGTAACAAAATGGGAATAAATACATACCTATCAATAATTACTTTGAATGTAAATGGACTAAGTGCTCCAATCAAAAGACAAGGAATGGTTAAAGAAGCAGGACCCATCTATATGCAGCCTACAAGAGACTTGTTTCAGACCTAAAGACACATGCAGATTGAAAGTGAAGGAATGGGAAAGCATTTATCATGCAAACAGAAGTGGAAAGAAAGCCAGAGTAGCAATACTTAATATGGGACACAATAGACTTTAAAGCAAAGATTGTAACAAGAGACAAAGAAGAACATGGTAAGAGAAGAATCCAACAAGAAGGGAACAATTGAAGAAGAAGCTGTAACAACTGTATATATTTATTCAGCCAACATGGATATATACAAAGCAGCTCATAACAAACATAAAAGAAATAATCAGTAGTAATAAAATAATAGTAGGGGAATTTTAACACCCTACTTCTATCTATGGATAGATTATTCCCACAGAAAATCAACAAGGAAAGAGTGGCTTTGAATGGCACACTGGACCAAGTGGATCTAATAGATATATTCAGAACATTCCATCCTAAAATAGCAGGACACACATTTTTTTTTTCAAGTGCACAAGGAACATTTTTCAGAATAGATCACAAAGGCCAGAAAACAAGCCTCAACGAACTCAAAAAGACTGAAGTCACACCAGGCATTTTTTTGGACCACAACATTATGAAATTAGAAATCAACCACAAGAAAAAATCTGGAAAGATCAAAAATATATGGAAGCTAAATAACATGCTACTAAGAAAGAATGACTGAACCAAGAAATCAAAGAAAAATTTTTAAAAATGCATGGAAACAAATGAAAATGAGAACACAACAGTCCAAAAACATTAGGATACAGCAAAAGCTATTCTAAGAGGGAAGCTTACAGCAATACAGGCCTACCTCAAGAAGCAAAAAAAATATCAAATCAACAGCATAAACTTATACATAAAGAAGCTAGAAAGAGAAGAACAAATAAAACCCCAAACCAGTAAAAGGAAGGAAATAATAAAGATCAGAGCAGAAATATATAAATAAAGGAGAAAGTGAAATAACAATAGAACAGATCAGTGAAATTAAGACCTGGTTTATTGAAAAGATCAACAAGACTGATAGACCTATAGCCAGACTCATTTAAAAAAAAAAGAGAGAGAGAGAGAGAGGACTCAAATAAACAAAATTACAAATGAAAGAGAAGAAATAATGACAAACACCGCAAAAATAAAAAGATTATGAGAATATTATGAAAAATTTCATGGCAACAAATTCAACAACCTATAAGAAATGGATATACTCCTAGAAACATATAACCTACCAAAACTGAATCAGAAAGAATTAGAAAATCTGAAGATACTGATGACCAACAATGAAGTCGAATAGGTAATAAAAAAATCTCTCAACAAAAAACAAAAGTCCAGGTCCAGTCAGCTTCATAGGTGAATTCTACCAAATATTTAAGAAGAGTTACTACCTATTCTTATCAAACTTTGCAAAAGATCAGAGGAAGGAAAGCTTCTAAATTCATGCTACAAGGCCCATTACCAAAGCCAGATAAACACTTTAGAAAAAAAGAGAACGATAAACCAATATCTCTGATGAACATAGATGCAGAAATCCTCAAAAATATGAGCAAACCAAATCCAACAATACATCAGAAAAAATCATTCAGTGCAATCAAGTGGCATTTATTCCTGGGACGCAAGGATTGTTCAATATTTGCAAATCAATCAATGTGATATATCACTGTAACAAGAAAAAGGATAAAAACCATAAAATCTTTTCAATAAATGTAGAAAAAGCACTTGACAAAATACAACATCCATTCATGATAAAAAAAAAATCTCAACAAAGTATATTTAGAGGGAACACACCTCAACACACTAAAGGCCATATATGAAAAATCCACAGCTGACAACATATTCAATGGAGAGGAGGTAAAAGCTATTTCCCAAAGATCAGAACAAGACAGGACTGTCCATTCTCACCACTTTTATTCAACATAGTACTTGAAGTCCTAGACATAGCAACCAGGAAAAAAAAAAAAAAAAGACATTGAAAGCATCCAAGTCAGTAAGAAACTTTCACTATTTGCAGATAATATGATTCTATATAGAGAGAACATTAAAGACTCCACCAAAAAATTATCAGAATTGATAAATAAGTTCAGGAAGGTTGCAGGATACAAAATCAATACACAAAATCTGTTGCATTTCCTTATACTAATAATGGAGTAGAAGAAAGAGATAGTAAAAAAAATAATCCCATTTACTACTACACCAAAAATAATAAAATACTTAAAAATAAACTTAATCAAGGAGGTGAAAGACCTATACTCTGAAAACTATGAAATGCTGATGACAGAAACTGAAGACAACATAAACAAATCAGAAGATATTCCATGCTCATGGATCAAAAGAACAAATATTGTTAAAATGTCCATACTACCCAAAGCAACCTAAAGATTTGATGCAATCCCTTTCAAAATACCAACATCATTTTCATAGGAGTAGAAAAATAACGCTTAAATTTGTATGGAACCAAAAAAGACCTGAATTGCCACAGAAATCTTGAAAAAGAAGAATAAAACTGGAGGAATCATAATCTTAGATTTTAAGATATACTACAAAACTATAGTAATCAAAACACAATAGTACTGGTACAGAAATAAATAGAAAGATCATTAGGCAAGAATATGCCATAGGAAAAAGTCTTCAACAAATGGTGTTGGGAAAACTGGACAGCTACATGCAAAAGAAGGAAACCAGACCACTTTCTTGCACTATACACAAAAATAAACTCAAAAAGGATTAAAGACCTAAATGTGAGGCCTGAATCGTTAAAAATCCTAGAAGAGAGTGCAGGTAGTAATTTCTCTGTAGCATCAGCTGTAGCAATATTTTTCTAGATATGTTTCATGAGGCAAGGGAAACAAAAGCAAAAAAAAAAAAAAAAACAAAAAAAACCAACCCATTGGGACTGCATCAAAATAAAAGCTTCTACACAGCAAAGGAAACCATCAGCAAAACTAAAAGACAACCCACTGAGTAGAAGATATTTTCAAGTGACATATCTGATAAAGGGTTAGTATCTAAACTATATAAAGAACTCATGCAACTCACGACCAAAGAAAAAATAAAATCCCAATTAAAAAATGGGCAGAAGACATAAACAGATATTTCTCCAAAGAAGACATATAGATGGCCAGCAGACACATGAAAAGATGTTCAACATCCCTCATCATCAGGGAAATGCAAATCAAAAGCACACTGAGATATTGCTTCATACATGTTAGAATGGCTAAAATAAAAAACACAAGAAATAACAAGTGTTGGTGAGGACGTGGAGAAAGAGTAACTCTTGTGGACTGTTGGCAGAAATGCAAACTGGTGCAACTACAATGGAAAACAGTATGGAAGTTCCTAAAAAAATTAGAAATACAAGAGGTGCCTGGGGGCTCAGTCAGTTAAGCCTCCCACTGTTGATTTCAGCTCAGGTCATGATCTCAGGGTCATGAGATCGAGCCCTGAGTTGGGCTCTGCACTGGGCATTGAGCCTGATTTGGATTCTCTTTCTCCTCCCTCTGGCCCTCACCCACTGCTCACAACCACTTGCATGCATGCTCTCTCTCTTTAAAAAAAAATTAGAAATACCATGCTACCCATGAATTTTATTGCTGGGTATTTACCCAAAGAAAATGAAAACCCTAAATTGAAAAGATAAATGCACCCTTATGTTTGTGGCAGCATTATTTAAAATAACCAAATTATGAAAGCAGCCCAAGTGTCTGTCAATAGATGAATGGATAAAGATGTGATACACACACACACACACACACACACACACACACACACTCTGGAATATTAATCAGCCATAAAACAGAATGAAATCATGCCATTTGCAACAACATGGATGGATCTAGAGGAGAAAATGCTGAAATAAATCAGTCAGAGAAAGAGAAATACCATATGATTTCATTCAAACACAGAATTCTAAAAAAAGAAAACAAAGAAGCAAACAAAAACCCAGACTCTTAACTACAGAAAAAAACTGATGGCTATCAGAGGGGAGGTAGGTAGGGGGATGAGTGAAATAGGTAAAGGGGATTAAGAGTACATTTATTATGATGAGAAGTTTGTAAGCTATAGAATTGTTGAGTCACTATATTGTACATCTGAAACTAATAGAACATCGTCTGTTAACTACACTGGAATTAAAATTTGAAGAGAGAAAGAGAGAGAGAGAGAGAGAGGAAGAAAGGAAGGAGAAAAGCTGTCACTGTTTTTTGTTTTTTTTTTTCCTTTGGAATAACTCACTACCAAACAGTAATTTGTGTTTCTTAGATTTTTCAAGTTATTTATTTATTCATTCATTTACTTATAGCATGAGCAGAGGGAGAGGGAGAAGCAGACGCCCCACTAAACTGGGAGCCCCATGTGGAACTCCATCCAGACCCTGGGATCATGACCTGAGCCAAAGGCAGACGCTTAACCAACTGAGCCACCCAGATGCCCTTCAGATTTTTCTGGTGTTCCTGTAGTTCACCAGCCCCACTCTACCCAGAACAGGAAGTGTGTTTCCCTAATGTAGTATATTGTACTAAGAATACTGCTGTTATTCAGTGAATATAAAACAATAATTATAGCAAAAATTCTTCTGGCACTTTAAATGAGGCTGATACATGGCAATGGAAATATGCAAAGGAAGAACAAAATAAAAGTACTTATAGTACCCTTTGTTTATTGCTATCAGACACCTATATTACTTTATTAATCCTCATGATCTCTTTTAAATATTCTGTTATTTAAAAAAAGAACAAAGGTTCTGTTATTTTCGTCTACAATTTGGAGGAAGTAACTGAAGCACAGAAGGGCTTTTGTCTCCTAGTTGAATGGCAAATTAGATGAAAATCCAATATCCACAAGTTACTAGATCGCAAAAACATATTAACCTCATGCCTTAGTAGCTATTGACACTATGTATGTGAGATCTTTCTTTCAGAAAGAAAGAAAATATAACCAAGAGAAAACAAAATAAGTATTTTGTTTTTAAAGAGCTATAAATTTCAATTAAAAATCCTTAACTAAAATATCTCAGTGTGTCTGTTAACCAGTGTAAAAAAAAGTAAAGAAAAATTTAGTAGTCTAAGAATTAGAACAGGGGATAAAATAATCCTGGGATGAGTCCAGTACCTTTTGTTTATCCATGGGTGGATTATCTGCTTTGTGAATTATTCATGACTAATTCTGAATCTTAGAGCTGTATTGCCCCACTGCCTGGTTAGCTCCAAGGCCCTTTCCTCCCACTACCCAGCTGGTGTGTGCTCAGGGAAGACAAACTCTTTTTAATATGAATCCAAGCAAAACACAATTAGGAAAGCAAATGTGCTAGAAAAATAATAATATCATGGATTACAAAGCCAAATAGGAAAGATTTGAACGCTGCCTACCCTTTTGAAGTATCCAACTACTGTTTCCACATGATACTTAGGTAACTGAGTTGGGGCAGTCATATCACAAAGGGCCCTTTCCTCTATTGAGACGTCCCCTTGGTTTGGTTTCATCACAATAATTGAATAGCAGAGTGTTACCATATCATATCAGTAGCTACAAGCCTGATTCCTTTCCAGTGGCCTATAGGCTCTCCCAGAAGAAAGAGCACCTTCTACCAGGGAGAACCATGGCCGTAATTTAATCCACATTTCTCTTCCCTGCTAAAAATACCCAGAACTAAAAAGGACCTCCTGCGCACATCTGAAAGACTTCAGAGTTCCCGACCACCTCAGCCCATTTCCTCAAAACACACACACAGAGACACACACACACACACACACACACACACACTCTCTCCTCAGAACTTTTGACACCAAAAATATTCCATTATAAATTTTGTGGTTTGATTAGATTAGCTAGTACACATAAATACTATCATTTTAAATCAAATTCTGTCATATTCATGGATGTTTTACTTATTTTCAAGTGACAGAAAGCTTTTAGCAGAGTTGCATCCAGATGACTTACTCAAAAATTAATGAGTTGCATGTACAGATACAAAGATAAAATATACATTTCCATAAAGTTTTCATTATGCAAGAGGACCAATACTTAAAATTCTTTTTAAAAATTAGGAAAATAATACATGCTTATTGCTAAAACGTAAATTCTGAACTCTATTATAATTTGATTAATCATTAAATTCACCAAATAATTTCTCCAAATAAACTGACTCAGATGAAAATACTTAAAACATCCATTGATAATTTTAGAATATATTTAAATAAGTAATCACTATATAACAACCTTTCTTTTGCAAACAAGGTTTGCAATACTACTTAGTGTTCACATTTAAGTTAATGTTTATTAACAAATTACCATTTGCTGTTACAAGTAGGGTTTCATTAAATGACTCTCATAATGTAAGGGATCTGAATTAAAGCATGCTGTACTTCTTTATGTATTTTCTTTCTTCTTTTGCAACAACATGCCTAAAGATTAGCATAATTTATTTTCAAGAAATTAATGCTCTTCTTTAGAGTAATAATTATTCTCATTTTGACCTGTTGAACTAGCTTCATATTTACAAAAAATAATTAAGTGTTGATCAGAATGTGGCATCTTCTGAGGCTTTCTAATCACCAGCTCTACCAATCCAGGGCATTTCTTTGCTGACCCAACATAAATATACTTAACTAATGAGTTATGGACCTCTAAGAACCTTCTTTTTCTGCACTAAATTCTCCAAAGAATTATTTCAAGTATTTTTTTCTTCATTTCATAGATGCACTTTCTTCTTGTTCTATCTAAATCTTTGATTCTGCGGGTTGCTCAAGGGAGCTGATATGGTAATTTTTTAAAAAATTCAAATTAACAGCAAAAAATTGTAACAAAACTCCATCAAGGTTACAGAGGTATGCCCACTTGATTTACATTAATTAGAAAACTTCTGTCCCCATTGTAATTTTCTAACAGGAAATGTTTCTTTATGAAGCTCTGCAAAATTTCAGGTCATTTTTAACAGTTTTGAAGAACATAGAAAAATGGAAAAGACTACATATATCATCAAATTTAATCCCATCTTATTTATAGTTATATAGATATGTTGATCAAGGACCAAAGAAGTAAAGAAATATAAAGTCACGCATGGTTTCGAATGGTTAGTTAGTTAGTATCAAATGGTATACTATTTTTATGAAGTTTAAAAAAATGTATTTCCAATATTTGTTAATCAGTTTTAAATTAGTTGTATATATACACAAACATATTCATGAGTTTTATTAATTTTGTCAACTAGAAATTACTGTTTTCTTAACATAATGTTGTATCCTGGATGTGATCCTAGAACAGAAAGAGGAAATTATTGGCAAAACAGGTGAAATCTGAATAACGTCTAGAGGTTCAGTAATAGTTATGTACCAATGTTCATTTCTTAGTTTTGGTAACTGTACGATGGTAATGTAAGATGTTAAAATTAGAGGTATTAAAAACAAGACATCAGGCCCAAAATGGGGTTTTTGGTAAGCCCACATCACCAAACTAAGGCTTACAGTTTTGAATCTCCCAGAAATGGAATCATCTGATCAACACTAGTTAGGTCATCAACCTGATAGAACTGATAGAACCCCCAACCACCCCCTAAAGGAATGTAATTGCAATAAACAACTTGCTTTTCTGTCTATATAACTTGCTTGTTCCCACTTCCTTTTGCTTATAAAAGTCTTTCATTTCATACGGCTTCTCAGATCTCCTTTTCATCTGCTAGATTGAATCCTAACTGATTCTAACAGATTTTTGCTCAAATAAAATCTTAAAATTGTTAATATCCCTCAGTTTATCTTTTAACAGAAGAAACTGAGTGAAGAGTATACAGGAACTCTGTACTATTTTTGTAAATTCTCTGGAATACTAAAATTATTCCAATAATTATTTTATATAATTTTATATTACATTATTTATGATAATTCAGAATTACAAATAAGGCCATTTATCTTAGACATTAAAAAAAAGAAGAAGAAGAAGGTGGGGCCACCTGGGTGGCTCGGTTGGTTAAGCATCCAACTCTTGGTTTCTGCTCAGGTCCTGATCTTGGGGTCCTGGGATTGAGCCCCATGTTGGGCTCTGCCCTCAACGCAGGGTCTGCTGGAAATTCTCTCCGCCCTTCCTGCTCATGCTCTTGCTCTCTCTCTCTAAAATAACTAAATCTTTTAAAAAAAATTTTAAATTTTAGGGGCACCTGGGTGGCTTAGTGAGTTAAAGCCTCTGCCTTCAGCTCAGGTCATGATTCTGGGATTGAGCCCTGCATCAGGCTCTCTGCTCAGAGAGGAGCCTGCTTCCTCCTCTCTCTCTCTGCCTGCCTCTCTGCCTGCTTGTGATCTCTGTCTGTCGAATAAATAAATAAAATTTAAAAAAACTTTTTTTAATTTTTAAAAGAATTTTAAAAAGAACCAGGATTCAGATCCTTTACCTCTTTGGTTAGGTTTATTCCTAGGTATTTTACGTTTCTTGGTGCTATAGTAAATTGAATCGATTCTCTAATTTCCCTTTCTGTATTTTCATTGTTAGTGTATAAGAAAGCAACTGATTTCTGTGCATTGATCTTGTATACTGCCACATTACTCAATTGCTGTATGAGTTCTAGTAGTTTAGGGGTGGAGTCTTCTGAGTTTTCCATATAAAGTATCATGTCATCTGTGAGACAGATGAGTTTGGCTTCTTCATTGCCAATCTGAGTATCTTTTATTTCTTTTTGTTTTCTAATTGCTGTTGATAGGACTTCTAGTACTACGTCGAACAAGAGTGGTGAGAGTGGGCATCCTTGTCGTGTTCCTGATCTCAAAGGGAAGTCTGTAAGCTTTTCCCCATTGAGGATGATATTCGCTGTGGGTTTTTCATAGATAGCTTTTATGAAGTTGAGGAATGTTCCCTCTATTCCTATACTTTGAATTGTTTTAATCAGGAAAGGATGCTGTATCTTGTCAAATGCTTTTTCTGCATCAATTGAGAGAACCATGTGGTTCTTCTCTCTTCTCTTATTGATTTGTTCTATCACATTGATTAATTTGCAAATGTTGAATCACCCCTGCATCCCATGAGTTAATCCCACCTGGTCATGGTGGATAATCTTTTTAACGTACTGTTGGATCCTGTTCGCTAAGATCTTATTGAGAATCTTAACATCCATATTCATCAGGGATATTGGTCTGAAATTCCCCTTTTTGGTGGGGTCTTGGCCTGGTTTGGGGATCAGGGTAATGCTGGCTTCATAAAAAGAGTCTGGGAGTTTTCCTTCTGCTTCTATTTTTTGAAACAGCTTCAGGAGAATAGGTATTATTTCTTCTTCAAATGTTTGGTAGAATTCCCCAGGGAATCCATCAGGTCCTGGACTCTTGTTTTTTGGGAGGTTTTTGATCACTGCTTCAATCTCATTACTAGATATTGGTCTATTCAGGTTGTCAATTTCTTCCTGATTCAGTTTTGGAAGTTTATATGTTTCCAGGAATGCATCCATTTCATCTAGGTTGCTTAACTTATTGGCATATAACTGCTGATAATTTCTGATGATTGTTCTTAACCAAAGAGGTAAAGGTTCTGTACTTGAGGAACTACAGAACACTCATGAAAGAAATTGAAGAAGACACGAAAAGATGAAAGACCATTCCATGCTCATGGATTAGAAGAATAAACATTGTTAAAATATCTATACTGCCTAGAAATCTATACTTTCAATGTCATTCCAATCAAACTTCTACCAGCATTTTTTAAAGAGCTGGAACGAACAATCCTAAAATTTGCATGGAACCAGAAGAGACCCAGAATTGCTAAGGAAATGTTGAAAAAGAAAAACAAAACTGGGGGCATCACGTTGCCTGATTTTAAGCTTTACTACAAAGCTGTGATCACCAAGACAGCATGGTACTTGCACAAAAACAGACACATAAACCAGTGGAACAGAGTAGAGAGCCCAGATATGGACCCTCAACTATATGGTCAAATAATCTTTGACAAAGCAGGAAAAAATATACAGTGGTAAAAAGACAGTCTTTTCAATAAATCGTGCTGGAAAAATTGGACAGCTATGTGTAGAAGAATGAAACTCGACCATTCTCTTACACCATACACAAAGATAAACTCGAAATGGATAAAAGACCTCAACGTGAGGCAGGAATCCATCAAAATCTTAGAAGAGAAGATAGGCAGTAACCTCTTTGACATCGGCCACAGCAAATTCTTTCAAGATATGTCTCCAAAGGCAAAGGAAACAAAAGTGAAAATGAACTTTTGGGACTTCATCAAGATCAAAAGCTTCTGCACAGCAAAGGAAACAGTCAACAAAACAAAGAGGCAACCCACAGAATGGGAGAAGATATTCACAAATGACACTACAGACAGAGGGCTGATATCTAAGATCTATAATGAACTCCTCAAACGCAACACACACGAAACAGATAATCACGTCAAAAAATGGGCAGAAGACATGAAGAGACACATCTCCAAAGAAGACATACAAATGGCTAACAGACACATGAAAAAATGTTCATCATCATTAGCCGCCCTGGGAGAGTCAAATCAAAACCACACTGAGATACCACCTTACACCAGTTAGAATGGCCGAAATTAACAAGACAGCGAACAACATGTGTTGAAGAGGATGTGGAGAAAGGGGAACCCTCTTACACTGTTGGAAGGAATGCAAGTTGGTGCAGCCACTTTGGAAAACAGTGTGGAGATTCCTTAAGAAATTAAAAATAGAGCTTCCCTATGACCCTGCAATTACACTATTGGGTATTTACCCCAAAGATACAGATGTAGTGAAAAGAAGGTCCATATGCACCCCCAATATTCATAGCAGCCATGGCCACAGTCACCAAACTGGAAAGAACCAATGCCCTTCAACAGATGAATGGATCAAGAAGATACGGTCCATATATACTATGGAGTATTATGCCTCCATCAGAAAGGATGAATACCCAACTTTTGTATCAACATGGACAGGACTAGAAGAGATTATGCTAAGTGAAATGAGGCAAGCAGAGGGAGCCAATTATCATATGGTTTCGTGTACTTGGGGAGCATAAGGAATAACACGGAGGACATGGGGAGATGGAGAGGAGAAGGAAGTTGGAGGAAATTGGAGGGGGAGACGAACCATGAGAGACTGTGGACTCTGAGAAACAAACTGAGGGTTTTGGAGGGGAGGGGGGTGGGATGTTGGATGAGCCTGGTGGTGGGTATTGTGGAGGGCACATATTGCATGGAGCACTGGGTGTGGTGCATAAACAATGAATTCTGGAACACTGAAAAGAAATAAAAATAAAATAAAATATAAAAAAAAAAAAGAACAAAGATTCAGATTTTCTTTATGCACAGACTATCCTATTATTATAAGTTGCACTTGCATCTGGGGCCTGATGGATGACAAACTGGGTTCCTCTGGCTCAGACTCCTTAGTCAGAGACTTATATACAGGAGATTTATTGGAGAGAGTTCTAAAGAACAGTATCTGTTAGGCAGCAGGGGAAGAGGAATTGGCAGAGGAAAGAGTTAAAATATGATGAAGTTGTAAGAGAGGCCTCAGCAGGCCTGATGGGAATCTCCTGAGCTGGGGTAGCTGTTCAAAGATGTTTCAAAAGGGGCAAGACCTTTGTATTCACCATGTTCACAAGTTATTGGAAGTGGGCTATCTTGAGAAGGGGATACATCTTGGGTAGGCAGTGCCCTTTGGTCAGCTCTAATTCCTTCCAAGGGACTCAGCTAGGATCTCGTGTCAGGGAACACCTCTAGCAGCTGGAAGAATGAACATATTGTTCTGTAAAGGGGAAATGGTCATGTGCCACAGCAGCCATTGGTCACACGATGAATGTGAAATCAGGCAAGGAGATTTTGCTAGGCACAGGCAGTGAAAGCCAGGTGAATTGTGCTTGTTCCAAGTACTTTTTCTCTTGAGCTTTTCATGCTTATACCCATAATTATTTATACATTTCATAACATCTATCCCAAGATGTGAGCTATTGGAACTGGAAAGGAAATTTAGAGTATGTTAAAAAAGAAACTCTTTTAGATCTTTAAGAGATATGATTTTAAGTGTGAGAAATATATAAAGAAAGTCCATTGACTTTTCCCATCCAAGTGTATAAACCCTCACCCCGCTCTTATCTTCTACATTTGTCCCAGTGAAGACATCTTCACTTTCATTAGATATGGCTAAATTATGTTATGGTAACAAACCAATCCCCAAATCTCAGAGGTTTAACACATCAAATCTTATGTGTCCAATATGGGTCAGCAAGGGTACACAGAAGATTGTCACCCTGTAGTGGCTCCATCTGGAACACATGGATTCTAAGATCACTGCTGAAGAAGTAGAGAAAGGGAAAAACACACCTGTTCTTAAATGCCTAGAGTCAGAGTGACATTTTGGCTGATAGTCCATTGTCTAAATCTTGCCACATGGTTCCAACCTAATTGCAAGGCAAACTGGGAAATGTAGAGGAATGCTACTACAACAGGCTTTGCCAAAACTGGTTAGTGAACCTTCTGGAGTATTATACATAGCTCCAACCCAATAAAAAAAGACTCAATTTATATGTCATTCTCCTTTATTTCATTACTGGCTAAGTCTTATCCATCAGTATCATCTTCTCTGAGCAAAGAATAAGGTCAATCTTTGTGCCACACATATTTTTATATCAGCTATATTGGTTAGTGAAGCAACAACTTGAACATTCAGACAGTTAACATTTTTAGGAACACACATAAAAGTGCTTTGAAGAGTTGCATAATCATGGGAAGACAACTTTCATTTAAAATATCTTTTGAATTTGTTAGGGAAATTATCTTGATAATTCGAAAGTCCTGGGCTTAAAATATGTACGCAGGGACAATTCATGTTCTTATTGTTTTATAAGAAGCCACAATGTATTAGGACAAATAGGATGTGCAAAAGTTGTCGGCAAATATCCAAAGAGGACATTAGTAAACAGCACCAGAGGGGGAGACTTTAGTACAAAGGCATGTATTTCCTTACCATATGGTCCTAGTTTTTTAGCTGAAATGTTTTCCCTTCTGAAAAAAAAAATTGCTTCTCTTCCTTGCTAATGGTACAGAAGACTGGTTTTATAAATTAGAATTACCATTTGTCATGAATACTGGTCACTGGCATATAAGCCTTTTTATTACAGATGGATAAAGTAGTGGCTGAACACCTGGGCCCTGGACTCAGTCTGCCTGGGTGCAGTTCTTGGCTCTGTCATTTACTATGCCCCTAGGTAATCAGTTAACATCTCTGTGGCTCAGTTCGTTCAACTGTAAAATGGCCATACTACTGGTACCTACCTAACAGGGTTATGTTGGAACAAAAGAGTTACTATTTTTAAAATGTTCAGTACAGTTCTAGCCACATAGTAAACTCTGTTTACTGTTGTTATCACTACTGTTCAGCCATTTAAAAATAGTTTCACAAGAGAGGAAGCCTTTACAATGGAGAAGTTAAATCTAATATAAAACTTACAAAACAATGGTGCCAATATAAAATTTTAAATTCCAAAATAAGTTTTGCCAATATTATTCATTCGTTTCTTTTCCTCGTCCACAGTTTTTCTTTTCCAGTTCTAAGGGAAAATGTCCTAGCATGTTCTGTTTTATAACTAATGTATTTTCTCAAGTAATAGTTCAAGGACGCAATTAAGGAATAAAAAAAGACAAGAAGATCTCTGTTTTTCAACACAGTGAATTCTACATGGCCCTGCTCTATTCCCGCACACATACCAATGTGCCCACTGTTCCACAGCAATCCAGAGGTTGATACTCCGGCTAGAAAGACAAAGACTCATGAAAGGAAGGGTATAGACAAAAAAAAAGCTGAAAGATGTGGAGAATTTTAGGCTCAGAGAC
The DNA here is from genome assembly GCF_963455335.1 of Martes martes. Taxonomy (NCBI): domain Eukaryota; kingdom Metazoa; phylum Chordata; class Mammalia; order Carnivora; family Mustelidae; genus Martes; species Martes martes. The sequence continues at coordinate 77,846,689 of NC_137894.1, forward strand.
TCTCTGTAGTCAATGGGAAATGCAGCTATGAAAGGGTCTCTCATGACATACAATATGTATCTTTCTCTAACAGGGAAAGGAAGATCAAAGCATTTATAAGTTTATAGTTTTCCAGATGAACTCCCATTTCGCTGGTAGCCATGAATAGGACTTCTCTTGGTCCTACCAATGTGTGAGCAAGAGAGTCCCACCACGGATTGCTTCAGGGCATTGCCAAGAGCATGGCACCTGAAAGCCATAAGCATCCTAACTCCAGAACACGTATGCTATATATTGAATCATGTCCCCCTAAAATTCGTATGTTGAAACATTGCAAGTAACTTTATTTAAAGATAGGTCCTTTAAAGAGGGCAACTAAGTTAGACTGAACCCATTAGGGTAGACCCCAATCTAATCTGACTGGTGTCTTTATAAGAAGAAATTTGGACACACAAAGAAATACCAGGATGCTTGTGCACAGAAGAAAAACCATGTGAGGACACAGTGAGAAGACTGCCACCTACAGCCAAAGAGAGAGGCCTCAGATGATATGAAAACTGCTCTTGGTCATCCAGCCTCCAGTAATGCAAGAAAATAAATTTTGTCATCTAAGCCACCCCCTCTGTGGTATTTTGTCATGGCATTCCTCATACACGAATACAACATATTTTTGGATTCAGTAAAGCCAATCAACCTATCTGCTTCCTATCCACTTTCTGACAATCTTGTAATATGTAATATGCTTTGTCTCACCATTAGTGCTTCTGCTGGAGAAAATAAACTAAGTGAGGAATTATATACTTTACTGGTTCACTTCAGAAAAAATATTCTCACTCTGAAACTTTGGAGTGCTGATAAACAGTTACATTTATGTTATTTAAACTCTATCATACATTTATCCATAATAATTTTTAAATTTGGAAGAAGTGAAGTTGAAATTGTATTTAAATTATCATTCTTTGCCCCCTCTATTGTACTCCCCCGAGCTAAGTTTATTAATATCAAAGATTTCTATTCACTCTATGTAAATTTACTAAAGTCTGTTAAATCTCCTGATTGCTGACATTTTAGAGTTTTATACACTTTTTGTCTCTCTTTTGACAAATCACACACACATCTTCAGGGACTCTTATTACAGAGCTAAGTACATTGTCTGACAAAAGCTGGAGAATTTTAATAGATAAATGACAAATTTTAACAAAGAGCTCTACTGAGTTAATTTCTAAAATCGTTTACTGTATGTATAGAAAACTGGCAGAAGTAATTTGATGAAGTGCAGGTTTTCCATACATAATAAAAGGAGAGACAAAATTATTGGTAGATTATTCGATAAGATCCATCTATTTGATGGATAACCACAAAAACAATCTACCAATACAAATATATCTTCTTGCTTTCTTATTAGGTTCTTTTTTCCCTAGACTAAAAAAAACCAATATCTTGTTCATTTCCATCATTTAGATTGCTGCCTTAGTAGGACTGAGAATGAATCCAGAAAGGTCAAGTTCAAATGAGAAAAAGCAGCACAGTTCTACTACTGCAAAATCGTGACATCCTAGACTTAAAAGACAAAAAAAGCTATAATTTAAATATACACTTCTGGGTAGTTACACTTTCTACTGAATACTTCGTTTACATTCTGTGTGTGTGTGTGTGTGTGTGTGTGTGTGTGTGTGTGGTGTGACGGAATGTGCTTGATGGGGTCACTGCATGATCTATTCTCTGCAGGTGTTAGGCAAGGTCAAAGAGAATCATCATCACAAAGTGAAGTGATTTTCTTCTTTACAAGCTCCTGATGTAAACAGACTGATGAACACAACAAGATCCTTACTCACTCACATGATATCATACACAATCACAGTTAAATGTTTCTGTCTGTCAAAGCCTGGAGAGTCACTACCAGATTGTTGCCTGATTAGAATATAACCCAAAATGGTATTTCCCTGGTTTTAGTTAGTGCTTGTTTTGCAAGATTTCTGAGCTCTGTAGTGAAAGGTCAAAGGTAGTGAATGCTGAGACAAGGTAAAAGTTTAGACAGCTCAGGGGCACCTGGGTGGCTCAGTGGGTTAAAGCCTCTGCCTTCGGCTCAGGTCGGGATCGAGCCCCACATCGGGCTCTCTGCTCAGCGGGGAGCCTGCTTCCCCCTTTCTCTCTGTCTGCCTCTCTGACTACTTGTGATCTCTGTCTGTCAAATAAATTAAAAAAAAAAAAGTTTAGACAGCTCAGAAAATGAGCAGGCTGTGTGCGTAATTGAGCAGCAACATTACTGAACATTTGTTGACCGGAGAGCAAAAAATAAGTAAATAAAAGATACTTCTTATTTTAAGATGAGAAGTTAGCACATTCTTTGGAAAGAAAAGTTTTGTAAGCATGTGGCACCTAATCTTTGTTCCTAATTTATGCTCATGTTCAAGATATTTTTTATAGACTCCAATTTTACTGCTACATTTATTGCCAGTTAAACAGCAGCTTTTAGTATACAGAGGCCCCACTAAAAATTCACCTTCTGAGTTTCCTACTCAAGACATTTCAGTCAGAATCTGGACCCAATCTGCCACATTACAGCTAGCAGCAAGTGAGGAGGACTCAAAGATCCTGCTGGTATAAACATACTCCTTGAGGGAACAGCCAAATAGTTTGGAAGTTTGGATTTCTTCAAAAAAAAAAAAAATTCCCTGAGTAAGGAAGGTTCCAGAATACCTTTAATAAGCTTTATATACTTTCTGGGAATGTTAAGTAATTATTTTTACTTAAAAATGGAAGTATGAAATGACATCATGTATAAAATTTACAAATAAGTCAGATCAGCAGGGAATGGGAGATAGTTTCCTATCATTTAGTATAGAACTTTCTTCTAATAATTAGATCTTAACTTCATGCAGTGTCTTACTATGCTTAAGAACTGTGAACAGTAGGGCAGGATCTTGTTTTCAAGATGCTGTGGAAAATAAGATGGAAAATTGTAGCAGCTGAGTTACAGTCCACTCTGAACATATGCCAAGTCTTTGTTTTGGTGTCAATATCACTATCTAGCTAAACACTAAAATATAGGCAAGTGAAAGATAAAGTACAGTGATATACATCAGATGTGAATATGGATTGAATAAAGTACCACATATCTTATTTGCTATTAAAAACAAAATGGACTAGCAATATTTTTTCTCTTGCATTCTCACTGCCAAAGAATGTATATAACATACACACAACTAACAAATTATTGAACATACATCGAAAGCTGACGATGTATTATATAGTGGCTAACTTAATATAATAAAAAATTACATTATCATATCATAATCTATGATTACATCAGAAATGATGGGTATTTTTTTTAAGTTTTTTAATGGTAGACTTCTCAGTTCATAGATTTTCACCTAACAGCAAGCTGCATCAACTTGCTAGAGTCAAAGAGCAGTTTTCAGTAGTCTGAACTTTTGATTGATCTGAGCCATGTTTAGCTTTAATCTATCCTTGCACATGACTAAGAAAAGAGATGTTCTATCAGATTCTGTCCCTGTAGCTTTGAGTCTTTCTCTGTGTGCATTTAGAGTGGGAAAAACTTTCAAATCCAAGTAGGGTCAGGATTTAACCCTTATTTGGATTTCACTGTGACTGACTGAGGGAGGACATGCAACCTCAACAACAAAATGGGTCAAGACCTAGCAGAAAATAAAGGATTTAGGTGGGGTTGTGACTCTTGGCTTGAGCAAATACAGAGTTAATGGCTTGGAAACGGATTTCAACTTACTCTGATATGAAGCTCAGTGCTGAGTCACAGATGACCCAAAGCTGACAGCTCCAAACAAGGATGGGCTGGGAGCAGGGCAGAAAAGGAAGTTAGTGCTACGTGGAGAACAACAGCAGGAGCTTGATGCAGGGCTGGAAGAGATAGAGTGTGTTGTGAGCTGGGGTAGAGCAGATGGGGTGTGACTGTCAGTCTACTGGCTAATTAGAAAATATTGGTTTGTTAAACCTGAGCTCTCAGAGAAAAGTCCTTAATGTGTACAGTCTGACAGAAAGGACAATTATTTTTTTTTCATTTGTCACTTTTTTCCACTTATTTTTTTTTCACTTTCTAAATTCTTCCATAATGCCACTTTTATTTATTAACTATATATTTCTATGTCTTGAAATGATAAGAAACATCATTTCTTCTAAACAAGGAAAATTTTTCCAGAAAATTTTCAAAACAAATTACTAATTAGAATTTTGAACAAGGTGTAATGCTTCAAAATATTATACAAGAGTAATATTGTTTAATATTATTAAGAATGACATCTTACTTGTTATTGATCTGAAAATTACCTTGGTTCATTCAGAAATAATAGTTTATAAGCTAGGAATAAACCATCAAATTTGGGAAAACGGGTCTGTCAAATCACTCTGATACATTATACATTATCTTCCCAATAAATCAGAACATAACTCATTGTACATTGAATGTACAACTCAAATTTCAATCAGGCCCTATTTTAGGTTCCTGGATCCAATTCCAGTTTGTGTGTGTGTGTGTGTGTGTGTGTGAGATGGGGTTATTTCCCACACAACATCAAGCAATTGTCTGACACCAGCTGGGTGTTGAAATTCAGCTCCATTCTGACACTATCAATAGTGTCAGATTCCACAGTTTGAGGGCTCAGTCCCACAAGACTGCCCCCACCTTTAGACACCCCAGCACAAGCCCAGACCAACCAGCTAAAAATTGGAGGTTCCAATGACAGCTCAGGATGTCAAACACAAGTCCAGGTTGTTATCTGTACTTCAGACCAATGGCTAGGTTCCAACTTACCCCTCTGGATATGATTAACTTGCCAGAGTGGCTCACTGAACACAGAAAAAACATGTTACTTATGAAATCACCAGTTTATGTAAAAAAAAAAAAAAATTAAGGAACAGCCAGAAAGAAGAGTTGCACAAGTCAAGATATGGCAAAGGGATGCAGAGCTTCCAAACATGCCCTCTCCAGGTGGGCCCCCCTCCCCACTTCTCCAAGTGCTCACCAACCCAGAAGCTCTCTGAATCCTCTCGTTTGGGTTTATATGGAGGTTTCATGACATAGGCAGGACTGATTAAATCATTGGCCATTGGTGATTAATCTCAATCTCCAGCCCCTTTCTCTTCCCAAGAAGTTGGGGAGTGGGACTCAAAGTTCCAACTTCCTGTTCACAAGGTTAATTCTTGTAGTAATCAGCTCCCATCCTTAGGTGCTTCTAAAAGTCACCTCATTCACATAACAAAAGACACATTTATTGTTCTCTTAGGAAATTCCAAAGGTTTTTAGTCCTGTACTAGAAACAGGGAAAAAGACCATATATATATATATATATATATATATATATATATATATATATATATCTTATTATGTATCACAGGCCCCCTCCCAGCAGCATAATTCCATCTGCTTTATAGAAGCAATATTTTAACGTTGACAGATTTGTGATCACATACACCAAGGGTCAATACTGCACTAAAGCCTTGCTTGGTGATTTGCTTTTCACTCTGTTGAAAGGTAGACCATATTTAACAAATCACTCTCATCTGATTTACTCATTCTTACTGATTTACTCATTCTTACTACTGGAGGTGGTGGTGGCGGTGGTAGTAGTAGTAGTAGTAATAGTAGAACTATTGCTTCAATGGCCAGAGGTTTTTTTTGGCGTTTTGTTTTTACAGCTTTGTATATAGAAGAGATAAACCTAACCAAGAGGTCTTTATTCTGTTCTTTCCATGGAAATAATTCACTGAGTTGAATATTTATATTTACCAAAATAGGAATATCTTCTAGATAACTACAAAATGTCTAATCATTGCAACCACTGCCCATTTTGGATCAGAAGTAAAAGGCATCTTACGTTAACAAGGTTATATTAGATACACTTTAAATTTACGAGCAATGTTGTCAATTATATTTTTCTGCAGAGGTGCCTTAAAGTGGCAGTTTTCTGAAGATAATTTACTAAGAAAATATTGAACATTAGGAAATGAAAATATTTTCTCTCTTAAGGGCAACAAATCCAAAATAGCAGCCTAAAACTATTGTCATAGTCTAACAGGTAATGATGTTACCTGATGTCTGAAATTGAAAAAAATTAGTTCTAGGGAGAAACTGCTTATGTCCAATAACTTTTCCCATTTTTAATTGCAATGGAAGAGAATGAAACGAACCAGGAATTCAGGGTTTGGGAAAATGGAAGAAATAAAAAGAGCTCAAACTCATGATAAAAATATGAAAAATGTCTAGATAGAAGAAATAACAGATTATTTGGATCAGGTTCTGCTTTTTATTAATGAGGAAACTAAGACTCTGATCTTGTTTTCATCACTTCTTTACTTTCCATTCTTTCCTCAGCCTCTCCAGTCAGGCTTTTTTTCACCCCATTTTATTTTATTTTATTTCTTTTCAGTGTTCCAAAATTCATTGTTTATGCACCACACACCAGACCACACACCACGTATGCACCATATGTGCCCTCCATAATACTCACCACCAGAGGCTTTTTTTTTCATACTATTCCACTGAAACCTTGTCCAGGACATCACTGACACCCACCATTTGCCAAATCTGATGATCTATTCTCAGTCCTCCTCATACTTGATATCTTTGCAGAATGTAACAGAGTTGCCCACTGCCTCATTGTTGGGATACTCTCTTCACTTAACTTATGAGACACCATACTGGTTTTTTCCTCCTTCCTTACTGATTCTTCTACATTTTCTCTGCAGGCTCCTCTTGCTTATGTTTGAGAGCCGTGACTCAGTTCTTGGTATTCCCTTTGCTATCTACAGCCGTTCTACAATCTCTTCTATCCCCATGACCTTAAGTACATATGTAAATAATGATGATGTCTAAATCTTTCCCACCAGTTTAGACGTCTCCCCTGGGACCTAGATTTTTATATTCAGTTACCAACTTATCATTCCTTTTCTATTGTCTAATACACATCACACATTGAATCTAAGTTGGAACTTTTTTTCACCTTTCCCCACCCTCTCTAGTGTTTCTCACCCTAGCAAATAATGCTGTTATTCACCCATTTGCTCAGACCAGAATCCTTGGAGTCACTTAAAGATTTTAACCAATTTTTTATCTTCTATGGAGAAATTACTGATTGTTTCTCATCCCATTCATGATAAAAGTCAAGCCCATTGCCATGGCTTATGAAACCCTGTGTGCTCCGGCCTTGCTTAATATTCTACCATGATTTTCATTCATTCTCTGCTCAGTTCTCACTCTTGCTTTAATGCTAGCTACCAAATTTATTTTTACTTCAGGTCTTTTTTATTTGCTATTCTCTCTTTCCTGAAAATTCTTTCTAAGATCTCTACATGGCTCCCTAACTTCGTTTACATTTCTATTCATAGTCTAGCTCCTCAGGCAGGCCTTCACTGATCCCCCAATAAGGAAATAGTGTCTACTTTCCCCACCAAATATTGTCAGTATCATTATCCTCCTTTACGTTTCTTTTTTTTTTTTAATTTTATTTATTTATTTGTCAGAGAGAGAGAGAGAGAGAGAGAGAGCGTGCGTGCACTGGCAGACGGAGGCAGAGGGAGAAGCAGGCTCCCCGCCGAGCAAGGAGCCCGATGTGGGACTCGATCCCAGGACGCTGGGATCATGACCTGAGCCGAAGGCAGCCGCTCAACCAACTGAGCCACCCAGGCGTCCCACTCCTTTACGTTTCTTAACAGCATTTGAAACTGCTTGAAATATACTGTGTATTTACTTGTTTACTGTATGTTTCCTGACCAGATCGTATGCTTGAGGGCAAGGTCTTCCTCTTCTTCAGCACTATATCCACAGTGTTACAATGTCTTAAACACAGGTTGTTCTCAATAAACATTTGTAGCATGAATGAATGATGAATGAATGAATGAAGTCTATTACTTGAATGCTATACTTGACTCAGTTCAGCAATTAGGTTTGGAAGCACTGGTGTTTCCAGAGTGTGGGCAATATGTGGTCACTGTGCTTGTAATCATAAACTCTTTAGAAGATGGCTCCTCACTTCCTTCACTTCTCCTCTCTCCTCCTTATCTACCCTCTCATACACCGGGTCAGTATAATCCCTGCCTTTCTCCAGCAACCCTCCACTACTACTTCTTTAGATACATAAACATACAGGACAGTAGAGTAAAACTGCTCTTGTTTGGCTGTGGGTGGTGGTGGCATTACAGGCTAGATGGAAGAACTTTAGCTCAGAACTCTGCAGTCCCTGTCCTATGTGATAGATTTTGTTGGCCCACCTACAGAGTGTTTCTCAACTTCTCTGTGCCTGGCCAAAACAAGTATGGCATCTCAGTTTCTGTGAGTTCACCCTCCCTCCTTCCTTTCCAAAGTTTCTGATTTTTTTTTTTTTTTTTGCCACTGCTGCTGCTGTACATTTCTTTAAAAAACTCATAACAGAAAACTGAGTTCCCAAACAAAATCCCATACCATATGTAAAAGAGCATGTCCCTCTCTCAACTGGAGGTGTATTTTGAAATAAGAAAGTAACAGCTCAGCAGTCATTTGCCATAGCTTGCTGAGTAAGCTGGGCTCAGGTTAAAAGGGGGTTATAGGCTGCCAGCCAAAACACTGACAGCACTGCTGAATTCAGAGATTCAGAAACTCTATATGTCCCAAGGATTCTGTGTGGATGCCATTAATTACACTCCCTTCTGCTCTATCACTGAAAGTATCTCAATTCAGTTACCTCACATGGATCAAAACAGATATGGATTTTAACTTTAGAACTTGTTAAATTCTGTTGGAAAAAATATTCAGCACTCACAAAAAGATCATGGAAAAATAATGCTATCAGACTGAAATGAAATCAGAAATGGACATAATCACACATGTTTTGCATCAAATCTCTCATCAATTTGGATGAAAGATGACTTATACAGAGTATGTGGGTCATGACCGAGTCAGGGATAACTCTTGATGATGTTAGAGATGTAGTTATTAGGAGTAATAACAATAAAATTAAAAGAAACCAAAGGCAAATAACTTCAAAAGTATATAGTGTACATGCTACAAAGTGACTAAATATGGTCAACACTAGAGGCTTAAATTGTTCATTTTTACTTCAATTTTATACAAGTTCTTGCAACTGAGGAGTTCTTAAGGGCTGCTGATTCCAAGACTACATTATATGAGTCTATGTTACTTATTATAATGATGACATTCATTGTCATGTGTGATTCTGTGAGTAGTAAAGGTTTGTTGTTTTTTTTCGAAAGCATCCCGCTTATTTCTTATTAAACTTCTGATGAAAAGAATTCTTCAGGTCTCCCTCCCCCCCAATAATATACCAATGCAGTAAACTCTGACAGGTTTCAAAGTAAAGTTTCATTCTGTTGGAGCTTTTAAGCTGTCTCCAATCTGAAACTTGGAGACATTTCAATCAGCATTTACATTTAAAAAATTCTTACATCCTTAGAAAATATTTTGCCTTCATATATTTAACAAGTACCCAGGTATAATGTTATTTTCTATTAGAAACAACATTTAAAGGGGTAATTGAGAATGAAGTCTGCCTTGTGAATCAACACTTACTTTTGTGATTTTTATCTAAGATTTAAAAAGTTAATGCACAATTTGTTATCACTATAATCGAGTAGACAATTTTTTCCACAAGGTTACATCTGTTTACGCTATTTTATTATCTGTCGAATGGTGCGATATGAAGTCTCTTTATTGCAGTTTAGCTAAAGAAGTACCATGCCTGTGATGGAGCTGTCAATCAGCATTTAGTCATACAGTATCTATTTCTATCCCTGTTCTTCTTAGCACAGAAGGGCTATTATAGTCTACATTACGGCATAGCTACTTCGGATATAGATATCCTTGAGGGGCAGGATTTATTTTGAAAGGAGATACTCAACATAACATGACACATCATTCAGACATCTTTAAAAGTACACATGCAGGTATTTCAAAGCAAAATATAGCAAGGGCTAATTTTAAACATTTAACATTTTGTGAATGTGTTTCCTTTTTTTCTTACTTTAATAGCACTGAAAAAGGCCAAATGGGGTCATGTGACTTTTCTGTAATTGAAAATGTCTATTTAAAGCAATCCCTCTGCAAACCTTTGTGGCATTATCACCTATGAAGGGTTAGCTTTTATAAGATATTATGCATGTCAAAATTAACAAGAGAGAACCATTCAAGGCCAAAGAAAGAAAAACAGTGCTGAAATGCATTTATAAACACCTGAAAAGTGAAACTTTTTCAGCTGTCCAATAATATATATTTCCAAGTACACTAGCATATATGGAATATGACTAAAAATTAACGAGACTGATTACAAACCACAAACATGAAAATCAGTCATGCAGCTGTATACCACACTGGATGTGCTTCCAGATGTGATGATAAAAATGGATACAACCTTTTAAAGCTTGAGTTTCGGATATGCTATGCATGTGGCACTCATTAGCTAAGCAAATGGATGTTAATCTTTACAACAGTCGATTGCTGTGCTGCATTCCTACAGAGAGCTTATCAGCTGGTCTGACCTGATCATCAAGACCATCATGACTTAATTTACAGGAGGATTATTTTCCTTCCCCTGCAATTCCGTGGATTTAAGACGCACAAGAAAGTTTTTCGAAAGAAATGGCGGAAGCATTTAAACTTTCCTATTCTCCATAGCGCTGCAGTAAATAGGTAATGGCATTAGAAGATTTAGATGCATGGATTCCATTAGGAATCCAGCAAGACAGAATATCTAATTTCTCAAGTTCAAGCCTGAAAAATTAACCTCATTTTCCCAAATGATCTGATTTCCATTGAATAGCTAAAGATGCTCATATAAGATTTAGTCTTTCAAAAGAAAAGGCATTTTCAATCCATACCATATAAATGGTATCTTTAGTCAATAAATGGTTAGAAGAGAAATGTCATGTCATAGCTTAGGAAGAATCAGAAGCCTCTCTAGTGTCCTAACAATCATTACTGCTCTTAGCAAAGTCATCATATTACGATGTTTGCCTACATACTCATGATATTACCACCAGGAAACTTGTCGCTTTGGGCTACCTTGGGCTATTATAAAAGGCATGATAGAATGCCAGATCTACCCCTCTGAAACTGAGTGCTTGACATGCTAGACATAATGCAGGAAGAGGCAGTTCAAACTTCTCATGTAACTCTATCAGCATACATCAACCTATTCGACAGGAACTTCTGTTTCTTAAGCAATTTTAGCTGGAGACAACTATTGTGCCAATATTTTCTTTTTGTGATGCGCTTCATTGTCCCCCAGGGGTGGCTGATACCAACAAGCCACATGTGTATTTTAATAAAAACAGTTAGATAGAAACTGAAGATGGTCTCTTCAGAAAAAGACTGAATCATCTCTATTTTTGGTAAAAGCCTAGAGTATCATGAGCACTTAATTAATGAGTTCGTGAAAGTAAGTAAATCACTTCCTTCCAGAGTTTTAGGTGCTTTGGAAGTAGGATTAACTCATTCAATTTAGTATGAAACTATTTAATGTCCTGAAATTTATACTATGGCTTCTGGTGGTCTGGATTAAGAATTTTTCAAGATGTCTGACACTTCCATGGAAAATGTCATGAATAATGCCTAGATCAATAAATCTTAATAAAAAAATCCTAAATTTCAAAAATAGTAAGATGTTACTTTTAAAATCAATCTATGAAGAATATTTTAACCCCAAATTGTGAAACATTCATTGACTATTTATGGGTAGAGTGGATCATGATAGGCAACATGGAAAAATAAAAGACAAATGAGGCAGACCATTCTCTCTTAAGAAATGATTATGCACTGAATGGCCAGTGATACATGGTACAGTGAGCACCTGGGAGGGCAGGCAGGAGGGTTGGACTGCTGACAAAGAGCAGGAAGAAGAAACTTCAGCAACTCCAACACAGCTTCTGCCCAAGTGTATTCTACAGAATATATGACTCAATACTAAATTCTTAAATATATTACTTCCTACCACCCTTCATGGGCTAATACTTATAATGATTCTTCACAAACAGGTGCTAACATGCAGCAAGGGTCAACTTTTTCTGAACCATCTTTTTTTTTTTTTTTCCTCCAAGGAATATCTCTTGATATGAGTCTCCTATTAAAAGAAATCACTTTGAGAAATCAAGTTCTGATGTTAGTTTGGAGATGCAAAACGAACGTCCAGAAATATAAGTAATTTTGACATTAGATTACATGAGAGACATTTTAGATCTGATCTAGAGTAGGAACATTGGGGGGAAAATGATAAAAATTCAAGAAGTATTTCAAAGATAGAATTAGTAGATTTTGGTGATTAACTAGTAAGACATTTGTATGGCAGAGAGAGGTGCAGGGTTCTAAGTGAAACCTGGGAATCACTCACTTAGAAATAAATATATGCTGTTGCCAGGCTAATGAGGTCATGAGTCTGTGAAGGGTGAGAAGAGAAGAGAATTCTATTTCTAACTTCGTCTGTGCCTGCTTAGAAGGACCAGATACAGTGAAAAAAGCTTTCCTAGTGGGGCACCTGGGTGGCTCAGTGGGTTGAGGCCTCTGCCTTTGGCTCAGGTCATGATCCCAGAGTCCTGGGATCGAGCCCCGCATTGGGTTCTTTGCTCGACAGGGAGCCTGCTTTCCCCTCTCTCTCTGCCTGCCTCTCTGCCTACTTGTGATCTCTGTCTGTCAAATAAATAAAATCTTAAGGAAAAAAAAAAAAAAGCTTTCCTAGTAAACTATAAAGTAGATAGGACAAAATGCGTATCTAAAGAAACGTTAGAACAATGGGAATTAATTTAGGGGAGAGTTTCAAGGAACAGGTTGGTTAGGGAAAAGACTAAAAAGATAGGAATGCAGGAAGTTGGGTAGGAAGTTGGGCATTAACGTTGGAAACAGAATCTGGTTGGCAAAGACTCAAGGTATAAAAAGGAGACAATGAATACAGACTTTTTTTCTCCCCCCAAAGTGGATGAAAAATTCCCGAGGACAATACGGGGTTGAAAAGTAAGGTTTTACTGTTGTTGTCTTTGCATTTTTTTCCCCAGTTTTCGTTTTGGGGGTATGACTTTGCTGAGTTTATATACTAAGAAAGGGCTTTTTGAGAGGGACACATTGGTGATAGAAAAGATGTAGAATAGCTGTAAAATTCTGATTGAGAATTGATTCTAATTCCTATATTTAGTGAACACAGAAAACAGATAGAAATTAATAATAATTATTGTACTGGATATTACATAGAATGAAATACAAAAAGTAGCTTTGAAAATCAATTTTGTTTATCCATAAGGTAACAAAGCCCTTTCTAATTTCTGGATGTTTTAATGGCCAATCAATATAACCTATTCATTGATAATATGAAAATATAATACCTATTGTGTCTAATAACACCTAATTATTACAAAACAAAAAAGAGATTTTACAAGACCCGTGGCAGGAGAAAGAGAGGGGATATCATGGAAGATACCACAAAGTTCCATCTATTTAGTCAATCAGCCATTATTTTTTGAACACATATTATGTGTAAGTACTCTGCTACATGGTATGAAAGATACAAACAGTTATAAATAAGATCTATATTTAAAGATCTTATAATTAATATGGTGAGACAAATCACATACATGTAAAATGCATCTGGCACTTAGAAGGATGTCAGCCTCTATGTTTGGGAACATAGCTTTGAATCAACAAGTGGAAAAATAGGGCACCTGGGTGGCTCAGTGGGTTAAAGCCTCTGCCTTTGACCCAGGTCATGATCCCACAGTTCTGGGATCGAGCCCCACATTGGGTTCTCTGCTCAGCAGGGAGCCTGCTTCCCCTCCTCTCTCTCTGCCTGCTTTTCTGCCTACTTGTGATCTCTGTCTGTCAAATAAATAAATAAAATCTTTAAAAAAAAAAAAAACAAGTGGAAAAACACTCTGCATAGGAAAAGTACCTACCTTGCCCAAGTACTTCACTTCATAAGAAAAAATTCTGGACCTTTATCATTTTATTATCTATTACCATTTTGCCAAGAAGTCTATATGAACAGACTTATCTGAATAAATACATAAAATTTATAATTTAAAAATCTTTATGGATTGACACTTTAATTATGAAATTTCTTTACAGCAATACTACTTCTCTTAAACTTTACTTTGTTTGATATGAATATAGTTATACCAGTTGTACACTTTTTGGTGTTTTCATGGTATGTCTTTTTATACCCTTTCTCTTTTAACTTTTTTACAGACTTATTTAACATGTGTCTTCTGAAAGCAGTGTACAGGTGTTTTTTTTTTAACCTTGTTAAAATTGTATTTTACTTAGAGCATTTAATTCACTTAAATTTAATAAAACTACAGATATATATTTTAACTTGTTATTTGAGTATAGCTGACACAAAGTTATGTTAGTTTCAGCGGTACAACACAGTAATTCAACTTCTCTATATATTATGTTATGCTCACTACAAGTGAGGCTACCATCTGTCAGCATACACACTATTATAATATGACTGACTATATTCCTTTTATTTATATTTATAGGCCTTTGATTCCTATGGCTTATTCATTCCATAACTGGAAGCTTGTATCTCCCACTCCCCTTCACCCATTTTGCCCATCTCTGGCACCCCACCCCTCTGGAAACCACCAGTTTGCTCTCTGTATTTACAAGTCTGATTCTGCTTCTTGTTTGTCTATTGATTTGCTTTGTTTTTTTAGATTCCACATATGAACGAAACCATACAAGATGGCCAACAGATACATGAAATATGCTCAACATCAGTAATTATCAAGGAAATGCACACCACAATGAGATATCACCTTATATCTGTTAAAGTGGATAAAATAAAAAGGACAAGAAATAACAAGTGTTGACAAGGATGTGGAGAAAAAGGAACATTCATCAACTATTGGTGGGAACGTAAATTGATACAGTCACTGTGGAAAACAGTGTGGAGATTTCTCAAAAAGTTAAAAGTAGGAATACCTATGATCCAATAATTACACTGATATATTTTGGGTTTAATCCGCTATGTGTTTTATATTTGTCCTAACCGTTCTAGGTACATTTTATTTTTCCTTTCTTGTCTTCTTTTGGAAAATCTGAGTACTGTTTATTATTCAATTTCTCCCATGCTATTATTTATATTCATTTTTTACTACTCTTTTAATGGTTATTCTAGATATTACAATATTCAACGGGACTTATTAAAGACTACATATTTGATACTTTTACTTTCCAGACAAAGTAAGGGTCTTAGAACATTTAAAACATCTTAATACCATTTATCTTTTTTCTGCTTTTTTGCTCTTCCTGTCATATATTTCTACACATATTTTAGTCTTTTAGGAAAATTTTTATTGCAACTCGTATGAAACATAAAAGTGCTTCTTATAAAAAGTTTCATCACTGCAGAAATATACCATATTTGAAGTATTTCCTGAGAGGGAATTATTGTAACCAATTTGGTTTTCAGATAGTTTTAGTTTCCACATTTCTACATGATCCATCTACTCTGAACTAATCTTTGTATATGGTGTAAAGCAGGGAATTTCTATTTCTCATGCAGTTATCCAATTAATTCACCATCATTTATTTGTAAAGACATACTTCCCCTCCAGAACTGTAGCAGTCACTTTGTGTGAATCCTTGTGCCTAACACCTAATACCAATACAGTCTTAATTACTGTAATTTTATAGTAAGTCTTGATATCTGGTAGAGTATATCCTCTAGTTTTACTCTTCTGCAGAGCTATTTGATAGTGTTTCCATAGAAACATTAAAATCAGTTTTTAAATTTCCACACAAAAAAATCTTCTGGAATTTTTATTGTGATTCCAGCAAATCTGAGGTCTTCTTAAGTAACAATTCACATAACAAGAACTTGTTGGTAAAGATGGCATATTCTTCTATATACTTCTTCTTTAACTTCCTTCAATAGTGTTTTTACAATTTTTCGTAGTGAGGTGTTACACCTTATGTTAGGTAAGCATATTTTAAACCCCATAAGACATTGGTGTTACTGAGATAGTCAACATTCATTTGGATTTACCCATATAGTCACTCTTGTTGTTTTATATTTCTTCCTGCATACCCTTGTTTTTATCCTTCTGAAGAACATCTGAGTTCTTTCTTTATTATGGGTCTGCTCAGTTTTTGAACCTGTCTCTAAGTAGAGACTTCATTTATGAAGAATATTTTCTGTGTTTATAGAATCTAGATCGGATCACTGGAAAAAAATGTCACTTCACTGTTTTCTGGCCTCCATTATAACTACTGAAAATAAGTTATTAGTCTTACTTCTACTGCTCTGAATACAATATGTCAAGATCTCTGGATGCTTTTAAGAAGTTAAGAGGTAAGTTTCCTTCCTCCCTGGTGGGCTTTAAATTACAATTTGTAAGGGTTTAGATATATCCATCTATACAACAAATTAGAGCCCCAAATTAGAAGGATATAAAGAAAATGTATTAAAGTGGATTAGTTTTTTCTCTGAAAAGAATAGATTAAGAAGGTATTTTAAGAAAGTTTAGAAGTATGTGATTATGAAAAATAGGTGATGTGATTATGAAAAATAGGTGATGGGGACAGGTATTTGAAAATACTGTTAAGTGAGACTAATCTAGAAGAGTTCTGAGGGGAGACGACCAATGATATGGGGTATAAATTATAGTAGAAGCTGGACAAGAAAAATAGGAAATTATACTTGCTTAAAGCTTTTATTTTTCTAAAAAGAAAAGCATCATTCAATATTTCAAAACATTATGTCTATAAGAGTTTAAGGTTTAAATTATTATACAGCAGTTAAAATCTTAGGCTTTATCTTTTTCAATGATCAAAGTTGGCACTTTCTCTAATTTTCATTTCTGTTCTGACCTGAATAAAAGACTGGCATACTGAATTTAATTGCACTCAGTTTAATTGCTTCTTGATTTTTGACTCATTATTTGAGTTGAATAAGTCAAAATGTTAGAAGTGAGCAGGGAGTTCTGAGAAGTGAAACTGAAAGCATGCCTCCTAGCTAGCATGATGAACTGGAGAGTCAGAATTGACCGAGGTCAAATTTGACTGTATGTATTTTCACATATTTGGAAGGACACACAACAATTTAGTATTTACTTCTCTTGAATCTATTCTCCTCACTATTTATCACAGTGGGGCAACCATCATATATTATACTGACATCTGAGTAGAGGTAGACATGTGGGTGCTGATGGAAAAATGTGCCCTGACCAACACAATAAACGTGTCTATTACTAAAGAATATAAATGAGACTTCCAAACCTCTGAGTGGTTTCTAGGTTTTTTTTTCTTGTGTCTATGTTCATAAGTTAGAAGAAAGCAAGACACCGTATTTATGATTATGTGATTAATAAGATGACAATTGAATTTTCAGTATAACTGCAGATGAACTGAGGGACAACTCCCTAAGGCAATTCATTAATGCAACTGGTTGCTAAAGGCCGAACAAAAATCAGTTATATTCAATCACAATCAGTTCACATTCAATGGAACCAAATTAGACTAGAATCAAATGTTGTTTAAAAATGAGAATAATTTTTAAACGTCTTCCTGATAAAGAAATCTGTAACACTTCAGAAATTATCTATACATTTATCTACAACTACTTAGGATGGTTTGCTAGGATCTGATGGAATAAATTAAAGGATTAATTTAATGAAACTGTGAAATAGGATACTACCAGTGCTCCATGCAATACATGTCCTCCTTAATACACACCACCAGGCTCACCTAACCCCCATCACTCTCCCCTCCCAAACCCTCAGTTTGTTTCTCAGAGTCCACAGTCTCTCATGGTTCGTCTCCCCCTCCGATTTCCCCCAATTCACTTTTCCTTTCCTTCTCCTAATGTCCTCCCTGTTATTCCTTATGTTCCACAAGTAAGTGAAACCATAAAATTTCCATATATTTTAAATCATTTTTTTCTGGGTAAACTTAAATATTTCTGAAGATGAATGAGTGTGTGTGTGTGTCTGTGTGTGCGCGCATGTGCACAACTATATGTGTGTTTTAGCTTATTCAGATGGGGAGCAACTGGACAAGATTAAAAGTTTATGTGAAACCAAAGTTTCATTGATGAATAAGAGACTGCAAATGCACAAATCTGGAATGGCTTTTCACAAATGGTCTCTAATAACTGATGAGGATATTTTGTTGCTGTTACTATTGTTATTGTTATGAAATAATACCTACGACACAAACTCATCCAAGTTCTAATATCTTTCTGGTTTTGTTATGCTTTTACCCTACAGAACAGAATTAACTTTTTCTTTCCTTTTGAAATACTTATCTTTAGATTGGTCATGCCTATCACATGAAGCATTGTTCATATGAGAATCATGGTATCAATTCTCTTCAAAAACCTCCCCTTTTATCCCACTGGCAATGGATAACACAGTATGGAATCTGTGCAAACGAAAACTCCAGAAACCAAATTCTCCCCGATGCTAACAATGCTTCCCTGGGGCATAGTAAGAAGGATCTCAATTCATCTCCTCTCCATGTTAGAACTAGACACAGGAAGCCCTTTAGCCACCAGCAATGGAGTTTCATTAAAGCCACTTCACTTTAGGTGTAACAAAGCTCCTTCCAGGAAGCAAACCAGAAACTCTAGTCAGATTGTAGAATTGCCCAAACATTGGGGTCCCTCCTTTTTTATAGCACAAAATTGTGTAATGGCACCAGAGGCTCCTTAATAAGCTAAAAACCCTATGGAGCAACAAAAATCAAGCTAAAGAGTCATGGAGTTTCTGATTGAAGCTGAAGTTGAATTGCTATTTCAATTCTTCCCTCACGAAAATTATCCAATTAATCTGCATGGATCTTTTTGGAAAAAATTCCTGTTATTCAAATGATTGCTATGAAGAATGAATGGAGGTTGTTTTTCTTTCTTTCTTTTTTTTAAATTACTAAACCTAGTACATTTAAAAACTTTTACTTCTCAAGTCCATCAGGGCTGGAAATTCTTGGAAGAGGTATTTCTCAGGCTTTTTCTTTGTACTCCACTGGTATGCAAATAAAGCCATATAAAATTCCTTAAAGCCAGTAAAACCTGAGGAATGATTAAAATCACAGAAGTCAGAGATCTTCCCCCATGGGCCTTCTCTCTCTAAATCAGACTTTAAAGTAAATGTCACTGTGGGTAGAGTCAGCATAAATTTCACTTATCTAAAATTCCCTATTTTTTTCTCAAGCTCCCTTCAGGAAGGGCAGGAGCGAAATGATAACCAGCATGACTTAAGTCAGCAGTGCTGATACCTTCTGAAGATCAGGCACAAAAAATAGTCATATAAGCAAGGAAGCCAGCCAGTGCTTCGTCTTTACTAATAAAAACGAAAGAGATAGATCAGATTACAGCAGCACTTTACCATGGGAGCTTTTATAGCATATTGCACAATATCTAATATCCCGTGTTCCCCCCTTCAGTTCTCTGGTGTATAGAGAGACCATTTACCTCCTCTTATCCAGGAGCCAAGTACTTAGTATCACTTCCTCATCCCTCCTTGTAGCTGGGGTCAGGTTGCAATATGTTTTTGGTGGTGTCTTTTTTTTTTTTTTTAATAAATTTTAGGTAAGGTAAGGTAAGAAAAGTAAAAATATTATTGTACAGAGGACATACATACGAATCATAGTTTGCTTAGCTCATAAAAATGACATGGATCTTAATTGGAAATTTCATATGCAGTTGATATAATATATACTCCATGCTCCTATCTAGTTTTTCTTCCTTATTCAGTTTGTACCCAACATCTGAAAATTGATACTAATGTTTTGGAAAAAATAGCTGCCTACTTTGACTTCTAGGACCTGTTCAATTTGCAAGAGTCTTTTATGTTCTGCTCTGAGATACTAGTTTATGTAGAGCATTGTTGTTATGAAAGGATGTATTGTTTAAGTAGGTATTAAGAGATCTGCAGTTATTCACAGTTAGAGAAATTAAATTATGGTGGACTATCTAATTTTTGTGCAATTATAAAGAGAAATGTAACAATACATTTCAATTAGGGTATTGACAATCTCATATTTATATAATGAATAAGTGGCAAAAGACATTCCTAAAATATTTTAGAAGATGCTTCTATTCCTGAGAACAAAAGTGGTAAATCTTAAAAAGATTTTGTTGATGGGAATTCAGAAAATAAGATTTTTATATATATATATGTATTAAATTATATACAAATCTTATTTTCTGAATTCCCATCAACAAAATCTTATATATATATATATATAATTTAATACACTACATATTTTATTTTTTACTGTGAAGAGCCAATAATCAATAATTGCACCATTCTCCCTGAGAAGGACAAGAGCCTGTGCCTTCTATTTGAAGAAAATAAGGCAATAAGATGCAGCAGATTTGCTTAAAGGTAATATTTGTCAAATAGAGGGGTAAACCTGTCTTTTACCTTGCAGCTCCAATAAACAAAATGATCCTACCAGCTTTCCATGTTTTGACATACCTGTGTCTGTCAGTGCCCTTCTCCTGGACACCTGCCATTTGAATCAAAAAGTCTTGATCAATTCAAACTGCTGTATTGACACTTGGTGATGTTAGAGTAATTAGAAGATAAACAAGTAGTAATAGCCATTCCTTTCTAATGCTATTAAAATGCAAAGATATTAGAGATGGTTTTTCATAATAAGAGTCTTCTTTTTTCCTGGATCAGATACAGTAAACAAGAATCAAATATAGGCAGAAATATGTAATTTAAAATTTTATGTTACATTTCGTTGAAATGTTAGCTGAATAATATTGCTTTGGCACATATGTTATATTCATGTCAATATGTTTCATATGCTAAAAAGATCTATGCAAGAGTGCCTAGCCTTCCCTGTTTACAAAAGAACTAAACAGCTGTGTAAGTTCATAGAAGAGATAGAAATTGAGAAAAAGAAAGTTCTAGGACCTGTTCAGATTATTCACCTACACTTACCTAATGACTCTTTTGGTTTAATATAGAAAATAAAATATGCTTATGAGGAAAATATACACTGGATGCTCCAACTGAGAAAGAAGAGCCATTTAGTTGAACGAAGTATCAAAGGGCTCTTTCCTGTTCTCTCTTCTCTTTGTCTTTTTTTAAAGCTATGTTACAGATTTTCCATTCAGGTCATTTTTTAGGTTCCCTTTGCCAATAGGTTAAACATGTAATACTACTAAACATATATATATAAGACACACACACATATATCTAATACATATACTCATTAAACATTATACACACACACAAACTCATGTAAGTTACAGTGGAAGTTATGAAATGAATATTAATATATAGCATTTGACTATAGGAAGAATCTTGAGTCTTTTTCTAATGTTATATTCCAGCCTGGGCTCTTAGTCAGTTGCTAGATTTAAGACTATAGGCATAGCAACAGCAATGGAGGAAAAGTCATCTAGAAATCTAGTAAGGTAATACCCTGGTAACTCCTTATAGACTATAGTTACTCTTTCTGAATGGTTCCAGATCCAAATTTGGCAGCATTGTATTATAAATTTTTCATTGTCATATTTGCCTAATTTTGACCAATACACCTTTTTCTTCTCCTCTTCTCTCATTTTAGAAAATTAATTCTCCACCCATTCTGTAGCAAAAAGATCTACAGCCAGTGAACAGGTCAGCCACAAATGATCCAGGGAGGTCTGAAATTTTTCTTCCTCAAATTGGCCTCCACATGACAACTTATAATAACCCATCAAATATTTTTTTACAAAGATTTTTTAAAAGTCCTCTATACTATCAGAAAGAAAACACTGAATAACATTGGTTAGTGTCTAAATATTGCAAAGATAAAATTGTTTGCACTGTAAATCATACTGGTTTTCAACAATTTACCTCAAATTTGTGAATGAAATAAAGTTTTATGTTATAGCCACGCTATAAGCATTGTTTACTCTTTTTTTTCCTGAATAGTCAATGAGATGTTATATTTCTTGTAAGTATTCTTGAATATGTAGAATGTATACTGCTGTATAAGGAGTGTCATTATAAATAAAACCTATTCAGACATATTGGAGTAACCTGTATCTTTTAATCTGCATAGCCATTTCTTTTTTGTGATCCTATAGGATAGGATTTCTTGGCTGTTAAGTGCCTTTTTATTTTTCTGAGTTGATTTTGGAAATGGAGTGTTTGAGATTTTAGTTTATCTTGATACAAGCCAACCCATTCCTGCTTAGAATACTTTGGTTTTATATCTGAGAGCTTAATTACTAGATCCTTGGATAGAAGCTGTGCTACCAAATCCTAAAAAAATAATGACAAGATAATTCTAAGTAAGACTTTATTTAATCTTATTATCTATATATCTCAGAAATTACTCACTTTACTAGAAAGTTTGGACTGGGGAAATAAAAATTGAAGACTTTAGTGAGTGATATTAATAGGGCATTTTTCCATTTTTCATTTTTGCCATCAAATACTGAGCAACAAATATGCTGATAACATTATGGCATATATGGAGAGTGATTCTTACATTTATGATTATAAATATCCCAAATATGAATCATATATTTTATGTTCCTAATTTTTAAAACATGAGTTGATAATAGCACAGATATATTTTGTTTTCATTTCCAGTACAGAATTCCATTCTATAAATATAACTTATAGAAAGCAATTTACCATTTTAAGCACATGGATGAAAATACTGCCACATAGAAGGACTGGGACTTATTCTGAAAATAAATTACTTCAGCGATGGGGGAGAAAGCCCCCATGAGGAAATCGTGAAGTGGAAACCGTCCACACGCCTATACAATGAGAAACCTTTTTAGTGCGAGGAAACTGCAATACATGTGGCACTTGTAGGTACATTAAGATAAAACATCCAGGAGCCAGTAAATTTTGTCATGCTGTCAGAGTGTTCAGCGGTACATATGAGCTGTCGCGCTTCAGTCATCAACATCCAAAAAAGCTTAGCATTTTAGAAAACAACTTTCCATAGAAACAATTCAACTTCATACTAACAGGCATATGGATACTAACAGAATAAGTAAAATAGCAGTTGTCAGTCTCTCAGTCTTTACGATCTTTCTTCCACCTCCTATTTGACCAGAGCCCTGTCGTCTCTAGCACCAATACCCTCCTTCTCTTTTTGCAAAGATAGAAGAAACGGAAGAAAAGAGTGAAAAGTAGATGGAGAAAAGGAATGAATCAGAGAAGCCATGGAGTACTAAAGGCAACAGGGCTTTGTGGTTCCCAGAATTCTTTGTGATCATTTTGGTTTCTATTTGCATTGGGTTTTCCTATGGGTTTCTCTTTCAGAGGCAGAAAAGAAAAATATTGAGAAAGTATGTGTACTCATCTTCCCCCGGGACACCTTAATTTACAGTACATTCTAGAAACACCTTTCATATAAAGCACTGGCCCAGATGTGATCTTCTGTATGAAACTCAAAAGAAACAAGGAATTTTTTAAAATTAGGGAAAGAAACTCTATTAGCAACTTCACCCCCACACCAAAAAGATTCTGACATAGAGATTCTGGTTTCCCTCATGCTTAGAGTTAGTTCAGTTCTGTAATTCCAAATTCAAAACCAGGAAAAATAATAGATTGGCTGAGGTACATTTGTTGATTCTGTAATTCCTTATATTCTATAGAAATCCATTCTATATTCTTAAAATATACTGCTATATACAGCTAAAAATAATTAGTGCTTCAGCATTGTACTAGTCATATCCTCCTTCTCTCTTAAAACAAGATTTTTCATACTTATTTACTTTTCATTGCAGTGTACTTTTATGATATTATCATTTTGGGATAAAGCATTCAGATCTGATTCCTCAACAGGAATTCCAATACCAAAAAAAAAAAATAAATTAAAATTTATTAAATTAAAATTTAAAAATTAAAAAAAAGGAATTCCATGGTTTTAAAGCCAAAAGCATATTTAAAGCCAAAAGCATATATACATATAAATACATCTGGTTTTGGAGTTTTCATTCTGCAATTTTGGACACTAAGATGGTATTCTCCCAGGGAACCGAGAATGATTAAAATCTTTCTGTATTAATTCACCATTAAAGTATGTTATGTTTATTATGTGTGACTGTGTACCCAGAGATAAGCAAGTCATAGTTCTTATCTTCAAGGAGCATATAGTTTATAGGGAAGAGAGACAAGGAATGTAATTTCTTGCTATTCAAAATATTTTCTAAAGACCAGCATATGTGCATCATCTGGGAGCTTGTTAACACTGTAGGATTTCAGGACATTCCTTAGACATACTGATTCAGA
This sequence comes from Martes martes, assembly GCF_963455335.1. Taxonomy (NCBI): domain Eukaryota; kingdom Metazoa; phylum Chordata; class Mammalia; order Carnivora; family Mustelidae; genus Martes; species Martes martes. Next base: position 77,870,878 of record NC_137894.1, read on the forward strand.
ACATACATTTTTCACAAACTCCCCAGGTAATCTGTAGACACGTTAGAGTTTGAGAAACACCACTTTGATTAGAATCTGAGCAGGGTTACTGTCCTTACACCTAGAAGAAACATGGATATGGATGAGTTTGCAAGTGGGAAGGTGGTGTGATGGGATGGAAGGATACTGATGCCTGCATTTTGTTCTTCAAACAGAGGACAGATTGCTAGTTAGGTACCTTTTACTATCATAAAAATAAATGTTTTAAAAGAAATATTTGTTTTTGAATGTTCTTGGTTTACATATTATCTGGAAAAACAGTCATATTACTGTTGACAGTATGTCAGTTTGACAGAAATATGACTGTATAAATCCACATCAAAAGAAAAGTTCTATTTTTTAAATTGTATCCATCGTATGGTTTGCTGAGGAATAAGTGACCATGGTGGCTTTTAAGAATGGTTTTGTCCATTACTCAGTTCTTCAGTTATGAGTGCAGTGACAACATAGGAAACTTGTCTGCCTCAAGATCTCAGCCCAGACCACAGCAATAGAACCATTTCACATTGAGAAGATCATGTGGAAATTGAGACATTTAAATTCATTTTCATGTTGTTTGCAAAGCTTCAAGTAGATATGGGAACAAAGATCATGGTAACATATTTTGATCAAGTCTATTTGTGCACATCAATACCTCAACCACACTCCCTCTGCCTCTTTCCACTGCCGCCTCCATTCAGGACACCATGAATATGTTGACTATGGACAGAACAGAGTTTACAGGGAAGAGGCCATTTTCTTTGCTTTCCCTTTCCACGTTATGTTGTGTGTTTGAATGTTATCTCTTTCACATGAAAGACCAAATAAGGGATACCTTCTGAAATATTTTTCTGAATGTGACTCTGTGTGTATATATATAAATGACATGCAAGAATCATATATAAGGGCTGACAAAAACATAGAATATTAATGTAGGATTCCATGAGTAAGATACAGATATGAAGTTAAAAAATAAACCCTTAATTTTTCAAGGTATGTGGAGGTATTAAATTATTTTAAAGTAATTCTTGTTAACACTTACCTTGTGTTACACCTCAAAAGGCAAAGATAGTTTGTGATACAATACTTATTGCCTAGAGTCAAATTGGGAAAATAAAACATAGTTACAAAGGAAAAAGCCTTATTTCTGGAACTTGATCCAGTTATTTTATTTATGATTATTTGATTTCATTAGGCATAGGCATTTTTAACATTTGCATGTCTTTTTTATTCTTCATATATCAGTTTTCAGATCTAATTGTAGTTTGATTATAATTTATTGTCATTATTTATGTTTCATATAAGTTCAACTGAGGTTCTCTTCCTAGAATGAAAAAATTCAGGAGGAAATGCCTGGACACAAAAACTGACTTTATAAATTAGAAAAGGTAAATGAGTTTTTATATATAATATAAAACTCTTACAAAGGGCTCAATTGCTTTTCTCAATAAATTTTAAGTGTCTCAAGTATTTCTGGATATCCAGTCCGATTAATCCCCCTTCTGAATTATAGTCCTATTAGTAACATTTTATAGGATTATTCCAAACAGTAATTTTTATAATAAATATATGATTAGAGTCATTTAGAATATACAATAGCCTTCATAAAACCTCTTCTGCAACTGCCAGTGACAAATTTGTTAAACTTAAAATCTTTCTCTTTATATCTAGCTGAGAACTGATGCTTGTTCAACTGGGGTCTAGCCAGCAAAACATAATCCACTTCAATACTTTACGAGAAAGCAAACTTAATGCAGGGAACTGCACTGGTGATGGAATAACTGAGAACAACTGGTAACAATAGGGATAGAGTAACTTACAGATTAACACCATCAGGAATTCACTGACATCCCTAGACTGGGGAATCAAAGAAAAGAAACTGGAAGACTACACCCAGGATCTGTGTGTGCCTCTCAGGTTGGATGACAACCATGGTGGGCCTGATGGTGGCAGCTGGAATCACAGAAGAGACAAGCTGCTACCACTGAAAGTGCTTAAGGAGAGGATATTCTAGCTGCCTCCCTTATTCTTCCCTCCTTCTCTCATCTTCACCTCCACGACCAACATAAACTGGAAGTCAGCTAGCATGTAAGCCAGGAAAATCATCCTGCAGGAGTCAGAAGGATAAAGAATTGATCTGCCAGCAAACAGGCCTAAGTCCTGAAAAATAATCTTCCAGGCTTCTATAAACAGTATAAAAACTAAAGTTTTAGAAGCAATTTGTGACAGTGAAGATAGGAATGCACACATTGCCCTCAAACTCAGCCCTCCTGAGAAATCTAGCACCTACATTTTCACTCATCAAAGAGGGCAGTGAATAGCAAAAGAAATCATAGCTGAAAGAGAATTATATTAATCAAAGCAATTTCTGGTGAAAGGAGGCATGGAAATCTCTAAGCAAGTTATAGAAAGAAAGCTACACTCTTCAAACCACTGAATTGAAAACAAAGCTTCAGATGATAACTTATGATTTGACAAAGATATTTCAAATTGCTCAGGAAAATCTTTTCTTTACAGTAATGTTTCAGGCTATTTAAAACAGAATCTCAGTTGAGGAACTAAACAAAGATGCTAGGATTGGACATAGAAGACAGATGAGTTTGGCTGTTATCCATATAAGAATAGAAGCCAAAATTATGCTGACTATAAATGGAGCCAAGCGATGTCATATAGATTTGAAAACCATGTTGTGCCAAGGAAGATGTTAATGTTTTTCAATTTTCAGGTTTACTAAGGATCATAAGTTGTTTGATTTCTTAATCTAGTTTATATATCCTAAATATCACTGCAACTTGCAAGCCCTCCTCCCTCACCCCAACTTGTTTTTTAAATTCTAGATTTGACAGTTTGGTCTAGATTCCAAGCCTAACTAGATAGGTGGTATTTTGGTTCATTCAGATAATATCTTATCGATTTGTTTTGCATGACTTATCAGAGGTTATTAACTCTTTGGAATAAGGATAATTTAAAATTATGTATAGCTCTTGCTTTGACTAGCAACTAAGTCCATAATGCCGTAGAAGGAAATATACTGGGGCTTTACTGGAGGTGAAAGTTTCAAAGGATGTTTCCTTGCTTTCTCTTCCTTGTGCCCTGTAACTGAGATAAAGAACAAGGATTGTCTTTGCTTAGCATAATGACACAGAGCAACCAGACCAAAGAAATATGTGGTGAAATCATTTGCAAGCATGGAATTTGTGAGCATATTTTTAACACGTTCAAAAGCTCATGTGCACATGTATATTTATATATTTGGGGCCTGTTAACATTTCCTAATATTTTAAATCTCTGAAGTGATTATTATAATATTTGGTATCCTCAGATAAGGAATGAAGTTTAACTGGAAAAGGAATTTTTCATAAACCTTTTAAAGGTTGCTATTATTTTCTTTGTAAATCTATGGATGATAGCTAAAATAATCAAAATCTTCCAGAAGATAAACCTCATAATGTTAAATGGCGTTTGTATATTTGTACCACTACTTTGTTTCAGAAAGGACTTCCAGAGAGTTGTAAAGGCATATAACACGATGCGAAGTAGCACAAGCTAAAAAGTAGCATAAGAAAAACTAAGTGGGATTAGAAAAATATGTGTGTGGGTGTGTGTGAGTATGTACTGTAGTTTGTTTTTATTGTTAACAGGATACAAAACAACCCAAGTGGTACCATTAAATGTTCAAGTTATATAAGGCAGTGATAACGGTAATAAATATATGCCAACATATTTTGTAAATATTATAAAATAATACACATGGAATATTATAATTATTTCATTTGAGCCTAAAAACACCCAGAAGAAAGAAAAACATATTGGATTCTACTATTTGTTTCAATGGTTTTAAAATCAGAAAATCTGCACTTTTTTCTTAAAATAGATCTTTAAACATCATTTTGCTCCTCCCCAACTCTGTTGTTAACACGACTTTTTTACTATGTCACATTTTCATAGAACTAAAGGTACTTTTCAGTAATTCAGTCCCCCAATTCAGGAACTTGGAATCTACCTCAAAGCCTTAAGTCACCACCTGAATCATATCTCCTAATCTCTGCTCCATATCAACTGTCAGGTGTCTAAACTGCACCAGTCTGCATCCCTGGATCCCTCACACAGCCTGTTTTTTCTGCATGTGCTTCCAGACCTCAGAATATTGCTGATAAGATCTGTGGTCCTAGTTTCTTGTCTTGCTTCTCTTCTCTCTCCTCCTGTACATCATCTACACATCAATTTTCCCAGCTCTCTCTCATTGTAGCTTCCAAGTTCTGCTGGATCTGCTTTAGGTCAACTGTGTGAACAGACATCTCTGCATTTGACTACTCCCTGTTGACCCACCTGGTTGAGCTGCTCTAATTTCTCATGTTTGTCCTCATCCCTCCAGACCCTCTCAGGATTTCAGTATATATTTCCTCTGATCTCCCTTGTCATCTCTTTCTAATAAGGATAGTCTATTAGAATTCCTCTTTCTTTTTCTATCAGAGTCCTTTCCAAAGTAACCACAACAGCCCTACCATAGTAACTTCCAAATTATGTGAAAAACATAAGCATCTTCAAAAACAAGCTCTTTAACCATTCATTCATTTACTTTCTCTGCTCTGCAAACACAACCATTGCCTTGTGGAGCTCACAGTCGGGCAGCACAAGAAATAATTAGTTTTGATGTGCTATATTAAGTTTTATGATAGAAGAATGTCTCAAATACTACAGGAGCCCACAGGAATCTGGAAAAGGACAGGAGTGCAAATACTAACTTTGCCAGGAATAGGTGACATCTCAACTAGATATGGAGGGATAATCAGGAAAATGTGCCAAAGGGCTTTAGAGGAAAGGGAAAAGCAAGGTTACAGGCTTGGAAGGCATGAAACATTTGATATAGAGGGGAGTGTCAAAAAACTAGATAGGACCAAAGTGCCAGGCTTCGAATACAAGTAGTGGGGGATGGCACTGATCTGGTGGGCTACAGAACCCAGGAACATCTGAATCCCCGTGTTTTTGAGTGCTCACAACTATTCTCTCAGGAAGCCTGTTATAATAAATAAATCTATAATAAATAATAACAAATTCATAATAATAAATATATAAACTAGTTCAGAAGTTAGTTTACTCTGACACAGGATTCTGCACTACCAGATGTTATAATGCAGGCTTTGTAAACTCAACTACCTACAAAGGCCAGACACCAACATCAATCACTAGCTTTCTATCAATAGCTCCACGATACTGATAAATAGGATGAATAGGGTACTCTGTGAAATCTGGAAAACGGAGGAAATCCAATAAAAGGCTTGTTAAGTAGTAGTTCACCACTGGATGATGGAGAGCAGGTTAAACATAGAGTCCATGTAAAATGTAACCTCAGGTTTGCCCCACGAATGAGCAAGAGAGCTGGTTTATTGATATAAATCTTCTGTTCCTCACTAGTTGAGAGTTCTGCCTGGAAGCAACTCCTGTCATTAAGAAGGGAGAAAAGATGGGATGCCTGGGTGGCTCAGTTGGTTGAGCGGCTGCCTTCGGCTCAGGTCATGAGCCGGCATCCTGGGATCGGGTCCGCATCGGCTCCCTGCTCAGCGGGGAGCCTGCTTCTCCCTCTGCCTCTGCCTGGCCATTCTGTCTGCCTGTGCTCGCTCTCTCTCTGTCAAATAAATAAATTAAAAAAAAAAAAAAAAAGAAGGGACAAAAGAAAATCCTGAGGATCTTTTAACTGATTGACTTTGTCCTGTTTTTTTTTGCCTTTATCTCTGAAGGTCTTCTTTTTAAGAATCACATGTGTTTTCTTCATAATAAATGTTTGTTTTGCTAGAATTATCCTAAATATGTACTGTATTTTGTAAGGAGATTCAGTAATGTGTTGCAAACAAATGCATGCCCTTTGACCCACATAAGTCCACCTCAAGATGCTTTTCCTTAGGCAGTAATTACGAATATGTGCTAATATTTTTCTTATTTTACAGCTATATTAATTTCTGTAGAATTTTTTAAAAAGTTCTTATTTTTTTATTTGAGAGAGAGACAATGAAAGAGAGCATGAGAGGGGAGAAGGTCAAAGAGAGAAGTAGACTCCCGGTGGAACTGGGAGTCTGATGCGAAACTTGATCCTGGGACTCCAGGATCATGACCTGAGCCGAAGGCAGTTACTTAACCAACTGAGCCACTCAGAAGCCCTAAATTTTGTACAAATTTAAAGAACACTTTAAAATACATAGAAAATGAAAGTTAGCAGCACTGCCACAATGGAGTCATAAGTAGTATTTATATTAAATATAAAGTATTTTTTAAGAGATTTATTTGAGAGAGAGAGATATTTGGGGGGGGGATGGGATGAACAGCAGGAGAGGGAGAGAGATTCTTAAGCAGACTCTGCACTGCACACAGAAGCCAACATGGGGCTTGATCTCAACACCATGATGAGATGACCTAAGATCATCACCCTGAGATCACAACCTGAGCTGAAACCAAGAGAGAGAGGCTTAATCGAATGTACCACCCAAGTGCCTCAAATATAAAGTATTTTTTTTTAAGATTTTTTGTTTTTTATTTATTTGACAGAGAGAGAGAGAGAGATTACAAGTAGGCAGAGAGGCAGGCAGAGAGAGGAGGGGAGGCAGGCTTCCTGCTGAGCAGAGAGCCCGATGCGGGGCTCAATCCCAGGACCCTGGGATCATGACCTGAGCCGAAGGCAGAGGCTTAACCCATTGAGCCACCCAGGTACCCTATAAAGTTTTTTTTTTAATGAAATTACACTACTTATACTGAAATTTTCTATATATTTTTATGATGTCATGGTTTTAAAAATTTTTAGTAACTCTCATTTGTAATAATATTGTTATTCTAAGACATTCTAAAGCATATTTAAATAATACAGACCAATTCTTGAACAATTACATTATAGTCAGGCCCATAATATTCTGTCTAAGGCTACATACATGGTAAGTACCAAATAAACGAAAAAAAAAAATAAGGCATTAAATACAAAATAGCTCAGGTTAATTGTAGATATTTCTCTTACAACATTGTTGGTGCCAAGCATGCACCATAGTACTTCAATGGTTTTCTTATCATATACTTCCCCGCCTTTCTTCTCTTCTTTCTCCATACTCCATTGTTAAAATTTTGTCTTACAGTTTCCCAAAAGGACTGTAGTTAAAAAAAAAAAAATCACTCAAATGTGTCTATTTGGAGAGAAAATTTGTGGCACACAAGTATCTCAAGGCTGTCCAAGTCCCGGAGTGTCTCCTGGAGTTCATACCCTCATTTTCTTGTTCCCTGCTTCCCAGTGCTAAAATGGCCATACTTAGAGTCAGGTCCAGAGACTTCTATACTCAGGCAGTTTTATTTCACACCTTCTACTCTTCCCATTTCCAACCTCCACTCTTACCTTTCCATTCAAGGCTAATATTTCATCTTTGGTCTGGTTCCCTTGCCTTTCTGCTTCCATGTAAACAATTACAGTCTCTAATCAGCATTTGAATTTGCTAAGTCTCTTCCCTCTTAAAACAAAACAAAACAAAATCCTCTCATATCCAAGTTTTCTAATTACCAAACCATTGAGTTTCTATTCACAACAGACTGTTTTGAAAGAGAGGACTTTTTTTTTTCTCTCCCTAATCCTCATCCCTCATTCACTCCTCAACCCTCTGTAATCTGTCTGCTCCAGGGAACTATTCTCAGCAAGGCTACCAGGTAGTCCCTCATTTCAAAATTCAATCGTAACTGACAGCATTTTCCATTGTTCTTGGCTGCCATGATACCACAAGTCTTTTTTTGGTTTGTCTGCTTGTTTTATTTTGTTTGGTTTTATTCAGTCACTCTTTGTTGTATTTGTTGTTTTGTTTTCTGCATATCCTGGCTTCTAAATTCCTTCTGTTGCCTCTCCATGTCCACATATTTTACCGTGTCTTCCATCATATATTTTATGATGCTCCTTACATTTTGCTGCTCCAATGGATCTAAGCAATGCCTCTTTATGTCTCACTCTACATACTTTGCTACAGTTCCAAAATTTTAACTCTTATTTGTTAATGACTGCAAAAGTCTGTAACTTTATTCCACATGGTTTTCCTGAGCTCAGTAAACACCTATTAATTCATTCAAAAAATTATTTAATGAGTGTCCACTACATTGTTAAGCAAATTGCTACATGCTAAGAACACAATTATGAGCAAGGAACAAGAGCTGACATTTTGGTGGTGAATATAGACAACAAACAAATAAGCAAACAAATTTTAAAAGCAATTTCTAAGGTTATTAGGACTAAAAAGGGACTAAGAAACTAGTGTGATCAAATTACCAGGAAAAGGATGATTTGTCTTGAGAAAGCAGCCTTAAAGCTGATAAGAGACGAAATCAGGCAAAAATGCCTGTTGAAGAGGGTTCCAGCAAGTACAAATGAGGCAGGAAAGAAGTTGACATGTTTGGGAAACAGAGATCAATGAGTCTGAATATTAAAATCAGGGTATGATAGGCAGTTGAAGTACACTGGAGCCATAAAGGTCTTTGTAGTCCATAACCCAGAGTTTAGATTTATTTCAGAAGCAATGAGAAACCACTGGAGCATTTTTAGCAAGACTGATATACATTAATTTAAAAAAATATTTATTTTTTCTTTAAATATTGTATTTATTTATTTGCTAGAGAGCGAGCGTGTACAAGCACAAGCAGGGGGAACGGTAGGCAGAGGAAGAAGCAGGCTTTCCTGCTGAGCAAGGAGCCCGATGCAGGACTCAGTCCCAGGACCCTGGGATCATGACCTGGGCGGAAGGCAGACAGTTAACTGACTGAGCCACCCAGATGTCCCAAAATACTTTTTTTTTTTTTTTGACAGTATAGTACAACTAGAGAAAATTATAGACACCACGAGTGTAGAACTTGCTGGAATTTTATAAATTGAGCACATCCAAGTAACCAGTATCTAGGCCTAGAGATAAAATTTTGTTTCTATCTCAGATGTCCCCTATGTCCTCTTCCAGATACTACATGTCCCCCACCCAAAGTAACCACAATCCTGATTTCTAACATATTTATTTAATCTGCTTTATACTTTACATGAATGTAATCATACAATATGTGTTGTTTTGTGTCTGGCTTCTTTCACTCTACATTAAGTCTATGAACTTCTCCTTTGTCATTAGGTCTCCTGGTATTTTTTGCAAAAAAATTCTATTTGTGAAGATTCCACAATTTATTTATCCACTCAACTGATAATGGGCCTTTAAGGGGTTCCCAGTTTGGGGAAATTATTAATAATACTCCTATAAACAATCTAGTACATGTCTTTTGGTGAATATATGCATTTATTTCATGGGACTATACCTAACAGTGCATTTGGGGTAATAATTCATGCATATGTTCACTTTTATTAGGTTCTACCAGTTTTCTTTTCTTTTTTTTTTTTTAAGATTTTATTTATTTATTGGAGAGAGAGAATGAGAGAGATAGAGAGAGTATGAGAGGGGAGAGGGTCAGAGGGAGACGCAGACTCCCCACTGAGCAGGGAGCCCGATGTGAGACTCGATCCTGGGACTCCAGGATCATGACCTGAGCTGAAGGCAGTTGCTTAACCAACTGAGCCACCCAGGCACCCAGTTCTACCAGTTTTCTGAAATGATTAGATTTGTATGTGTGTATGTATGTGCGTATTATATGTAACTTTTCATTTGGAAAATGAATGTTTCAAATATTTCAAATATACTTTCAAATATACAGAAGAACTGCAAGAACATTTTAAATATTCTTCTACTTGCAATCAAATATTGTTAATATGTTCCCCCCCTTTGTCATTTGCTCTCTCTATATATGCATGTTACATTTTCTATATCACTTCAGAGTAAGTTACATAAACGATGGTCTTTTATTTCTTTTTTTTTTAAGATTTTATTTATTTATTTGACAGACAGAAATCACAAGTAGGCAGAGAGGCAGGCAGAGAGAGAGGAAGGGAAGCAGGCTCCCTGCTGAGCAGAGAGCCCGACGTGGGGCTTGATCCCAAGACCCTGGGATCATGACCAGAGCCGAAGGCAGAGGCTTTAACCCACTGAGCCACCCAGGCGCCCCTGATGGTCTTTTATTTCTAAATATTTTATTGAGTATTTCCTAAAATTAAGGATTTTGTTTTACATAATCATAAGACAGTCATTCATTTTAGTAAATTTAACATTGATACATAACATTTTTCCTAATCTATTGTTGCTATTTTAGTTTTATGAATTTAGCTACTAATGTCCTTTACAGCATTTCTTCATGCCAATATAGGCATAATGTATTAGTTTTCAAATCTTTCAGTCTCCTTTGTTCTAAGTTCCTCTGCTCTTTTTTTTTTTTTTAATTTTATTTATTTACTCTACAGACAGATCACAAGTAGGCATAGAGGCAGGCAGAGAGAGAAGGGAGGAAGCAGGCTCCCTGCTGAGCAGAGAGCCCGATGCAGGGCTCGATCCCAGGACGCTGGGATCACAACCTGAGCCGAAGGCAGCGGCCTTAACCCACTGAGCCACCCAGGCGCCCCTCCTCTGCTCTTTTAGTCTTCTGTGACACTGAAATTTTTGAAGGACACAGTCCCACTTTTTAGTAGAACATTTCTCACTTCTGAGTTATCTGATTCATGATTACTTTTGCATTCATGAATGAAATACTGCAAATCTATGTTGTGTCCTTCATAGATTACCACAGACACACAATATCTATTTTCCCCGGTCAAGGTTGTCTGATTTCTCTGTCCTTATAGTCACTAGCCTTTTCCTTGCTACCAAAAAAAATGTGCATATATATTTTAAGACCATGAAAATATCCAGCTCTTCATCAGAATCCACCCCCTCTAAACTCAGCCTAAATTGATAATTCCTGCTTATACTAATGTTTACAGTGATGTTTGCAAGATGATGTCTTTATAACCCTAGCATTCCATTTACATTTATCAGTCAGCACTTAGCATTCTACTACAAGCAAAAACACTTGCTATGCCTTATTTATTTATGATTGTAAGATATATATTTTAATGAATAATTTTTGTTGCTCTTTAGAGTATGATTTAAGTGGGGCAAGAGTGGAAGGAAGGGAGATCAGTTACCTGGCTACGATGAATTAAGGCAAAAGATAAGATCTTAAATGAGAATGGTAGCACATGAGATGGGGATAAATGGATGAATTTGAAACATGGCTGGAGTTCAAATATACAAGACTGGCTTAGATAAAGGGATGAGAGATAAGGAATCTTCCAGGTTTCAATCTTGAACAACAGGATGGCATTGCCATTGGAGAAAATCAGGAGGAAAAAAGGGTTGGGCAAAGATGGGACTGATTTCAGGTCTGCTAAATCTAAGGTGCCTCTCAGACACTGAAACGGCCGTGTTAGGTAGGCAGTTGTGTATTTTGTAACTCAGGATTTTGACCTAGACTGGAGCTATATATTTAGAAGCCAAGATCATATAGAAGTTATCTAATCATTGAGGGTTGACTTAGGAAGAGAAAGTAAGAGGGTCTAGGACAGATATGGGCACATTAGGGTGGGTTTAGGCGAGGGAACCAGTGAAGAAATATCACAAGAGTATTGATTCAATAAAGTAGAGAAAACCTGTAGAGTAATCCCTCATGGAAATACAGCGAAGGGAATATAATAGCCAACTGGGTGAAATATATTCAATTCTTCCAAGAGCTGTTGAAATATTCCACTGATTACATACCTATGGCCACTTGGATATCCCATAAGAATCTCCAAAAAGTTAGAATCATCCCTGAGTCCTTTTTACACCCTTTTTTAATCTATCAGGAAATTCATTTGACTCTACTTTTGAAATATATACTGAATTTGACCACTTCTCACTACTTCCCCTGCGATTCTTTCCATCTAATTCACCACTGTTATTCAACTGGCTAAATGTAATAATTTCATAAGTGGTCTCCATCTTTATGTCCTACCTCTCTTTGGTTATGCTCAACATAGAACAGTCCAGTGAAAACAATAGTTCATCTTATGTCATTCATCAGCTCTTAGAATAAAAGGCACAGTATGTCTCTGACTTCATTTCCTATTACTTAACCCTTCATTACCCAGCCACACTAATGGTCCTAAAACATTCTAGGCAACAGTTCACCTCAAAATTTTTTAAAAAAATCCCACATGCAGATGGAAAATAAACACATGAAAAGTTGTACAACATCGCTAGCATTAGGGAATTACAAGTTAAATGACAGATATTTACTATACTCCTACAGAATAGTTAAATAAGTTATAGTGACAATACCAAATACTGGCAAGAATGCAGAGAAAATGGATCATTCATACATTGCTGGAAGGAACATAAAATGGTACAGTTTGGCAGGGGTTTTTTTTTTAAACTTTTTTTTTTTTAAAGATTTTATTTATTTATTTTACAGATAAAGATCACAAGTAGGCAGAGAGGCAGGCAGAGAGAGAGAGAGGAGGAAGCAGGCTCCCTGCTGAGCAGAGAGCCCAATGCGGGGCTCGATCCCACGACCCTGGGATCATGACCGGAGCTGAAGGCAGAGGCTTTAACCCACTGAGCCACCCAGGTGCCCCTAAACTTATTTTTATAAAACTACACAGGAGACCAGCAATTGGTTCCTTGAGCCTTAATTTCAGAGAAATAAAAACTTAGGTTCATACAAGAATTGGTGTATGATTGTTCACAGCAGCTTTCTTCACGGGATGAATGGTTAAATGAATGGTGGTATATCCATGCCACAGAATATTACTCAGAAATAATAAAGTAGCAAATTATTGAGAAAAGCAACCACTTGGATAAATCTTAAGGGAATTCCATTGAATGAAAAATGCCAATCCCCAAAGGTTATATACTGTATAAATCCATTTACATAACATTCTCAAATGTCAAAATTATAAAGAAGGAGAACAGATTAGTGATTACAAGAGGTTAGAATGGGAGAGATGGCAGGAGGGAGGCTAGTGTGGTTATAAAAAGGAAGCAGAAGGGTTCTTCATGGTAATAGAACTGTCCTACATCTTTACTGTGGAGCTATTTATATCTACACATGTGATAAAATTGCATAGAACTAATTGTATACACACACAAGTACATGTAAAATTGAGGAAATCTAAATAAGATCAATGCATTGTATTAGTATCAATTTCCTGGTTGTGATCTTATACTATACTTTTACACAATGTTATGGAGTGGGGAGGGGAAATGCAAATTGGGCAAAGGGTACCTTGATCTGTACCATTTCTTACAACTTCATGTGAACCTACAATTATCTCAAACATTTGTTAAAGCTATAAAAGTTATAAAATATTTTATAATTGTGAAATGTAATTATATACAGAGTACATGAATTATAAATATACAGAAGAAGGTAAAAATAATTCCTTCCTTACACCATATATAAAAATCAAATCTGGTAAATTACAGACCTAATGTTCAAAGCAATACAACACAGAATTTAGAAGATAATATACAAATATATTTTAATAAACTTGGTATTGGAAACTAATTTTTATATAGGATACAAATTTTAAGATAAACATAGAGATAAATTTGACTACCTTCAGAAGTATTTGTCAGAGCCTTCTTCTTGCTGGCCCCTTTCTGGATGCAATTCCCTACCATCCCCATGGCTATCTCCCTCACCTTCTTTACCCAAATTTCACTCAGTGCAGCTTTCCTTGGCTACCCTAAGCAAAACTGTAATGCCTCCTTCCTGTTAATCGTTCACATTTCCCATCTTTCTTTCCTACCTTTTCTTTTCTCCTTAACATTCAACTCATTTAATATGGTGAACCTCTTTGAGGGCAGAATATTTTGGGGTTTTTTGTTTGTTTGTTTGTTTGTTTTAATGCTATATTCCTAGCACTTAGCCCAGTAGTAAGTGGCAGATAGTAAGCAATAAATAAATATGAATTAATGAAGAAATCTTCTTCTAAGCCTTCTTTGGCTCTTATTTTTTCTTTCTCAATTACCCAGTGCTCAAACAGAAAACCATGTACTATATTTGATGGACCTCCAACCTACACTTCACATCAACCAAGTCCGAGAAATGTTTTGAACATGTTTCTATCCATATCCACTGATACCTCTTAGTTCAGGTTGCTGTCATCTCTGACCTAGCCTACTGGGCCGCCTTTTGACTGGCCACTCCATTTTTTCTCCTGTGTTATGATCACTTCAGCCAAAGTGACTAATATGTGTGTGTATGTAGATGTGTGTGTGTGTGTGTGTGTGTATGGACACCTTTAAATTCAATGTCTCCCATGATTAAGGACATCTTTAATTCAGTGTCTCCCGTCATCCTCAAGATGAAATGCAAGTTCTTTAATGTGATTTCAAACCCTTCATTTCTCCATTCTCCAGCCATCTCCACCTCATTCCTGTAAAATCTCCTTCCCTTCTCATCCTCCCCCATCCACTGCCACCCCGATACTATATTCTTCCTCATCTGCTTAACTTTGCACTTGGCTCATTTCTACTCTCCCTTCAGGTCTCAACCTGAACATTTCTTTCAGGCAGTCTTCCCAATCCCACTGATGTCCTGATTGAGTTCTTTCCCTCTCTCCCTGACAGTGCTGCCAGAGTAACATGTAGTTCCACTATGACACTTTATCACACAATATTTAATTGCCTGGAAACTTGTGTGTGTATGTCCTCCATCAGATATAAAGAAGATGATGGTAAAGACCACGACGGTCTTGGCGTTGATCCCAGAAGAATTTCTAGTGCTTTCCAAATTCCTGCAATATGATAAAATGCTCAGCAAATTTATGTGGAATGAATAGTGTCCTTCCCACTCCATAGTAAACCCTGAGTTTATAATGGAGAGAATCAACTGATAATAGAGTGTGAAATTAAAAAAAAAAAAATAGAGCGCTATGGTCAGAATGTGAGTCTTTGAGCACTAGGTGTTAAATGTAAGTGTTGAATCACTAAGTTCACTTCTGAAACTAATATTGCACTGTATGTTAACTAACTGGAATTTAAATAAAAACTTTAAAAAGAAATAGAGCACTATGGTCAGAATTTGAGTCTTCATGAACACACGCAATTAGCATGGTTATGGTATTTTCTAGAAATCATTCACAACTTTAAAGACTTAAAATTCTTATCATGATTATTCTTATTAAAAGAGGATAGCACTGCAACAAATCAATAGGGCTATTTTTCTCCCATGTTTCCTTGGTATTATTACTTTCAACACCTGAGACTAGATACAAATGTAGACACAAAATATTAATGATCATAAAATTTCCACTTCAAAATATTTAGATTTTATCTATTGCTGAAAAAAATTATGTTGAATTTATGCAGAAGTTTAACCTATTTGAAATAAATCTCACATTAGGAGATTCAAAAAATTGTTTAAATGTCAAGTAATGGTGCTATTTCTTATTTTTATTAACTCTGATAAACAAAATCTATGATTGCTTGCAAAAAAGATGACCACCTCAAAATATCTAGGTTGCTTTCATTATTTTCCTTCTTTTTTCTGATCCACTACTCCAGAAAACCTGAGAAGAACTTACTTCAGTGCAATTCATAACTGCTGCTAAGAAGGGATATATTAAAACAAGGCCCTTTCCAAAATCATATTTCTCCTAAAAAGTGGAATATTTATTTTACACTGAATATGGCAACAAAATTAAAGGCAAAAGTTATGATATATATTCCTGAATATCACAGAATAAAACTGCTCTTAGATTCAGAGCTCATCCTGTAGTCAGTAGTTCCTAACATCTAATATTATCAGGGAAACATTTGATAACAGTCCTGACAATCATGGAGGAGGATGTAGTGAAAGGGGTACACTTAGGCACATATGGCGAGAACTGCCCCCTATTCAGGACTTCTGGAAATTGATATGCTCCCAGACTGCCAAAATTGCAGGGTGTGATCTCCCCCTGGAGTCCAGGGAGTCTCCCTTAGGAGATCCTGGCGCTAGGACATATGTGTAAGGACACTTACAGAGGAGAGGTTGAATGGACAAGAGTGATACAAGTTGTCTGATGGTCACAGAAAGTGAGACATTCTTTATCTTTCAGTGGCTGGAGGCATTCTGCCTGGAGAAACATTAGCAGATCATGGTCATGTAAATGGTTACCCAAGAGCACTGGCTTCCCCAGAATAAGATCTTAGTCACTAAAACTGTTAGAAATTGTGTCTTTACTCCTAGTGATGACTCTAAGCTGTACACTATCATGCTAAAAGAAAAATTTTAAAGTAGCATTTAGGGGAGGTGGATTGAAATATACTAAAACAAATTTATAAGGGACAATTTTACTATTATTCCCAAACAGAAATATTGAAGGTTCAAAATAGTGCAATTCAAGATTCCTCAAGGATAAATCCAATTGTTTCTATCCCCCCCAAAATGGCAGTTATTATTTTGGCAACCAAGCAGTGTTAAATTTAAATGAAAGTTACATATGTTTTTGTATATGTGTAAATCTGATTCATGTATTACACATAGAACAAGGGCTGCTACAAAAAATTCCACAGAAATCCAAATGTTATTATTGTCATGAAATTCTCTGGGAATGACAGTATTTCCAGAGATGTCTCATTCCCAGCAGAAAAGGGTATGGACAAACCAACAGAACCAGAAAAAGGAAAGGTCAAAGCAAACACAAAAAATTATAAATAAAAGGACATACTATCCAAAAGCTAGGTATATAGAAAATACCATCAAAGAAGCAAACCTGGTCAGTTAGACTTTATTATATCTGACAATAAAATAAAAGCTGGGATTTCTTGTTTTGCTCTGTTTCTCACTACCTCAATCACAATAGTCTTATGATATTTTAACTCTAAGTATATATATATGTATTTTATATATGTGTGTGTGTATTTATCTACACACATATACATTTAAATGTGCTTTTATTTTTAAATATAGAATCTGTTTTGAATTTACAAAATATTAAAATTCATTTTCCTCTGAATGGTTGGAACATAAGCTACTCTGATTAAGTAAATGCTATATTTGGCTTAACTGAGATTTATTATATATAATGTGTGATATATCCAACTTCTAAGACTGAATATGGTAAACAAACACAACACACTTACAGCCTAAATATCTTTAATCTCTTACTTTTTGATGATTTAAAATATGCTTGTATGTCTTTCAATAAATATGTTATTAGAATAATTAATATTTTAAATTCTATTTTAAATGAAAGTATTAGTAATAAACACTGAATCAGAATGCTATTTAAGTTTATAATTCTAATTAACAAAATGAAAATATTCTCATATTTGAAGCACGATTGTATTGTTTATCCTTATATTTGAAATTGGCCACTATACATATATAATGGCTGTTCAGGCAGTCACTTCCTAACTTCAGATTTCTCAAGTCCAGTCCTTAACAGTTTTCTTTCTGCCTCTAACTATTTATGCCCCCTCACAATTCTATCACAAAAGAACCAAGATATTTTTAAAAAGGAAAACAAAACATCAAAATACTATTTACAATTTATAATACATATTGGGTCTACTATATTCCTCATTTTATAAGATTTTACTCATTCATTCATTCATTCATTCATTTTAGAAAAAGGGAAGGAGGGACAGAGGGAGAAGGAGAGATTCCCAAGCTGACACAAGGCTCCATCTTACGACACTGAGATCATGACATGAGCTGAAATCAAGACCCAGATGCTCAACTGACTGAGCCACCCAGGCGCCCCATAGTCTTCATTTTATAGACAAGAAAACTCAGTTCTGGGAGTCTAGACACACAAAGCAAGTAAGTGGTAGATTCCTGAACTATCAGTACTGACTGCAAAGACAAGTATTTTGTTTTGCAAAATGAGCCAATAAACAATTTTATGCTAACATGGAAGTTTAAAAGTCAGAAAAATTACTGTTAAGTTTAAATTAAATGGGGTTCTCTAAGCAGTAGTAAAATATTTCTGGAACAGGGACACTTCGAGGGACTTTGCATTCCTAGCAAAAGTGGGTGAGGACCCAACCAAAAGAGCTAAGACGGACTAACCACAAAGGTGACAGTATGAGTCAGGATTTGAACCCAGGGTCTCTGCCTCTAGAGTTCACTCTAGTAAGCACTGTTCTAAGATGATCTACTGCTAGTCAGTTTCACCAATTTCTAGAAATGGTACTGAGGTGGTTTATTAAAAAAAATCCTTTACACTACTGAATAAAATTATATTTGTGAACTCCCTGCTCTGAAAAATACTAATTCCCTTCATACCACAGACTATTTATTGGCAATCAGTTATAATAGTTATCCAAACTAATGATGAAAATTAGTTACGTAACATTAATAAAAATCTGCTAATCCAATCAAATGAAGTATTTAAACAATGTGATACTTCTATAAATAGAAATGTCCTATATGATTTCAAAAATAAAGATATTTTAAAAAGAAAGACATGTAGTTTTGAAATAGTTTCTCTAAATTGTGTAATATTAATTAATAGATAAGCATGAATTCTAATTATTGTATTAATTGGCTGAATGTAAATGGTAATTGTAAAGGTCTTGGAAGTGATTTATTTTCTTAATTAGACAAACATTTCCCTAAATTATTAACTACATAATGAATTTTCTCTACAAGCTTATATAAGATAATTCACATGCAGAGAATGCAAGCTTACTTTATTGTGAATTGCTTTAAATTCCACATAATAAGAATTCAAATTAGCATTTTCTTTTAGGTAACTTAACATAAATATGTGTATAATACAGATTGGGAAAGATTTATAATTTTTTAGATCTCAGAAGAAAAAATCTCAACCAAAAATAGTATAATGATGCCCCTGGATAATTATAATGAAGTAATAACTGACCTTAGCCGTGTACTAAACTGTGACATCTTGAATTCATTTGCCAATATAAACTACAATTACCAAATCACTCGGTGGTTTAGAAAATCAAACCATATTCTTTCCAGCTATTCTTCTGGCTTGGCATTACCTTCTAAATTTCAGGCTTACCCAGGTCTGCTGTGGTGTAGCAACTGCCTACATTTATTGACAAGCAAATATTTTCTGATCTGTTGCCACAAAGGAAGGATCACCCAAACTGGGAGGCCAGATTAAAATTGAAATCCTGTCAAATGTCCAATTCTCAGCATGACTTATTATTTCGTATTGTCATTTTCTGTACCCACAGAGTTAAGTCTTGTTAATTTCAGCACATTTAAAAGAATCCTAAATCATGGGTTTAAAACTAATGGGGCTGAACAGACATTTATTTATCCTGCAAAGCAGGCCAATAAACAATTTTATGTTTCCAAATGCTAATTTGGAAGTTTGAAAGTCAAAGAATGTATTGCTAATTTTAAGTAAAATGGATTACTTCAAGTAGGCAGAAAAACAAACATACACATGCAGAAAAAATATTCTTGTATGATCCATGTGATACCCACTTTTACTGACAAGACATAATAGAAAGTAGAGAGCTTCAGTTCTTCAGTTGACCTGTAGATGCAAGGTCTTGGGGAGGGTGAGAAAAAAGCATGGACATGTCTGTATTACCTCAGTTCTTTAGGTCTGAAACAAAAGCCACGTCTAAAAACATTAGTTTGAGCTAATGGCCTAAAAGTTTGTCATGATTTACCTGGCACAGTAAATCTTTTTACACTTAAATCTTTTTTAGTACACATAACATATTAAGATTAAGAAAAAGAGACAGTGAACATTGATTCCCTTAAATGGAGTTCTCAGAAAGTCGAGAATTTACCAAGTCAGGCATATTTTCAGTCTTCATAAGGAAAGCTTTAATTTACAATCACTGTGAAACCCCATGATTCACTAAAATAGTACATTGTCAAAAGTACCAAACTATTGGGAAAAAGATGTTAATGTGATGGTATTTCTAATTTTAGTCTATCCCTATATTACAGTCCTGTAGCACCTTTCCTCCAAAGAGATCAGGATGTTTTATATTTAGAAAAAGACGGAAATGCAAATCAAAGTGAAATTTCCCCCAGAATTATGTTGAAAGATGAAGAGTCATAAAAAAGAAAAAGAGAGATAAAGGGCATTAGAAAAAATAGAAGCATGAGCAACAGAATCCATACAGGTCCTGGCAAGTAGTTTGACTTAAGTGGTATGTTTCTATACTCTAAATTTAATAGCGACAAGAGACATCAGACACTGTTTAAGGGAGATCTCATGTTTGGTCCAATCTAATGTGTCTTCATGTAGCACCATAATTTGGCCATTTTATCATTTCCCAGTATCATTACGGCTCATAATTTCCCTTGGAGAATTATAAAATAGCTAGGCTTGTTTCAGGAGTTCTATTTTGTGCAGAAGATCTGGTATCTGATGACAGCGGTAGGGAGGTTCATTCAGAGAGTACTTTGCAGCTATTACAGACATCTTTAAGAATTCAGGTATTTCTCAGAAGTTATGGGCTCTATAGCAGACTTTTGCTGTTTGGGTATGGTAAGTATTTTGTGATGTCAAAAGATGCCAGTGAAAACTTTCAATAATTCAGGAACACTTAAATTTCATTTTTACTTGTTTAATGGTATCTATTTATAGATGTGGAATATGAATTAGGATGGCCTATGTTCAAATCGTGCTACATTAATATCCACTAATTACTACCTGAATTACCTTGGGCAAGTTATTGAACCTCTCTGTGCCCCAGTTTCCTCCATCATCTGTTCAAATGGACATAAAATATACCCTACCTTTTAGGTTGTTATGAGAGTTACTGTGTGACACAAAGAAATAACTCAGTAAACTTTTGCATTAAATGAATAGGAGACATTTTTTGTTCCATCTACTAACAACAGTGAAGAAATTCAACTCACTGCCCCTTGACAATACTCTATGCCCTGTCTTTAGAGGGTAGAAGCTCATAGTTTGGGAACCAAGACTGTACTATAGGACCTTCCTTAAGGAGTTTTGGGATAAATCTTGACACAAGTAAAAGTTTATAGGGATATTTTCCGAGATAGTAAAGGGAGACAAGACATTATATTGGACAGATCTTGATTACTGCAGAGATGCTTTAACATAGACCTATATAGTGTACAAATACAATAATGAAATAAATATAAAAACAGTAACCGTGTCATTTTTATCTTCTTCTCAGCAAGTTTTGTAATACTTTGAAGGCACAGATTCATCTGACTGTCACAAAAGTAACAGCTGAAACTATGTTATGTTCTTTCAGAGGTCTGCAAAAATATTACTAACAAGAAGCTACATAATTAAAATATTGAGAATTGTATCATTTTGATGTTTTAGGATTTGATCAAGTTTCTTGAAAGAACTGGGCAAACACTGCCAGAGGCACAGAGAACTCCTTCATATGTTTCCCAGAGTCAGGGCTGAGAACACGGAGCCACATGACAATCTAGAAGCCCTGGGAACGCAATACAAGGCACTGGGAATTGGGGTTTGGTCCTAAACTCTACCCTAATCTAGCAAGAAGATAATCTCACACGGGACAAAAATATCAAGAGAGCCTCCAATTCATAACTCTACACAGTAAATCCATTTTTGAATTCTCATTGTAAATAGCAAAATCTTGATACTTGAAGATTTATCATTTTTATTTCTTAATTATGTTGACGCCAAGAAGAAGACCTGAACTGATTCAGAGAACTTGCTCCATGGAAAGGTATCAATTTGTTCAAACAGGTAGAGAACACTTATGAATATTCAGGTGTCTGCTCACCTTCTACAAATCCCGAGTGGACAGGAAGTTTTATGGCAAACAATTTTTAACCCATATTTCTAAACAAATACGTTCTGTTGGAAAATATAAATAATTAATTGTTATCTTTAGCATCTGGTTGGATGCTTTGATTTAAAACCTGGACTACTCTGCTTTCTAGTTCAGAGTTTTCTTACTCTATTCATTTATACCCTCATCTCAAAGACTTTCCTGAGATTAAATGAACATTCTGAATCCTCTAACGGGTACTGTCAGTCTAGCTGCCCTTCCACATGCACAGTCAGCACTTTGAGACTGGCACTTTTCTTCATTGATTGATAAGTGACACCACTTTCCTGGGTTCATAGTCAGAGACATAGGAACAGACAGTCCGGCTACACCATGGAGATTTACACAAACACACACTCCAAATGAAGTTAGAGTTCTTTTTTTTAAAATAGGAAAGTGATCTAATAAAAAATATAAAGGTATAAAATATTTTACACATCTAACAGTTTCATACACATAGAAACAAGTGAATTTTGTACCCTTGATTCTAGCAGCTTGTATCCACTCATTCATTCATTTACATAGTCAACAAATGAGTATTTCTCAGGCATTGAGTTCTATGGATTCTCTAGGAGCTCCAAGTTCAGTAGAGGATGTTTCCAAAAAGGGCAATAAAACATGTTGTGTTGCTAAACAATGTTCTTGGAGTAGAGAGGGCTGAACAATTTACTCCAACTGGGAAAGCTCTGGAAACTTCCTAAAAGATGTGGTATTTGTACTAAGTTTTAGGAGATGAGTACAGGTTAGCCAGGTGAGGGCACAGCGTGCATAGAGACACTGAGTTATGAAAATGCTTGGTGTGGGGGCGCCTGGGTGGCTCAGTGGGTTAAGGCCTCTGCCTTCGGCTCAGGTCATGGTCCCAGGGTCCTGGGATCGAGCCCCGCATCGGGCTCTCTGCCCCGCATCGGGCTCTCTGCCCGGCAGAGGGCCTGCTTCCTTTCCTCTCTCTCTGTCTGCCTCTCTGCCTACTTGTGATCTCTGTCTGTCAAATAAATAGATAAAAAAAAAAAAAAAAAAAAAAAGAAAATGCTTGGTGTGTCGAAGGCATCTGAGCTGAACTCTGGCAGGAAAGAGTGGTGAGTAACATAAGTGATCAGAAATGAGTCCGGAAAGGCAGAGGGAGGCCAATTTTGCACACTTCACATGCAAAACTACAAATTTAGATAATATCCTAGAGATACCTTACAACCATTAGAGATTTTAAAATTTGGGAATGGCAACTTTAACTTTGATGTTTTAAAGGCAATAATTCTGGGTGTTCTGTGGAGAATGGACCGGAGTGCAGAGTGAGACTCTGGAGACTAGATCCAACAATGTTAAATAAGATTGAGAAAGAAAAGCCTAAAGCTCCCAAATAATATAGTGGTGGAGAAGGTTTAGTCCCATATGGAATGTTTTAAAGAAAATAACTCATATGACTACTGATTGCCATTACCAAAAGATTTACCATCTAGCAGAATTAAAGATGTATGTAAAAATAATTGAGTTCCTCTGTTTCATTTTAATTTTACTACCTCATATAGAAAGGCAATTTATTCTTGCTTTCTCTGCAACCTTACCTTTCTTTTTCTTCTAAATACACATCAATTATATTTCTGTGCACATCACTATATTTTAACCATTTCAGGAATTGTCTAACCTCATGCGTACCTTACAGACCTTTTCCATACCTTTCTGTGGCATTTGATATGGTTGACCATTTCCTCTTCTGGAACTCTGTCTTCCTTTGTCTTTCCTGTCATTATTCTTTCAAGGATATTATCCTATTTCTCAGACAACTTTCTCTCAAGGTTCCATGTTGCCTTCTCCTCATTGTCTCCCTTCTTAAATGCTGCTTTTCCCATGGTTCTATGTTCCACCCCCAGTCCCTTCTTAGTCCTCCAAGCTATTTAATTTACTTCTTTGTTATTAATCATTATGTATCTGGTGATGAGTCCAATTAGACATTTACTCAACAAACATGCTCCAAGCACCTACCTTGTGCTACGCTCTATACTACATGCTAGGATTTTGCAATAAATAAATCAAGCCTCTTCAAGAAGTAAATTGCTGTTCACTTTAAAGAGAAGTGGGAGAAGCTCAACAGTAGGATGTGATGGGATGACAGAGACAAATTATGTTTCGTGAGGGATAGGGATGAGTAGAAGTTAGTTAAGCAAAGGGATCCATTTCTGGCAGAGGAAATATGAGAAAAGTAGAACCATTCTATGCCTTGAATTTTATCCTTTATCAGGATTTAGGATATAGAGTGGCAAACAATGAAGTTGTAAAGAAGACAGAGTTCAGATGAACAAGTTGTATGAACTTGTTAAGAAGCTTAGGTTTTATTTTATGGGTCATGAGGAGCCATTGAAGTGCTGATCGCTCCAGCAGGTATGTGGAGGGATGATTAGAAGGGGACAATACTAGAGTGAGAGATTAGTTAGTATGCTGCTGCTTGATAATTAATACAAAAGAAATTAAAAGCCTGACTTAATAGATCTGTGGTAGTGGGATGGAGAGAGGGGGAGAGTTTCAAGAAGTATATAGGAGATAAAACCAACAGAATTTAACAGTTGATTTGATAAGACATAAGGAAAATAGACTATCTGGGTAATCTGCTAGGTCTCCTTAATAGCTGCACCAACAACAAAGCAATAAAAATTTATTTAGAGCATCATTCGGGGAGGAAAAAAGACAGACAATGCATTCACTTCTGGACATGGTCCATTTTAGAAGCTGATAAGACATTTAGATTTTAAAAAATCCAGCAGTTCAGTCTTATGAGGTTAGAAATTCTAGAAAGTCTGGTGTGGACATAGAATTTACTAAGTGCTCTAAATGCTCTGTGATATTTGCTCAATTTATTTCTCCCTACAACCTTATGAGATAAGTACTATTATTGCTGCCATTTTACAAAAACTCACCAAAACAGATTATAAATATTGGAACCAGGATCTGAATCCCTGGTTCTAGCATCCATGGTCTTAACTACCCTATCATACTAGTTTTTACATATTTGCAGTAAATGAGTTGATGAAAAGTAATGACTTCAGTCAGGGAGAGTGTGTGAAGTGATAAAATCAACAGGTCAAGGGCAGTGTTCCTGGAAACACACTTATCATAAACACTTAGCATATGTGGGAATGGAGGTAGAAAGAAGTAATCTAGGAAGAAGACAGAGATAGAGGGACCAAAGACTCCAGTATCATGGAAAGGAGTACATGGTCTCTCAATGAAGAAGGAGACAGCAATGAGGCCAGAACTACATCTCTAGGTACATTCTGTATCATCAGCTCCAAATAAATAATAAAATTCCCTTAGGACCTACCCACCTTAATGCTTCTCAGGTATCTCAAACTCAACCTGCCTCTAGGCATCATACCATTACACCTCCTACTCTATAGGTCAGGGTCTCCTAACCTCCACTAGAAACTGATATTTTGGGGCTAATAATTATTTTTGTTGTGTGGGACTGTCCTGTATATTGTAAGATGTTTAGCAACAGTCAAGGTCTCTGCCAAGTACATGCTCATAGCACCCTTCCTCAGAGTTTGAACAACCCCAAATATTAACAGATACTGCCAAATATCCCTTGGAGCAAATAACACCCAGTTGAGAGCCACTGTTCCAGTCCCATCCAAATAACTTGTGGTTCTCTGAAAAAAACAGTTCTGCACATACCATTCTCTGGAGTGGTCTTCTCCCTATTTTCCTGCCAAGGTGCTTTCTGCTCTCCCATCAGTACCAGGTTGAATGACTGTAAACCTCTCCTTGGTGCCATCACAGTACCCTTGTATGTAGTACTTTTATTCCACAAATGGCATTTTACTACAGTTATTTCTCTGAATTTGTTTTCCACAACTGGACGATTGCAAGTTCCTCCAGGCCTGGCACATAGAAGTTGTTCAATAATGCTCGCTTAAATAAATAAAAGAAAATATTTGTATTTTTTCACAAACAGAATAACACCACCTTTGATTAAAGTTTTACCACGAGAGGCTATCTTTTAGAAGCTAAGAAAGCATTTCTGACTGATTCTTTTTTGTTATTTTTAGGGTATACTTTATTTTTCTATGTCAATTTATTCCTGCTTGAGCCAGTATCAGTAACTATCCTTGCTATTTTCATGTGTTATTAAATTTACTAATAATTTTAAATTACATTTAATAATCAGAATTATGTTAAATTTAACAATATAAGTAATATAAATGTATTATTTATTTTAATCACTTTTAAAATTATCATTTTAATGGGATATTTTGTATATATTTTATTATTTTAGCAAATGTACATAGAAAATATGTGCAGGATTTTCATTGATCTTTTCAGTGCTCTTAATAATATGTTTTCTGTCGATATATTATTTTTTATCAGGGGACCACAAAACCAATTCAACTGGAAAATCCCTACATGCCTTAGTGTGGAAGGTAAATGTGGTCATTCCCATTTTGTTTTTGAAGAAATAAAATGCAGTATTTTTCCCCAAAATGTCTTGACAATCCTGATTAGCACTAGGAACACATGTCACAGACTTGTTGTCATGATACAAAGCTGTTAGAAATACTAACTGGGAGGGGCACCTGGGTGGCTCAGTGGGTTGAGCCTCTGCCTTCGGCTCAGGTCATGATCTCAGGGTCCTGGGATCAAGCCCCACATCGGGCTCTCTGGGGAGCCTGCTTTCCTCTCTCTCTCTGCCTGCCTCTCTGCCTACTTGTGATCTCTGTCTGTCAAATGAATAAATAAAATCTTAAAAAAAAAAAAAAAGAAATACTAACTGGGATAACCACCCTTAGTGGGCAGGGCTTCAACTTTATGGGAAAACGTAAGAAGAATCACATGTGGAATTAGTTGTTAGAAAATTTCATCAGGTCTCAAATTCATACTGAGCTAATATAAAACTTCCTTCCTCTAATGGTCTCAATGTTTTCTGTCTATGGTTATCATAGGACTCCATAGGGCAAAAGAGAATCTGAAATGCTCTCAAGAGAAGGTTACCAAACTAAACTAACAAAAGAAAGTGACTCTTATTAATAAGATATATGACTTCTTCATAATCCCTTTTGCAGATTTAAGTCTAGGAGCATCAATTTATCCCAAGGGAATCATGCAATAGCACTGAGTTTTAAGTCCAAAATTACAAAATTCTCAACAAATAATAAAATTGAATCTATTGGCAGTTAACATTTTATGACATGCAGATTGAGGCCAAATCCTTAGTAGACGGGGGTGGGGGGTGGTATTGTAACATTAAAAATATGAATATACTTTAACTTAGTCTTTAGGTTCCTGGACCCAATTTCAATGTGTTTATGTGATGGGGGTTGGGGGAGTTCCCATATAACACCAAGCAATTCTGGAACATCAGCAGTGTGTTGAGAATTCAGCTCAATTCTGACTGACATTATCTACCTACAGATAGCGTCAGATTCCACAGTATGAGAGTTCAGTGCCACAAGACGTCCCCCTAATCCCACCTACCACAGCCCTACTTCAAATGCCAGTCACAAACCCAAACTGTTGCCTGTGCTTCTGACAAACTAGCTACACCCTCCAATGCAGGATGTCAATTCCAAGTCCGGGTTGTTACATGTACTTCTGACCAAATGGTTAGTTTCCAACAACCTCCTCCTTGGATTCTAATAAATATGCGAGAGTGCCTCACAGAACTCAGAGAAACATGTAACTTCCTAGGTCACCAGTTTATTATAAAGGATATAACAGAGGAATAGCCAGATGGAAGAGGCATAAGGCAAAGTATGGGGAAAATGTGAGGAGCTTCTATACCTTCTCTAGGCATTCCACGTCTCCCCACACCTTTCCATGTGTTCACCAACTGCAAAATTCTCCAAATCCCATCCTTTTAGGTTTTTAATGAAGGTTTCATTACATAGGCATGATTCATTAAATAATTGGCCATTGGTGATTTGACTCAACCTCTTGCCCCTCTTCTCTCCCTCGATATTGTGGGTGAGGGAGTATGGGGAGGTAGATACGGGTGTGGGTATGGGGGTACTGAAAATTTCAACCCTCTAATCATATGGTTGGTTCTCCAGCAACCAGCTCCCATCCTGAGATTACTTAAGGGCTTTCCAAAAGTCACCTCATTAACCTAACAAAAAACACCTTTTTAGATCTTGTCACAGGAAGCTCCAAGGGTTTTAAGGAGCTCTGTCCAGAAATGGGATCAAAGACCATATATATATTTCTCATTATAAATCACAACATCATGCCTATGAATCCCACTAGTTACTTGTAATAAAAAGATGAAAAATCTTTCCACAGAAATAAAATCACCAATATGTATGGACCTACAAACAATTATGTTTATCACAGTGTTTTCTTTTGTAAGGCCAAAAAATTAGAAACAATTTGAATGGTCATCCATGGAGAGTAACTGAATAAATTACGGTGTGTCCGTTATATCATGCAGTTATTAAAAAGAATAAAAGAGTGCATTAGGTCTCTGTACTAATCTGGAATGTGTTCATGTTTTATGATTAAAGGGGCAAAGTGAAATTGTAGACCAATGTGTATATGTGATTTCATTTTATTAAAAAGAGGGTAAAAGAGGGGCGCTTGGGTGGCTCAGTCAGTTAAGTGTCTGCCTTCAGCTTAGGTCATGATCCCAGGATCCTGGGATAGAGCCCCATATTGCACTCCCTGGCTCAGCAGGGAGCCTGCTTCTCCCTCTCCCTCTGCTGTTCCCCTTGCTTGTTCTCTCTCTCTCTCCGTCTGTCAAATAAATAAATAAAATCTTTAAAAAACAAAAAAGGGAAAAAGAAATAATGGAAAAAAGAAAAATTTTCATATATTTGTATAGGATATATGTATGTATACACATGCACATATGTATAAATATCTGCACATATTTGTGTAAGCATAGATATGGACGTGGAAGGAATCATAACTGTTTCTACTTTTATTGAGAGGAAGAGATGTAGACTTAAAGGGAAGAGTTAGGGAGACTAAGAAGTTGTTACAAATATATATTCCTATCTTATATATATAATACATACACATACATATTTGTATATATACTTGGACTTGTTACAATAAACAAATAATTACTTTCACAATTTGAGAAAGTTTATTTAATATCAAGATTTTTTAGAAAAACAGTAACAATAATAAAAATCACTTCCATTCCTAAGATCAGCTAACACATATATAAAGAAAGGACTAAAAAATATGTATTTAGAAGTAGTAGAAAAACAATAAAAATTCAACCATAAGTTAGTGGTAACTGTAGTGATGAGGCAGGAGAAATTCTGTCTCAGCTTTTGTAACAACATCAGGATAATCTATAAGAGAATCAAGAGAATGAATATTTAACTTGACTCGGGTTTTTCATTTCAGATGTTCTTGGACCAAATTTTGTACTACATTAAGGAAATACATTTTGAAAAGTTAAGCTGAAGTTAAATCAACAGAGGTCAAGCTTTGGGCCAATGGTTATCAGCCTACAGGTGCTCACCACACAGTGAGTGAACTATTGAGTACACTGGAGACAGTGAAGTGTGAGTCTTGGTCCTCTTGGTCAAGGAATTTGCTACTTAGAACTAACAAAGGAAATTAATTCTTGAATGATACAGAACAGTAAGGATTCAAGAGCTAAATGTTATGGTATGCACTTTTAATGTAATAGTGGAATCTAGGAAGCCAGTGCAAGTGATTCCAGAAAATCACCTGGAAGAAGGACACCAGAGATAGTACAGATCAGCTGGAGGAGGGAGTCAGCAGGGCATTACAAAAGAAAAAAAAAGTGATCAGTGAGTAAACAACAGGAAGTGAAAGTAGGCTGGAGTCAGTGGAGTGACATCTGAAAAAAGGAGAAGACCAAATCAAGGAGTAGAGAGAAATGTATGAGTAGGAGAGGAACAGACTAGAAGATTAAAATGGTCCTAGAGGGGCTCCTGGGTGGCTCAGTGCATTAAGCCTCTGCCTTCCGCTCAGGTCATGATCCCAGGGTCCTGGGATCAAGTCCTGCTTCGGGCTCTCTGCTCAGCGGGGAGCCTGCTTCCCCCTCTCTCTCTGTGCCTGCCTCTCTGCCTACTTGTGATCTCTCTCTCTGTCAAATAAATAAATAAAATTTAAAATAAAATAAAATGGTCCTAGAATGCCAGGTACAAGAGTTCAGGCTTGAGATAGAAAACCTGGAGCCTGTGAAGATTTTTTTTAAAAAGATTTTATTTATTTATTTGAGATAGTGTATGTGAGCAGGAGGGAGAGGAAGAGGGAGAGAGAATCTGAAGCAGACTCAACACAGAGCCTGACACAGGGCTTGATTTCACCACCCCGAGATCATGACCAGAGCCGAAACCAAGAGTCGGACACTCAACTGACTGAGCCACCCAGGTGCCCCAAGCCTGTAAAGATTTTTTGAGGAAAGCAATGTGCTGTGGAAGGAGGCTATGTCTGGCTATGTACATAGTAGTGGAGATAACGAGGAAAACATACTATTGAAACATTCCTAGAAGGGTAAGTATATATGACACCTCAAACTAAGGTTTATAACAAAACAACCAGATTGTGATCCCCTTGGAATTACCCACTCCTCTGTATTTTATAGCCTAGAACTGTACTATACATACAGAGGGATATAATGAATGCATACTGATGAAAATAGAAGTAAATATAGGAAATGGGGTGAAATTTTAGGGAAAAATAAGAAGGAACCTGATTAATGGATATAAGGAATAAAGAGAAAGCACTCATCAAATATGACTCCAAGTTTTCAAGCTTTCATGATAAAATAATAATAGTAATATCATTGAGTAACACGAGGAGAAAAAAATAGTTTTAAGGAAAATCCAATGATTTTTACATCATAAGTCTAATTTTTCTAAGCAGCAGTATGATCAGTATCACTGTTCTAAACAGCAACGGTGATCAGTATCACTGGTGAAACACCATAACCTCTTCTGATTTTAAAAACAAAGGGAAGATGCAGCTCTTTGAGAAAAAGCATCAGAGCTACTAGTTGCGCACATGCCACACGTGTTAATTCAACAAACATGACTTCAGAATGGCTGTGAACCAGGAACTATCCAGGTGCTTGAGATGGGAAGATAAGCAAGATGACATATTTGCCTTTAAGGTGCTTACTGTCCCAAGTGGGAGATGGATATCATTTTGTAGAGTGACTGTTTCTTTATTTAAGTGTTCTCAGAAGTGCTATGAGGTTCAACGGTGATGTAAGAAAACAGCTGGACAATGAAGGGAACTAAACAAAACATCTAACAGGAGATGTTATTTGAACTTGATACTGAAGATATAGCATAAATAGACAGTTGAAGAACAAAAAGGGGAGAAAAGAATATTTACAAACGAGTGAGGCACCCATGGTATTACCTGCAAGCAAAGTTTCTAAAAAGTGACACTGCCCCACACCTACTATTGCAGGACAGCATCTGGTGCCCTTTTTTGGTCCCACCTAACCCAAGATGGATAGAAGAGTTCTCTAGGCATTTGCACAACAAAATTTTTAGTTGTCTGGAATGAAGCACGTGTCATTTGGGAGTTCCAGAAAGCCATGTCCTGCCATTTAAAGTGAAGCACAGAAGCATCCATGAGAAAATAATAGATGTGCCCAGATATCAGAAATGAGAGTTGGAAAAAAGGACCCTCACAGTGCTTGAGTGCTCAACTCCATGTATTACTGAGGCCAACCCTCATTCTGGCCCTTGGCTTCCTTGGCCACCCCCGTTTATTTACAATAATAATTTCCTTTTTATTTAGTTTTTTTCTTTCTTTCTTTTCCTTTTATGTTCTTTCTTTCGTTTTCTGTTCTGTTTCATTTAACTCAAATTTTGTTAGAAGTAAGGGAAGTTGGGGCGCCTGGGTGGCTCTTAACCCTGGGTGGGTTAAGCCTCTGCCTTTGGCTCAGGCCATGATCTCAGGATCTGGGATCCAGCCCCGCACTGGGCTCTCTGCTCAGCAGAGAGCCTGCTTCCCCCTCTCTTTCTCTGCCTGTCTCTCTGCCTACTTGTGATCTCTGTCTATCAAATAAATAAATAAAAAATCTTAAAACAAAAAAACAAACAAACAAAAACATTGTTTGCTATAACCAAGTTAAAAAAAAAAAAAAAGTAAGGGAAGTCAGCTATATAAATGCTTCCTACACTTAGCCAATTCAATTTTTTTTTAGGGGGTGGTGAGGGCCAGATGGAGAGAGAAAATCTTAAACAGGCTCCACGCCCAGAGCAGAACCCAATACGGGGCTTGATCTCATGACCCTGAGAACATGACCAATGCTGAAATCAAGAGTCGGATACTTAACTGACTGAGCCATTCAGGTGCCCTACACTTAGGCAATTCTATTAGGTCAGTCCACATACATTACTCACTGAATTCCTCTCAGTATTTCTGGTAAGTGGGTGTTATTATTCCCATTTTATAGCTGAAGAAATTAAGACTCAGACTCATGCAGGGATACTAGCAACTAATTAGTGGTAGAACTGGAGTTGTGGACCAGATCTTGTTTCAAGGCCATTTTTTCCTCACTACACTATGTAGCATTCCAAAAACAAAACCAAAACAAAACAAAGAAAACCTGCATGTATTAAAAACTCAGAGATATCGAAGGGCTGTGGATGTTCTGAGGATCTGTACCCCTTCTATGTAGCTGGGGAAAGGAACTCACAGGAGAAAGCTTTACAAAAAAGAAGCTTGAGAGTAGGTTAGGGTGAGCTCATGAAGAACCCCGTCATGCTAGGGAATTTGAACCTGATTTAGTTAAAATGGAGAGTATTGGTTCTTTTTTTCTGTGAAGCTTTTTTTAAAGCCAAGCAGAGATGTTATCAGAATTTGTTTAAAAAAGACAATAATGGAAGCATTAAAGATAGATTAGGAAAGAAAAAGATTGTTGAGAAACTCTTGTGATAATCTATGGGAGAGATGGTAAGGCTTGGTATAAGGTAGGGGTGACAAGAGAAAGATGAGCTTAGATTACAGAGATATTTCAAAGAATGTCCAGGACTCAGGCCACTTGACAAATGGAAGAATTGAAGCTGATTCCATGGTGTTCAGCTTGGACACCTGACATAATGGAGATTCTTATGACAGGCTAACTTTGAGGTCAAGAAAATGGCAGAACTGGGGATAAATTCCAGAGCTCTTGATCATGTTTTAAAACGGATCCTCTGTACTGCTATCTGAATCATGCAGACATTCGATTCTATCTCATTGGGTTTAAGTCTCTTACTAAGGCTCAAAAGACAAATACAGGGCATGTTATTTTGAGCATTTCCCAGTTATCACATTGACTGAACTATGGGTATATACTATTCCAGGTTTAAATCTAATATTGATCACAGAATTTTAAATTTCTTCCTCGGCTGACTGCTTTGGATCTGGATTCTTCAGAATGATGAAAGAGTTCTGTTTGGGAAACAAAAGCTGTTCAGAACTGAAATGGGGGGGAAACCCTCTCCTTTTCGAATCCTGATGTATTATTCCCTAAGGCAGTCTCCTGAATGAATCTTTTTCCTTTGTTGTGTAAGAGCCTTCAAAAGCAGTGAAGAACATTCATTTTTCTACTTGATTTTGTTACTTTGCCAGGAATAGCACAGGGGTCCCTTTAGAGAGTGAGACTAAGGGCACTAAAATGGTTGGAAATCACTGAAAACAGTAGCAGGTTTATTTGAGCAAAACCGGCAGGGTGGTGTAATATACATTTTTAAAAATGCATTTTCATTAAAATTAAAAATGAGCTTCCAAACAAACTCTGGAAAGGGCTCCAAATACAGCCTTACGAACCCAAAATGAAATCAATAAAAAGAAACCAGCCAAGCAGCAAGTTGAGAAAACACCAATTAGAGATTTTAACAAACAGAGAAGCTCACTGTGGGGTACAGTTTTTAAACCAGACAAGAGAAATTTGGGCTTTTTTTCTCCACCTCAGCACTGCTCTACTGTGCTCTCCCTGGAACTGAAATTGATGGGATTCAGAATGCACCCCAGGAAGAAACCACAAACAAGCGGGTGCTTTCGGCATTATATCTGAGCAGATGAAAGCAAATATTATTCTGATAGCTTTTCATTTTGCCCTCCAAGGAGCTTTGCATTATTATCCATGACTAGGGATTTTAATAGTCAAACTACCACAAATTTGTCAAACACTCAATTTCTGCCTGGTTTCAGAGTGCAGCTTCCCCCCATGGAGGTTAACTCAGGTCTCTCTAGCCAAGGAATTTTTTGAAGAAAATTATTTTTTGATAGCCTGTCTCCACCTACATGCCTCCATAGATGACCGTACACTAAACAGGTAGACAGGTGAGGTCCATTTTCAGCCCACCTCCCACCCCAGCTATCAAACCT
Organism: Martes martes; assembly: GCF_963455335.1. NCBI lineage: Eukaryota > Metazoa > Chordata > Mammalia > Carnivora > Mustelidae > Martes > Martes martes. Next base: position 77,904,864 of record NC_137894.1, read on the forward strand.
GGCTAGACACTCCTGGATGTAGTTCTGTGCCTAGCAGTGCCCAGTCTTCTGCTTCTCCCTGGCTGGTTCCCCTTGGAGTTTATTTGCCTCCTCATATTAAAACCACCTTACCTTATTCTCTCATGCTCAGGAATAAAGCTTTGTGCTTCTTTCCAGGTGACACAATATAGACTACCAGGAAAAATTACCCTGTCAGCGCTCTGGGGTCCAGTACTTCTGTTTTTATCAATTTCATGTAACAGAAGGTTCTCACAAAACCTGGAGAATAATAAAGCAATTTCTAAGGACCTGTGTGGCTCAGTCAGTTAAGCGTCTGCCTTCAGCTCAGGTCATGATCTCAAGGTCCTGAGATCAAGTCCTACATGGGGCTCCTTGCACAGTGGGGAGCCTGCTTCTCTCTCTGCCTGCCACTCTCCCTGCTTGTATGTGCTCTCTCTCTCTTAAATAAATAAATAAAATCTTTTAAAAAAGCAATTTCTATGTGTTGATTATTTTATTTGGTTATTTCTACTCATACATGCATATATGTACGCATATATCTGTGTGTATATAAGTGCATACAGATGTATATATGTGTGTAAACATGTTTGCGTTATGTAAAGGCACACACATATATATGTGTGTGTGTGTGTTGTGTATAAATCGATCTATTTTCCCCAAACCCTAAAAGCTGTTTTGTCTGAAGATATAGTTTTAGGTTCCTATACAATAGTTATTTATTAAAGAAACATTTCCCATATTGTTTCCTTCCAGCCATTAGCTTTAAGCCAAAGCTCATAATCCTTAGTGATATGGTAGGTTATAGAGATGTTTATTTGTCTGAGGCCCACCATTCTAAGACTACAACTTGTAAGATACATTCAGAATCCTACCATTTTCATTATTTCCACTGGCATCACCCGCACTGCTTTCTTTCCTAAACATTTTCCTTTCTTTTACCTTTATCTCCATCTATCTGTTCTCAACACAGCATACAGAGTTATCTTTTTCAAAAGCAGCTCACATCACATCACTCAGACTTTCCAATGGCTCCTCACCTCCCTTAGGATAAAAAGCGAAGTCCTTGAATTTTCTACCAGGCTCTAAATGATCTCGTTCCCCTCCTGTCTCTGTCCTACCCACAAGCAACTCTCCCTTAGCTCACCCATTCCATCAGCATTGAGATCTTACTGACACTCTTCCCCTTAAAGCTTTCCCTCTTCCTAGAATGCTCCTTCCTTAGAATGCAACATGCTTGGTTAATTTCCTCACTTTCAAGTCTTTGCTTTAGTAAGGCTTACTTTGGCTTTCCTACTTCACACTGAACTTGCCCACAAGTACCCCCCCACCACCAAAAAAAAAACCCCAAAACAAATTATCCTCTCTCCTGGCCTTCCCAATTATGCATTTTTACTTTTTTCTACAGCACTTACTACCTTGCATTCAATCTAATTTAGCTATTCCTTATTTTACTGTCTATTTCCCTTGCCGGAATATAAATTCCCTGAGGGTGGGGAATCTTTGTCAAACTATGTTGGTCAATCCCTAAACAGGAGTTTGTATATAGTGGATAACCAACAAATATTTGTAGAAAGAATATACACCATCCAACTGATTCAAAATTGTGTAATGTATTTTTTATTTCTAATAACTGATACAGGTGTATATATGTGCATACCATTTTAATTATGAGTTTCTTAACTGAGCATGCGAGGAATAAAATTATTTTTAAAATTTTGGTGGAATATGGTTAAAGAAATGTTAGAATATTTTTAAAATGAAGGTTTTAATTGGTTACTGGTTCAGTAAACAATATTTAAGAAGCACCTGCCCTCTGTTATGTATTCTAGGTTCGAAGTTGAACAAGCCATGTCTCAGAAATATCATGTTGGGTAGAGAAGACTACTTGGAAATAAGTGAAAGAACACAACATAGGTTGATAAGTGAAGTGGCAGAATCATACACAAGGCACAGAAGTGACAAGCGAGAGAGTGATTCAGCAAAAAGTTAGGCAATGCTGAGGTTAAAACATGATCCCAGTACCTTCATGTAACTCTTAGACCCAAAAACATATGTGAGGATTTGAGATTTTGTTTATTTTGTAAAGAAGATCTGAATGCAGGGGCTCCTGAACCACTCTGTTCTTTGAGAGTTCCAGCTTCATTTAGGCCGGCTCTGGACAAAAGCACATAAACATCTCAGAGCTAACACAACAGGTAAGGACAGGGTACCACAGGTGAAGGAGTGGAGGAACAGAAACAAAAGAGAAATGACCCTCTTGCCTTTCAGAGGATGCCATGTGAAGGCAATAGAGTGTAGACATTAGCACTGACCAGCACCCCATGCTCCTTCTCTGATCTATAAGTAAAACAGAAAGCAAGGGTCCACTGGTAGTTATAGGAGAGAGAGTAAATGCTCATTCTTGCCCTAGGGTTAAAAAGTTCCAGCCCACCGATAGAGCTAGCACAGAGAAAACTAACACAATCAAGTCTGTCATCTAAACGTCAATGTGGACCAAAAGATGAACATAAATTGTGTCTATTTATTTATTTATTTAGTTAGTTCCAGGTCAAGTTTTGTGCTTGAGTTAAGTTTCTATGGAAATTTGTACTCCATGCTGTTATGAAGAGACAACTCTGTTTCAGCAGGCTTTGGATTCCGGTCCAGGCTCCAGCCTGTCTCAAAATCCAAACAGAATCCTAAAATCTGTTCCTGCCTCTACCAGAACTTGCTGTATTTTCTTTGCCTCCTGCTACCACACAGTTGGATGGACACCAAGTATAGAAAATTTCAGCCTCAAAGGAACATTTTAAGAAAGTTATGAGCCAGATTCAATTATTTGTATAAGAATCATGTCTGAAATAATATTATGGTAATATACCTTGAGCACAATTTAAAATAACTCCCAGTTTATACCCCAGATGCAAATCGACTTGCAGGATAGTTTTGCCGCTCATTAGCTATTTTTCTTTGCACCTTAGTTTTCCTATCTGCAAAATGGGGATAATAATTAAAAGGCCATCACAGAGACTTGAATGACCTCGATGTATTGTACAGTGCTAAGCATGGTACCTGACTCCTAACTAATGCTCAACAGATTAGGCATATTTGTTGTCATAGTGATTATCATTTTCAACCATCAACCCTTAGTGTATATGCTTTGTGAGTTTTCCAACAGTACACTGGCATCTGAGCATTCTTTTAATTTTCCATACACAGAATGAATCCAGTGATTACCATTACTTCTGTTGCATGGCTATCCACTCTCCCTGGAGGGAGAGCAGTAAAGAAAAACGACAATGACAATTATTTTAACAGGAGTTTCCTTAACAAAAGGGTAAGGTGAAATGTTTATTAATAAATCTCAACCTCATCTTGACATGAGAATATTATCTGCAGAAGCTGATTAAAGCAATGTAAAAGGGAAATCATTTAAGATTTTTTATGCCATAATATAGTATAGGCAGTACACAAATTTAGGAATAATAGTTTTATTTACTAATTATAAAATCCATTCATTTTGTACACACTGCACCCCTCTCCTTCCCCTCTTCTTTCCCTCTCATTAATAGATTTAGAACTGACAGTGCTTTCACTTCTAAGTATAAAGAATCATTTTCTTCTGAACATAGAGACAACTATGAAATCAAAGTTTAAAATATAGTCCTCTTCTAACAGTGATTCAGATTTCCATTAAACCTCCTCCCACCTTCTCAAATTAAAGTTTGAAAAGCAGAGCTCAGAAATAAACTGACAGGCACTAGTACTTCGTTCATTTCCAGCAAGGAAGCACCAATTTGATTCCTACCATAACAATTTTTGCTGTTGCCAGTGCATCAAATTTTTTTAACACAGCTTCTCAAGTGATAGAAATCATCCCGTCACTTTGTTTCACAAAATTGACACCCTGGGGAAATGCAAAATAGGGTAAGAACTTAAGCGAAGCTGCTCCTCCAACCCTTGCTAGGTATTCCTGAAATTCTCTTTTCCTCTTCAGCTAATGTCATCAAGTCCCAATTGCTTGTTGTTCTTTTCTCCTTGTTCTGCTCATGTGCTACAACATCCCTTGGCTTCCCTCAGCAAGGGAGTTGGTGTTTTAAAAAGTGTTACTCCTAGATCGGGATTCTACTGCAGGCTGATTGGAATGCAGTGACAAAGAAAAAAAAAAAAGAAAGAAAGAAACTTGATGAAATTATTTCACACACAGAGCAATAAACATATGGAATACATTACTACGGAAGATGATTCAAAGAGTTTAAGAAACACCTGGATTTGTTTCTGGAGGCAGTGGATTAGAGTGATGTGAAGGCACACTCACAAAGCAAAGTGTCAAGGCTCCACCTCTTATTGAAATGGCACCTCTTGCACTTAGCAGGAGCACCAGCTACGAGGCAAGTCTATTTTAAGGGAATGATATCTCAAATACCCTGGAAACAAGTCAGACTGAATCACAGGTGCTACCTTCCTAATGGGTTTGGCCTCTGGCTTTAAGGAAAGAGAGTGAATGATGGAAGGTTCTTCTCAAACCAGAAAGAGGGGAAGACTATCTGAATATGCAGGAACCAAAATTGAGCAATTTCTTGAGATCTGGTCCAGGCCTACCATGTCAGCCACATCTCTGACCTCCTTCCACCGCCTCCCTCCCTGCACTCCAGCCACGTTCTGAATTTGCAGAAACAGTCATCTCCGTGGGTGCATGAGTATATCACCACCTCCTCTCCTAACTCTCTTACCCTCGTTCTTCAGTCTGGAGGCCACCCTTCCTGTGATGTCTATAGTCGTGTCTTCCTCAATATTCCCACACCACACATACAGGTGTTATTTCCTATATTCCTTTATATTTATGTGCTTACTTTATTAATCTCTATTTCCTTAGCACTCACAAAGTGCCTGGCTCATCAGAGATGTTTAGTATTTTAAAATATTTACATTGCCTCACTTTGTCCCAGAAAGGATTTAAAGTGCTTGATAAGAATAATAGCTATGGGCCCCTTGGGTGGCTTGGTACAGCTTGTGACTTTGGGTACTGGGGCTGTGAGTTTGAGCCCCACATTCGGGCCCCACAGAGATTACTTGGGGAGGGAAAAAAAAAAAAGCTAAAATCACCATACCTTTAACATGTGCCCAGCCCTGTGAAAATGCTTCACGTTTTAACTCATTTAATCCTCATATGAGCACTGTGGGATAAATGAGTTTATCATGTAGTTCCTAGATTATCCCTATTTTGTAACTGAGGAAATGGAGGTGCGGAGATGTTAACTAACTTGCCCAAGGTCAGCTGGCTAGTGAAAACAAACTTGAAACAGGCTTCAGCCAGCTGGTTCCAGAGCTCATACACTTGAACATGACTCTGTTACCTGAATGTCTAGCATAGCAGAGAAACAAAAATAGGAGAAGGTGATAAATAAACAGTTGAGGTCATAAAATGGAGTTCTTAATTAGGTTAATGAAAAATGCATATAATGAAGCCCTATGGAGTTTATGGTCAAAAGCATAGACTATGAAGTCAGCTGCCTGAGCTCAAATCATAGCTCTGACACTTAATAGATGTAAGTGAGCACAGGCAAGTTGCTTAAGTGAAATGTGCCTCAGTTTCCTTAACTGTGAAGTACTGTTATGTAATGAAATGTACAATGTACAAATGGTATCACCACCTAAATGTAATAGTAAAGTTAATTTACATATTAAAAACTATAAAAAATAAAGCCTTACACATATTATACTGATTTTCAGCAGCCAATTTAAAAAAAAGGTAAACTTAATCAATTACTCAAATAAAAATACATCTGTTACTTAGGAGAATATTCTTGATATCAAAACCTATAATAGGGGCACCTGGGTGACTCAGTGAGCTAAGTCTCTGCCTTCGGCTGAGGTCATTATCCCTGGATCAAGCCTCGCATCGGGCTTTCTGCTCGGCAGGGAGCCTGTTTTCCCCCCTCTTTCTCTGCCTCCCTTTCTGTCTACTTGTGACCTCTGTCAGTCACATAAATATATAAAATCTTTAAAAAAAAAAAAACTAAAATAAATTTCTTCGATGGTGTTCACACAAGATGATGGTGTGTTAGATCATGCTTTTATTCACCATCTACCTATATACCTATTCAGTAGTAGATGCAGGTGTTCAAAACAGAAAGAATGATCACAAGACAAACATTTTGTAAACTTATAAGTGACCAGCCAAAATGATGCCCATTGACTTTATATATCCAAGTGAACTATACACATCCACCCCTTCAGTGAGTATTTGTTCAGCCTCTACTTCGTATCTCATGCTTTCTGGGCCCTACTGACTTAATGGTAAGCAACAAAGGACTAACTACACTCTGCCCACACTGAGGTTAAATTCAAATGAAGAGACAAATAATAAATAAATAAACAACATTAGGCAGTATTAAGAACTAAAAAGTAAAATAAAGCAGATTAAGAAAATAAATAATAAGGGAAGGGGAGGGGACCTCTCTTTTAAATAATAGGGTGAGGAAACACCTCTCTGAGCTGGTGGTTATCGAAACAGGACCTGAATCAAGAAATGTATCAGAGAGAGGTCTATTTTTTCCCCCTAATTATTTCATCCTGAAAGTCAGATGAAATGTTATCAACTGCTTGTCTAACTTCAGGTCAATAAGATCAAGTGTTCTTTGATGATTTATTCTGTAAATCTCCCTTACTCCCTGAAGGTGCAGCCAGATGTGCATTATTTGTATTCCTTTATTTGTATTAAGTACAAATTTCCTTTGCAGGATTGAATATAAGCAAATGAAGAAAATGAGTGGGACAAATTTCATACATACAATCTAGTAACAGTCTGAGAGTGATGTGATTAATTTAGTCTAATAAAAACCTAAAAAGCCTACACTGGAACCATCAAAAAGATGACAGAAACAGAATTAGATACCTTAGAGGTGAATAATATGAAGCTATTTCAAAAATGTTCAAGATGGTTTTCAAATAATGAGAGAGATTGTTCGGGGCCTGTTAGTTAAGAAGCATGCTCTTAAGAGAGTCCAACTTTGGAAAATGAAGTATTTTGAACCTATGGTAAAAGTTATTATATTCAGCTCATTGAAATAAGGAAAGACTCTGGATCTGCATGTTTGTCATACTGGTGAATTTTGACCATCTCACACCTGAGGATAGAAAAGTTTGACCAACGGATCAAAGATAAAACAATGTTAATATATTAGTGCATGTGTTTGCAACATGTAGTCTAGATTAATTCCCCTTTTCAGAAGAGTCACTCATTCTTTTTTTATTTCCTCCCACCTTGTACTTTGTCGAGCAATCAGCTATCTATTTTCTAACTGCACACTAAGACAAGGAACTTCTTCCCTATATTATGACTCAATGATTGTCAGTATCAGATTGATTTTAAGAAATTGAAGTCTTAGTCTTTAAATAGTTACTTTCCCTCCTATAGACATGATCCTCGATATCTGACAAATTTGTGTTATTTGCAACCACTTTAAGTGAAGTTAGTAATACACTGCATGCCATTACTTTCCTGTAAAAGGGACGCCATCATACATTTTTAGGTGCTAGTGCCTTGGCCTTCCATTCTTTTGATACTAGTTGTTTTCCTGTTCAATCTAAATTGCAAATAGAATGTTCTGTAGTGAAGGGGAACAAAAGGCATAGTCATTTATTTTGTTCCTCACAATGGTGATGCCCTATGAGATTTCGTCATTGGAAGGATGGGGCCTTCAGTATTAAAATGCTCTGAGATAAAAATACAAATGGAATAAAAAGGAGAGAAGGGGGGAAGCCTCTAAGGCTGACAACCTGGACTAAAACTACAGGGATTAAGTGTGTGTCTATTTCTCTGCTAAAATACATACTAGAACCTTGACAGTTTCTTAGCGCATGTGCTTAATTTAGACTCCCTGTTTCAGCATCCAAGAAGCTACCATATAAGGGTGGGGTAGGGAGGCAAAATAGGTGTTGGAATCATATGATGTCACATAGGCTCCAGCACAGCAAAGAGACCAAAGCTGTGTGAGTGCTGTTGCTTATGTTCTATATAGTGCTTTTCTTATTTATAAAGCTGAAGCATACATTCTATTGCTCTTGTTCCTAGGTTATCAGACAGCCATAATTTCCGGTCTTTTGTTTGAAATGAAGGCCTGCCTGGAAAAATTGAGGGTGCTGCCAGGCTTACTAAAAGACATTTTTTGTAGCACACGGTATTTTTTACTCCACTACCCCACCCCTCAGCTCCTGGGTGTAGGGGGAGGGGCACAAGATTTGAGAAAGAGACATAAATTATGAAACTGAAAACACATTAAAGCAATTTATGGACAGAATCTTGTCAAATGTTCTCTTAGCCGTTAAAAACACTGACATGCACTAGTGTACCATAATGTGCATCTAAGCACACCTCAAAGACTACGTTCCCAGAGTAAAATTACTTGTGAAATACAAGCTATATTGAATTCCTTCTGGAGAAGGAAACAAAAGTTAAAATGCAGGTTACAGATCTGGAAGGCTAAAGTAGGCAATCAAAAGCGAACTTCTACACCAGATTCATCTGACATGATTTCAAAATAAACTAAGTTCAGTAAACCTGTTGGCAGAGAAGTATCATTTGTCAAACGATTAACAGAGGCACAATCTGTAATTACGAATTGCTGAAAGCAGGCTTAATGAGAGAATGACTCACTCACGTTTTGGGGTGAAGGGGGAGGGGTCTCAGAAACTGTAATTTGATTTACAAAACTCTAAATAGCTAATGGCAGGTAACTCTTGCCAACTAACCAGCCAACTCTTGCAAGCTCATTAACGGAACTCCATGGTCTCACTGAAGGATAAACCATATGGAGGTGTCACTAAAAGCTGGAGATGAGAGACTGTAATTCACGTTCAGTCCTTCTGTGAGTCGGTCATATGGGCACTGATTTGAGCCTTTGTTTATCTGACATGACCTGTTCTTAAGAAAGAAGAGAAAATAAATTTTTAGGTGGTTATTGGTTTTTTCCCCCTACTGCCTCATACTGCAGTTTTCAACTAATTATTAAACTTTATTCTACACTAGTTTCTCCAGCTTCCCATATCTTTGTCACATTTTAGTTCCAGCAAAAACAACTGAATAATAGCATTACACAAGTGCCTAATTCAGTTTGCTTCAGTGCTGATCTTAGAGGGTTGTTAAGTTGCTATTCTATGATTTCCCTAGTGATTGCAAACCTTTGACTGTAAGACCATTTTTAACTCTTTATTCACATGGACCCTGAGAATGCTTGAGGGAACATAATGTGCGGCAACACACCTTTATAAGGCATCATTTTTTAAGAGCTCTATTTATGTTGTCCTTCTAATCTGGGTTCCATAGTAGTGTGTGTGTATATGTACACAGCAACTTTCACTCCATATCAATCTGGTCCAATAATCTCTAAAAAAATTATCAAAATAATACATGGACACAGTTTTTAAAATAGTACAGAAAGCTATTTTTCTCTATCTTCAGTCCTATTTCCCAGAGACAGTTTTAACCATTTATGTGTAGAATCTTTCACGGCTCTAAATAAGAAACTTTAATGACCAGTTTTTGATGTATTAAACTGTGACATCAGCTAGTGTTTCTGGACAGGACAGATGAAAATTTAGCTCAATTAGACCTCCTTTCCCATCATTGTTAGTTTCTGTTTTGAATCCCAGTAGTATTTTAAAATTTTTAAATAATATAATCAAATATTTGTTTATTGCATACAATGTACATAAATATATAATAAATATATACTATTTATTCAACATCAAATATTATTTCACTAGTTTTAAATTATACTTATTACCTCACTTTTTAAAAAAGGGGTTATTAGCACATTACTCTCCCCCATTTTTCCTTCCTTGCTGGTCCATCTCTAACATTTTATCACCTATATTCTTAATTTTCTGTCACCAAGATTCATGTCTTGTGCATTCTGTTTTAAAACCATAATTAAGATTTTTTTTTTACTTTTTCTATAGGTCAACACCAGAAGTTGCTAATCAGCACTGACATCGTATGGTTTCATAAATATTGTTTACATGTGTGCTTTTGTTTCATTTCCTTTCTCATGGGTTTGATGATACAGCTTTACCACTAAAAATAGAATGTTCCTTAGAGTCATATTTGATAGTCTTTTCTTACATCACTCCAATTGTTCAAACTCAAATTTTCTTTAGTTTGTTCCATATTTGGACTATGAGTATTTGATTCCATTTTCTTTCTATGTGTTTCCAGAGTTTCTAATTGAATGTATATAATACCCAGCTCCATAATCAATCTACCCCATTTATTTTTCTTCTTGACATCACTATTCTTAGCCTCCATCTGATAATCTTACCATATATGGATTAATTGCTTTCTAGACCTAGTATAGAGGTTAGTTCTATTCTTTCTTGTACCCAGTGGTTTCCACTTCCTTGTTTTTCTCCAAATGGATACATACAATTGAATTTTGAGGTTACCTTGGAATTGAAAATGGTTTAATTTTGCTTTCATGTTGGTTGCCGTTTGATTAGGTAAAAAGCCTAAGAATTAAAAGCAACTCTCTCTAAACTTCAGAGGTTTTAACATTTATTAGCAGGTGTTGTCATGAGAAGTTTGATATCAGCCTAAAATCTTTAATCCTTTGTAGGTAATTTGTAATCCTCTTCAGCTCTTACTTTGAGTTTAATCATTTCTCTTTGTCTTCAGTGTTCTAGACTTTAATAATCATGTGTCCTGCTATGTGGGTTTTTTGTTGTTGTTCATTTCTTATTTATGTGTCTCTGTGTGTGTGTGTGTGCGCGCGTGCACACTCATCTTCGTGAGCCAATATCTGTCATTGCTTTGGATAGACAAAGGAGATTTTAAATGATGGCAGTTGTCTCATCCTTCTTACTTTACTAAACATGCCTTTAGCATTTTCACCATTCATTTCATCACAATTTTTACTGTTGAATTTAGATATACATTTTCATAATTTTTTTTGATCAAAGTGCTCTTTTGAAAGAAGTTTTAGGATCAAAGTCCAAATTCTTTTTTTTTTTTTTTTTTTAAGTCAGCTGATACAGCAGAGACCCAAATTCCTTTTTGGCATATATTGAGGTAACCCTGGGATATACTGAGGTGATCCTATGACATCTTCTTTGATGTACTGAAAAACAGTATAAATATATTTCATAGTATGGAATTGCAATTGTAATTTAATACTTTCTGGTAACAAAGTAATTTTTAAAATAGTATTGGGTGTTTTTATGTGCTAGTAATGGATTTGATATTGTAATATGCTACCTTCAGTTCATTCAGAAGGAGTTGCAAATGTTATGTGTTCTGAAACATTTTATAGGCAGGGATGACAATCATCTCATCTTTGAAAATAGGAAAGTAAAGAATTCACCTATAAAATTATCTATGTCTTTTTTTTTTTTTAAAGAAATAGTACATATGATGGCTTATGTAATTATTGGCTTCTTCAGATTTTCTACATTCATAATCTTTAATATCTCATATTTTTCTAGATGGTTTTCTATTTCACCTACATGTTGGAATTTACCATCACAGAGTTTTATTTTGCATAACAATCTTCTCTATGGCTTTGACGATATCATCTCATTTAAAATTTTTTGAATGCTTATTTCTCTCTTTAAACTTTCTTGCTTTGGCTAACTAAAGTTGCTCTATGTTATTTCCAAACCAATTGTTGAATATATATATCAATTCTGCTTTTTAGTTTATTACTTCCATTTTTGTCTGTATTCATTTTTTCTTAATATTCTTATCAACATGTTTTGATATCTAAAATCTTAAAATTTTAACTTATTTATGTCCTTTTTTTGTCTAATGAAAGCATTTAAGGTTGTCAATTTACCTCTGCTTACAGCTTTAGTTGTGTTTAATTAGTTCTGATGTGGAGTTTCCTCATTTTCCTTATTTTTGAAATATTCATTAATCAATATATCACTAATATATCACTAATATCACTGATCAATACTAATTGATCAATTGATTCAAGGACTAAAATAAGATTTGTTGATTTCCAAATTGACCTTAATTTAAACTTTTGTTATTATTTTGTGGTCTCCTCCTTCTTCTTACTTCTTAAAAATGTGGTCATTTGGGGTGCCTGGGTGGCTCAGTGGGTTAAAGCCTCTGCCTTCGGCTTGGGTCAGGGTCCTGGGATCAAGCCCCGCATTGGGCTCTCTGCTCAGTGGGGAGCCTGCTTCCTCCTCTCTCTCTCTGCCTGCCTCTCTGCCTAATTGTGATCTCTGTCAGGTAAATAAATAAAATCTTTTTTAAAAAATGTGGTCATTTATCATTGGCCTTTTAATGTGCTAAAATTATCTTTGTGGCTTAATGTATGATTATTTAAATAAGTAATTATTGGTGCCTCAAAAAAGTATATTTTTTTCTGTCATAGTAAATTATATTCATGTATAACTTATTAATTATGTTCCATATTCTATGTCTATCTAAGATATAAGCATGTATGCATACCTAATGGTATCTTCTAAAAATGTTTTCCCACATATTGATACATTTAAAAATATTTTATTGATATGCAATTTGGAATGCAAATGTGAATATTGTTACATATTCATTGTAGATTATACCTTTCTGAAACATTACTGTCCCATTTAATACTATTTTTCTTAAATTATCATTTTCCTAATACTAACATAACCTCACCTTCTTTGTGTTTTTCATGATCTTAAATAATTTTACTCATCAATTACTTCTAATTTTACTGTGTTACCTTATTTTGGGTGTAGATTATACAACATGTAGTTAGAATTTAGAATTTATTTTTTAATCTAAACCTAAGAGTTTCAACCATTTTGTGGAGGATATTAATATATATTTATTACCATTACTGATATGTTTGTTCATAAGTCATTTTATTCTCATTTTTTCTTGAAGGTTTCCTTGTGATTTCATTTTATGTCTATTTACTTGTCCCTCTTTCACTCAACAAATATCTATTAAGTACATTCAATATAATAAGAAATTTGTTACATACTAATGAAACAACTGTGAACAAGTCAGACAGCATCACTATGATCATGGAACTCACTCCCAGAGAGGAAGTGTCTCTGGCAATGTTAATACATCACGAGCAATACACAATGACAGGTAAGTCTGCTTGTGGATGGTGGGCACACCAGGCAACCGCTTTGGCAGAGAGGGTTGCAAGAGAAGTTTTCTGCAAAGGTAACAACTAAGCTAAATACTCAAGGATGAGGTAAAAGCCCAAGGACAGAGAGCAGAGGAAATCTGAGTTCAGTAGTGAGAAAAATATATTCAAAGACCCAAAGGCCAGAGTACCTACTATTTGAGGAGAATTAAAATAATTCAGAATGAAAGGTAGCATCCAAGAGGTACGTGAATGAAAATAAGATAAAGACAGGAATTTCATGTTCAGACCTGTTGATATTCAGGGGGTTTTTCTGTGTGTATGTGTATATACAAGTCCTATGGCCCTGGAAAGATATCTAGATTTCTATACGTGGAACAATTGAATCTCTGTGGATATTATTCACCCAGAAAAATGTGGAGATCAAGAAGAGATGAGGTCCTAGGAGAGGACACCAAGACTTGAAGGGACAGGCAACAAGGTAAGAGTGATCAAAAAAGATTGATTCAAATGATACCGTACCTGAAAGGTGTGGTTTCATGTGTCACCATGATAGCTTTTCAAAAAGGATGGGTGAATCTGAAGTTTCAAGTGTTTCCACATGGAATATATCTTATTTGATAGACAACTCTAAGTTGAGATAACTATCTAGCTTCCTATTTGCTTTTAACTGCACACAAGTTACAAAGTATGGCTCTACCTGCCCTAGTTCCTAGCACTTACGCTCACCAAAAAATCTTCCTATATTATACTGAAGTCCCCCACACTGCAGGTCTTTCTCCATTTCTCCTCTGTGAAAACCCTGAGACCTTCCTGTGTAGCTGCTTTGAATATTTTGGTTTGTGGTTGTCAAAGGCATAATTTTTAAGTCTAAGAATTTAAAGTTAAAAAATTTAAGTCTAATTGCTTAGTCTATCAATGGCATGCCCTTGCCTTAAGCCTCTGCTTCTTAATAGAAGTCACTTTTAAGTCTTTTGCTTAAGTGGCATCTTAACTGATGCTCTGCTGTTTTCTGAGGGAATTTTTAGTGTCTTCTGTGCCAGAAGAAATACATCAAAATTTCTAGTGTATGGTCACATTCCACTTGTTTCTAATAAGGTACACATTTTGAAAATTTCATTCCCTAGATTATTTCCATGAGGATATGGAAAAGGGATTATTAGAACTAATATTGCCATTTTACCTGGAGGTCATCAACTATTTTATTGTATGAAAAACTGACAAGTTCAAGTTAGACTCGAAAAAAAGTTAATAAAATTGCCTAATTAATACTGTGGGAAATAATTAAAATATATTTACTACAAACTAATGAAAACAAAATAATGTTCTAGAATTAAATTTAAGTTTCTCCTCACATACCTAGAGTAAATAATGGGGATGGTTCTTAATCACTTTCAGATCCATTCCTTTGCTTATTATTCTATTTTGGGGGTCTTTGTCTGCTCTTCTTTAGTGTTTTACATAATTCCTATATAGGCCTTGCCACATTATATTTGTTTTATTCCCCTCAAAGTGTGTTTATTTCTTTTCTTTTTTTTGAGATATAATTGATATATAACATTATATTAGTTAGGTGTAAAACATAATATTTCATATTTGGTTTTTATATTAGTTGTAGAAATATTTTAATCTCTCTAATTGTAGTTGCTCAAGTCACAATTAAGCTTACAAGGATTTTAAATTATACTTACAAAGATTTTTATCCTTTTTTAAAAATATTTGATCTTACAAGACATTCACTATACTCTCCATCTCTCTGGTTTCTTTAATAAATATGGCATTTTGGTAGGAATCTTACAGATTCTAGGTTAAGAACAACCTTTAAGATATCTACCAATAAGTCTATGAAATTTTCTCAAGTTATTAAACATTCTTCCTATTGATGTTAAAATTTCAGTGTTCCATTGCTAACCAGGTGGGTGGGGTTACTATATTTTTATCAGTCTCAATGGCATTGTCTTAGAAAAGCCTTTCCTGACCAACTTATCTGAGTAAACACCCTCTTATTTTCTAATCACTCCACAATGTTTATTTTCTTTAAGGAACTTAGCATTATTTGTAATTATTGAGTGCTTTTTTTCTTTGTCTATTTTTTTGTTTGTTTTCCTCACTAGCCTTTAAGTTTTATGGTTACAAAATGGTGTCTTTTTGGAGCTCATCCACAGGCTACATAATACACTAGTAGAATACCTTGATGTTTAATATGTATTTGTTCAGTAAATAAATGAATAAATAATTACATTGAGTAGAAGGGCATATGTTGGAGATGACAGATGTCTATTACATATTTACCTAGTTTTCAATGAATGAGGAGCTAATTTTATGGAAAAAACAAAACAAAACAGTGTGGTGCAGTAAAACGGTCATGACTTGATGCTAGTCACTCACTCATTCTTCAATCTATCTACCCATCAGCCTTCCACTTATCTGTTTAACACATCAACTATTTACTAAATACAGCCATATTTTATATTGTTTGTTCACTGGACTTGAATAGATAAAGTGCCACATACTAATATTGTGCCCTGGGCAACACTGCTTATATCCTCAATATCCTCAGCCACACAATTATTATTCAGGATTGTAAGGAAGGGAGATAATATCACTAAAGCACAGTGCCTGACACTCAAAGGCGACAAGAATATGGAACAATTACTAGTTTTAAAGAATGACTTTTATTCTATGATTACATTATAGAACCTATGTTTGAAGCATTACAAAACTGAAACGTTTGCAATTTTAAAAAATTATCTATAGAACCAGTATTTAAAAACTAGTAACACCAGAATTTGATGACCAGAGGACTGAAAGTTTATAATTCTGATGATAATTCACATCAGGAACCTTAAATATTACAACTGTCTAAGCTGCTATTTTTGAAACAAAGGCATATATGAAAGCAATAATATTGAATAAGAAGTGTACAGAAGAAACAAAGCTAGTTTTCTCCAACTCTGGTTGGACTGCCAGAGAATGGAAGAGTTTTACCTTGTTAGAGGGGATTTTGCCTTTTGCTGTCACTTTCTGAGCTATTCATTTTTCCTATTACTTGAAATTTGGTTACTCCTGCTTTGTATTTATTTCCAGCATTTTATGGAACCAATATGCAAAGGGCATCTAACCTGATTAGGGCATTGAAGAAAGTTTATCAATATGAACAGCTCCTTTCAAGTATATAAATAATTCAAATGCAGCACATATTTTTGCCATTCAAAACTATATATTATTTCCCTTTGGAGTACCCAAATGAACCATGAAATAAATTTTCCTTCCTTTTAAAAAACTTTCCATTTCATTCTGAAATATTTCAAACAATAAAAAAACTACTGAAAGTTACACAACAGATATCTATACTAACATTCTGCCGTATCTTTTTCACTTTAGTTCTTTTTTTAAAATAAAAAGAAGATAAAGGGACACAAAAAGTTACACCCCCCTCTCCCTCATTCTCTTACCTTCTCCCTCCATAAGAGATAAACATCGTCTTAAAATTGATCACTCTGACATTTAAAAAAATATTTTCTGCACATATATGTATTTCTAAACCATATATTCTAGTTTTTCATTTAATATTATTCATAAGTGGTATCAATCTGAATTTACAATTTCCTTATTTCCATTTCACTGTTTTTTGTTTGTCTGCCTAATTTTTACATTGCATTGTTCATGGGAATTCATGTTCCTATGCACAGATAAAGTTCATTCATCTAAACTTCCAGATTCTACTGTTTTACTATATGCATAAATCTAGGGCAATGAGGCTGTTTCTATTCCATCACTTTATTTATTTATTTGAGAGAGACAGAGAGAGAGAGAGAGAGAGAGAGTGAGCACACAAGCAGAGAGTGGGGCAGAAGAAGAAGCAATTTCCTTTGAGCAGGGAGCCTGATGCAGGGCTAGATCCTAAGACACCTGGAATCATGACCTGAGTCCAAGGCAGATATTTAACTGACTGAGTCACCTAGGTGCCCCACTATCATTTACAAACAGGGCTGCAATGAACAAATGAACACCACTGAATTTGTCTTAATGTACATTTGTGGGAGTTTCTTAAAAGAAGACACTTAGTAATTGTTGCTGGGTCTAGAGTCTGTACATCTTAGACTATGCCAATTTACATTTCCATCTTATACATAAGAGATCCATTTTCCATTTTACTCATGTGGTAGGATATTAATTGTGAATGATCTCTTACTTTCACCTGACTTAGCACTTTTCTAAATACTAGTGAAGTACAGCAAATTTTCATGATTTTTCCCACATTCTATTCTGATTCTGTGAATTTTCTGATGCCTGTTTTTCAACTGGATTGCTCTTTTTAATTTCTAAGAATTTTGTTGGGGGGAGGAGTCAAGATGGCGGAGAAGTAGCAGGCTGAGACGACATCGGGTAGCAGGAGATCAGCTAGATAGCTTATCTAACCATTGTGAACACCTACAAATCCAACGGGAAATCAAAGAGAAGAAGAGCAACAATCCCAGAAACAGAAAATCGATCACTTTCTGAAAGGTAGGACCTGCGGAGAAGTGAATCCAAAGCGACGGGAAGATAGACCCCGGGGGGAGGGGCCGGCACCCGGCAAGCGGCGGAGCGACGGAGCACAAAATCGGGACTTTTAAAAGTCGGCTCCACTGGGAGACATCGCTCCAGAGGCTAAACTGGGGGGAAACCCAGGCGGGGTCAGCATAACCCCAGGACCCACAGGGTCACAGAAGGACTGGGGGTGTCTGAGTGCCGCAGAGCTCGCAGGTATTGGAGCGGGGAAGCCGGCTACAGCGACAAAGCCGAGGAGTGAGCTCTAAGCCCAGGGTTACCTTGTGCCGGTCGCAGGCTGGGTGGGCTCGGAGCGCGGCCGGAGGCCGCGGAGACAAAAGCGACCCGGCGCTTTTCTCCAGCTCCAACAATTCACTGCTTTCCTCGAGGCGCGACCGCAAGCCAGGGAGGCGGGACTGTTGGGCGCTTTGCTCTGAGAGCGCACTGAGGAGCGGAACCCCAAGCTCTCGGCTCCTCCGGGCCGAGAGATTGGGAGGCCGCCATCTTCATTCCCGTCCTCCGGAACTCTACGGAAAGCGCTCAGGGAACAAAAGCTCCCGAAAGCAAACCCGAGCGGATTCCTTAGCCCGGCCCCTGGCAAGGGCGGTGCAATTCCGCCTGCGGCAAGGACACTTGAAAATCACTACAACAGGCCCCTCCCCCAGAAGATCAACAAGAAACCGATCCAAAACCAACTTCAGTCACCAAGAACAGCGGAATTCCACAGCAGGAGAAAGCAAATCCTACCTGGACAAAATGACAAGGCGGAAAAACTCACCTCAAAAAAAAGAACAAGAGGCCGTACCGAAGGCTGGAGACCTAATCAATACAGACATAGGTAGCATGACAGATCTAGAGTTCAGAATGACAATTCTCAAGGTTCTAGCCGGGCTCGAAAAAGGCATAGAAGATATTAGAGAAACCCTCTCCGGAGAGATAAAAGCCCTTTCTGGAGAAATAAAAGAACTAAAATCTAACCAAGTTGAAATCAAAAAAGCTATTCATGAGGTGCAATCAAAAATGGAAGCTCTCACTGCCAGGATAAATGAGGCAGAAGAAAGAATTAGTGACATAGAAGACCAAATGACAGAGAATAAAGAAGCTGAGCAAAAGAGAGACAAACAACTACTGGAACACGAGGAGAGGATTCGAGAGATAAGTGACACCATAAGACGACACAACATTAGAATAATTGGGATTCCAGAAGAAGAAGAAAGAGAGAGGGGAGCAGAAGGTATATTGGAGACAATTATTGGAGAGAATTTCCCTAATATGGCAAAGGGAACAAACATCAAAATCCAGGAGATGCTAAGAACGCCCCTCAAAATCAATAAAAATAGGTCCACACCTCGTCACCTGATAGTAAAATTTACAAGTCTTAGCGACAAAGAGAAAATCCTGAAAGCAGCCCGGGAAAAGAAGTCTGTAACATACAAGGGTAAAAACATTAGATTGGCAGCGGACCTATCCACAGAGACCTGGCAGGCCAGAAAGAACTGGCATGACATATTCAGAGCACTAAACGAGAAAAACATGCAGCCAAGAATACTATATCCGGCTAGGCTATCATTGAAAATAGAAGGAGAGATAAAGAGCTTCCAGGACAAACAAAAGCTGAAAGAATTTGCAAACACCAAACCAGCTCTACAGGAAATATTGAAAGGGGTCCTCTAAGCAAAGAGAGACCCTAAAAGTAGTAGATCAGAAAGAAGCAGAAACAATATACAGTAACAATCACCTTACAGGCAATACAATGGCACTAAATTCATATCTCTCAATAGTTACCCTGAATGTTAATGGGCTAAATGCCCCAATCAAAAGACACAGGGTATCAGAATGGATAAAAAAACAAAACCCATCCATATGCTGCCTACAAGAAACTCATTTTAGATCCGAAGACACCTCCAGATTTAAAGTGAGGGGGTGGAAAACAATCTACCATGCCAATGGACATCAGAAGAAAGCTGGGGTGGCAATCCTTATATCAGATCAATTAGATTTTAAGCCAAAGACTATAATAAGAGATGAGGAAGGACACTATATCATACTCAAAGGGTCTGTCCAACAAGAAGATCTAACAATCTTAAATATCTATGCCCCTAACATGGGAGCAGCCAACTATATAAACCAATTAATAACAAAATCAAAGAAATACATCGACAGTAATACAATAATAGCAGGGGACTTTAACACTCCCCTCACTGAAATGGACAGATCATCTAAGCAAAAGATCAACAAGGAAATAAAGGCCTTAAATGACACACTGGACCAGATGGACATCACAGATATATTCAGAACATTCCATCCCAAAGCAACAGAATATACATTCTTCTCTAGTGCACATGGAACATTCTCCAGAATAGACCACATCCTGGGTCATAAATCAGGTCTCAATCGGTACCAAAAGATCGAGATCATTCCCTGCATATTTTCAGACCACAATGCTCTGAAGCTCAAACTCAATCACAAGAGGAAATTTGGAAAGAACGCAAATACATGGAGACTAAACAGCATCCTTCTAAAAAATGAATGGGTCAACCAGGAAATTAAAGAAGAATTGAAAAAATTCATGGAAACAAATGATAATGAAAACACAACAGTTCAAAATCTGTGGGATACAACAAAGGCAGTCCTGAGAGGAAAATATATAGCAGTGCAAGCCTTTCTCAAGAAACAAGAAAGGTCTCAAATACACAACCTAACCCTACACCTAAAGGAGCTGGAGAGAGAACAACAAAGAAAGCCTAAACCCAGCAGGAGAAGAGAAATCATAAAGATCAGAGCAGAAATCAATGAAATAGAAACTAAAAAAACAATAGAACAAATCAACAAAACTAGGAGCTGGTTCTTTGAAAGAATTAATAAGATTGATAAGCCCCTGGCCAGACTTATCAAAAAGAAAAGAGAAAGGACGCAAATAAATAAAATCATGAATGAAAGAGGAGAGATCACAACCAACACCAAAGAAATACAAACAATTATAAGAACATACTACGAGCAACTCTATGGCAACAAATTTGACAACCTGGAAGAAATGGATACATTTCTAGAGATGTATAAACTACCACAACTGAACCGGGAAGAAATAGATAACCTGAACAGACCCATAACCAGTAAGGAGATTGAAACAGTCATCAAAAATCTCCAAACAAACAAAAGTCCAGGACCAGACGGCTTCCCAGGGGAATTCTACCAAACATTTAAAGAAGAATTAATTCCTATTCTCCTGAAACTGTTCCAAAAAATAGAAATGGAAGGAAAACTTCCAAACTCATTCTATGAGGCCAGCATCACCTTGATCCCAAAACCAGACAAGGATCCCACCAAAAAAGAGAATTACAGACCAATATCCTTGATGAACACAGATGCGAAAATTCTCACCAAAATACTGGCCAATAGGATCCAACAGTACATTAAAAGGATTATTCACCACGACCAAGTGGGATTTATTCCAGGGCTGCAAGGTTGGTTCAACATCCGCAAATCCATCAATGTGATACAATACATTAATAAAAGAAAGAGTAAGAACCATATGATACTCTCAATAGATGCTGAAAAAGCATTTGACAAAGTGCAGCATCCCTTCCTGATTAAAACTCTTCAAAGTGTAGGGATAGAAGGCACATACCTCAATATTATCAAAGCCATCTATGAAAAACCCACCGCAAATATCATTCTCAATGGAGAAAAACTGAAAGCTTTTCCGCTAAGGTCAGGAACACGGCAGGGATGTCCGTTATCACCACTGCTGTTCAATATAGTACTAGAAGTCCTAGCCTCAGCAATCAGACAACAAAAAGAAATTAAAGGCATCCAAATCGGCAAAGAAGAAGTCAAACTATCACTCTTTGCAGATGATATGATACTATATGTGGAAAACCCAAAAGGTTCCACTCCAAAACTGCTAGAACTTATACAGGAATTCAGTAAAGTGTCAGGATATAAAGTCAATGCACAGAAATCAGTCGCATTTCTTTACACTAACAACAAGACAGAAGAAAGAGAAATTGAGGAGTCAGTCCCATTTACAATCGTACCCAAAACCATAAGATACCTAGGAATAAATCTAACCAAAGAGGCAAAGAATCTATACTCAGAAAACTATAAAGTACTCATGAAAGAAATTGAGGAAGACACAAAGAAATGGAAAAATATTCCATGCTCATGGATTGGAAGAACAAATATTGTGAAAATGTCTATTCTACCTAAAGCAATCTACACATTTAATGCAATCCCTATCAAAATCCCATCCATTTTTTTTAAAGAAATAGAACAAATAATCCTAAAATTTATATGGAACCAGAAAAGACCTCGAATAGCCAAAGGAATATTGAAAAAAAAAGCCAAAGTCGGTGGCATCACAATTCCAGACTTCAAGCTCTATTACAAAGCTGTCATCATCAAGACAGTATGGTACTGGCACAAAAACAGACATATAGATCAATGGAACAGAATAGAGAGCCCAGAAATAGACCCTCAACTCTATGGTCAACTAATCTTCGACAAAGCAGGAAAGAATATCCAATGGAAAAAAGACAGCCTCTTCAACAAATGGTGCTGGGAAAATTGGACAGCCACATGCAGAAAAATGAAATTGGACTATTTCCTTACACCACACACGAAAATAGACTCAAAGTGGATGAAGGACCTCAATGTGCGAAAGGAATCTATCAAAATCCTTGAGGACAATGCAGGCAGCAACCTCTTTGACCTCAACCGCAGCAACTTCTTCCTAGGAACATCGCCAAAGGCAACAGAAGCAAGGGCAAAAATGAACTATTGGGATTTCATCAAGATTAAAAGCTTTTGCACAGCAAAGGAAACAGTAAACAAAACCAAAAGACAACTGACAGAATGGGAGAAGATATTTGCAAACGACATATCAGATAAAGGGCTCGTATCCAAAATCTATAAAGAGCTTATCAAACTCAATACCCAAAGAACAAATAATCCAGTCAAGAAATGGGCAGAGGACATGAACAGACATTTCTGCAAGGAAGACATCCAGATGGCCAACAGACACATGAAAAAATGCTCCACATCCCTCGGCATCAGGGAAATACAAATCAAAACCACAATGAGATACCACCTCACACCAGTCAGAATGGCTAAAATTAACAAGTCAAGAAATGACAGATGCTGGCGAGGATGCGGAGAGAGGGGAACCCTCCTACACTGTTGGTGGGAATGCAAGCTGGTGCAACCACTCTGGAAAACAGTGTGGAGGTTCCTCAAAAAACTGAAAATAGAGCTACCCTACGACCCAGCAATTGCACTACTGGGTATATATCCTAAAGATACAAACGTGGTGCTCCGAAGGGGCACGTGCACCCGAATGTTTATAGCAGCAATGTCCACAATAGCCAAACTGTGGAAAGCGCCTAGATGTCCATCAACAGATGAATGGATAAAGAAGATGTGGTATATATACACAATGGAATACTATGCAGCCATCAAAAGACATGAAATCTTGCCATTTGCGACGACGTGGATGGAACTAGAGGGTATCATGCTTAGCGAAATAAGTCAATCGGAGAAATATAACTATCATATGATCTCTTTGATATGAGGAAGGGGAGATGCAAGGTGGGGGGGTTTGGGGGGAGGTAGGAAAAGAAAAAATGAAAAGATGGGATTGGGAGGGAGACAAACCATAAAAGACTCAATCTCAAGAAACAGACTGAGGGTTGCGGGGGGGAAGGGGGACGGGAGAGGGGGGTGGGGAAATGGACATTGGGGAGGGTATGGGCTATGATGAGTGCTGTGAAATGTGTAAACCAGATGATTCACAGACCTGTACCCCTGGGGATAAAAATACATTATATGTTTATTAAAATAAAAAATTAAAAAAAAAAAAATTAAAACATTAACATCAAAAAAAAAAAAAAAAAAAAAAAAAAAAAAAAGAATTTTGTTGTTGTCGTTGCTGCTGTTGTTGGATATAGCATGTGGTCAGTCATATTTATTAAAAATATAACTCTCAGTTTGTGGCTGGTCTTTTCACTTTTATTATGGTGGCCTTGTCATACAGAAGTTATTTAATTTTAAAATGAAATCGTTTCTTTTCTTTTATGATTTTGGGGTTATGTAAGATAATTCTTGCCAATCCCAAGATTCAAAATAAAATAGCTCATTCTCATTTCAATTCTTAGCAGAAAATATATTCCTTCATTTGATTAAACTGTTTAAATTTTATTTCTCTCTCTCATTTTCCCTTATTTAATAATTCCCTTGAATTATTTAGTTATTTTCCAAAGTGCTTTAAAGTAATTTGTATGAAAGATTCAATATAAAATAAAACTGTCCTGTCTTTAATGACAGTAAGTTGAATATAATCATTTGCTTCTGGACTCCATCCAAGTTTTTCTTAATTTTGTATATAAGTTGTCTAAACGCAACTCAGCTATATTAATGACTATTTCATAAAGCATTTCTTCATTAAGATTTAGTAAGTGTTTGTAGAATAATAAAGAACTTTTGTTGACATTTTGTTACCATATATGTAAAATATCTGGCAATTATAGACATTTCAGAGTATATCTAAAAAGTTTACCTTAAGCAAAGCAAAACATTTAAAAAATATTTTAATTAAGATTTGGAAAGTGTGGTGCCCAGGAGAACGACAAAAACTGGATAGAACACATATATCAGAATTATACAAATGTCCCCAAATAACCTAATTAATTTATTACTCTTACTGAACCACCCACATCCTTCTTTGAAATATCACAAGGTGAGATTTATAATTGGACATTTGTTAAGTGTGTAGATCTACTGAGTTCCTGGACCCAATGCCAACATGTAGGGTCAGGGCCTCCAACAGAACACCAAGCAATTCTCAGACACCCTGAGAATTCAACCTATTTCTGACACTATCCAGAGATAGCATCAGATTCCACAGGTTAAGAGCATAGTTCCATAGGATTGACAAAACACTCCCACATTACTTCAGACCCCAGCTGCTAGCCTTGGTTGTTATCTGTACTTCTGACTGACTGGTTATAAAGCAGAGGTTCCCACAACCTACTCCTCAGATTCGATTAATTTCTAGAGTGCGTCAGAGATTCCCGGGAAATATTTACTTACTAGATCACCAGTTTATTCTTCAAGGATATAATTCAGGAGTAGTCAGATGGAAGATATGTGTAGGGCAAGGTATGGGGAAAGGGTATGGAGTTTTCACACCCTATCTAGGTGTGTCACCCCTCTATCCCCTTCATGTGTTCACCAACCTAAAAGCTCTTCAACCTGTCCTTTGGGGTTTTATGGAGGCTTTATTACATAGCACTGATGAAATTATTGGTCACTGGCAATCGATTCAACCTCCAGGCTCTCTCTCCTCCCAGGGGATGGGGGATGGGACTGAAAGTTCCAACCCTCCAATTACATGTTCTCCTGGCAACCAGCCCCTCATCTTTAGGTAGAGTACAAAAGTCACCTCAATAACCTAAGAAAAACATCTTTAAGCTCTTTTCACAGGAAATTCCAAGGGTTTTATGAACTGTGCTCCAGGAACCTTGGACATAGGCCAAACACATATCAATACATATAAATCCATAATATCACAGTAGAGACAGAATAGGTGATCTTAGTGTGAAAATATAAGACATATCTTCTCTGATATGCTAATATGTATTGCTAAAAACAGGCCTAAAATTGAGTTGCTTATGCTAAGCTCCACATAACCAAATCAAGACTTAACTTAATGACACTTTTGGCTCTTCTAGAAATGGAATTTTTTTTTTGTAAGATTTTTTATTTATTTGTCAGAGAGAGAGAGAGACAGTGAGAGAGGGAACACAAGCAGGGGTAGTGGGAGAAGGAGAAGCAGGCTCTCCACTGAGCAGGGAGCCCAATGCGCGGGGCTCAATCCCAGGACCCTGGCATCATGACCTGAGCTGAAGGCAGATGCTTAACCACCTGAGCCACCCAGACACCCCTAGAAATGGAAACTTAAACCACTGAAGGGGCTAAGGGTAGGCAGCCCCAAGATGGGACACTTTGGTGTGAAGATTATTTTGAGTTAAAACCAATAAAAACCCAGCAGAATCAGGAAAATTTCTTTACCTCTTCTTCAACTGCCTAAGAAGAATTTAGATAGAGGACCTACTCCAGGAAGAGAACTACCTTCATGGGTAACTACATTGTACTATGAACTAGGCATGGTAGACAGGGAGGAACGTAGCAAGATCTGCTTCATGAAGTCCTCTATATCCCCTTGTTTCTGGGTGGTCCAGCAAACATTCACCAAACATTTACCTTTTTCCGTCTTCCTATGGATTGTATTCCTCCCCTTTAAAGTCCCAGACTCATATCTCCTACTCCTTAGTTCAAGATGCCATATATAATATACCTCATTTTGCCTGACTATCTTTGGAATTTCCATGTCTATGTGGATTCCCTATAAGTACAAAATTAAATTTGATTTTCTATTAATCTGTTTTATTATTCTTAATCCAGCTAAAAGACCTTGAAGGGCAGAGAATATTCTTCCTATTAGGAATTGACTGATCAGTGCTAGTCAAGTCATAGGTTGCCTGACGGACCACTGCCATCCTCTAAAGGAAAGTGACCTTGCAATAACCAGCCCACATTTTTGGCCCAGTGTAACTCCCTTATTTCTGCTCCCTTCCAACTATAAAAGTCTTACATTTTGTACTTCTTCTAAGAGCTCCTTTCTATCTGCCAAACTGGATGCTGATTAATTTCTGAATCATTGAATAAGGCCAATAAGATCTTTAAACTCTACTCAGTTGAATTTTGTTTTCTAACACTATTATTCATTCATAAAAAGTGATTTATTTATTTTTTTTAAAGATTTTATTTATTTATTTGACAGACAGAGATCACAAGTAGGCAGAGAGGCAGGCAGACAGAGAGGAAGGGAAGCAGGCTCCCTACTGAGCAGAGAGCCTGATGCGGGGCTCGATCCCAGGACCCTGGGATCATGACCTGAGCCGAAGGCAGAGGCTTAACCCACTGAGCCACCCAGGTGCCCCATTCATAAAAAGTGATTTAGAACAGAGTCTGCAATGTAAGAATTTTTCTCTTAAACTTGAGATTTAGAACTTATCAAGAATAAATTTGATCAAATGTATGTGGTTTACTCCAAGTAAAGAAGTCCATTTTTTGCTGAGACTCCTTCTCTTTTTTAAAAATTTATTATTCACATCTTACTCTTTTGAATGAGATATGATGACCACTAAAATTAACTCTTATTAGAGCTGTAAACACAGTGGCAAGGTATAGAATGATCCATTAAAATATTTTCTGAAATTTAGCAGTGAAGTGATACATTTACTAGATATTATTTACATTGTTAAACTCTAACAGTTCTTCAACATTTGAATAACTAAATAATGATACGGTTTGCCATATGTTTCCATTTAATGAAGCCTTGTATTGATACTTAAATGCTTCATTAAGTCATAAGCTGCCAAAATAAGTAGTTTTTCTCTTGTCATAAATGTGACATGGTTTAACTAAGAAGTCTTGTCATTTTAAAAATTAAGAATGCTTTTATTCTGCATATGTTATAAGCAACATCTCAATATTTCAGGTTTAGATACAAAACATTTTTAGGAGGCTGACATTGTAGTTTGGGAATTTTTGTGCACAATTTTCTTGTCAGTAGAAGGTTTTATGAGTTGTTAAAACTATCATTTCATCATAAACTAAACAAAGTTTATATGCAATTTTCAAAAGCTTCTTGAAGTGACACCTGTTTCATTAATAATAATAAGCTAAAAAAAACCCTAGTCTAAGCTGTAAATACCAAATAAAAAACTGTAATTTCACCAAAATCATATTTTTTCAAGGCAGCAAGTTACCCTGAAAATGACAAGTTCAGAAAATGACGAGTTCAGATATTCTGAAAACACATGTGGCTTGGAACAGTAATATTGGATTTTGCCTTTCTATCTTTTCAATGAAATACCTAAGACTGACTTGATATAATCATAATGCTTAATTGGTATGTAAGGTCTAACTGGTGTTTATCTTGAGCAAAAATAAAGCTTTTAAATCTTTATATATTATTTTCTAGGAGAAGAGTTGGGATGAGAGAAAGTTCAGGAATGAATATTCCTGATTATTTCAAGGTTGATTCATTAGATATGACTGCTCTTAAAGAAAATTAAGGGACAGTTGATTATATATAACAATGGACAAAGCAGTGTGTTTTTGTAAACCTTGGTTTGCAAAAGAAATGAGGCACTGCTATGTTTCTATACTTGAGCATTAATGCATTTGTATTATAACGAATATATTTGAACATACAGAAAATGTTACTTGAGTGGCACCTGGGTGGCTCAGTATGTTAAGTGTCCAACTGAGCTTTTGGCTCAGGTCATGACCTCAGGATTACAGGATTAAGCTCTGCATCGGGCTCTGTGCTCAGCTCAGAATCTGCTTGTCCCTCTCTCTCTGCTCTTCCTCTCTCCCTCCCACTGCCACCCCTCCTCTCACACGCACATACAAGCGCAGGCTCTCTTTCTCTCTCTAAAATAAATAAATAAACAAACAAACAAACAAACAAATATCTTTAAAAAATATAATGGAATATTACTCAGCCATCAGAAAGGATGAATACCTACCATTTACATGAATGTACACAAATCAAAACAGGACATCAAACAACCAACACAACAGCCACAATATGTAAGCCAAACAAAACACACAGTTTAAATTTAGGCCTAAAGTCCACCAATTTTTAACCCCTGCTGCAGAGCTTTCCAATTCATACAACCAGAAATCAATAAAAAAGTTATCACTATAATGCTATATCCAATGCTCTTTTCAATATACTATTCATTTACATTATATTAAATAATTTTCATTTTTCCTACTTTTTTTCTCTTTTTCAGTTTCCTCTCTTTCTATACCCCAGGGTCTAAAAGACCCATCAACTATAAAAATAAATGACAAACAATGGTGGAAAAAAAGCAACATTCTTTAGAATAGCTACTAACATGTTTCTCAGTAAGAGTCAAATAGGATTCTTATGAAAAGATCACAGAATGGTATCTCAAGTACTTCAGTTTCTTTGTTTCATTTGTAGAAACTGAAGGAGGTTTGTCAGCAAAGCCACTTACTATCATAAACTCTGAATCTGGCTATCCATTAGATCCATTAGAATTACCTGGTTTTAAAACTATGGCTTTGTTGATTCCAGTTCAGTAGGTAGGAAGTAATTTCCAGAATATGTACTTTAGATGTTGTTAGCTAATTCTAATTTAGAACTACTGGTCTAAGGCCTTGGTTATACACAAGGTGGTCCACCCACAAGCTACCCGACAGTTTAGAAATGCATAATCTGAGGCTTTTATCATAGATTTACTAAATCAGAATCTGATTTTCACAAGGTTTCCAGGTGATTCATGTGAAAATTAAACTGTTAGGTACCCTGGATTAAAAAACCAAGAAACCCTTTTGGAGCTAGATAGCCTTTTACTAGGACTATAAATAAGACTTGCTCCTGTTAGATTCCAAAGGTGACCAGAGACTGACTAAAGAGGACTAAAAGAGGCTCAAGTCTTGAGACTGGCATTGACCCCAGAAAGTGTACAATGAAAAATGACACCTGTCACAAGATCCAGATTATTCAAATCAATATAGTTAACATCTTCTCTTCCAATGGAGAAAACTATATGAGAAGCCAAATCATAATCAGAAGAAACTTAGAGGATCTCACCCAAAGTTATTAAATGAGGATAGCTAGAAGAACTTTTCTAATGTAGCCACTGAATGAGAATAATTCTTCCAATGAAAATTCCTCTTCTGGACATTGTAAATTGTGTAGCAGCAAAATTCTTTACCTATTCCCCCTTGTCTGTGTACTCTTCCATTTATCTTCTGTAGATATTTTCATTTCTATGTCTTTACCTATATAATTTAATACTCTTCTGGATTATATTTAATACTGATGGCTCTGCCTGTAAAGATGCTTACAATTTACTGACTGCTACTCAACTGTCAGGCATTATTTCATTTAATATTATTATTTCCAGTTTTTGGTTGAGAAAATAAAAAAGTATAGAAATAAGTAAATTGCCCATTTTTCACAGCCAGTAAGTGATGGAGCTCAGCATTCAGGCACAGGCTTTTCTGAGTGTAGGCCCATAAAGCATAGCTTGTGGCAAACTCTTGTATTACCAAGTGTAGAATTACCCCAGATCATTTGATTGAAAGAAACACTTATTTTGCATTATACATTTAATTCAGTGCTTTGGGGGTTGGTCACATTTCACCTGGGTGTTGTTTCTATAGTTTAAATTACATTTTTCATCATGCCCATATTTTGGGGAAATTCTTCAGTGTAATTCTCAAGTACTAATAATTATTACCTTTTCCAAGGTTACTAAATGCTTACAAAATATTTATTTAGTAATGCTTTTGGTTGGATGAAGACATAAAGAATCTCAATAATTGGGCAAAATGAAAAGAATGCGATTAAGTTACTTCAGATTTATTTTTATTACTCTCTCCTTTGTGCTGTTGAGTTTAGCAATGAGGAATTTTAAAGAAGAGATCAGTGATGGATAATTAACTATTCTCTATTTTCTTGATTCTGGGGTTTAAAAAATATGTTCTCAGCAACACAAATATTAATTAGATGCTAATTAATAATTTCACCCATGAAACATTTACAAAACAAATATGCAAATCCTCATAAACCAACTTGCACTCTAGTGATGATTAGGCTATCATTATATTCAGGAGCAATTCTGATGAATGCATAAGATTTTAAGAGTATGACCTAATGCTAATATAGTGAAAACTTCAAACATTTTTTTCCTGTTTTTGTTTCTCTCTGTAGTTCATAAGGATGACAATACATTTCTAAGACTCATATTTAAACTACCTCTATATGTTATGATTTCATCTAATCTTTAAAATTCTGTTACCAATTTGATTTATGTCAATGGTTCTTTACATTTTTGGTTCATGAACTGCTTTCAGAATATAATGAAAGTTGTAAACCATTGAACAATAAGTTATGTACTGTCCATGTAAACAGAATTTTCTATACAATACAGTTAGTTCAGAAGCCTCTCTAAACTCATACATGGATTTCACACATATAGCCTCTGATATAGATGGGAATTAGGAGATCAGTTCCAGTCTTAGTTTTACCACTAATGAGATATGTGATCATCAATTTACATTATATCTTAGGGTATATGATTCTTGATCCATAAAATTAGAGAGCTAATTGTTAAGGTACTCTCCACCTCTAAGAAAATGAATACTAAATTTACTCTTAAATGTGGATATAGTGATTGCTTTTTAAAAAAATAAATTTATCAACTTAAATTCCAGATGAATATTATCTTTTATAGTGCTCACCTTGGGAGGCCATCTGTTTACTCGAGGGATAATGCAACATCATTCAAAAGAGGAAACAGTGCTCAAAATATTTAAAAAATCATCTTTTGTAATTGCCAGCCACAGAAGCATTTTATAACCCAGTATCATGAAAACATTTTGTAGAGAGATTGCTGAGTAACTGTGATTCTTTGAATCACCACTAAAAATCACTCCAGAAAACTGATGCTGGGCAAGATTCCCAATACTGTTCCGATAATGAAGATGTGTCCATGACAGAATATGGACCCATAAATTTGATATCACTCACAGGAGAAATCTTGATTGTATTATAAGCACAGAGTTTCTAAACAATCGTATGCTAGTAGTCAGGGGACAACTAAATTTTAATTAATTCCTTCCTGTTCTATGGCAGGCATTCAACTAGATGCTCTTCACTTACTCAAACCACTATAACTGTATTAATGGGAAAACCCTTTATTAGTGGGAATTATTCTTACTCCCATTTTGCAGACAAGAAAACTGAAGCTCAAAAGATTAAATAAATTGCTAAGGTTTAGTTTTTTCTGTTTGAAAGAACACTATAGGGAATATTGGAAGAAGACATATCCTGCATGGAAAGACAAGAAGATTATGAGCTTCATTTTGGATATGCTGTTAAGACATCCAAACATTTTCAACTAACTATGGGATATCTTATATGGGATGTGTTGACATACACGGCTGTGAAGGCTATTGTTTTTGTCTAGTCAACCTCTTCTCCCTCTCCTGGTAACAGTGCCTACTTTTCCGCTTATTGGGTAAGAACACAATAACTGAAACAACAACAAAAAAATCACTCACATTCCTACCCCCAAATATTGTTGCAAAAATGGATATTGATCCAGGCAGAACCAGTCAGGTCCTTCCTCACTAATTCTTCTGCCGTAGCCAAGACGAAAGAGTGCCCTTTCCCTACTTAATCATTGAAGCAATAAAGTCACCATCACAAACCTGCAGTAGCCATGTCTCCACTCTATGAAAAAAGTCAGAAAATGAAGATGACTACCATAAAGGTCCCACTGTAAATCCCAAAAGTCTTCCCAAATTTACGTGATTCTGGAAGGTGTTCCTTTGAGTCTTTGCTATACTTCAGTTTCTTCCAATAAATTCCCTTTGTTGTTTAAGTCAATTTGCACTCTGGTTCTGTCACTTGCAGTCAAAAGTGTCCTAACTAAACACTGAACTCTAGAATTTCTTCTCCCATTTCCCAATGGAGGTTAGCTAGATGATTTCCAAAGACATGTTGGCTCCCTGCCTTCAGCTGACTGCGCTCTAAGTCATTTCATTGTTTTCAAAATCCAAACCCACCCTCAAGGGAAATAGTTTGACACTAACCAGTTATCCCAGGAAAGAAGAAAAGTCATTTTTTTTTTTAATTCGTTCAGGCTGGGCCTTTTATTCCTGTGACTTATTCATCTTTATTTAAAAGCAAAACACAGATAACATGGTTGGAATAACTATAGTATACCAAGTGACTACATTCAAAGGGGTAGCATTCATTTCCATTGATTCGCTATCTTGTTGATTAAATTTGACTTAAAATTGAAGATTCTGAAACTAATATTACCCTATAGGTTAACTAACTAGAATTTAAATAAAAACTTGAAACAAAAAAATTTTAAAATAAAGTTGAAGGAAAAAAAGACATAAATCGGACAACACATTAGGTGCATTTTATATTTTATTCTTTTCCATCCCTCTTCTTTCTGTGTATGTATGTGCATATATGTATCTGTGAGCATTTATAAGTATGTAGATATGGATATAATTTTTACATTTTTCTTACTTTGGGTATACACTCTTTCACTTTAAGTTTGTAAGTATTAACCTTTAAGCACCTTTCTAGAAATCACTCAACTAAAATTAACTATCCCTATTTAAATCTTTTTAAGCTCTTACAAATTATTTCTAGATTAAAAATATTTTTCTAATTTCTTCTCTTTAGTTACTGAAACGTGTTTATTATATGTGTATGTTGAACTTTGGAACAGATTTTTAAAATTGTGATAGAAGTTTAATATTGTCAGCTTTATCACTCATACTTTGATAAAAATGTCCTTTGGGTTTTCACACTTCTAAAATTTCCCTTAATATGCTTTAACTTCATTATAAGACTCTTCTATCAACAACTCTATTTCTTGACCACTTTGTCTTAGATACTAACCATATCAACAGGTTCTAATTATCCTTGTTAACACTTGTTTCTTTGCCTTCCAGGGACACTGCCATAATGTGGGTGGAGTGCATTTTGCTTACAATGCATCTCAACTTTCCGATTGTCATGCATGCTGCATCTAGTTATCTATCAATCTCCTATTTATTTGAATTACAGACAGCTTGCATTTGAAAAACAGAAGGTACTATATATAAAATACTTTTTTCTCAGTATGAGCATTAAACCACCTGCATAGCATAAACAGAAAATTACTGGATGGGATTTAGTTAAAAAGAATCAAGAGTGAGATTCAGTAAATGCACAAGGGGCTAACACTTAGGAGAAAAAAATAAACAAAAGAAGAGTAACAGTATACTTAGAGGCATATGTAGCCTAGATCTCTGCCTTGTGGAATAAAAAATAATTTATAGGCTCCTCATCCCTTACTTAAGTCAAACTTTTAAGCAAGGTACTGAGCCACTGACATAAGCTTCCTTTCTTGTTCAGTCTCCTACTGAACCCAATCTCAGTCAAACTTCTTAAACATGCTTTATGTTTTCTTTCCTGTTTGCCTTTGTTAATGTGGTCCCATTTTCCAGAAAAATTTCCCTCTGCCAAACTGCCAGACTGCAGAAATACCTAAAGTTTACCTTCACAGTATTTTGATACTTTCTCTATATTCAAACATGCTTTCCTGAGATTAAAAAATGAGTTTGAAATAGAAAATAAGCAAGAAAAGTGACCACGGTCGCCAAACTGTGGAAAGAACCAAGATGCCCTTCAACGGATGAATGGATAAGGAAGATGTGGTCCATATACACTATGGAGTATTATGCATCCATCAGAAAGGACAAATACTCAACTTTTGTAGCAACATGGATGGGACTGGAAGAGATTATGCTGAGTGAAATAAGTCAAACAGAGAGAGTCAAGTATCATATGGTTTCACTTATTTGTGGAGCATAACAAATAATATGGAGGACAAGGGTAGATGGAGAGGAGAAGGGAGTTGAGGGAAATTGGAAGGGGAGGTGAACCATGAGAGACTATGGACTCTGAAAAACAACCTGAGGGTTTTGAAGGGGCGGGGGGTGGGAGGTTGGGGGAACCAGGTGGTGGGTATTAGGGAGGGCACGGATTGCATGGAGCACTGGGTCTGGTGAAAAAACAATGAATACTGTTACGCTGAAAAGAAATAAAAAATTTTTAAAAAAAGTGAAATTTAACACTAGTAACACTTGGTGTCTTTCTTACTGAATTAGATACATTCTACTTTGTAGTAGAAGTTGGTATATAAGCCTTATCTCATATCATAGGGTCTATTCATTATTTTCTTTCTTTTTTCCAAAGACATTTAAGATAACTTATATAAAATAAATGACTTTTATTTTATCTTATTTTCATTTATTTATTTATTTATTTATTTATTTATTTTACTAAATAGATGAGAGCCTTTCAGGGGAAGTATAGAGATGAAAGCCTAAATCTTATTCCTCCTTTTCCATTGAAATTATCCATAGTAATAGCATGGGAGAAAACCAAGGAAGAGGACTGTCATGGATGGGAAAGGATACCATTTATATGACTCAAATATTCCTAAGAAATTCTTTCAGATCTAATACATGTGAGTCTAGTTAAATTGTGATTATCAAGGACATTTGAGACCTCTCCTTGCTAAAATTTATCTAGTTCATTAGACAAATGGAACGGGCTGCCTTGAGAAAAAGAAATTAAAATCTACTGATCAGAAGGAACAGTATTGTGGACAACAGTGGGTTTGATTATTTCATCTGGATTCTTTGCTCCCCAAATTAGCTCTTACAAAATCAGCACTAAAGCAGACCTGTGTTCACAGAGCAGGTATCTGCATCTAAAACCAACACAGGGACATGCACTAGCATACCTCTAACTTGTAATGTATACAGACAGGTAGGGCTTAGAAATGAGAGTGGGGATGGGGCCCCTGGGTGGCACAGTTAAGCATCCACTTGGTTTTGGCTCAGGTCATGATCTCATGGGTCCTGAGACTGAGCCCTGTATGGGGCTTTGTGCTCAGCAGGTAGCTTGCTTAGGTTTCTCTCTGCCCCTCGCTTGGTTCTCTCTCTCTGTCTTTCTCAGATAAATAAATAAATCTTAAGAAAAAAAAAAAGAAGCGAGGGTAGGCACTGAGGCAGAACGAGACCACACTATTTAGGTAAACATTTTTTGCTGCTATGTATCAGTAGCATGTCAAAGATTTTCTTCAATATCTATACATTAGTCACCCAAAGAGAAAGCAGTACTGTGAATAACAAAAGTAGAAAGGATCCTATGAAAAGTCAATTAGTGGGTCTGTTTTAGAGGGCCAGAACAGATATAAATATGGGTAAAAATAAGGATATACAGCAGACTCATCATTATTATCAATGAATGAGACAAAACAGAAGGGACGTGCTGAAGAGTCCAGCTGGTAATGCCCACTTTTGTACAGTTTGATGGCTGTAGTTTGGCTTCCAAGGTAGCAGACTTGGTCATGCCAATTACATCATACAGATTCATGGTCAAGATCAAGTGAAAATATTTCCATTGGCCATGAGGGTAATAAAAGAAACTGCTCCTACTTTATCTATATCAAACATCAAGACTGTACATACTTCTACTCTAACAGAAGTGAGTAAACAAAAACAATAAACAAGTTGGTGCCTATACCCCAAATCTGCAAAATACGTAAAAGTAAACATAGCAATCTGGTTATGGTAGGAAAATATTTTCTAAAAATACTTAGTACAGGAAGGAAAAGAACATTTGGTATTAAAAACTTCGCTTTATATAAAAAAATCAATAAAATATATCCCTCTGAAATAAGATAAAGTTGAGAGAATAAGGAAATAGTGCTGAAGTAAACTACATACTTGCTTCTCCTATAGTCATCCATTCTTTGTAGCTATACTTTGCATTTCTGTCTCCATCTTCCTTCACTCTCACCTCTACTCAGCCATTTAGTTACAGGGAAGCTAATTCTATCCTTGAGTATAGGCATGTGGCTGATGCTTCAGGCCTGGCTTTACCAAAGCAATTTTATGTCCAGGATATAGATGCTGTTTTGGGTGGGCTCAGGGCTGGCTTCATAGCGGGCAACCTGTGCAGTTACATAGGGTCCCTGTATTCAGAAGGGACTTGCACTAGGCCTAATGCTCTGTTGTTGCCATCTTGCAATTCTTAATTCTATATTTGAACTTGTGTTTTGCAAGTCAAGTCAATGAGACAATGAAGCATATGCGGGAGCAGAGGAGATACCTGCTCTAAGTGTGGCTGCCACTAGTCGAATATAGCATTTGCAGTGGCTTATGAGCTGAGCACAGAATGCCAGCGGTCCCATGATGTGTGGGAGTTCAGCAAGTCTCAAATTTAGTACAAGGTGTTTTCTATCTACAGTTGAGTGAGAACACTGACAGCCCCAAGAGGCCATGCTTTCCATTTAAACCAGACTTTGCTCCAAACAGAAAGAAGGCAGAGGAGTTTTAAGAAATGATTAAGTAACCCATCATTTCTTTTCTCACTCATGTAACTTCTCTTATTAGCCAACCACTTACATTAAAATGATGATACAGAAAAAGAAATTAGAAATATAGAACAAGTCTTTCAGTCCTTTCCTTTCTTCCTTATGAATACACTGAAGGTAGAGTGATGGTACAGTATATATATAGAAAGAGCAAGGGGAAAAAAAAAATTAAGAGAGAGAGAAAGAGAGAGAAACCAACCAAGAAACAGACTCTTAATTACAGAGAACAAACTGATGGTTACCAGGAGGAATGTAGGTAAGGGGATGGGTGTAATAGGTGATGGGGATTATGGAGCATACTTGGGATCAGCAGTGGGTGATGTATGGAAGTGCTGAATCACTATATTGTACACCTGAAACTAATACAACACTGTATGTTAACTATACTGGAATTAAAATGAAATTAATTTTTAAAAAATTAAAAAAAGAACTAAAACAAAAACATTGGTTTTCTGCAAGTTTTGACAGTACTGGTAAGAATAAAATATGTATGCAAATACCACCTAGAAATTATGCAGCTTTGGTGATTCTGCATGAGTTAAATACTGTTCTATTTGCATTGAAGACTGGCATTGCACAATATAATGATGAATGGTAAAAATGCTTACTAATAATTTGTAATTTTTATTTTTGTTTTCATAGAATCACATTCAATAGCAAATATAAATCACTGTGACAAATCAAGTAAAGACTACAGGAAAAATGAAAAAGCTTTATATTCTACCACACTTAATAGCATTTTAAAATGACTTCTGAGCTCTTTCTTTTCATTTTGCACTGAGCCCCACAAATTACATATCCAGTATTCGGTAGGGAACCATATAATCCAATTTGGGACAAGAAGATTGTAGATGATATTTGCTAAGAGCCACCAAGAAAAATGTTTCTTTGCCTTCTGAGTGTTTCTAGAAGAGAAGCAACTTCTCTCTCCTTGGACATATAGCTGTAGAAATATTGGGAAGTACTTAGACCCTAATTAGGGTTTACCTTTGGATGAAAGTTACACTATTGGAGGGTAGGAAAGAAATAAGGCTCTTGAGTCTTTCAATAACACCAATAAATACCTGTTGAATGGAAGACTAAATGAAGTCAATAAATCTTAAAAAGTTTGAGTAGGGTTTTTAAAAATATAATTCGTTAACTGCTATTGTATAAGACTTAGATAAAAAGAGCTAGATATAAGTCAGAGATAATTTAAATACAGAACTAGGAAAAAATTAGAAAATATTGTGCAGAAAATAAAATGGTATAACAGAATCAGAAACTGCATTAAAATAATAAAAAGAAAAATCTACAAGCTGGATAAAGCAAATCAATATTGCAAACAAACTTGAAGTGCTATCTGCAGATGCAGAGAATGGTACAAGTTTAAAACAGTAAGAGAAGGTTGATACAAAGGGTAGGTAACAGTTATCTAACATATTTATGATACCTTTTCTAACAATAATCTAAAATATTCTAAGGGCAAGAAAGATCCAAATCCTTTCAAAAGAATCAATCAAGTTATAAGCAAAATTAGCAAAATAGGTTAGCACTTGAAATAACCAGGTGATATTTTACATTTCAAGAAGGAAGAAAGAATGTGCAAGCCTCAAAGCAGAGAAAACAGATTATCTTCAAAAGAAGTAAAATCCAGCTACTCAGATTTCCCTTGCCAATAGTAAATGTCAGAAAACAGTGGAGCAATATAAAAATAGTCTTGAGGAAAAGAGTTACGGTTCAAGATTCCTAAACTCAGCCAAGTTGTGATTAGTATGTGAAGTCAACACAAACATACACTTCCATATATCAGACACAGAAAGCTTTCTATCCATAGACTTCCTAAAAAATATTTTTCAAAAATGCAACTGAGCTGACCTGACAATGAATCAATATAACCAGTGTCCCCAAGTTCTTTAAACTTTAGGATTACCCTTCCTATTAATGCTCAACTACATATTTTTGGAGATTCAACCCAAAGAATGAGGAGGGAAGATAATATTCTCCTAAATATTTCTTAGGATCCAAAGGATCTGTTTTGTTAACTTACTCCCTTTGAACTGTAGCTCTTGTGAACTCTTTAACATAACTACATGGTATCCCAGATTTTGGCAACCTGATTTATTTCAAAATATGAATACAATTTTTTTATTTCCCAAGCTTTTGCCAGCATAAGATTATTACTCAAATGTAGTGACTAATAAAATTTACTGAGGACTTAAGAGCTTCATAAAAGAAAGACAACACAAAAAGAAAACCTAGGGGTGCCTGGGTGGCTCAGTGGGTTGAAACCTCTGCCTTCGGCTCAGGTCATGATCTCAGGGTCCTGGGATCGAGCCCCACATCGGGCTCTCTCCTCAGCAGCAGCCTGCTTCCCTCTCTCTCTGCCTGCCTCTCTGCCTACCTGTGATCTGTCTCTCTGTCAAATAAATAAAATCTTTAAAAAAAAAAAAAAAAACCTAAGTGAAATAAGTCAAACAGAGAAAGTCAATTATTGTATGGTTTCACGTATTTGTGAAACATAAGGAATAGCATGGAAGACATGAGGAGAAGGGAAAAATGAAAGGGGAGAAATCAGAATGGGAGATGAACCATGAGAGACTATGGATTCCAGAAAACAAATGGAGGGTTTTAAAACAGAGGGGGTGGGGGAATGGGTGAGCCTGGTGATGGGTATTAAGGAGGGCACAGATTGCATAGAGCACTGGGTGTTACATGCAAACAATGAATCATGAAACACTACATCAAAAACTAATGATGTACTGTATGGTGACTAACATGACAGAGTAAAAAACAAAACAAAAACAAAAACAAAAACAAAAAACCTATATCCACATAGATATCTGTTCCTAAATTCCATTGTCCAGTCCCCACAGGATCTGTGTCCCAGGCCTGCCCCTATGTTGCTAGGAATCTTCTCGCCACAAATATTAGCCTAAAGTCTGTTCTTATTCTGCATGTTGTAAGGCTCAGCCCCTCTATCACTTTATATTTTAATCTAGAAAACCAAAATATCAGTTAACAATTATGTCAGTACCTAAGGACAGCTACTCTTAGTGTTTATCATTCTGTCATTCAATCATAAAACAATTTTTATTTTTATTTTTCATTCTTGCCCTTTATTTTCCACAGCCTTCTTTTGGCCCAGATAGTGAATCAATATTTTTTCTCCAAACAGTAAAAGTGTCCTTACCAAATAAGTATATTTGTATTTAGACCTTTAGAAGTAACACACACACACACACACACACACACACACACCCTGCAGGTTCCTAATTAGGTTTTCTTTACTGAGCTCAAAGTTACCTGTACAATTCTTTGTTGTGGCTCATGTTCAAAACACCTCTGCTTTTACAGTCTTCCAAGACAGTACATAAATTAAAAAAAATAAATAAATTACCAAACCTATCTGAATTCTACTCTACTTTGGCAATGTGATCCAAAGAAGATATTTCCTCCCTACCCTAATAAACTGTAAGAATAAAGGCTCTTCTTTTATCATCCATTATAAAGAACTCAAGAAAGTTTACAGTATTTCAACTATTTTTGTCATTATAAATAATGCTGGCACAAAGAAATCATTTTATTTCTTTGCATTCATAAACACAGAACACAGATTTAAGTTTGTAGTTTTAGAACTACTAGGAAAAAGGATGTATATTTTTCAGTAGAGAAAAACAAAGGACTCATGATCCTTAGCAAATACAGAAACATCAAGAAACCATTATAAACAAAAAGGACAAGTTAAGATGACATAACACCTATAACAAAAATCTTCCAAATAGGGTAAAAATTAAAACCCACTTCTTGCCTATTTGTGTCCATTATACTAATAATCAGTAATGGACAAAAAAGAAAAAAAACACAAACAAGAAAAATAAGTAGGAAAACGACCTAAACTACAATGTATCTGCATTAGGAATATGTAGCAGTTAAAAAGAATTTGGTTATGTTACATATTCTATGCATAAAGAACATGGAATGTTCTTTAAGACATAGTAAATTAAAAATCAAAGTATATCTATGGCATACTTTTACTTATTTCAAAAAAAACAAAACTGTGTATTTCATATATACAAATATATGTAAGCAAATGTATATAGAATTTATATCCCATTCAGAGAGATGACAGATATTATGTCTAAAGAGGGGACTAGAACTAAGTAGGATTCAAGGGGGCTTTCATTGGATATGCATTGTTTTTATTTTTTACAGAGAGAATATAAGAGTGTGTGTATATATATATATGTGTGTGTGTGTGTATGTGTGTATATGAGTATATTTAAACTTAGAATACATTATACATTTTTAAATAGAAACAACAATGCCTTTTATTACTTGAGTTAGAAGACTCGTTATTTTATTTTATTTTATTTTATTTTTTTAAAGATTTTATTTATTTCTATGTCATAGGGAGAGAGCACAAGCAGGCAGAGTGGCAGGCAGAGACAGAGAGAGAAGCAGGCTCCCTGCTGTACAAGGAGCCCGATGCGGGACTCGATCCCAGGACCCTGGGATCATGACCTGAGCTGAAGGCAGCAGCTTAACCAACTGAGCCACCCAGGTGTCCCAAGACTCGTTATTTTAAAATGTTATTGTTTCTTCCAAATTAATTTATAAATTAATGCAATTCCAATCCAAATAATAACATGACTTTTTGTGTTACATTTACATTGTTTCTATTTTTTTTTTTTAACAGTTAAAAATGTCTGTAAATTATTCTCATTGACCCTTGACTCTGGAGAGAGGACTCGACAATGAATTCTCTAACATGGAACTTCAAGCATAATATTACCCCAATAGGAAATCTTCCTTTCATGCTCAAACAATAGCTGCTCCTGTGACAAATAGAGGAGGTGTCTTTTTCTCAAACTATCTATTGTTAGAGATGAAACTTTGTGCTAAGCAAGCATCTTTATTTCTTTGGTACAAATTCTGTGCCTTTCACTAGTAGGTGGTTTGTTTTATTTTTTAACTGTCTGTATTGTTTTCAACAATTCAAAGGGTATGTTTTCTCTTCCCACATCAATTTTTCATCTCTATTTTCCTTTAGAGGCAAAAGAATATATTTTATCCCACTCAGTAATTTTCTGGATATATAGCAATAAAGTATGTTCTTTCACTTAGTACTTCTAAGAAATATAGGCAACATAATTGAATCAAGAGATTTGGTGAAAAAAGCAGTAGGTCTTACCTTTCTATTAAAGAAGTAGAATGACCATTTGACTGATGAACTGGGGAGAACTGATCCTGTGTCATGATATCCAGGGAATGTTAAGAATACTAGGAAGCAGACATGGGTTCAGGTCCAAGATGGTGATGTAGGAAGATCCTGAACCTACCTCCTTCCAGGAAAACATCTACAGCTACATATGGAACAATTTCCTCTAGAAAAAAGAAAAAAAAAGAACAGGGAAGTCTGAGAAACAATCTTGCCATAATTTCCCCTACTGTGCCATGTGGCCTTTAAGTCTTGCACCTAAGAGGCATCCCCAAAATGTTTGGCTTTGAAGACCATCAGGACTTGCACTCCAGATATCCATGGTCTTTGGTGAACTGAGGTGAGGGATGGCTATTAAAGGGCCCCTTCACAGACTCAC
This sequence comes from Martes martes, assembly GCF_963455335.1. Classification (NCBI taxonomy): domain Eukaryota; kingdom Metazoa; phylum Chordata; class Mammalia; order Carnivora; family Mustelidae; genus Martes; species Martes martes. The sequence goes on from NC_137894.1 coordinate 77,947,113, forward strand.
TGGTCCCAGGGCTCAGCGCAAAAGCAGTGTTTTGAAAACCCAGACTTTATGTGAAAGAGGCTCACTTACTAATTTTAAACCATCAGACAGAGGGAGAGGGGATACTCTCTGGGGAAAGAGGCTGATGGATGCCAACTTTGCACTTCCCGTCTGCCTTGTTAAAGCTGGTGGGTACCATCTCTTTTCCCCTTTCCTCTTTTTTGGCAGGTGCTGTCATCACTGTCCCCATCTATATCCCTCCAGATGGAGGGCACTATCCTAACACTCTCCCTTGCCACACTACAGATTGCCAGTGTCTCCCAGAAAGGAGCTTATATATTCATCTGGAACCCCAGTTACTATGATGGCTGCCCAGGGCAGACCTTCAGATTTCCTGGTTCTGGTGGCCATTGGAGCTTACACTTATGGTCCCACAGGACTGTATGTATTTGCATGTTTTATTTAAATAAATTTTTATTCAAGCATAATTAACATGTAGTGTTAGTTTCAGGAGTACAACATAGTAACTCAACAGTTCTATACATTTCTCAGAGCTCATCAAGGAAGTGTACTCTTAAACTTCCTTTTTGAGAGGCAGGAGAGGTAGAGAGAGAATCATAAGCAGGCTCCACCTCCAGCACAGACCCTGATGTGCGGCTCAATTTCACAACCCTGAGATCATGGCCTGAGCCAAAATCAAGAGTCAAATGCTTAACTGACTGAGCCACCTGGGTTCTCCAAGATAAGTGTATTCTTAGTTATATTTGCATTCTTTAAAAGCTGCTTCCTGCGAATCTGGCTTCCAATCAGCCTGAAACTAGGTGCTGACTGAGATCCTCCTCTTTGAGACACTGACTGTGGTCTTGGTACACCCTAAATTACTGGGAGCTATTAAAAATAAAAAAGGCTGCTTTGACAATTGCAAACTCTTGAGAGACAACCAAGAGCTATGACAGGGTTGAACTGTAAGGTTCATCTCCTACATGAGGCTACTTTAAGACTGGGAGAGATGGCTATTTCATCTAATGCATAAAAAACAACAGAGTCAAGCAAACTGAAGGAACAGAAGAGAATGTTCCAAAAAAAAAAATTAACAAGATAAAATGGAGGCTAGGGGGTGGAACTTAATGAAACAGATAAGTGATTTACCCAACAAAGAGATTCTCTTGTGCACTTACAGCCAAATGTTGGTTGGAATTTAGTAATCTGAAAGACTAAAGAGTCCAAAATGGTCAATGATTTGATGGTTGGTGTTGGCTTTTGTCAGCTCAACAAGAGCATCTACATGGCCCTCTCCAGTATGGCAGTCTCAGAGTAATTGGGATTCTTCCATAGTGGCTCAGGGACCCAAGCACAAGTATTCTAGTAACAAAGGTGAAAGCTGCATCACCTTTTTTGACCTAGGCTTGGAAGTCATTCAACATCACTTCTGTTATAATCTTGTAGTTTGTATCTCATAGTCTGTAATCTTACAATCTTTGTATCTAGACTCAGTGGAAGAAGACATAGATTCCACCTCTCCATAGGAAAAGTGTCAAGGTTGCAATGTGGGAGAGCAAGTGTGATAGGAGATACTTAGTCTTCTTTGGAAAATGTGATCTACAGAAGGCCATCATCTGGCTACAAAAAGTCATATATTTCACCTGTCATATGTGAATAAAGATAATTTTACTCCCTTTCCTATTTGGATATCTTTTATTTCTTTTCTTAGGTTAATTGCACGAGCTAGAGTCAGTAGTACAATGCTGAATGGCAGTGATGAGAGTAATATCCTTGTCTTGTTCCTGATTTAAGGGAGAAAAGTAGTTATTCTTTCACTATCTATGGTGAAACAACAACTATGATGTTTATTTTTTTTAAGATTTTATTTGTTTGTTTGTCAGAGAGAGAACGAGGGTGAGCATAAGCAGGGATAATGGCAGGCAGAGGGCCAAGAAGGCTCCCCCCTGAGCAAGGAGTCTGATGGGGGGCTCAATCCCAGGACCCTGGGATCATGACCAGAGCTGAAGGCAGACGCTTAACCAAATGAGCCACCCGGGTGCCCCAAGTCTGATGTTTATTAAACATAAATTAGCAGGTTGAAAAATTTCTAGGTTCATTTGCTGAGAGATGTTGTGGCTTTTAATCAGTAATGGATGAGAAATTTTTGTCAAACACTTTTAAGATCCTTCTTTTAAGATAATCACATGATTTTCCTCTTTTAATGTACTATAGTAAATTACATTAATTGATTTTCAAATCAATTATACCAACCTGATTTTCCTAAGATAAACCGACTAGGTCATATATAATCCTATACGTATATTGTTAGATTCCATTTACTAAGATTTTTATAAAGAGTTGTGTTCATATTCATGAAGAACAATGGAATGTAGTCTTTTTTCTTGTATTTTTCTGTTCTTGCAATAAGCCTAACGCTCCCTATGGAATGAGTTGGAAAGTATTTATTCCTTTTCAATTTTCTGGAAGAGTTTGTGTAGAATTGATTTTATTTCTTCCTTGATAGAATTAAAACGTAAAGCCATTTGGGCTTGAGCCTTTATTTTCTCTCTCTCTCTCTTTTTTCTTTTTTTTGGAAGGGTTTTACCTACAAATTAAATTTTTAAAAATGGATATTATCTATTGGGGCATATATTTCTCAAAAGAACTTTGGTAGTGTGTCTTTAAAGCAATTTATTTCATACAACTTTTAAAATTAATTAGCATAAAGTTGTTCATATTTTATTATCATTCAATATCTGTAGTTATATTTATCACTTTTCTCATTACTGATAATTGGTAATCTCCATTTTCTCTATTCTTATTTTTTCTGGGATTTTAAGGCTTATGATTTTATTAATCATCTCAAAGAAGCAGCTTTTGATCTCATGAGTTTTTCTTTATGTCTTTTTTATTTTCTGTTTCATTCACACCATCTCTTCAGTTTTCTCATTTTCTTTCATTTGCTTATTTGGAGTTTAATTTGCTCTTGGTTTTCTAGTTTCAAAAAATGGGATGAGGTCATTGTTTTTAGACCATTGTTTTTCCTTCTGAGAATTATTTTACCTATATTCCACGAATTTTGACAGGTTGTTTTCATTTTCATTTAGATCAAACATTTTATAATTTTCCTTTGACCAATGAGCTATTTAGAAGTATTTACTTTTCAAATATTTGAGGATTTCCCAGATATGTTTTTGTATTGATTTCTAATTCGGTTACATTGTGGTCACAGAACAAACTTCATATCATTTGATTCCTCTTAAATGTAATGAAACTTATTTAATGGCCTGGAATATGAACTTAGTCAATGTTACACAAGTATTTGAAAAAGTTCTGTTGTTGAGTGTATTGTTCTATATGCACCAGCTAGTTCCAGTTGGTTGATAGCATATTTCTGGTTGGTTGATCAAGTCTTTATACTTGTTGATTTTCTTATCTCAATTATTGAAAGGGACCTGTTATGTTTATGACTATAATTGGGATTTGTCTATTTCTGTTTCCACATCCATTAGTTTTGGCTTCATGCATTTTGAAGATCATTTATTAGATATGTACACTAAGGACTGTTACATTGTGTAAATGAATCAATCACTTATCATTATTACTCTTTTTACCCTTGTTTATATTCATGTTCTGACATCTACCTTGGCTGATGTTAATATAGCCACTTAAGGTTTCCTTTGCTTAGTGATAGCATAGTATATATATTTCCACCCTTTTATTTTTTTCTACGTATGTCTTCATATTTAAAGTGAATTGTAGATTCACAGTAAGCACATAAGTGTCTTTTAGAGTGGGGGCTAGGCAAATATGCATGAAGTGCCTCCCAACTTTTTAAAAACATGGTAAATTAAAGGGAAAATAGTTGTTTTATTGATTCCTTCATCCTCTGGGCTGGTAGGGGATTGATAACTAAACATATTATAACCCAGAAAAGAAGCATGGGTTAAAACCTCTTAAATCAAGAAACTGTATGATTTCCATCTTAAATTATGAGAAGTTTGTTGCTTCCATTTCCTGGAACAAAGAAATCCAGAGGCAAGGTTGTCAGGGAGAAGTAATAGAAACTGTGGAGTCTTTTATTTTGACCTCTACAAGAGAGAGTAGGTTTTGTTTTTTGTTTTGTTTTGTTTTTTTTCCCTCTATACAGGACTAGATAATAAATATTTTAGGCTTTGCAGGCCATGCAGTCTGTGTAGCAAGACTCTCAACTCTGCAACTGTAATGTAAAATCAACCATAAATAACACCTACAGGAATGAGCTTAGCTGTGTTCCAATTAAACTTTACTTATGGTCACTGAAATTCAAATTTCATATTAATTTTCACATGCCACAAAATATTAACCTTGTTTTGATTTTTTTCAACCTTTTAAGTATAGAAATCATTCTTAGCTCAAAAAGGTAGTGGGTCAGATTTGCCGTAGGCTAGAGTTTGTGGACTCTTGCACTAAAATGGCAAGTTGATAGGTTTATATAATGATAAGGAATGACCATATATGAAGGACTACAGGTAGAGTCAGAATCAAAGAGATAGAAAGATTATGACAAGATGGCTGTGAAGAGGGAGAGATGACATGGAAAGGAATGGAGTCAAAGAGAAGAATTCTTTGCAAATACATAGTTTTCCCTATAAAACAGTAACTCAGAGTATCATATAGGTCTCTATGGCACTATACTTCTCTTGCTTCCCAGATATATCTCAACCTCTGCCCAGAGACACCCTGTCTCATGTACTCAAGAGATCCTTTAGACTACCCTTTGTGATCTGCAGACCAAATATCATTGCTGGCTTCATATTTTCTTTCTTTCAGCAACCTCTTAGGTACAAAAATCTACTAGAGATGGTTCTAAAAGCTATGAATTTTAGCTCTCAAAAGATGGCAAGGATTGTTCTTTTTCCCCCAGGACTTAGACATTTAACAGCACACCAAAAAAAAAAAAAAAAAAAAGTCAGACAGTAAAGCAGAATTTTCTTTTAAATATAAATTTAAATGTTTCTTTCTATCTAAGCCTTCAATTTCCATGTACTCTTCTTTCCCCGTTATCATTTGGCCTTAAGGGAAACTAAAGAAGAAAAAAAGAGTTGAAGAAAACAGATTTGGAGTGTTGTATCTAGCAGGTAGCACAGAGTAGAAATAAAGAGGCCAAAATTACCAGATCATTCTCTATCTATGCCCCTGCCCGTACCCCCCAATTCTGTCTCATGATAAAGTCTAGTACCCTAAAATAAAGATGGAATGCTTTGGCCTTTAGGTTTGATGGCACTATGTGTACAGGTTTTTTAAATTAACAGTTAAACTCATGGCCCTAGAGATTTTTAAAAATTATTAAATCATTTTTTTAGAAATACTGTAAATTTATTTAAATTTCTGTGTGTGCTGTGTGATATTTCTGGTTCTCTTTCACACTTAAAGCTCTCATTGAGAATAAAGCAGTTTTCTACATTAAACTGTAACATGATTTGGCATTTATATATCCTGTAGGAGAGAGTGAAACACTACCTGCTTTAAATTGTGATTTCTAGGAGGGTTTCTGGATATAGTAAAACCTCAGATACCAGAAAAAATAAAATAAAGATTTTGAAATTACCTTGCCAAGGCTAAAATTCATATGCCTATTTTTACTCAACACCAAGTAAAGGTACCATTTCTAATCCAAGAACTTCACTCTGTTGTCTTCTAGCACATTGACATTTTCCATAGGCATTTCTTGTTTAACTTGATGTATTTTTTCTAGTTTTTCTTAATATGATATATGAGAATTTTGGTTGCTAAACATTGATACCAAAAATTTTATATTATAGTTAAATTGTGGCTGGTCAGCACACTGTCAAAGGTAATTCACTATTTTCAAAGCTTTATTGTACTTGACTTTGATTAAAAAGTAATCTAAATAATATTTCAAGAACAATTCAGAGAATTTTTTTAAGTTATACAATGAAGCAGTGCTCTGAATGTAATATTAAATAGAACTTTTCTAATACTACAAGACATCTCCATTGCCTTCCACATGTAGCTGGAAAAAGAATAGTTTTGGTCAAAAGATTTAATTTCCCTAAAACTAAAACATGCTGAAGGATAGTATGATTTCTCTAAGTGCTAAGCTTATTTAATTATTTTGAGGTATTTTGTAAATTATAATTCAACTCCAAATTAAAGTAATTCATCCCATTGTGTTTTCAACCGAATGAGGTCAAATTACATCTTTCATAATTATTTTGTATTCATAGGTTATTACTTTCTAAGATTACTTACTTGGTTTCAAAACAGAAAACATGGTTACACAGACATGATTACTATGAAAAGAAGATTTTTAAATATTTGATTTCACAAATTCATGAGAAGGCAAAATTTTCATTTCGTTTTGGTTTTCCATTTGCTTCACTTAAATTTTCCCAAATTATGCCAAAACTACTTTCTGGTATTTTAATAAATGTCATTTCTGATATTTCAGGGATATCTGTGGTGTAATCTTTACTTTGCCCTACATTTTTTTTTCATGAAACATAAGCAAGAGGAATTCTCACTTTATAGGTAACATATACTTTACCCAGTGAAACACTCAACTGAAGGATGCTGCTAAAGCCAACAGCTTTGAAAGTTTAGAAGAAAATGATTAGAAACTGATATGAGCAAAACTAACAATATCAGAGCAATAAATTAGGATAAAATAACCAGATCTATCCATGCTTATTCTGCAGAACATCATCTCCTAACATTTACAAAAACACTCAACCTCTATTCTTGGATTAAGTGACATGTCTGCATTTTACCACTTGTTTAGAATGGCCCGTTGGTCATATCATTTTCCCAGATGATTAGACTAAAACCCCCAAATCCAGTCTCAATAACAGCCCTGTTATTCCTATATATCCCATAATCCTAAAAGGAAACACAGAGGTAAAGGTTACAAAAGCGTTTTCTCTGCCACACCATGAAATCTGTCCTACTTGCAAGTGAAAAGGCTCCTGTAGGACCCTTTCTTGCCATCAAGAATCCAAATTAGCAACAGCTTGCAATGATAATCAGTTCATTTCAGTGTACTCAAAATGGGCTCATTATTATTAATTTTTGCCAACTCCCAAGCAATTCATGAACCATTTTTAGATTTTCAAAAAGCAGTTCATGAATCAGACAAAAAAAAATTTAAAAGGAACCCATCCCACAATGAGATGATGACTCAGAGTCCTTTGCTGTAGCTGTGTCAACTGCCTAGCATCTGAAATCTGATGAGGATGGGGCTGATGGAGAAAAGGCCATGATGAGCATGAAACAATGTGTTGAATTTACATGTTAAAACTTCTTGTTGGTTTTGGCAATTTTTGCTGAGGATTATTGAGAAATCCATAACATCTGGATGTGGGGGAGAAGCTCCACTAAAATGATGAAGTTTATATTGGTCGACAAGACTATAAATGGAAAAGAAAGTAGTTTCTTAACACAGCTGTTTCCAATTTTGTTAACATTTTAGGCCAAATTCATTTGAAAAAAAGAAATAACATAAAACTCTAATGTTTGAGATATACTTTACAAGTCTGATTTAATGTACACATGCTGAAGACATTCTTGACTCAAACTAACATATCCAGAGGATGGACAGATGAACAAGTGGTCTAAGTCTAGGCCCTAAACCTGCCTTTGAAATGGACACTGGCAAGCTATTTTGCCAAGAAATTTGGATTTCAAAGTCAAATAATCCCTTTAGGTTAATTTGTTTTTAAGTGAAATAAAACCATCAGATTCCTGGCATTGTCTTATGTTTCAATACATATCATATCTCTCATGTCTTAAAATAACTAAATGGACAGATCATTAATTCAATTTCAAATGAATTAGATATTCTCCATTCTTCCCACTGACTGGGTGACTTCTTATTCATCACTTATTCTTTCTACACTTTATTTTCTCCCTCTGTGAGATTAAAATTACATAAGAAGACAAATAAAATACATGCAAACGTATTTTCTTGTGTTCTTGAAAGGAATACAGCATAAGACAAATATAATAATATACATATACACAAATGTACACATTCCTACACATACAAATATATTTATTTAAATCAATGCTTTCTTTGGCTTCCAAATTCTCATTTTCCTATTATTAGTTTTCTGATATCTCTTTTCTCATATTTTAGCAGAAAAACTATGGCAAACATTAAAAACTTCTCTATTCCATTTTCTCTTTGCCTCTTTTTTCCTTCTTTTCCTCTCCTTTCACTTTTTCTTCTACTGCAGCCTTCAAACACCTTTCCAGTTTCTTACACAAAGAACAAAAGCAAAATAGAAAGCTCAAAGACAAATAGGCTTTCCTATGATTTTCACTTATGAATCTGTGAAGTCATTATGCAGTTGAATAAAATGGGAGTAGCATCTTTGTAAAATGTTCTATTAGCTTGTTGATTCTTTTTGGCTAGAGATGACTCTTAAATATTGATGACAATTATAATCTACTTCCTATGCTTTTTTTTTTTAGAATTCAAGATTTGGTGGTGGCATGAACATACCAATATCAGATAGATTTGTTAATTCTCCTTGACATAAGTAAAGTCTGGGATAGCAAGATGTTTTAAAGATCATCAACAATATGATCAATACAGATTGCCAAAATCAATTCTGGAGTCTGACTCTGCCTGCTGTGAGCAGTTGTCACAATGTTCTTTGAGAAAATTGGCAAGAAATGATAAGGATTCTGTCAACAGACACCCATCAATAGAAAATAATCCCCTGAAGAAATATTGCACTCTTTTTGCCTTTTCCTTACAAACAGGTCATAAATAAGGAAAGTCTGATTGAACCTTGCAATTAATCAAGTTGATATCAAAGATCTTATATATGATCTTTGTTATAAATAGATTAAAAATATTAAGTGGGAAAATGTATTTCTCAATTTACAGAGTACTTAAGAACTGAGAAGCAGTACCTACTATATGAAATGTATTTGAAGTCTCTATAAGTAATTTTTGAATTCAGTGAGATTCCTTCTATAGGTATGAAGTTTAACAGTTAAGGTAGATTGTTGATTGACTTTGGTGAGTATCATTTTTTCCTTGAATTTCATAGGTTTACCACACCTAAAAGTAGCTAGGTATTTGGTTGACTATAGCATTTCTGGTTTCACAGGTTTGTTTGTTTGTTTTTTTTAATTTTTCAGTTGAGACCTAAGGATCCTAGGAGTTTATGAGTGTCTCCAGTATACCTGTGAATTTCCTAAATTGAATAAAACTTGCGTGTGTGTGTACATAGATATACTGCTTACAGATACACTGCTTACATAGATAAACTGCTAACCAATTGTTAAAAATCCTAACAATTGGCTGATATACCAAGGCATGTATGAATTTCTTTTAAAGGAAGGAAGGGAGGGAGGGAGGAAGGAATGGAGAGAAGGAAGGAGAGAGGAAAGGAACAAAGGAAAGAACAACAGAGAACAGTTATCTGGAACAAAATGATTTTTTAAAAATTGTAACTTAACCCTACCTAGGCATTTATTTATTTAAAAAATAAATGTTTATTGAGGACCTATTATCTGCCATCACTGAACTATAACAATAACAAAAAACTCCACACTTAAAGACCTCATATCAAGTGACAGGAGAAAGACAATAAAGTATGTCAAGTTTTATGTGATGCAAGTCTAACATATAACCCTCCAATAACTTTATCCATTTTTCAACTGTGGTATTAGGAAAGAGTATAAAATTGTTATACACATAAAGAGGATTTCTTTTTTAGCTAATACTTTCTAATATCCTCTAACAATTCTATAACAATAGAATCAATGCCTTGTTTAAAAGAGTTGCCTCTTTTCCTGGGCACTACTGACATTTGAGCCAGATAATTCTGTTATGAGGAGCAGTCCTAAGTATTGGTTTAGTGGCAATCCTCGTCTGTTCCCACTAGATGCCAGTAGCGTCCCCATCCCCAGTTGTTACAGATAAAAATGTCTCTAGAAATTGCCAAATGTCCCCTGGGGGACAAAAATCACTCCTGTTGAGAACCATTACTCTGAAGGATGCACTGTCAATAGTTCAAGCCAATGGCAAGGTATGTAGTGATAAATGCAATGTTTTAATTGTCATGTCTCAGAATATTACATGTCTCAGAGAGAATTCAATCTTGAGGGAATCAAATCTGGAATCCATCAATCTACAAAACATATACTAAAAATACATACCTTGTCCTTGAAGGAAGTTTTTTTCTCTCTTTCCCATTTTCTTTTTCTTCCTATTTGCTTACTTAACTTTTGCCTGGTTTTCTTCCACACCCAAGTTCATAGAGGGCCAATGTCACAGGCATTCTCTTAAACAAATTGGCTTTGTAACAGTAAAATCTAGCTATTTAAAATGTAACTAATATTGGAGATACTTACCTAAAGAAGGATTTGTAAGTAGTATCTAGAAATGCAAAAAAAACAAAAAAAAAAGCTAAAGGAGTAAACTTAAATAAAGATGGATATAGATTTGTTGATATTTTTCTTTTTTTGAAGATTAAAATTTCTAGTTATTTCAGAAATTCTGAGCATAGCAATATCAGCCTCTTCTGACTGTCACTGTCAACCGTGTAATGGAAACACCTCACCTTCATTTCCAGAAGAAAAAAAAAACCCACAAAAAAATGATGCAGTGTTAAAATGAGTAGAGGAAAATGAAGAGAGACCATTTAAGTAAAAATAAACTACTGGGACTGCATCAAGATAAAACATTTCAGCACAGCGAAGAAAACCATCAACAAAACTAAAAGGCAATCTAAGGAATAGAAGATACTTCAAATGATATATCTGACAAAGGGTTAGAATCCAAATAAACAAAGAACTTATAAAACTCAACACCCCAAGACAAACAATCCAATTAAAAAATGGGCAGAAGACATGAACAGGTATTTCTCCAAAGACGACATATAGATGGCCAACAGACATATGAAAAGATGCTCAAATTCACTCATTATCAGGGAAATACAAATCAAAACTACAGTGAGATATCATCTGACAACTATCAGAATGACTAAGATCAACAACACACAAAAAAACAGGTGTTGGTGAAGATGTGGAGAAAGGGGAACCCTCTTACACGGTTGGTAGGAATGCAAACTGGTGCAGCCACTCTGGAAAACACTATGGAGTTTCCTCAAAAAGTTAAAAATAGAACTACCATATGATCCAGCAATCACACTATTAGGTATTTACCCAAAGAATACAAAAATACCAATTCAAAGGGATACAACCTCCCTATCCCCCCGCACCGATGTTTACAGTGGCATTATCTACAATAGCCAAGTTATGGAAACAGCCCAAGTGCCCATGGACTGATAAATGGGTAAAGAAGATGTGGTATACACACACACACACACACACACACACACGAATATTACTCAGCCATAAAAAATGAAATCTTGCCATTTACAATGACATGGTTGAAGCTAGAGTATTATCCTAAGTGAAATAAAAGAAACACAAATTCCAGACAATGTCATTCTTATATGGAATTTAAGAAACAAAACAAATAAGCAAAGGGAAAGAAAGAGAGAGAGGGAGGCAAACCAAGAAACTGATTCTTAACTATAGTGAACAAACTGGTGGTTACCAGAAGGCAGGAGGGAGGGGAGGATGGGTAAAATAGTGACAAGGATTAGGTAGGGCACTTGTGATGAGCACTGGGTGATGTAAGCAAGTGCTGAATCACTGAATTGTACACCTGAAACTAATATTACACTGTATGTTAACTAACTGGAATTTAAATAAGAACTTGAAGCAAACAAACAAAACAAAACAAAGCAAAAAAGATCATATCTTTTACATGGGCCACAATGTAAATGTAAATGAAAAAGAAATGTTAAGTAAAGAATACAGGCAAGGCAAAGAAAGAAGGTAGGCAAACAAGATGAAAAAAAAAAACTAGATGTAAAATAGGAATAAAGAGTTCAGGAAGAAAGCAAATGGAAATTTTTTTTTTTTTTAAAGGAGGAATAAATGGAAGCCTATGCTAGTAAAGAGAAAGAATAGAAAACTGTATTCACAGAAGAAAAATGAGTTTCTAAAGCAGCAGGCTACATAAAATTACTACTGGTTTCCATTCTGATTTGCAAACGGATGGTTAGAAATTGACCCTAGAAGGACACTCCAAACACATCTAAGACTGACATTAAACAGGACCATGATTCTTTTCTGATCCAGGCGAGGCCTGTCCAGCTACTCAAAGTAAATGACAGACTTTATAGACTCTGTCTATAGTCTAATTTATCAGTACCTTCCCACACACATTCAAATACCTTGTCAGCTCTGTTCACCATCCAGAAGAATTGATTCACCCTCTTTTTAAACTTGTTATTGTTCCTTAGAGTTAAATTCACTTTTTTGAGCAGCCATATGACATTTTTTTTACTCACAAATTCTTATTGCAGAGTCATAACCCAGGTCTTCTCCTTGTATTTTTTATCCTGTATACTCCTTATATTTTGACCAAACAAAATTAGGTTTAGATTCCAAATGCAGGTTTTATAATTACCTATATTGGATTAGATACATTACTCAAGGCTGTTCAGTTATTCTGTTCAGACTTCATCATTTAAGGCATTTGCAATTCATCCTGATTTTATATAACCTGCAAATTTGAACAAAGTGGCAGCACAATTGTTTTTTGCCCAACAGTCCTTCTGTCTTCCTGCTGTAAAAGTCTGTCTTCCAATACAGATAGAGGTTGAAAGAAATATTCACTTCCCTAGCCTTCTTTGTGATATGTCAGAGACATGTAATTTAATCCTGGCCAATGGATTTTGACCATTGGATGGCTCCTAAGGTCTTTGTGGAAAGGGTTTTGCTCCATGAATATTCAATGGGTATGTTTGTGCCTGCATATGATGCCTGGCACTGCTACAGCTGTCTTGAAACCAGAAGCAGAGACAACACTGATAGACTGAAGGCAGAAGAATGGAAAGAGAAAATCCTGGAGCCCAAAGAATTCCAAATGATACAATTCCTATGACTTCTGTATCTTCATCCATGCTTTCTTTGTATTTATTTTTCAATATATTAATTTGGATTTAGGGACATAAGCATATTTAGAGCTGACTCTTTTGTAGACTTTACCCACCCCTTTCAGATCCCTTTATTCAATCCCTTCTACATTTTCAGTAAATTCCATCACTTCTCATCTATGACTCATCCTGGAGCAATGGAGTTTAGTCCAAGTAAGAAAAATATGCAGAGAAATAATATTTGAAACCAAAGTGTATGGAGTGTATGGAGACAGTTTCTGGAGGAACCAAGGGAAAGTCTAGAGTGAAAGTTCTTGAAATCCTTGTTTTTACTGGGTGAGAACAAGTGAAGTAGACTAGAAGCATCTGAGAGGAAGGGGACAGAAAAGATGGTGCCATACGGTTAACAGGAAGTAGGCAACTGTCAGAAAGAAGATTTAATAGATTCTTGGATTGGGACTTTCAATGTCCTCGTTCTTTTTAGTAAGGCTAAAGACTTAAAATCTGTATTTCCTAAATTCCCTGGCAATTGTGGATGTGACCAGCATTCTATTAGATGCTCTCATACAGTATCTAAAAGGTAGAAGGGAGACAGAGGTCATCCTCCTGCAACTAGTGGCTGTTAAGCAGTGGGCAGACCCCTTATTCCAGTGTCTAGTTGCCAGCCTTGCCAGTGGGTGGTCTTTGCAGCAGTGGCAGTGGCAAGAGCAGCAGGAGCAGCTGCAGATTCCTGATATCCCCATCATAGCAGCATTACTTTCAAACCAACGATGCAGAGGCAGCCTCCTGAATTCTGCTCTACCAGAACTTCTAATAAGTTTGAAGCATTTAATAAGTTTGAAGCATTTAATTAAAATATCTAAAGTGATACAGAAATATAGGCAACATGGTCAAATGACACTGAAGGGTTAAGATCATGACTATCAAGAAAACTCTGAGTGCCGATTAAAATATCTAGAGAGCATTTCAGCACACTAATGAGAGCACAGACCCAGTTATCAGGAATTAAAGAACATAATTCAGAGAAATGTTACATGTTAGAGAAAACAAACTTGAACTTGGATAAAAAAGACATGTGCCACAACCTGGGTTGAGGCATTTCCTAACCAAGGGACATAAATATGTTCATTAACTCTCTCCCTCCCTTTACCCTGAACTCTTCGCTCTACTTATCCCTGAAGATTTCTTTCTTTCTTTCTTTCTCTCTCTCTCTCTCTTTCTCCATGGGTGAGAGGCTTCTGACAACCCTGAACTCACAATATCCCAGCAGCCATTCATGAACTACACAGAAAAACCCTGATTCACCTTGTTTGGTTCACCTGCCCACTCTTGGATTAATCTGTTTTCAAAAGGGGTTTCTGTGTCACTTTTCAGGTTATGTCAGGTGCTCTCGTCTTCGGAAGCTTAGCCAAAACCAAAACATCAACAGGGAACAAATTTCTACAAAGGGAGGGAAATACTATTACCACATGAATGAGGGAAAGGATGATGCTGGAATAAAAACCAAGAGAAATCTTTTACAAGGAGTAAGGCAGTAGGGGAAAAAGAAAACACTAATGTCTTGAGTGAGATTAAGGCCATTGTAGGATGCATAAGATATTAAGAAACTTGATATGTATATAGGCTGGGAGAAAGAAGCATTTCAGAGGAAGAAATGTCATTTTTTAATGGAAGGAAGACGAAATATTTGCTCAAAGTTTCTAAACGGTTGGCGAGGTAGAAGGAGCTAATTTGGAAAATAAAGCAAAGAACTTGCTCACCCAAATATACATCTATGAATTGTCATAGATCATAGATCACTGTAGATATAGATATAAATATAGATAGAGATATATCTGAATGGACTAGAAACACTTTAAGTAGAGAGAGGAAAAAGCTGAAAGCTTATTATTCTTAAAAGAAAACACGATCTTCTGCTGAGATTTAGGCTTTAGTCAGGCAGATTAGAATCTTAGGGAAAGCAGAAGAGGTTTGACTTTTACTTTCATTTAGACACTTTGTTATGTTTTCAGTAACTATGATGATCATATACTACATTTATTAAAAACAAATAATGAGGGGCGCCTGGGTGGCTTAGTGGGTTAAGCCTCTGCCTTCAGCTTAGGTCATGATCTCCAGGTCCTGGGATCCAGCTGGCTAAACCCGGAGCCTGCTTCTCCCTCTGCCTCTCTCCGCACTTGTGCTCTCTTTCTCTCTCAAATAAATAATTAAAATCTTTAAAACAACAATAACAAATAATGAAAGAACCAGATTAGAAAGTGAAGCATATCTGAATAATGGTAAGAAATAATGGGTGGCTGTTTCAGTGAAAATCACAGCACAGCGTTACTTAAGTCACAGGACAACTCAAGGACTTTTGCCCCTAGCATTGCCTTAATGACTTAGGGGGAGTTCAAGAAATAGATGCCATTGCAAATGAGTGCTGTTGTTAAAGAAAAAACCTAGGTTTTAATTGGGGAAAGGAGGCTGGAAGGCAAGCGAGAAAAGTCAAGGATAGAAACGCATTAAACCAGAAGTGCGAACTAGGGGCCCACGTGGTTTATGTTCATTTTGATGCTCTTATCCCAGCCTTGCACTTCCTTATTGATCAAAATTTCCACAAATGACTCATTTTTTCCCTCAGTTCTGCTACCTACCTGGTCTCGGAATGCACTGCTAAGTCCCTTGCAACTTTTCGAGTCCGGTATTTTTACGGTAAGCATTTCTGTCGCTAGCATCCTTGCCGCAAAACTAATTCGCCGTAAGTCAGTTTTGCCGTAAAAGACAAAATTACGAAAAATCAAAGATGGACATACATTAAACAGGATCTAGTGAAACATAAAAAGTGAATAACAAAGTTATACAGGTTTTATTGCGAAATACAAAATATTTGAATACTTTGAAACTGTGTGTAGATTTATAGCAATACTGTGCAAATAACTGATTTTATTTTGTGGATTTTACCTAAAAACTTGTCTTCACAGGCCTTCGTTTGTAGTCTTACATTGTTTTGTTTTTGCGGGTTTTTGTTTGTTTTGGTTTTGGCTTTTGCCTCTTAATTCTTCTCGCTCAGCACCGCATTGTTTCTTTTTTGGTAAAATATCTTTCTTAAGGGAGGTATCCGTTTCCAAATACCAGGATGCATGTTTATAACTGAGTTTTGCATTGCTTCCTAAAACCTTTCCACACTGTTGTTTATTCTTGGCATATGGTCACATGCCCACTGATAGACGTTTCAAAGTTCTATGAGAAACCTGAGTTCAAAACTCTGCCCCACTGTGCAGATCATTAGGAAAGCTAAGAGTCATATAATATGAAAATGGGAGTACTATCCCAATGGAGAAATGAAACCAACTGTCAGTTGAAACCAACAAATTGTCAACCCAAACTGTCAATCAGTAATTATTATTATTATTATTATTATTATTATTTTATCTTTTACAACAAAATCACCTTCTGGCCAACTAGTGATGCAGCAAAAATGCTTGTGGCAAAAATGCAGTTTTCATTTTCATTACCTCATTCACGCCCACAACAATTCTATGCTCATAATAGATGTTCCCATTTGCAGATGAGCATTATTGGATAGAAGAGTGGACCCAGTAAGCAGAATCGTTGTCCAAGATCCCTTAATGTTGTCTTCTAATTCTTTTCTTTCTATTTAGAACCCACGCTGTGTGGATGGTGAGGGAGCATAAGGTCTGAACTAAAAATTTAGCTTTAATACGTCTTCTTTCTCTCTTTTCTCTAGAATCTAAGTTATGATCTCAAAGAACTCTGGGCTTGGATTCAGGATATCTGATTCCTTAAATTCTATTCCTGGAAATCTGTGCTATAAATTGTAAAAAATAAAACAAGACTTATGAGTAAAGACAATTTTTTAAAAAAAGATTTTATTTATTTATTTATTTGACAGAGAAATGGAGCACAAGTAGGCAGAGCAGCAGGCAGAGGGAGAGGGAGAAGCAGACTCTCAGCAAGCAGGGAACCCAACTCGGGGCTGGATCCCAGGACCATGGGATCATGACCTAAGTGGAAGGCAGATGCTTAACTGACTGAGCCACCCAGGTGCCCCATGAGTAAAGACAATTAAAGCAACATTATTTATAAAGGAACAGAATTAGAAATTAAAATTTCTAGCCGTAAGGGAATGGATAAGCAAACAGTAATAAGACACCATGGAGCCATTAGAAATATTTATGGAGACATAAAAAATTAAGTAATATAGTGATTGAATAAAGCAAGATATGTTACATATACAGTACAACGTACAATTAACAATATGTAAATGAATGTACTTATTTAAAAGGAAATTAAAATGGTGGCAACACTTTTTCTTAGGTTATGGTACAACTGGTTCAGCTTCCCCTTTCAATTTTTCTATATTGTCAACATTTCTAAAATAAAAATAATAAAATACAAGTAACAGTCATTAAGTAAAAATAATTCTCAGAGTTTAGAAGAATGCCAACTACCAGAAAAAGTACCTAAGGCCTAATATAAGCTTTTAAAAATGAGCTAGATGAAAGAGAGAGATCCAAAGCTATGTCAAAAAAAATACACATACAAAGGTCTCAAAATGGAGTTACTAGATACTGAGAAGGATAACAGGGTCAGCGAGGAAGAGGGGTAAAAATGTGTTTTTCAAAGGAAACAAGTATATTTACTGTTTTGTTCAAATTTAATATTCTATACTAGATATGGGATACCTTATTGTCCGTGCAAATAGAGAATAAGTTACCCAAAAAAAGGCATCAGGGAATTTGACTTTTCTTTCTCTCCTTTACTCCGTCTGGCTATTGCTATTGACCTAACTGCCAGAAAGAAGCATACTGCAAGGAAGATATTACAATTTTATGAGTTAAGATTAAATAAACTAAGATTTATAAGGTTCTTAGAAAAGAGTCTGGCACAGAATAAGCACTATTTAAGCATTTGTTATAAAAATATTTTTGAGTAGACTGCCATATTGCATTAAAAAGTCTTTAAAAAAACTTCTCCGTCCCTAAGTACCAGAAAGTAACTTGGAAATATACATTTTTTCTAATACTTCAGACCCACCAATGAAAATAAATAAATAATAAATAAGTACAAAGCAAATAACTTTTTTACTTTGCTTCATAAGACACAAAAGAGTGAAAATGGGTATATTCTATTGGATTTTTTAAAAAAATGAGAAGGCACACTATCTTTAAAGCTACTGTAAATTACCAGCTTAATAAATTACAAGGAATGTGTGTAGCTATTTATTCTTCAGTTCAGGAAAAAATATATAGTTACCATGGCAACTACCAAATCTCATAGTGTGTGTGCTACCTCTATGATATGATCACTTTTTATTATACAGATATGAGTAATATATCATCTGGGCTCTGGTATTAAATGTTTTGAAATGCTTTAAAACACACACATTGCCGATATACATATTCACTATTTTTGACTCCCTTAGCTCTCTGACATTAAACACACTTTAAATTTTAACATTCTTGTGTTTCAGATACATTCTAAATATATAACCACAAATAACAAGTTTCTGAGAATTGTACAACTGAAGTCAACCCCTCAAATTTTTCAATGATTTATAATTGGCTTTCCATGAACACTATAGAAATGGATAAAAAGATCTTTCCTAAAGAATTTTATATGGAGGTCCATCTTGCAAAAGAAATTAAACCTTCTATAAGAAAATAAAATACTTCTTGTATTTTCTTAAAACAAAGAAAAATAAAAATTTCTATTAGAAATCGACCAAGTGGTACCTGGGTGGCTCATTCAATTAAGTGACTTGATTTTGGCTCAGGTTATGATCTCAGGGTTGTGAGATCAAGTCTCACTAGGGACGCCTGGGTGGCTCGGTCTGTTAAGCATCTGCCTTCAGCTCAGGTCATGATCCCAGGGTCCTGGGATTGACCCCTTGGCAGGCTCCCTGCTCAACGGGGAGTCTGCTTCTCTCTCTCCCTCTGCCCTTCCCCCTGCTTGTGCTCTCTCTCTCTCTCTCTCTGTCTCTCAAATAAATAAAATCTTAAAAAAAAAAAAAAAAAACCATGATGGGTTCCCTGCTGGGAATGGACCCTACTTAGGATTCTCTCTATCCCTCTCCCTCTGCTCCTCCCATCCATGCTTGTGTGATTGCTCACTCTCTTTCTAGAAAGAAAGAAAGAAAGAAAGAAGGAAAGAAAGAAAGAAAGTTGACCAAGATACTGTTTTCCATGTCTTCATGCTCCTGTTACATTTAATGCAGGGTCAATTTATGAGATAGCTAAAATACAATATAGAAGTGCAATGTTTGTTCACAGCTCTTATTAGACAAAATGTTATGAACCCCTAAGGTGAACGTGTGCCTTAGAAAGTGTTGGGACATAAAGTCATGTCTCACTAGCTGATTAAGCTGAAGCTTCAAATTTGCTCTGAAAATTTTACCAGGTAAATAACAGGGTTTGGACTCCTGGGGTTGCTGAAGGAATCTCTTTCATAAAAATTTTACCTAACCGAAACATGGTAAATTTCTTTGCCTTCTTCCACCCAAACTTAGGCAGGAGCAGGGATGACAGAAATGAAGTAGGTATTTCACAAATTACAAGATGATTTTAAACAGTATAGATGGTTTTCGAGTTGTATTACTTTTTTGTTTAATTTTTCTGACTTTCTCACAAAGAAGGAAGAGCTTTATTACACTTAATTTTTAATGGAACTAAGTTAAAATTAAATTATTGTTACAAAATATCATACCTTAAGGAAATTGTGTATGGCCTTCACTGTTGCAAAACCAAGGTAAGGAATCAGTATTATTAAGAAGGTATTTGGATGCTACACCAAACTTTCTTATTTTCTTCCATGCCAACTTACTGCAATGCCTATTTACCTCACTTTGCCACTGGAAAAAATGTCATTTTTACTCTTTTACTAACAATAGTGTTGTGTGCACGTGTATGTGCGTGTGTGGAGAGAGAGAGAGAGAGAGAGATTTAAGTTCCACCTTCAAAATTGCATTCTTACAAAGTTTGCATTGTTCTACAGTTAATCAATGTTTTAGACAGATACATAAATTTGAGGAAAAAAGAAAACAGGCATTTAAGATATAGAAAGTCCTGTACCAAAGTTGCTTTGTTTATTGTTCTGACAGCTTTTTCTCTTTTAGAATTCTATAACCTATTTCTCTTGTATTTATCTAACAATTTAGAGTTCACATGTGCTTTCATAGACATAGAGTCCTTATGCTTCTTACTACACCTCTGTGAGGGGACAGGATTCACAATATTTATTTTTTATTTCTGTTAACAAAGACTTAAAGAGCTTACTGTAAGAGGAGAGAGAGGAGAATAAAATCAGAGATGGTGGATAAAGATGGAGAACAGTAATAAAATGAAAATAGAAGAAAAGTGAATAAAATGAGATGGAAAAATATTCCACAAGCCTTGAGCAAATGCATGGAGACAAACTATTAATAGCTCCAAGGCATGATAGGAAGATAAGCAAGAAAGCAACTAGGTGTTTAAGAACAAAAGAACCACATGATAGCCTTTAGATCTTCACTGGAAAACTTGCTGAGGAGAGCCCCTGAAAATAGAAGTGGTCTTGCCCTTTCCCAGAACCAGGTGAATGTAGGGGTCAACAATGAGAGGTCGGAGAGGCAGAAGCAGGACAGCTTCTGTGAACTATCAACCTAATCCATCAGGGCTCTTGTCTAGGGCAGGACCCCATCCTGGGGAGACATTTAAGGGAATGGAATAAATATTGAGGAGGAGTAAGGACAAAAGACACAGATGAGGAAAGGGAAGGTCTAGCTTTGTGCCATTCAATAAAGTAGCAAATAACCGTATGTGGCTATTGGGCACTTTGAGGCTAGTCTGAATCGAGATGTGCTGTAAGTGTAACGACACAACAGATGCTGAGGATTTTTTTTAAAAATACATAAATTACCTTACTGATAGTTTAAAGATATTTGATTACATGTTAAAATGGTAATATTTTGGATATATGGGTTACTTAAAATATATTAAGTTGATGTCACTTCTTTTTCCCATTTTTTCCAATGTGACTACTAAAAAGTTTAAAACTACGTATATGCTTCATATTTGTGGCTCATATTATATTTCTATTGAGCAAAATAAACCAGAGGTAGGTAAACTATGGCTTGTGGACCAAATCCAACCTGCTCACTTACAAAAATTTTTAAATATTATTGACATACAAGGTCATATTAGTTTCAGGTACACAACATAGTGATTTGACAATTCTACACATTATGTGATGCTCACCATGGTAAGTGTAGTCACCTGCCACTTCTTTTTTTTTTTTTTAACAAATAATATCTTATTAGAACACAGTCATTCTCTTTCGTTTAGATATTGCTTGTGGAGTTGAGTATTTGTAACAGATTCCATATGGTTTACAAAGCCTAAGATATTTACTATCTAGCCCTTTACAGAAAAAAAGTTTACCAGTGCCTGGTCTAAATCAAGCGGAGGAGGAAAACATAGCTAGAAAATCCCAGTAACCAAGGCGGTCTTTGTGAACACTATACAAAAACAGTATGAAAAGTCTATGATGTTAGAAAAGCTTATTTGTGGAACAGCATGGAGGACATTTGGAGAAGGAAGGGAAAAGTGAAAGGGTGGGGTAATCAGAGGGGGAGACGAATCATGAGAGACTACGGACTCTGGGAATCAAACTGAGGGTTTGGGAGGGGTTGGGGGGGGGTCAGGCAATTGTTTAGCCTGGTGACGGGTATTAAGGAGGGCACAGATTGCACGGAGCACGGGGTTATTATATGCAAACAATGAATCATGGAACACTACATCAAAAACTAATAATGTACTGCATGGTGACTAACATAACATGATTTTAAAAATTACTAAAAATAAGAAAAGAAAAGAAAAGCCTTCCTGAATGCTGCCTCATTTTAGAAGTTCAGCAAATTAATTTCATAAAAAAATGAGCAACATAGAAGAACCAAAGTCATATCTCATGTAAAGTATTATACAAAGGAAAAGAATAAAGAACAGAATAATGGCCCACAGCAGAAAGATACGCTCATAAAACAAGATAAAGCTAAATGTCTGTTTAAAAATGAGCTAGAAAGGGGCGCCTGAGTGGCTCAGTGAGTTAAAGCCTCTGCCTTCAGCTCAGGTCATGATCTCAGGGTCCTGGGATCGAGCCCCACATCGGGCTCTCTGCTTAGCGGGGACCCTGCTTCCTCCTCTCTCTCTCTCTGCCTGCCTCTCTGCCGACTTGTGATCTCTGTCAAATAAACAAACAAAATCTTTAAAAAAAAAATGAGCTAGAAAACATCAAGAATATGTTACAATAATTTTTTTTAAAAAATATGTTACAATACTTTAAAAAACCCCATAAACCAGAATTAGAAATGCTCAGAAATGTTCGATGGACCTTGGGAAATAATTAGAAAAAAAGAAAAAAAAAATCACCTTTAAAATAAAGACTAAACTACAAGAGTGATTAAGTAAATCAATGTACCTTAAAAGAAGGAGGTGAAAAGAGGAACATTGAAAAACAAACAAAAAGACTAGAAAGCGAGGAAAGATTCATGAGAAAGTGACAAATAGTGAAAAGAGGAAAAAATACTAAAAAAACTGTATTTGAGGGGGTATTGTGTAGTCTGATACTGTCTCAAGTCCGAGCTGAAGACTTATTAAAATAAAGACAAATCAAATCTCTTAAAGTCATCTGATTAGTGAAACACCTGAGATTATAATCTTTTCTCCCAAATGTTAGTTTCCATAAAGGCTAATGTTGCAGAAATGAAGCTTTTGAAAAAACTCAAGATTATGAGAAAGACGTGCAACCGTTTAGCATAAAAAGTCATTCTAGATAGGCTAGCCCAAGGATCATTACTGCAGTGAAAAGATCTTCCTGTCTTTTAGATAGTATGCCAGGGCCAAATCATCATGGGTCCTCCTACTCTGCCTCTTTCAGTTTCAGATTACTAGCACTCCATTTGTTTTTCAGTAGCAGAATTGAAAAGAAAGGGGCCTTGTCATGCTACAAACCAGAGAGAAAGAGAGGTGAACATTGGGTAGAGGGTAGTGAAGGTGTTCAACAGGCTCAAGTGTTATGAGTGAGGAGCCAGAAAGAGAGAACAAGAGAAAACGGCTAGAAAACACACATATGGATTACTCTGAGTCCAGGATTAACTTCTACTCCACTCTCCATGGCTAAGCCATGGGATTAAACCAGAGTAGAAATTCTACTATGGGGACACCTGGGTGGCTCAGTTGGTTAAACAGCTGCCTTCGGCTCAGGTCATAATCCCGGCGTCCTGGGATCGAGTCCCACAAGGAGCCTGCTTCTCCCTCTGCCTCTGCCTGCCTCTCTGTCTGCCTGTGCTCACTCTCTCTGACAAATAAATAAATAAAATCTTTAAAATAATAATAATAATAATAAAATAATAATAAAAAAAAGAAATTCTACTATGAACCTTCATACCTTTATGGAGTCTGTTTGGCTTTTGCAACTTAAATCTGATATAAAGGACTGACGAAAACTTCTGAACTTTTTGACCAGTCAACGGTGAGAGTACATTCATGTTGCCCCAGCTAGTGGCTGATATTGCTAATAATACCCCTAATAACCATCTTGGACTTTAGTAATATAATACTTAATTATATAAATAGATATAAATAATATATACGTGAATATATAAATATAAATATAAAATACATTTTAGCAGGGCACCTTGTTGCCCAGGTTAAGATCCCATGTTCCTACCTTCTTTGCAGCGAGTTACGGCCACATGACTAAGTTCTTCACAGTAAGATGTGGGCTCTGTGAAAGAAACCTGTGTGACTTCTTAGCTCTGCCCTTAAAAGAAACACCTTGCCCTCTAATTCCTCTTTCATTCTTGCCACAGACTAGAACACAGAGAAGGTAGAACCTAAAACAGCAACAGAGAGTTTAGGTAAATGGCATTATGGAGGTATCCCACCTACTTCACTGTACCACCTGCTAGGTCAAAATTTTCAGTAAATGTTGGTCTCTATTGAAGCTACTAAATGAATATCATAGCTACTATACTACTGTTCTTCTCTGTGTCTGATTAAGCACTTGCACATGGGCCTTAAGAGATTATTGAATTGTGGCAGGAGCCAGTTGCCCCTAAATCAAATTACACTGTAGCATTGAACCAAATGATAACTCCCCATGGCAGCCAAACTCTTAGAAGAAAAGTGCAGAATAACAGAATTAGATCAACTACCAACTCCCAATATTTAAGAGGATGCTTGGACCTACTAGACACTCTCTCTGGAGAGCAAAAGCAATAAAGCCAACATATGGATTTGTTAGACTATGCATCATGTTCCTGGGAACAACATCATTCAATAAGGATTCATCTCTTATTTTCATATGTTTAAGTGGTAGCCTCCACCATCCATACACTCACCTTTTGTGAAATAAAGGAAAGAAAGAAGAGTTTCATCTGTTATGACCCTAAACCAAAGGATAAATCCAAAATGGCTTGTCAGTTGGCTAGTATGTCAATCTAAGGTAGTGATTAAGAATGTAAGTGAAGGGGCACCTGGGTGGCTCAGTGGGTTAAAGCCTCTGCCTTCAGCTCAGGTCATGATCCCAGGGTCCTGGGATCAAGCCCCGCATCAGGCTCTCTGCTCAGCAGGGAGCCTGCTTCCTCCTCTCTCTCTGCCTGCCTCTCTGCCTACTTGTGATCTCTGTCTGTCAAACAAATAAATTAAAAAAAAAAAAAAAAAAAAGAAAAAAAAAAAAAAAAAAAAAGAATGTAAGTGAAGCCAGTTTGGCCAAGACGTGAATCAATAGTGTGGCTTTCAAGAATTTATTCAACCTCCTCATGCATCAATTCTTCATCTGTAAAATGAATAGTAAGAGTACCTACCTCATGTAGCTTCTGTTCATTAAATGAGTTAATACATGCAAAACACTCAAATCAGCAGTTGTCACATATTAAATAGTTAATAAATGTTAGCTAATATTATTATCTCAGATAACCTGAGGGAAAATAACGTCAGACACCCCAAGGGCGACATTAAAAACAACAAAGTGGAGACTGGGTATTTCTACAGAATATTGCAGTACTGGGTGCCCATGAAATAGCCAACCACTAAAAATGGTCCAGTGTTCTTTGGTGGGTAAGTTAGGTGCCTGTCAGTTTACGAACTACAATCAGAGTTCAGAGAAGATCCCATCACTGTGGGGAGGAGGCCCGCTAAGACCCGAAACACATGGCCCCAAGTCAGAATGTGTTAGGGAGAGATGAAATAAGATCAGTAGGGGGGAGGAGTCAAGATGGCGGAGAAGTAGCAGGCTGAGACAACATCGGGTAGCAGGAGATCAGCTAGATAGCTTATCTAACCATTGTGAACACCTACAAATCCAACGGGAAATCGAAGAGAAGAAGAGCAACAATTCCAGAAACAGAAAATCGAACACTTTCTGAAAGGTAGGACCTGCGGAGAAGTGAATCCAAAGCGACGGGAAGATAGACCCCGGGGGGAGGGGCCGGCACCCGGCAAACGGCGGAGCAACTGAGCACAAAATCGGGACTTTTAAAAGTCGGCTCCACTGGGAGACATCGCTCCAGAGGCTAAACTTGGGGGAAACCCAGGCGGGGTCAGCATAACCCCAGGTCCCGCGGGGTCACAGAAGGACTGGGGGTGTCTGAGTGCCACAGAGCTCGCAGGTATTAGAGCGGGGAAGCCGGCTACAGCGACAAAGCCGAGGAGTGAGCTCTAAGCCCGGGGTCACCTTGTGCCGGTCGCAGGCTGGGTGGGCTCGGAGCGCGGCCGGAGGCCACGGAGACGAAAGCGACCCGGCGCTTTTCTCCAGCTCCAGCAATTGACTGCTTTCCTCAAGGCGTGACCGCAGGCCAGGGAGGCGGGGCGGTGGGCGCTTTGCTCTGAGAGCGCACTGAGGAGGGGAACCCCAAGCTCTCGGCTCCTCCAGGCCGGAGACTGGGAGGCCGCCATCTTCATTCCCGTCCTCCGGAACTCTACGGAAAGCGCTCAGGGAACAAAGGCTCCCAAAGGCAAACCCGAGCAGATTACTTAGCCCGGCCCCTGGCAAGGGCGGTGCAATTCCGCCTACGGCAAAGACACTTGAGAATCACTACAACAGGCCCCTCCCCCAGAAGATCAACAAGAAACCCATCCAAAACCAACTTCGCTCACCAAGAACAGCGGAATTCCACAGCAGGAGAAAGCAAATCCTATCTGGACAAAATGACAAGGCGGAAAAACTCACCTCAAAAAAAAGAACAAGAGGCCTTACGGAAGGCTGGAGACCTAATCAATACGGACATAGGTAACATGACAGATCTAGAGTTCAGAATGACGATTCTCAAGGTTCTAGCCGGGCTCGAAAAAGGCATAGAAGATATTAGAGAAACCCTCTCCAGAGAGATAAAAGCCCTTTCTGGAGAAATAAAAGCACTAAAATCTAACCAAGTTGAAATCAAAAAATCTATTCATGAGGTGCAATAAAAAATGGAAGCTCTCACTGCCAGGATAAATGAGGCAGAAGAAAGAATTAGTGACATAGAAGACCAAATGACAGAGAATAAAGAAGCTGAGCAAAAGAGAGACAAACAAATACTGGACCACGAGGAGAGAAATCGAGAGATAAGCGACACCATAAGACGACACAACATAGAATAATTGGGATTCCAGAAGAAGAAGAAAGAGAGAGGGGAGCAGAAGGTATATTGGAGACAATTACTGGAGAGAATTTCCCTAATATGGCAAAGGGAACAAACATCAAAATCCAGGAAATGCTAAGAACGCCCCTCAAAATCAATAAAAATAGGTCCACACCTTGTCACCTGATAGTAAAATTTACAAGTCTTAGCGACAAAGAGAAAATCCTGAAAGCAGCCCGGGAAAAGAAGTCTGTAACATACAAGGGTAAAAACATTAAATTGGCAGCGGACCTATCCACAGAGACCTGGCAGGCCAGAAAGAACTGGCATGATATATTCAGAGCACTAAACGAGAAAAACATGCAGCCAAGAATACTATATCTGGCTAGGCTATCATTGAAAATAGAAGGAGAGATAAAGAGCTTCCAGGACAAACAAAAGCTAAAAGAATTTGCAAACACCAAACCACCAAATATTGAAAGGGGTCCTCTAAGCAAAGAGAGACCCTAAAAGTAGTAGATCAGAAAGAAACAGAGACAATATACAGTAACAGTCACCTTACAGGCAATACAATGGCACTAAATTCATATCTCTCAATAGTTACCCTGAATGTTAATGGGCTAAATGCCCCAATCAAAAGACAAAGGGTATCAGAATGGATAAAAAAACAAAACCCATCAATATGCTGCCTACAAGAAACTCATTTTAGACCCGAAGACACCTCCAGATTTAAAGTGAGGGGGTGGAACACAATGTACCATGCTAATGGACATCAGAAGAAAGCTGGGGTGGCAATCCTTATATCAGATCAATTAGATTTTAAGCCAAAGACTATAATAAGAGATGAGGAAGGACACTATATCATACTCAAAGGGTCTGTCCAACAAGAAGATCTAACAATCTTAAATATCTATGCCCCTAACATGGGAGCAGCCAACTATATAAACCAATTAATAACAAAATCAAAGAAATACATCGACAGTAATACAATAATAGCAGGGGACTTTAACACTCCCCTCACTGAAATGGACAGATCATCTAAGCAAAAGATCAACAAGGAAATAAAGGCCTTAAATGACACACTGGACCAGATGGACATCACAGATATATTCAGAACATTCCATCACAAAGCAACAGAATATACATTCTTCTCTTGTGCACATGGAACATTCTCCAGAATAGACCACATCCTGGGTCATAAATCAGGTCTCAATCGGTACCAAAAGATTGAGATCATTCCCTGCATATTTTCAGACCACAATGCTCTGAAGCTAGAACTCAATCACAAGAGGAAATTTGGAAAGAACGCAAATACATGGAGACTAAACAGCATCCTTCTAAAAAATGAATGGGTCAACCAGGAAATTAAAGAAGAATTGAAAAAATTCATGGAAACAAATGATAATGAAAACACAACAGTCCAAAATCTGTGGGACACAACAAAGGCAGTCCTGAGAGGAAAATATATAGCGCTACAAGCCTTTCTCAAGAAACAAGAAAGGTCTCAAATACACAACCTAACCCTACACCTAAAGGAGCTGGAGAGAGAACAACAAAGAAAGCCTAAACCCAGCAGGAGAAGAGAAATCATAAAGATCAGAGCAGAAATCAATGAAATAGAAACTAAAAAAACAATAGAACAAATCAACAAAACTAGGAGCTGGTTCTTTGAAAGAATTAATAAGATTGATAAGCCCCTGGCCAGACTTATCCAAAAGAAAAGAGAAAGGACGCAAATAAATAAAATCATGAATGAAAGAGGAGAGATCACAACCAACACCAAAGAAATACAAACAATTATAAGAACATACTACGAGCAACTCTATGGCAACAAATTTGACAATCTGGAAGAAATGGATACATTTCTAGAGATGTATAAACTACCACAACTGAACCAGGAAGAAATAGATAACCTGAACAGACCCATAACCAGTAAGGAGATTGAAACAGTCATCAAAAATCTCCAAACAAACAAAAGTCCAGGACCAGACGGCTTCCCAGGGGAATTCTACCAAACATTTAAAGAAGAATTAATTCCTATTCTCCTGAAACTGTTCCAAAAAATAGAAATGGAAGGAAAACTTCCAAACTCATTCTATGAGGCCAGCATCACCTTGATCCCAAAACCAGACAAGGATCCCACCAAAAAAGAGAATTACAGACCAATATCCTTGATGAACACAGATGCAAAAATTCTCACCAAAATACTGGCCAATAGGATCCAACAGTACGTTAAAAGGATTATTCACCACGACCAAGTGGGATTTATTCCAGGGCTGCAAGGTTGGTTCAACATCTGCAAATCCATCAATGTGATACAATACGTTAATAAAAGAAAGAATAAGAACCATATGATACTCTCAATAGATGCTGAAAAAGCATTTGACAAAGTGCAGCATCCCTTCCTGATTAAAACTCTTCAAAGTGTAGGGATAGAAGGCACATACCTCAATATTATCAAAGCCATCTATGAAAAACCCACCGCAAATATCATTCTCAATGGAGAAAAACTGAAAGCTTTTCCGCTAAGGTCAGGAACACGGCAGGGATGTCCGTTATCACCACTGCTGTTCAATATAGTACCAGAAGTCCTCGCCTCAGCAATCAGACAACAAAAAGAAATTAAAGGCATCCAAATCGGCAAAGAAGAAGTCAAACTATCACTCTTTGCAGATGATATGATACTATATGTGGAAAACCCAAAAGCCTCCACTCCAAAACTGCTAGAACTTATACAGGAATTCAGTAAAGTGTCAGGATATAAAATCAATGCACAGAAATCAGTCGCATTTCTTTACACTAACAACAAGACAGAAGAAAGAGAAATTGAGGAGTCAGTCCCATTTACAATCGTACCCCAAACCATAAGATACCTAGGAATAAATCTAACCAAAGAGGCAAAGAATCTATACTCAGAAAACTATAAAGTACTCATGAAAGAAATTGAGGAAGACACAAAGAAATGGAAAAATATTCCATGCTCATGGATTGGAAGAACAAATATTGTGAAAATATCTATTCTACCTAAAGCAATCTACACATTTAATGCAATCCCTATCAAAATCCCATCCATTTTTTTAAAGAAATAGAACAAATAATCCTAAAATTTATATGGAACCAGAAAAGACCTCGAATAGCCAAAGGAATATTGAAAAAGAAAGCCAAAGTCGGTGGCACCACAATTCTAGACTTCAAGCTCTATTACTAAGCTGTCATCATCAAGACAGTATGGTACTGGCACAAAAACAGACATATAGACCAATGGAACAGAATAGAGAGCCCAGAAATAGACCCTCAACTCTATGGTCAACTAATCTTCGACAAAGCAGGAAAAATATCCAATGGAAAAAAGACAGCCTCTTCAACAAATGGTGCTGGGAAAATTGGACAGCCACATGCAGAAAAATGAAATTGGACTATTTCCTTACACCACACACGAAAATAGACTCAAAATGGATGAAGGACCTCAATGTGCGAAAGGAATCTATCAAAATCCTTGAGGACAATGCAGGCAGCAACCTCTTTGACCTCAACCACAGCAACTTCTTCCTAGGAACATCGCCAAAGGCAACAGAAGCAAGGGCAAAAATGAACTACTGGGATTTCATCAAGATCAAAAGCTTTTGCACAGCAAAGGAAACAGTTAACAAAACCAAAAGACAACTGACAGAATGGGAGAAGATATTTGCCAATGACATATCAGATAAAGGGCTAGTATCCAAAATCTATAAAGAGCTTATCAAACTCAATACCCAAAGAACAAATAATCCAGTCGGAAATGGGCAGAGGACATGAACAGACATTTCTGCAAAGAAGACATCCAGATGGCCAACAGACACATGAAAAAATGCTCCACATCCCTCGGCATCAGGGAAATACAAATCAAAACCACAATGAGATACCACCTCACACCAGTCAGAATGGTTAAAATTAACAAGTCAAGAAATGACAGATGCTGGCGAGGATGTGGAGAGAGGGGAACCCTCCTACACTGTTGGTGGGAATGCAAGCTGGTGCAACCACTCTGGAAAACACTGTGGAGGTTCCTCAAAAAACTGAAAATAGAGCTACCCTATGACCCAGCAATTGCACTCCTGGGTCTATATCCTAAAGATACAAACGTGGTGCTCCGAAGGGACACGTGCACCCGAATGTTTATAGCAGCAATGTCCACAATAGCCAAACTATGGAAGGACCTAGATGTCCATCAACAGATGAATGGATAAAGAAGAAGTGGTCTATATACACAATGGAATACTATGCAGCCATCAAAAGAAATGAAATCTTGCCATTTGCGACGACGTGGGTGGAACTAGAGGGTATTATGCTTAGCGAAATAAGTCAATTGGAGAAAGACAACTATCATATGATCTCTTTGATATGAGGAAGTGGAGATGCAAGCCGGGGTGGGGGGGGTTTGGGGGGAGGTAGGAAAAGAAAAAATGAAAAGATGGGATTGGGAGGGAGACAAACCATAAAAGACTCAATCTCAAGAAACAGACTGAGGGTTGCTGGGGGGAGGGGGGACGGGAGAGGGTGGTGGGGAAATGGACATTGGGGAGGGTATGGGCTATGATGAGTGCTGTGAAATGTGTAAACCTGACAATTCACAGACCTGTACCCCTGGGGATAAAAATACATTATATGTTTATTAAAATTAAAAAAAAATAAAATTAAATTAAAAAAAAAAAGAAATAAGATCAGTAGCGTACAAAGGCTTTAACCAGAAATTAAGGTAGGGCTCATGAATGTGAAAATTAGTCATGAAGCACTAAGTTTTAAGTTTATCAGACCCTGCTAGAGACTGCAAATGATGATGTAAATTGAGGAAAAGACGATAACTTCAAACAAGAGAAAACAGGGGCACCTGGGTGGTTCATTCAGTTCATCATCTGCCTTCCACTCAGGTCATGATTCCAGGGTCCTGGGATCAAGTCCCATATCGGGCTCCTTGCTCAGTACAGAGACTACTTCTCCCTCTGCCTACCGTTCTCTCTGCTTGTGCACTCTCTCTCTCTCTCAAATAAATAAAAATAATCTTTAAAAAAGAGAGAGACAGCCACATGCAGAAAAATGAAATTGGACTATTTCCTTACACACGAAAATAGACTCAAAATGGATGAAGGACCTCAATGTGAGAAAGGAATCCATCAAAATCCTTGAGGAGAACGCAGGCAGCAACCTCTTTGACCTCAACCACAGCAACTTCTTCCTAGGAATATCACCAAAGGCAACAGAAGCAAGGGCAAAAATGAACTACTGGGATTTCATCAAGATCAAAAGCTTTTGCACAGCAAAGGAAACAGTTAACAAAACCAAAAGACAACTGACAGAATGGGAGAAGATATTTGCCAACGATGTATCAGATAAAGGGCTAGTATCCAAAATCTGTAAAGAGCTTATCAAACTCAATACCCAAAGAACAAATAATCCAATCAAGAAATGGGCAGAGGACATGAACAGACATTTCTGCAAAGAAGACATCCAGATGGCCAAAAGACACATGAAAAAATGCTCCACATCACTCGGCATCAGGGAAATACAAATCAAAACCACAATGAGATACCACCTCACACCAGTCAGAATGGTTAAAATTAACAAGTCAAGAAATGACAGATGCTGGAGAGGATGAGGAGAGAGGGAAACCCTCCTACACTGTTGGTGGGAATGCAAGCTGGTGCAACCACTCTGGAAAACACTGTGGAGGTTCCTCAAAAAACTGAAAATAGAGCTACCCTATGACCCAGCAATTGCACTCCTGGGTCTATATCCTAAAGATACAAACGTGGTGTTCCGAAGGGGCACGTGCACCCGAATGTTTATAGCAGCAATGTCCACAATAGCCAAACTATGGAAAGAACCTAGATGTCCATCAACAGATGAATGGAGAAAGAAGAAGTGGTATATATACACAATGGAATACTATGCAGCCATCAAAAGAAATGAAATCTTGCCATTTGCGACGACGTGGGTGGAACTAGAGGGTATTATGCTTAGCGAAATAAGTCAATCGGAAAAAGACAACTGTCATATGATCTCCCTGATATGAGGAAGTGGAGATGCAATGTGTGGGGTTTAGGGGGTAGGAAAAGAAAAAATGAAAGAAGATGGGATCAGGAGGGAGACAAATCATAAAAGACTCAATCTCAAGAAACAGACTGAGGGTTGCTGGGGGGAGGGGGGACGGGAGAGGGTGGTGGGGATATGGACATTGGGGAGGGTGTGTGCTATGATGAGTGCTGTGAAATGTGTAAACCTGGTGATTCACAGAACTGTACCCCTGGGGATAAAAAATACATTATATGTTTATTAAAAATTTTAAAAATTAAATTTAAAAAAAAAAGAGAGAGAGAGAGAGAGAAAACATTGGTTCAGAAGGCTTGAGATATCTCCTAACACTGAGTTGGCTTTAATGAAAAGGTCTCATCTGGGTGGGTGGACAGTTTCTATGAGTGGAGTGATATGGACTTAGACACCCAAGTTGTCTTTACAATTGAAGGTCATGGAAAGAGGCACTACCTGCCTTTGAGAGAACCCAAAATGTTGTAGTAAGGAGTTAGGATGCAGACTAGCTTTTCTCTCCCTGCCCTCACTGCCTTATTCTTGGAGTCTGGTGCTTTCCCAAGCTAAAGTCAGGGAAGAGGGCCTTTTTGAACTATATTTCAAAGAGTTATTCTTCTGGAGTAATGAAGTAGAGGAGATACAATGGGGGGGATTAAAATTCAAAATGTGAAAGATCTGATGGTCAGATATTACAAATTGATCTTATACTACCATGAAAACCATAATGACCTACTTTAAACTCTTCACCTGTCCTCTCCAGTCCCATCCAGTAGTGGAAACTAACAGAGATTATATTGACTGCCAGTTATACCAAGGTCCATGATCAAGGGATGACAAGGTGGGTGTGGGAGCTGGCTGAACAGGTGGGGAATGAGGAAGTTACCAAGACAAGGGACACTGGAAGGGGGAGAGATGTACATGGAGGCACATGAGAAAGGACTATGGTTCTGGGTTGAATTTATATAACAAAATTTTACAGTATCATATCATCTTGAGTGTTCTCTTTTTAAGGCAATCTCAATTTTCAATATTTCTTAAAAATGTGACATTTATAATTAAACACAAAACTTGAATAGACTCTGAATATTACATAGTACAACATAATATCCATTTTTGTAATCTGGATATTATACTTCTAATAGAATCTTAGATTTTAGAATCAGAAAATATTTTAAAGAAAATGAAAAGAAAGTCCAACTCAATCCTTATACCTCCAATTCTCATTCTACAGGCTAATGAGAGCCAGAGTCACACAGCTTGAACAAAATCTGGTGGCTATGTATAATAGAGTGGTGATAAGAATAAGAATCTGAATCCCCAAATCACATAACAGGCCCCATAATTAATTCTAAGATCATCTTACTTTTTCCCCCAAATTACAGGATAAAGCTTATGGTTAACTAAAATCCACTTTTTTCTTTCATTTTAAGTTGTAAATGCTATCAGTTATTGGCTCTTTTGTTACTTAAAAAAATATATACTTTAAGCGTAAAAAACACGTGTGAACATATCAAATGCTGAATCCCCTGTCTTTACAAAGCTTTACAAATGCAACTGTATTGCAATATAACATTTTTATTATTTATTTAGGATAAACATTTTTATTTGTATTTATATATTTATCACAAATTAGTTAAAGATTGTACAGCACTGTATTTGGTACTATCATGAAATTCCTGTGGCAGCAAAGGTGTCTCTATCACTATCTGAAACTTTAGAAAAACACGTACGTATAAAATCTATCCTTATCTATCAACACATGTAATGCTCGAAACCCACACTGTCTAGCTCATATAGAGCCCTCACACATAACAAATATTTAATCCTCATGAAACTTTGTTTTATTAACTTTTTTTGATACTAGAAAACATCATTATTGGGACGTGTCTATGGTCAATTAACTGTGAGACAGAACTAGTTCCTCTAATTCCAAATAAATTTTCACATGTGTTAAAAAATTACATTATTATAACATCTATAAAATATATAATAAATGAAATAAAAATGTAATAAAACCCCATGTAACCCTTGCCCATCTTGATCAAGTCTCAAAATACGACTATACTGCTTTAGTTTTTCTTTTTGTTTACATACCTTCTATTCAAAGCACCTTGTATACACTCTTCCAATCAAGTTCTCTCTCATTTCTCCTTGAAGGTAACCACTTTCTTAGATTTGGTATTTATCATCCACGAACATATTTTTATACATTTACATTTAGTGATATTAAAACATAAATCACATAAGAGTGTGTTTTCCCAAATCTGTATGTATGGTATCATACTTTACATAACACTCTTCAGACTTTATATTATTATGCTTTACCTCTGCTGATATATTCAGTACAAGTTCTACTTTAATTGAGATTTTTCTTTTGGCTATGACATCAAAAGTAAAGCAACAAAAGCAAAAATCAACAAGTGGGATTACATCAAATTAAAGAGCTTATGCACAGCAAAAGAAACAGTCAACAAAATGTAAAGGCAACCTAAAGAAGGAGAGAAAATACTTGCAAACCATATATCTGATAAGCAGTTTATATTCAAAATACATAAGGAACTCATACAACCCAACAGCAAAAACCCCAGTGATCCAATTGAAAAATGGGCAAAGGACTTCAATAGACATTTTTACAAAGAAGACAGAGATGCCCAAGCACATGAAAAGGTGTTCAACATCACTAATCATTAGGGAAATGCCAGTCAAATCCAGCTATCACCCTACATCTATTAGAATAGCTAGTTATTTATTTTTTGAATAGTATGTGTATTTTTATTAGTGATCTTTTTATTATTATGAATACCAGACAGTTAAGGATTTTTTTTTTACTATGATCAATACATTCCATTAATTTGTTATTCTTTTTTTTAGAGAGGAAGAGACAGAGAGGGTGGAAGAGAGGCTGAGGGAGAGAGAGAATCTCAAGCAGGGGAGCCCAACACCTAGTGGGGAGCCCACAGTGTCTCACAACCTTGAGATCATGACCTGAAATGAAATCAAGAGTCAGATGCTTAACTGACTGAGCCACCGGTTGCCCCTCTTATTTTTTAGACAGCATATTCTCATCTTTAAATTTAGGAAAAATTTATTTAAAATAAGTTTTTGCTTAGAGTCTTTTTACTTTTATTACCAAAGGGGGAAAATTGATGACCGTTATATCTAATTAACTTGCTCACTGATGATCATAGCAGCAGAAACTGTATATACTGTCTACCAAAGCTGAAGAAAGTGATCATTTAGTAATAAGAGATTAGAACTAACTCTAGTGGTTCATGTAGCCTGCTCCTTCCTTTTAGATCTACCCTTAGATGATAAAAGTATCCTGGCCATCTCAGAAAACCTTTAATAAGTATTCACAGTAATTTCTTTGAGATGGAACATAGATGTTTATTTTCTAAAAATGCTATTTATACTCTAAGAGTTATTAAAGTGATCTGAAAATACTTAAAATACAGAAAAAGAACCCCTCTTTTCAAGTTTGCTCTCTTTATCACAGGATTAGTATGTACAAAATAAAAAATTGCTAAATAAATACATGGTGATGGGGCGCCTGGGTGGCTCAGTGGGTTAAAGCCTCTGCCTTCGGCCCAGGTCATGATCCCAGAGTCCTGGGATCGAGCCCCACATCGGGCTCTCTGCTCAGCGGGGAGCCTGCTTCCCTTCCTCTCTCTCTGCCTGCCTGTCTGCCTGCTTGTGATCTCTGTCTGTCAAATAAATAAATAAAATCTTAAAAAAAAAAAATAAAAAATAAATAAATACATGGTGATGGAAAGTGAGTCATCAATTTTGTTAGTAGGTAGTTTAGGCAGTCAAGATACATAACACCGTTTGCTATAAATTCTTCTTCAAAAAATATAAAACATCATCATTTAGACTACAAATGCAAAAATGCCTATGGTGCATTATTCTACTTCCCCCAGTTAGGGACAGAGGCAGATATGCCACAATAATGTTTTTTATTTCTACTGTTGGAACCATATTAATGAGAACATCATTTGGAAAACTATTTCTATTTATTCTATGTTAAATTTTATATATAATATACTTACACATTTTCTTTATCTGTTCACCCATCAGTGGACACATAGGTTGTTTTTATATCTTGGTTATTGTGAATAATGCTGCAATAAACATCAGAATGTAAATATCTCTTTGATATAATGATTTAGTTTCCTTTGGACAGATACCTAGAAGTGGAATGGCTGGATCATATGGCGGTTCTCTTTTTAATTTTCAGAAGAACCTCCATACTATTTTCCAAAGTGGCTGCACCAATTTATATTCCTACCAACAGTCCACAAGGGTTCCCTTTTCCTCACATCCTCACCAACACTTGTTATCTTTAGTCTTTTTTAGCTAATCTAAAGTATAGCATGGTGACGACAGTTAACAATATTGTATACTCGAAAGTTACTATGAGTACATCATAAATGCTCCACAAAAAGAAAAGGAAAGGTAATTATGTAGAGTGATGGATATTTTAATTAACCTTACTGTGATAATCATTTTGTAATATATGTATGTATCAAATCATTACATTGCACACCTTAAGCTTACACAATGTTATACGTCAGTTGTATCTCAATAAAGCTGAAAAAATAATTTAGGTATTTCCAAGTGGTTGCACAAATTCATTCATCTCCAGCTACCTCTGCTGGTGTTCCCTCTCTGTCTCTCTCCGCCAAATAAATAAATAAAATATTAAAAATAAATAAATATATAAATAAATAAAATATTAAAAAAATACATGTCTTACAAATCAATGCTTATTTCCTACTTAGCAGAAGATAAAGATAGGGATGACCTATTTAGGGATATTTAGGCAAGTCTTAGAATTTATAACATATCAGGGTTATAAGAGATTAGAAAGGAAACAACAAATCTAGGATTTTTTTCTGGGTACACTTGCTGAAACAGTAAAAATAGACTTCCTGGTCACAGTTACATTATTTTTATTGTGCCTTGTCTTTCAGTAATTTTGTGTCTTTTTTTATGTAATGGCAGACAATTCAAAAATAGGATAAGAAGTGCAGAAACACACCTTACATATGATTCCACACAAAGTTTCTATATATTAAAGCACTCATTAATCATTACAGCATATTTATATTTAGTCTGTACTTAATACTCAAATCTGTAACAAAAAGCAAGGCTAGCAAAAATTTTATTTTCATATACAAAACATAATTTTTATTCTTTTCCCCATGTTTCCCTTTCTGATGATATGTTTTTCAAAATGAGTACTTGACAAATAAAGATGTAGACCACACAGGCACTTCTTTCTGCTTAGAAGAGACAGAGGAACTGAGAAAAGAATAAAGCAAAGTAAAGAGTTTTCAGAAGTCCTCTGAATAAAGCAAGATACTGCAAAAGGCTATCACATTAATTCAATATTCTAGGCAAGATTTATTCTAAACAATTTTTCTACCTTACCTTGCTCACTGCTCAAAGACCTATACGCATATTTTTTCTGTACATTATCTATTCTATGCAGATTCCATCCTTTAAGTATCTTGAAATGATTGTAATAGCAAATTGCTGATTTTTAAAAGCTAAATCAGCGATAGTTTCAGCAGTATACTGTCATTACATTAGAGACTTTAGACACTGAGGTATAACTCAGATGTTTAGGACATAGAAGTGTTATTGCCTTTCTTTCCATTTAGTATAATTGTTCATTCAAGAAAGCCCATCATCTGTTATTTTTTTAAATCTGTGCAATGCAATTCATTGCTTTAAATGTTTTTGCCCTTCTGTTTTGCCAAAAATAATTGTTCTTAACTAGCAACACAAATGAAGTCATCGAGTCTCTTTCCACCCTTGTATTATCCGTTAAATTAATTGTCTACTGTTCTGTATTCTTTTGTTTTATTATCAAACCACAAAGGAAAGACTGATCTTGCCCTCTCCTCCATTCATAGTGTAGGTGCCATTTATCCCGTCAGGTGTGCAGAATTATCGCAATGATCTTAAATAATATTATAAAAGAGAGAAATAAATGCTTTAAAAATATCAAAGATTCAATGACTTGTTACAGAGGAATGCACTACAATCTTTTTTTAATTTCAAAGTAGGAATTTGTATGCAAGGAGCACAAAATAGAGTGCACAGTATCTTAAGATGGTCTTCATAGCAATAGTTTGTGGAATGGATGAAATGCTTACCTTTCATTTATTTGGATTAAATAATAATATTAAAATAAAAATATCAAAGTCTGAATATTTTCTTAATTTTCATTTTCTCTATATTTGCCTTATACCAGTATTAGACTATCTCAATTACCCACACAAAGAAGTATTCATAATTGTTTAAAATTTTTTACAATAGAAGTTGAAAGTAAGTGGAGAGCTCATCTCTTTAACTCATACATCTTTAGTTATAATATTTTTAACTTTTGGCATTGAATGTGAAATGAACAACTCATTTTATAAGGAGAAAACTTCACAGGGCAGGCAAATTGCTAAATGTAACAATTTAAAAATTATTTCCTCTTTGGGAAGATTATTTCAACATTTATTTGATATAGGGTAGTTTATCAATTATTTGTAATTTTAGAAGTGTTAAATAAGATTCTAAGGAATCTAGAATACTAGCCCTACTTCTGTCACTAACAGTGTATTTTAGGAAAATGACTTGGTGCCTCTATTTTAAAATGTATAAATATTGCAAATGTAGACTTTAGTAACACAGATTTAAAGATTCGGAATAGGTTCCTTGGCACAGTCATAATTAGAGTGTGCACTTGGTTGTGGGAGAAGGAGGAATGCCAGAGGGTTGAAGGAGCAGGAGTATAGGACCCAATGCCAGTGCCGTTTAACAACCTGGGCATTCAGGAGCCTTCTAATCTTGACCTTCAGACAGGTCAAGATTAGAAGGCTCGTCACCTTGACCAGATCAGACAAATCTCTGTACAAATGTCCCCTTTTAGGCTTCAAATAATATTAAATATTAATATGAAATGAAAGGTGTTTTTAATGCATTGAATCTGTTTTGCACTGCTATAAGAAAAACATGGAGTATATATGTATATATATATTCTGCTGAAAATATTCATTTTCTGCTGAAAAGCAGATAATGATAATAAAATTTCCTTTCCTATAATAACAAATATGACGATGGGAACACATTCTCATTAACACCTAATGAACTCAGACAGCATATGACATAGCCTCCTCTCTTTTCCCTCATCTTAAATTTATTCTTTATTTTTTTTGTAATCTTTACACAAATTTATGCACCTAACTGCTTCTGTGATGGTATCATTTCACTGTGGTCAATAAAGGACCCTACAAGATCAAAGTCTTGACTACTGTTGCCTTCCTTCTCCTCAAAGGAATCATACAAAAATGCTCCCATTTCTTCCTCCACAATTTACTTCAAAGTCAGTTTATTTTTTTATGAAATCTTTTTATCCTATAAACACATATATCTTTGTATCTTACTTCTCCCCTTTTCCCCCAGATCTCACATTCTTACCTAAGAAAAATTCCGTTCCCTTTTCTCTTCAACTTTCACTTCTTTTCTCTCCCCCTCCACCCAAACAAATCTAGTGTAGTCTATTAGTGCATAAGGTGTCCAGGGTCAAGGAAATGGAAGTCTGGTGTTCCATTACCATGAAACAAACCAGCATCGGTGTCATTGACTTCTATAACTCTGACTATACCCAGAATCTTTTACAAGCTTTGAGGAACTGTTTTCTTGCTTGCAGTTATTCATTCTTTTCGTCATTCAGTAAACACTTCTGAAGCACTATGCATTCCTATTATGTTACCTAGTGGCAATGTGGTAAGAAGTCAGGTACAGTTCCTGACCAGAGGATGAGGAAAATAATACATTACATAAGGACTTACTTTTCCACTTGGTTTATTTAATAACATTTATTGTAGCAATACTGTTTAATTATTTTTTTTTTCAGGGCAAGTAAAGTTTACTAAGTCATATCACAGGTTAAATAGGTTGTGTGATAACTGGCAACTGTTTACATTGAAAAAAATATTACTATAGCTCTGTTTTTGCTAAAAAAAAAAAATAGTCTGAATTCCAACGCACTGCTTACAAATGTGGTTTTGGAGCACAACTCATTTATTCGTAGCCTGCCTGTAATACTATCTTGAACTTTAAATTGCACCTTTTCTTGGAAGGACTCAAAATATCTCCACGTGTAATATCACTGGGTCTTGTTTGTTTATACTCTGCCTTCTTTCACAAATGATTTGAAACAGTTTATACATCTAACAGAATAATAATGCAATGTAAACAAGGTAAAGAGATAGCACAAGGAAAAACTGTAAATAAAAGCAGGATCCAAGCCTGGAACAGGGTGGGGCCAGGTGAGCCAGCATACGCATCCAGATGGTAACTGCCTGCTGAGTTGCCGAAGGGGACTGTGAAAAGATACCGGGCACTTGCACTATAGACTCTCTCTCCTTTGGAGTCTCTTCTGAATTACTGTTTGAGATTGAATCCATATATGCTTGGAAGTTAGACAAGTAGATGAAAGGGTTGGCATTCTTTCAGGAAAACTCAGAAGGCTTTTGAAAATGATCCCTAAAACATACAAAAGTCACAGTTACCTGGAAGTGCAAAACTGACTTCACGGTGGCCCACAGCAAAATCTGAGAGCTTATCTCAATAAACCACTGGGGGTTCTCTCTAATGCATAAGTTTTTGGTTTCTTTAGTCCCTCAAATTTTATTGTGCAAACCTGACAAAGATCATGAGGGACCAGAAGACTTCTCAGAGCAGATATTTTCAGGGAGGTAATATAGATAAACGGTAATAGGAAGGACACCTGGGTGGCTCACTTAGTTAAGCGTCTGCCTTCTACTCAGGTCATGATCCCAGGGTCCTGGGATGGACACTGCATCTGGCTCCCTCCTCAGCGGGAAACCTGCTTCTCTCTCTCCCTTGGCCTGCCTCTCTCCCTGCTTGTGCATTCTCTCTCTTTCTCTGTCAAATAAATAAATAAAATCTTAAAAAAAAAAGCCCAATAATATGAATTATAATGATACTGTAGAATATTTAACTTTGGGTAATATATTATAATGCTGAAGGTTCCAGAAAGCATTAATTTCTAAAAGTATTAGCAAGGGGCATAAAATTTAGCTTGCTACATAGGATTTTTGGAAATCAAATGCCTAAGTTTAAGAGGTAATCTGCAAAACCAGTTTCATTTTTAAATAGTGTAATTCTTTCCAGCAAAGATGATGAGAGCAATTGTCTTTTATGTCACTTTTACAAGTAAAGAGATGAGGTGGTATACAATATGTAAATAATAAAATGTTATTTAATCTTAAAGTAAATTATCTTGTGAATTAGAATAAGACAATTCATTGTTCCCATTTTACAAAGACACAACCGGACAGATAAAGAAAGAAACTGCAGTGAAAGTGAAGCCAAAGATGGAGCGTGTCGTGCTAGGCATGCGGTATATATTACTTACTATTTGCTGACTGGTTTGTTGTTTCATGGCTACATGTGTAACAGTTAAATCAAACCGGCCAGTAGGTTTAAAGAACTCAGCTTTTTTATATGCATAATCACAAATCTTATAGTGATAGAAATTTAAAATATTGGTGTCTTCCATTTTCATAGCTATCCTCATCTAACAGTCACTGAAACCTAAATAGCTATCAATCAGAAGGTCTTAATGAATTTTGAGTTAAATCAAAGAGAGTAAGTTTCTAAAATGAGCCACACATGTATACCCTCTGTCTCTTGGCACCTTCCAGGGTCACTTTAGAATTTGCTCTGCCAAATTAATTATCGACATAACAGGTGATGAACTTTTATAATATGCATAATGTTCCTTAGCTTTTAAAATATACTTCACATTGTAACGAATAAGAACATTTAATCTAATCGTATTTTTCTAATATGACCCCAAGATTCCCATGAAAAACTGTTTTGACAAATTAAAAAATAATTCTTTTTTTTTACTTTTGCCCAAATATATTGGGACTCGTTATCCATATAAAAAATAATAAATTCTTAAATATATCTTAAAAATATATCTTAAAATGCCTGTCTTAATTCCTTCCTTTTTCCTTTTTCTTCATTAAACCTACAAAAGTGAAAACCAATTACCCTGATGAAAAAACCCTATATTTAAATTTCAGAATGCTACATAAACAATGACCCTCCCCCTCCAAAACAACAACAACAAAAAAACCAGTGGAATTAGAATAGTTAATAGTTCAATTTTTCAACTGTACTGAAGCAAATTCTATTTAAGATGTATTTCTGAACAATCAATAAAGCTGTTTTCAAATAAAACATTCATTTGGAGATAGAGAAAACATTAAAGATCAGTTTGTTTGTTTTATATAAGCAGTTTTTCTTTTTTAAATTTCCATGCAAAACAGTGCAAACACAAATGTTTCTACTGAAAGTAGATGATAGAATATTGACTGACACTGTTTTGTAGCTAGATATTTGTGTTATCATAATTAAAAG
The DNA here is from genome assembly GCF_963455335.1 of Martes martes. Lineage (NCBI taxonomy): Eukaryota > Metazoa > Chordata > Mammalia > Carnivora > Mustelidae > Martes > Martes martes. The sequence continues at coordinate 77,990,166 of NC_137894.1, forward strand.
ATCTAAATCTTTATTTGGGGAAAAATTCATTGTGAGTGTAATCAATCAACCAATATTTATTGACCATCTGTTATAGTCTTAATACTGAACAAGTGTTTTTTTTTTTTGGCTTGGGGATGGAGAGATATTGAAGGAATAGAGAATATGGGGTCTGTTTTTAAGAGAAGTAAAAACCTAGGTTTTTATTTGCAACCCTATATAAACTAGTACTCAACTCTTTAAAACCATTTTCAAGAAAACACAATCCCTCTCAGAATAAAAGAGAAACCAAAAGAGCTAGAACACCAAAGATTTTGGAGGTGTTCTGAATAGTTAATAAATTGGTTAAATAGTTAATAAATTGATTAAAACCAAGTGTAGGGAGGGTCTACATTCATTGAAGTGATAGTTGTCACACTGCCACAAAATGGTAATTCACCTTGGAAAATAACTCTCCATTAGGAAAGGTCTAAGTCAGCTAGTTAGATATGGTTATGCAACTCTTTTCTTTCAATGCTAAAAGCAGAACCACAGTTCCTGTTTTTCTTTTCCGCGAAAGGAGGTGAAAATTTGACAGCTCAAAATGAAGCAAAAACTCAAGATAAAACAGACACCATTTTGTGCCCACTCAGTCTTCTTTCCAGGGTCATACATGTGTAAGTAGCTGTTTGTTTATAGTCAAGACCTTCTGTGGGTAAATCTGGCAGGGTATCAAAGACATTTAGCATAGATATTTCATTTTCAATGCATGTGTCTATTTTTTCCCCTGTTGATGAACCAAATATAACACATGCAGATGATTTTTAGGAATTTATTTTAAATCGTAAGTATTCCTTTTTTTTTCTTTTTCTGAATGTTCACAGTAGCTAGAGACAAGTATTTGCTTACCACTTCCCTCCCATCATAACATTGAATGGTTAGATGAAATGAAACAAAATTTTCAATGTGTTTCCCTCCTCTAATATGTCTATGTGTTCATTAATCAATTAATTAATAATATATCTATCAATTTATCTACTAACCATCTATTAACCATCTATTTATACAACCCATGGCATAGTGTTTGAGAATATGGGCTTTGAATTCCATTAAACCTGACTTTGAAGGCAGCGTCTAACTTGTTATAAACTGAATGGTTTTAGTTACATTAATTACCTTTCCTAGTCTAATTATCTTATCAGTTAAACCAGGCAGTGGAAATATTTATTTCATTAGGTAAGTGAATGATTATGAAGATTAAATGAGATAACTCACGCAAAAGGCTTAGCACATTGTTTGGCATACAGTAAATGTTCAATAAAATATAAGAATTATTCTTATTCTTTAAAAACAATAATCATTTTCAGAATAATAGATCATAAACATGAGGTAGAGGTCAAAGGTCTTAATTTAATATCCTTAGCAACATTTCACTTATTTATGAGAAAAACACATGATTTTAATTAGGTCTAGGCAAAACCAAGAGGCAGTAAATTTTTCCTTGGTGTTTCAGCTTCCCATTTCTGATATTTTCATAATAATGATACTGTTTTTTTTCTCTTTTCCTAATCAGAATAACATGTTTTCCTAGTGTGATTTCCCTTCAGTAGCAAAATATTTATATTTATAGTTTATTAAGGTGTGAAGTCAATACATTATCTCCCTATAACATAGTTTGGTAGAGTTTTTTGTTTGTGTTAGTTTTGTTTTGAAATGCTGTCTTGATCCGATTGGAGGCCCTAACTAGCAGACAGTCAGTTCCTTCAATCAACTGATTAAGTTCAGAACCCAGCAACTTCCCTTCTGGGGCCCCCACACACCAAGAGCACACTGCAGGATCATTAATTGCCCCAGGACCAGGGAACAGATAAGTAAGGGACAGATCCTAGCTCCAGAAGTCAGAAAATTGGTAAAATTAACCAATCTAGAGGAAACCTGAATTGATTAGAGGAATAGATAGATATGCAGAGAGACAGACATTCAGACAGTGGTACAATGTCACTCCAAGTGTGATGGAAGTAACATCTTCTATAGAGGACAGGTGTTATTTGTTTCTTGTTCAAAGAAAGAGGGATAAAGTGGTTTCTGCATGTGCACAGAAATAATAACATGAATAAAGACGGAGTGGTGTTAAATGTGCAATGGAGGGTCTGTATCTGGAGGGTGTAGTGTGAGACAAAGATGGACAGGTAGTGTGAGATCATACATGGGTTAATAAATTTGGCTGAGTTGTTTTTATTTTATCCTCTATGTAGACCAGTTCTCAACTGGAGGCAATTTTGCCCCTCAGGGGGACACTTGGTAATATCTGGAGACAAATATCTTGGCAATAGAGTGCCACTGCAGCTAGTGAGAAGGCAAGGATGCTGCTAAATATGCTAGGATGAACAGGACAGCATCCTTACCACCAAGAAAAAAAAAAAAAAAAAAAAAAAAAAGACTTTCCAGCCAAAATGTCAGTTGTCCAAGATTGAAATCCTGGACTGTACCAGTGATCTCCAAAATAGGATACTTGAACCTGACAGGTGATACAACATAGCACATTAGGCTGAAAAATCAAATATTAATATTTTATAGTTATTTTATCTCATTTAAAGAAATTTTTCAAAGTATGTTTTGTAGCATACAAAGTCTATATTTACATTATAGAACTAGTAAATTATCTATATGTACATTTGTAGTAGTACCTGTTCAACATTTTTTACTAATGGAGTACATAGCCCCCAAATTTGTAGACTCCTGCTGTCAAAAATAGGAAATCATTAAAAATTTGTGGGTAGGTTATAGAAAATTAAATGTGCTGGTTATATGAGGAAAGAATGAAGACAAAGATTGAAAGCATGGATAAGAATTAGGCACCTATTGCAATATTCTAGGTAAGAAATGAAAAGTATGTGACTTAAGACATTGTCATTTACATAAGAAGATCATTCCAGACACATTTTTTGGTAGTAGAAACTAAAGTTTCCAACTTAGACACATCCTTTGTTCTTTCTGCCTCATATTCTAGTTGATAACATGCAGATATCTCAAGAGAAAGTGTGAGAAAATCCAGTGGATATCTTTTATTTGAGAGGAGTATAATAAATATGTTTGGATCATTATCATTTTGATTTTGTAGTTCCTCTGAAAATTCAGGTAAACAGATGAAGATTTGGAGGCTACTTAACTGCTTCATAAAGGTAAAGTTGAAAGGATGGTTTTGAGGAGGTGACCACAAAGACCAATGTTGTTAGTAATAATATATTTGAAATGTTGTGAATTCTCTTGTTTGTATAATTTTCTTTAATTCTCCATACAGTAACCAACAGAAAGAAAGATTATGGATTAATGCAGAGCTGAGTATTGAAAGGATTGGTAGGGGTAAGAATATAAGGTTTAGAAAGGAAGATTGCAGTAGAAAAAGATTAATAGACATGATTTCAAGCTATAGCATGTAGGGGGAAAGTGAAGGGAGATTACTTTAATTGAGTAAAGAGGACGTGGAAGGTTTGTGGACAAGGCCTTGGTGACAGTGAAGAATAGGTCCAGTTGGATTCATGGAATGGGAAGAATGGAAAAATTAACGATTGTGGTCTAAGATACAATTTCTGGGTTTACAAAATTTAGTTTTAAAAATTATTTCCATAGGACTATATAGAAGACTCTAATATATATCAACATACACACACAAAAATAGCCTATGAAAAAAATTTGGAAAATAAACTGCTCATTACGAAGAATGAGTAGAAAAAATAATGAAAGGGAATGTAATATTTGGTCTTAATAAATGTCATCTTCTCCTAAATTTTCCTGTTCCTACACAGTTTAAGTAGTAATAAGTATGTTTCATCTGGCCTTCCAGATCTCTCAGTATATCAAAAAAAAAAAAAAAAAAATTCTTCAAGACGAATCCTGCAACTGTATTTTCTCAAATAGAGATAGAATAAAAGAGAGGGATGGGGGAGAGAGAGAAATTCATCATAGACACATTTGCTGAAAAAGTCTGGCAGATGAACAAAACATGATTTTTTGAGAGGTTCTGTAATGGATAGTTCTTTTTCTCACTTATGTACTTATGTGAAACTAGGAAAGATAGTAAAGTGCAAAAAAAAAAATCTACCAACTGAAAAAAAATCACAAAATCTTAGCAGCTTTGACTGTAGTGACTTATAGTTAAGTTATCCAAATGCACTTAAGGCTGCCTTTTTATTTCCTTTCATTTTGACACCATAATATAATGTTTCATTTCTCAAAATCAGGATGCGAATCAGGTAGATACAGTTAAATTGATAAATTCTACATCTGTGATTTTCTCTTCAGCAGTAAAAATAATGTCATATCTTAAGGTCAAAGATTATTAACCACATAACATTAAAACTGCTGAGTTTAAAATATTTGTTCTATCTCCTAGAGGAAGAGTCCAAAAGCACATTTGAAAATTTCACATTTTCTTCTCACACAGTCGTTGGGCTACAGTTTTATTTTTTAAGCATAATTAAACAAATATGCCCACTTTAAGGAGATTTTATAAACCATTCAATTCAGTTTAGATTAACAAGACATTGAAATCCATAATAAAATATGTTGTTGAACTCCTGTTGTACTTAGTAATTTCTTCATAGCTTTTTGCATGTTTGATGTATTTCCCTCACATTATTTTGGAAGGGGAAGTATAGAAAAAATGGGTTTTGATGCTAACAAATGCACTGAAATCCTTCTAGTTTCCCAAGATGGCATATCGAAAACATGTTTTCTTAATAATCTTTACTTGTAATCACTTAGAAATTGTGGAAACTCTAGTGAGGCACATCACTAACTATCATTAGAATAGAAAGTTTGCAGGATCCTGTCATCCACAGAGTTTATTCTTTTAGTCTTGCTCCCCCAAATCGCTACCCACAATTTACTTTCAGGGCTATGTTCCCTAAACTATTTTTATGATTGTCAAGGACAAGTTGTTCTGATATTCAAACTGTGCTGTTTGCACATTGCTCCATTAAGAAGAGGATTCCTAGGGACTAAGGAATCTGTTTGTTTTATTAGATTCCTTGTGTTTGTGGTGTTTCTTATAATGAGATGATCAGTTTATGGCTAGGATTATGGTAAGAGTCCAGAGCCTTCTCGTTGGGGTAGAGGTTGCCTCTCCATGGCGGACAAAATCCTTTAGTGTCTCTGACATGCTCTCTGGCTATAAACAAAATACAGATTAAGACTTTGAGGGGGTTGAACTAAAGAACTCTCTAGAGCGTTCATCCCACTTCTGGCCCTGTCCTCTGAGGATGACACTTCCATGGCAGCCCCAGAGTAACCTGGATGCCTGTGCTAGATTATTAATCCTAATTTTCAAACCAAAATCAAAACCAAGAAATGAAAGCTATACCAAATGAATTATAATCTAGTTAGATTCTGATATTACAGCCCAAAGGACAAAGCAAAGGATTCTCCTTAACAGATTAGAAATACTGAAATGCTGTTTATGCACAGGAAAAAGGAAGAAAATCAGAAGATGAAAAGGTTCTTGGAGATTTCTAGATAAAAAGGTTGAGAGTGGGAGAGACTTTGCACTTCTTTTACACGGGTGAAATACAGTATTAGCTTGTTAGACTCCAGAACCAGAGTCTGGTAGCCCATGGCAGTTAGTGTTGCAAGTGGTGCCCTCAAACAGCCACTCTTCCGGGTCTTCATTGGGAGAGGTTGATGGGTACTTGGGAAATACTGCTTTACAATTTATCTTTTCCCTCTCCCTTATATATATATATCAAAAAGCACTATGAGATACATATGAAATGATGAAAAAGCATTGTGCAGTTAGCAAAACAAATGTGTGGCCTTCAAGAGTTAAACTAGATTTAAGAACAGTACAGTTGAATGAACCAGTCATCTTGGCTGGCTCCTAAAATAGCAAACTGAATACATGACAATCTCTTAAAATGCTCAATTCAATATCTGGTTTGGTAAAAGACATGGCCTTTTTAATTGCAGGAAAGCATGTAAATCTTAATCTGTGAATGAAGGTAAAAAGAAAGAAAAACTCCATGGAAAAATATGCAAGAACAACATCACACATAAATGCTGAATAATAGCAACAAGGGCAGTATTAGTGCCAAGTAAAACTATTTTTTTTTCTTGTCAATTAGTTTAATGTCAAGACTGAATCATTTCAAACACTCATAAAACATGACTTTACTAATCGCTATCAAGTATGGCCCAGTCCAGGAGAATCCATATGTCTCCCCAGTTCCCAGACCAGCATTACACAGAATTCTGAAAGTTCTTTCTACAAATGTCCATAAGCAGATAAACAGCACTCAACAAACATTTGCAGAGTTTTTATGGCTTCATTTTCCTCACTCTTGCTTCATACTCCTATACTCCCCATAGTAGCAGGGAGTATGAACTGCTGCTTACAACAGTGCTAAAGAGCAAGAGTAGATCTCTAATTTAAAGCCATGAAACAGGGATGCCTGGGTGGCTCATTCGGTTAAGCATGGCCTTTGGGTCAGGTCATGATCCTAGGATCCAGCCCCATGTTTAGCTCCCTGCTCAGCAGGAACTCTGCTTCTCCTTCTCCATCTGAATTTCCCCCCTGCTTGTGCTTTCTCTCTGGCTTCTTCTCTCTCTGATACATTCAAAAAAAAAAAAGAAAGAAAGAAAGAAAGAAAGAAAGAAAGAAAGAAAGAAAGAAAGAAAGAAAGAAAGAAAAAGAAACCTTAAAAAAAATAAATAAAGTAATGAAACCTAGTATGCATAGAGCAACATTTTAGCTGCCTTTTTTTTTTCTTTTAAAAAGGGTTTTCTTAACGTCCAGATTAAGGAATTTGGGCACCTGAGTTCTTTTGCTTTTGGACTCATCTAAGAGATGTTTTATATCTATCACTTAAACAAACACCTTAAGCAATTTTTTTCTTAACCTCATCTGAATGCTAGGAGGAAGTTTATTATTGTTTCTAATGTGTCAGAGAAAATGTTGTATATTAACTGGTGTCTGACCATGCATGAGAGGCCCTTTTTATCTCCTAGGGAATAAAAACCAGGACTGTGCTACATGGAAAAGGTAAATTGCTCATCATTTTGTTTCTGAGAATTGTTTGGTAGAGGTTTAGATCTTTTGGGAAAGCCCACTAAAATGGAAAAAAAAAAAATGGAAATAGTCTGTCATTTAAATCTAGCATCCCTACACACAAATTCTATGATTTGGTAAAGTTCAGTTTCCTCTTCCACAAAGCTATGGATAGTAATATATATTTCTGTTAGTAAAATAGTATACGTGAATGTACTCGGTAATAGCTTGAGCCATAAAAAAAATCATAAGTTCTAAAGAGCAAAATGGTCAAATATCCGCAAATTCATATGGTTGCTAGCACATAGCAGAGAGTCAAAATTGATTAGATGAAAATCCATAATATTTTCTCCTTTCTTCTTTTGCCTTTTGTTTTCTTCTCAAAAAATTGCATATGAAATATTTGCGTATTTGAATATAAAATATTCTTTTAAAACTCCTTATCTTTCCACTAAGTATATTTGGTTAAAGCATACCTCATTGAATATATGTGGAAGTATAACAATGATTAAATAAGTCACCTACAGTTTGTCTCTTATCCAAACTCGCTGAGATGGATCCACTAATATTCGTGCTGGCTAATATTTTCTAATAATCTGCAGAGTTTTTTTCTCCTTTTGTTATGTTTGGAAAATATGAGCATTAGATAGCATGACTGTGTGTTCAGACTGCCAAATGCCAATAGGAGCAGACTGCACAGCAAGAGAAGTGCTTTTGTTTGACAATGTGTTATACACTATTGATAATGATTTCGAAATTGAAGTTGGTACTCTTGCCTTTTGCTCAGTGATATGAAGTTTTTAAATTGTCTTTATTTCAATTAAAGAGCAATGGTTAGTGCTGTTGTTTATGTTCATCCCGCCTGTCAGTGTATGTGTGTAATTATAACATGTAAGGTTTTAGTCTCCCAAATGCTTTTGAATTGTGTCCAGGACAACATATTTCTGAAGGTATTTGCATTTATTCACCAGAGACTATCCATGATGTTGCTTGTTTTCTTGATTAAATAGTGTTTACTCAGAGCCTCCTATTTCTCCTCTTCCTGATTCCTAAGCCAGGAACACTCATCATCATAGCCTGATAGATTCAGGATGGACCCACAGCATAGGACTTTGGGATTTTCTTCCTGGCAGCCTTCGACTAACATTAAGTAACTTAATTTTTACTGCTCACATTATGCTTGAAAGAGAAATGTGGAAAGAAAAGAGTTGGGGTTCTCACTTTCCACCAATATGCAAATAGCTTAGTGTACAAATGTCAGATTCTAAGAGTAAATGACTTTCATTTTCATCACAACAGCTCCTCTAGCTAATAAGTGATGATAATTGTACTTGTCTCATGCTTGAAACCAATGCTGAAGGTCATGCAAAAGGCTACAGAGAAACAGGTAAAGAAAGATTATTGATTCAATTGTGTGTTTGTATTTGTGTGCATTTGTCAGCCTTCAGGACAAAAGTGGGACATCCAGCCTTGATCCAGACCAAATGTCATTTCAAGTTCCTAAGAATGGATTCACATGGTCTACACTGTTCTAATGAAATGGCATATACATATTAAAAGCTCTCTAATATCCCTGCCTAGGAATCTGACAGAAGAATCCTGGCATGAATAAGTGGTTAATAATTGAGGATTGCTAAGGATCTAGCAAGGATATTAGGGCTTCACTATTCAAGTTTTGTTTTCTTCTTTCTATAAAAGACAACTTAAAATATATGTACTTCATGGAGCTATTAGCTGAGGAAAAATATGCGTACCCAATAAAGGAGAACTTTTTACAGGAGAGCTTACTAACTGGATGCTCATTCCCGTTTACCACACTTAGACCTTTGTCACTGGAGAGGCACATGATATGGTTCTCACTGATAAGAAGTGCCTGAAGAGGAGTCCATTTTTGTTTCATTCTACCATAAAATAAGAACAAAGTACAGGAAGACAAGTCTTATTGCTCTGGCCCTGTCCCACTTCCCTTCCATGAGGTTAGCAGTATAGAGCCTGGAAGTGGAACAGCCAGTATGTAACCCTAACATCCCGAGAATGATGAAGTAGAAAGCTAGAAGGAGCCTAGGTTCTTGATGGCATCATCTGGCCACGGTGCCATCCCTGGACTGTATTTCTTGGGAATTCTTGTTGTTGAATGTAAAAAAGCTCCTCAGTTGAGCTACTGTGGATCAGATTTTCAATTTCTGGTAGCTGAAAATATTTCTACTGAACCAGCCCCCCACCACTCCATGCCCTCCCCTAGTGATTTTTAGACTTTCATGTATACTGGAGTTACCTGAAGGTCTTGCTAAAACATGGTTTACTGTGATGGCATCTGAGAATTGCTCTTCTAACAAGTTTTCAGATGATGCTGACGTTGATGGTCCAGACATCACGCTTTTGAGAACCATTGCTCAGAAGAATGAGTTTTCTAAAATATAAATTTTAATGAAAATCATTTGCTTAAAATACATTAATACTACACCAAGACCCTTCAGAGCAAAAGCTAAGCTCCCTACAAAGACATTTAGATCTGTTTCTCCATCTTTGCCTTTCATATTTCTTCCATGTTGACCCTAAGTTCCTGACACACTCAGTTGTCTGTGATTCGCAGATAACAACCTATTACTCTCTTTAGCCACTTTCTAGTAAAATTTTCTCTCTGCCTAGAATTTTCTCCCTTATTATTTTCTTGACCATTCTTACTAATCCCTCAAGAGTTGGTCTTCACTTGGCTAAGTCCCTGAGTTGAATACCCTATACTTTGAAACAATTATTTATTTACTTTTCAGTCTTGTTCATGTGATTTTCTTGGAGTACAGTCTATGGCATTCAGGTATCCCCCCACCACCCCGCACAGCCCCCACAGCCCTAGTGCCCAGCATAGGTGCTGAAACATAGGAAAGAGTACAAAGTCTTGCTGAGTGAAAAACTATTTGCTGAAGCATTAACAATGCTGTGTGTTTATGATATAGTTCTTTTTATTCCCTCGGGCTGTAACAGAACCTCCCTCTTTCTGTATAGATCTGTTTATTGTTTATAAAATATACAATTTAATACTTTATTATAATCACTTTCATCACTGTGTAAAAATAAATTTGATGAGTGACCTTTGAACGTAGTCCTTTACAAGGGACAAAGCCCTTATTTTATCTTTCTCCTTTTTTTTTTTCAATGCAACAGAAATTGAAACCAGAAAATTCTCACAGAACAGATGCCCTTGCAATTGAAAAGCACTCCCTCTAATAATGCTTGGCATAATTTTTGTTAGGTTTGTATCTCTGGTATAATTACATGATGATTTTAATGGAAATTATAAAGAAGTATTTTACAAAGGAACAGAATATTTTATGTGTAGTTATATGTAAATTTACTCTTATAAATATGCAAGCTTTCTTTCTCACATGGGTATTTGCTTAAGGATCTCTCTGATAAATGCAAACAAGACTCATATTATTTATTAGAAGATTGCTGAGATATATAACAGTAATTGTCATACCACTCTGTAGAATTCACTTCCAGAATCTGCTGTTGTTCCTATTGACTGATAATGCACAGTAAAAATTGCCACATTTAAAAATTCTGTTGAGATATTAAAATATCTAAGTTTTTATTTTCTTCAGATGCATAAATCATTTTTATATGCATGTTGTTATTTACCAAGCCAATCTGGCTTTCAAATGAGGCAATAGCTCTAGTTTATACAGTATGATTTCTGAAGATATCATTCATATCAGTGTTAATTCAATAATAGATAAGAGAAAAATACTAAAAGATAAAGGAAGTTTAATCTTTGGAGCCTGGTATTACATGATACAATATATCATAAGACAAATGCTTCACTACTGGCTATGTTTTCCCAATATAAGTCTGAGGTACAAATAACACTAGTGCCCATTTCGCAACAAGATATACAAGATTATTCTTTCCTCTTAAAAGCTTAATAGCAGCACTTCTACAAGAAAATTAAAAAACAAAAAAATCTTGAGTTCAGTTCACTTCAATTAATATAACAAGCACTTGTTAAGAGACTTCTACTTCATTAGGACTGTTTAAAGGGAAGCACATGAATGCATAGATGCATAAAGACATATGGGTAAACACTAAAATTATTTTGCAATGCTTAGTATTTTAAGCCAACTACAGAAGAGCAGTGGCTTGGTTTCAGCCATGGCAGGTGTCCATTGCTTATTTCCTAATTTTCCTGTGCATCAAAATGTTTGATTATTGAAGAGATGCTCTTGTTTTCGGGGTAAAAATAAGGAAAAGCCCTGATGGGTTCCTAAAGTTCATACTTAGATATTGCCATAAAGACTATCTTTAAATCACTTAAATTCTGAGGTTTGGTCAGAAAATGTTAGGAGGTTAAGTACATGTCAAGATATATAAAGCATGTATTGTTGAATTCTCTAAGACAGACACACTGTCTCCCTCTTTCTTCATTTTATGGCATGATATCATTTTGGAATAATCAGGTTGCACATTAACACTAAGGAAGAGGAAATTCCAAATGCTTTCATGGGATGGTTGGCACCATCTCTTTATGTCAAATAAATCTCAACCAAGAATCAGAGTCCTCTCCGGGGTAGGGCCAATGGAGGAAGTTCCTCCAGACCCACCTCTGGTCTGTGTTTTCTCATGCAAGTAGCTACCAGGGAAGAGTGAGAAAAGTATGTAAGCACTTTGTTCTAGGGGAACCCATGGCTTTGAAACATTTATAAATCTTTCCCAATTACCAAGCAAATGAGAAGGTTTTGCTGTCTGTCTCAGGTTACTAAACTTGTATGTGGCATTTATATGACTTATTTCACCAGTTATTTTAAACCTGATTTATATTTTTATGAGTGTGGATGGCACCAACATCTTGTGCTCAGCCAACTTCCTGCCTTCCTGCATGCATACCTTCCCCACTGACAATTCAGTGTGATTTGCACCATCTGGGAGTCACTCCCTCTACACACTTGATCCACACACCCTACGCTGGACTACCACAGCCCCCAAATCGACTCTTCACCCTTGGACCTCTCTAATGGCTTTTGGACTGAACTTTTTATGAAGGGAAATGAAAGAAAAAACAGGAAAAACTTTTTGTTAAATCTTAATTATTTTTACATATTAAAATCATTTATAAGTATTTGGAAGAGTTTTTTTGTTTTGTTTTTTAATGGTCCTTTGAGGACAAGTCTCCTGCAGGAAGGTAGGCTTTGGTTTGTTCCACAACTATAGCTTTAAAAACCAACAAAACTATGATCAGAGTTGGGATACACTAACAAGACAATATTATCTTTAGTTTCACTCCCAATTTGGACCAAAGAAAAGCAGACAGAGTGAGGAACCTTGTTTCAATTAAACCATGCATATGATCAGAGAACACTCAGGAAAATAAAGACAAGATCTAAACTATCAATAGAAGGGGTCAAACTTAGACTCTCCAGTTGTGATGGCCTAAATCTTGAGGTCCAGATAAATTCTAAACAGCTCTAGATGCTTCACATCCCACATATAGGAACTTTAATACCTTAATAATTGTTTTAGATGAAAGTAAATAATACTTGAAAATATTTGAATTCTCTTCAAAGCGCATAGGAAATATTTTATCTTTAATTCTTCCTTTAAATGTTCTCTATTTCTGACAAACGCTCATGCAGATAGACTTCTTCTTAATTATACAAACATTTATTGACTTTTCATTATGTGCTAATTAGGTAGATAAGTTCAGTGTAATCTGTCAAGTGCTATGATTCAGATGAGAGAAGGATTCTCTGGATGTGCATATAATCATACTTCATGGTTAGAAGAGGCTCCCTGCAGCCTATATCAGAGCACCACATTGAAGGGACTCAAGTGAAGATAGGGTCAGGAGGTACAGTAACTCAGAAGCTTGAGAAAACACGTTTGCAGAATCCTAAGTCATTCAGCCGATTGGCTCTTAGGATTTGAGGTGGGGGATTGTGAAAAGCAGTATTCTGAAGGTGTTCCCTCAAGATTTGTTTACCTTGGTTATTAAATCAAACACTGATGTAGGGACTGCTTGAAGGGACTTTGTAGATGTAATCAGGATTACTTTACTGAAAATGGAGAAATTATCTTGGGTTATTTGGTGGGACAAATCCAATCATTTGAGACATTCAAAGCAGGAAAATTTCTCCAACTGAAGTCAGAGAGATGTACCAAGCAAAGAGAAAGAAGGGAAAGTAAGGCATTGGATGCATGAGAAGTAGTTCACCCACCGTTGCTGGCTTTCAAGAAGAGAGACAACAGCAAGAAGATGTGGATAGCCTCCAAAAGCTGAAAATGACCCCTAGCTAAAGGCCACCAAGGAAATGAGGACCTCAGTTCTACAAATACAAGGAACTGAATTAAATGAATTTGAATGATCCTGGGAGCCAGTTCTTCTCAGATCCTCCCAATAAAAGCCCAACTAGCTAAGACTTTATTTTCATCTTTGTGAAACCAGGAGCAGAGAGACCAGCATAATCAATCCGGACTTCAAATCTTCAGAAATGTGAGTTAATAAATTGGTGTTATTTTAAACCTCTAAATTGTGGTAATTTGTTATGGCAGCAATAGAAAATATAGGAGTAATCGTGAAAAATGAGACTAGAAGCAGTGATTCTCAACTGTACCTAATATTGTTCCCAGGGAACATCTGACAGTAAACAGAAACATTTTTGTTTGTCACTACTGGGACAAGGGGTAGAAGTGTGGAGGGAGATGGGAGACATATTTGCTACTGGCATCTTGTAGATAGAGGCCAGGTATACTGCTAGAATTCTGTAATACACAGAATAGGCCCCCACCCCGCAGTAAAGTATTATGTGTCCCAACATATCAAGTGGCAAGATTGAGAAATCCTAGATAAAAAATTAGGCAATCATTGGTTGGTTCATGAAAGGTCTTATGAGTCTTGATCCAACGGAGTTTGCATTTCATCTCCAAAGTTATGAATAGCCATGGAAACTTGTGCTCTTTTCTCTCTCTGGCTATATGAAGAATATGCTATACTTCTTTTGTTTCAAAAAGGACAGCAAGCAGGACTGAGATAACTATTAGAAACATTTCTATTATTAAGTAAACATCAACTGAAAAAAAGTAGCTAATAAATTAAATCTTATCAAACTTCTTTGTTGCCAATCTAACATAAATAATGATTTGCAACTGGTAATCATATGCAAGCGGTCACTTAAAAAGTAATAATAAAAAACTGGTTTATAGTGATGAGTCATTCTAAAAACTGGAAGCCTAATGATATTTTTGAAAAAATATTTTAAGGAAAACACCAAAAGAAGTGTTCACCTAATTAATTTCCTGTGTCTTTGTGAGGATGGCTCATCATATTGGTGATTTTTTCTTATACACAAAATCCTCTGCTTGCTTAGTTCACTGTATAATTAGGCTATTGAGCATCTACTTCCTTCAAATCCCTTTGTCTCAATCCTTTACATTTTCTTTTTAATAAATAGAAGCATGACCGCTGGATCTTATGGTTAAGACTGTGTTTACATTTGTCAGAAACTGCCAAACTATTTTCCAGCAATGAATGTCTTTTTTTTTTTTTTTTTTTTTTTTTTGGTTCACTTACCTGCAACCTGCATTCCCTGAGTGAGCCTAAGACTTTGTTGACTCTATATAAGACTTAAAAAGTCAGGAATAAAAATAAAGTCTCTTTTATCTCCTTAGTCTAACTCTCACAAGCAAATTAGCATGTTTCATATTGATAAGGATAATTGATAAGAATAATTTGGAAGTCCAGGTTGTATTGATTTCACTAACATGATTAAAATTTCAATTGAAAATTTTTAAAAAATAAATTAACCATATATTCACTTGGTATGGGCCTAACTTAACTTGCCACAGACTGATTTCTCCTTTAAAATAATGGTTCCTATTGACTTGTCCTTGTTGATTATTAGACTGTATTATTTTTTTGCATTATTACATCTCATAGTTAATGGTACCAATCATTGGTGCATGCAGGCCCTCTTATTCTTATTGATTTGTTTAGTTTGTATGTGTTCATGCTAAATGAGTATTTTTCCCCCGAGGGACTTTAAATTCATTTAAATGGTATAGAATTACATATTTAATTATGTTTTATTTTTCACTAAGCATTCTGTTTTTCAGCTGTATCCACTCCCTGCACTCATTCCCTGCAGATTTCAGCTGTCCCAGTGATGCCCATGTAGGTGATCTCCTCCAACTCTCACCACACAAATGACTCTACTATGACCTCTTCATAAACAAACATGGACACTTATTTGACTAAGCATGTAGGGCATATTAGCAATTTCTTTAGAATACATACCATGGAGCAAAAATTCAGAATTACAGGATATTCATCTTCTATAATTGGCTAAAATATGTCAGCAATCTCAACCCAGTGGGTACTCTAGTTCACCAGCAACAGTGGTATCATCAGTTTTCTGTTTTTTTTCTGGTCTTTTAGCTATGAAATAATAACATTATAATTTAAATTTATGTTTATTTGATTATTCATGGTTTTGAACATTTCTTCCTGTGTATTACATTTTGGGGTTTCCTTTTAGATAAATTGCCTGGTCATGATCTTTCCTGCTTTTCTATAACAGCTGCTCTCTGTCTTTTGTTTATTTGTAGGAACTCCTTACATATTATAATTAACCCTTTGTATATGTAGTACATTACAAAGTATCTTCTGCATTTTGTCTTCTGTATGTTAACTTTGTTTAAAGTTACCTTCACTGGGCACCTGGGTGGCCCAGTCGATTAAGCATCTGCCTTTGCTCAGGTCATGATTCCAGGGTCCTGGGATTGAGCCCCACGTAGAGACCCGCACTCAGCAGGGAGCCTGCTTCTCCTCTCCCTCTGCTTACCCCTCTATCTGCCACTCTGCCTACTTGTGCTATCAAATAAACAAAATCTTTTAAAAAAATAAAGTTTCCATCATTGAACAGAAAGACAATATCGATTTAATGAAATTCACCTCCTCCTCACCCACCTCACGGTTTGTTCTTTAAATTTTGTTTTTCTGGGTTTTTTTAGTCATTTGCTGACCTTGGGTCTCAAAGATATTTGCCCACATTTTACTCTATTAACTTTATAATCTCACCTTTCAAATATGGGTGTTTTTTTTTTTTTTTAAAGATTTTTTTATTTATTTATTTGACAGATAGAGATCGCAAGTAGGCAGAGAGGCAGGCAGAGAGAGAGGAGGAAGCAGGCTCCCTGCTAAGCAGAGAGCCCGATGTGGGGCTCGATCCCGGAACTCTGGGATCATGACCTGAGCCGAAGGCAGAGGCTTTAACCCACTGAGCCACCCAGGTGCCCCCAAATATGGGTGTTTTTAATTTATGTTTTTTGGTTTCAGAATATTTTAAACGTAAAGAAAAATTGTGAAACTATTCACATAGTTCCAATATATCCCACAGCCAGTATTCTCTATAATTTGTATTAGAATGTTATGTGACATGATTAATGAACAAAACTGATACATTATCATTAAGTAAAGTTCATGCCTGATTCAGATTTCTCTAGTTTTACCAAGTGTCCTTTTTCTCTTCCAGGATGTCATCCAGGATACCAAAAACATTTAGTGGTCATATCTTCTTAGACCACCCTTGGCTGAGACACTTTTTCAGACATTCCGTGTTTTGACAGTTTGGAGGAATACTGGTCAGGTATTTTATAAAATGTTCCTCAAGATTTGTCTGATGTTCCTCTCATGCTTAGGTTGGGGTTATAAGTTTTGGGGAAGAAGACTGCCATGATAAAGTTATCATTTTCATCACATCATATCAAGGGTAAATAGTTTCAAATGATTCATCAATGTTGATGTTGACCTTAATCACCTGGCTGATACAGTGTTGATCAAGTTTCTTCACTAAGGAGTTTACTGTCCCCACCCCCCCAACTCATACTCTACCTTTTAAAGGAGGGCATTGGGCTCAGCCCACTCAAGAAGTGGAGACCTACACTCAATCTTACTGAGGGTGGATTATTAACAAAAATTATTTGAAATTCATCTATATAGGAAATTTGTCCATTCCTCCTATTATTCATTTATTCAATCATTTATGTTTAGTGGTATGGACTTATGGGTATTTATTTATACATTGAGTTATAAGCCAATACTATTTTATTTTGATACTCAAATTCTGCCAGCTTTGATCTTTGGGAACTCTTTCAGTTGGCTTTTACACCCCTTGGACATGTTCCAATCATCATGAATTCTTTAAGTACTTCCTTATTTTCTGGCACTGTAAGATGTGCCAGGCATATCTTGTGTATTTTCTGCCCCTGTTCTCAAATCAGCCATTTCTCCATAGAGCTTTGGTTCCTTTTATTGGAAAATGGTGTTAGAAACCAGTATCTTAGCACTAGATATACTCATTGCTACTGGACTGTTACTGGTTTTAGGCTCTCAGCTGACAAACCAAAGAAATATATATATATTACAATCTCTATGGATACATGCAATTAAGTATTTCTTTTTTTATTAACATATAATGTATTATTTGCCTCAGGGGTACAGGTCTGTGAATCATCAGTCTTACACAATTCACAGCACTCACCATAGCACATACCCTCCCCAATGTCCATCACCAGACACCCCCATCCCCCCCAACCCCCACCCCCAGCAACCCTCAGTTTGTTTCCTGAGATTAGGAGTCTCTTACGGTTTGTCTTCCTCCCTGGTCCCATCTTGTTTCACTTTTTCCCTCCCTTCCCCCCCACAAACCCCTGCCCTTCCTCTCAAATTCCTCATATCAAAGAGTTCATATGATAATTGTCTTTCTCTGATTGACTTATTTCACTTAGCATAATACCCCTCTAGATCCATCCACATTGTTGCAAATGGCAAGATTTTGTGGGTTTTTTGATGACTACATAGTATCAAGTATTTCTATATATGGTCATGTGTACCTATATGAGCTAAACATGAGTTTACACTGATGTCTCCAACTATAGTCCATTACCACAAGCATCATTCTAAGACTCCTCTTCTTTCTTATTTGTAATTTCCTAGTCCAATAATGAGAAACCTGGCTTTACTATCTACCATCTATTTATTTAATTGCTCAATTCTGGTAAATGTGTATATGCTTCAGAATCGTTAGCTCGTAGGTCCATGGAAAACTATTCTATCAACTAAAGTATTGTACTTACTTACTTATTGCACTTTTTTCTTTAGTCTTACATACTCCATTAACTTCCAAAGTTAGTTAGGTCAACACCTTCTTACCCATCTCCTTCAGTGAGATTGTTTCACACTTTTGTAGTACAGTTAGATTATCACATTTTGCGTTTCATCCTGACCTCTTAAATTTCTTAAAATTTGCATATATTAAGGTTAATTATTTGTGATGTGAAGTTCTATTGGTTTTGACAAATGCATAATGTCATGTATCCCCCATTATATTGTCATACAAAATAATTTCATTGCCCTAAATAATTCCCTATATAATCCTCTGCCCCACCCCCCTCCTGAATTTTTGACAACCACTGATTTATTTGCTGCCTCAATTTTTTTGGTCTTTCCCAGAACACCAGATTAGTAGAATCATGCAGCATAGAGCCTTTTTAAAATGGATTCTTTCACTTAGCAATACGCACTTAAGATACATTCATGTCTTTGTATATGGATAGCTTATTCCTTTTTATTGGTGCATAGTTTTCCATTGTATGAATGTGTACCATGGTTTAACTGTTCACCTTTCAAAGGACATCCTGATTGCTTCTAGTTTTTGGTCATTGTTCATAAAGTTTCTATGAACATTCATGGGCTGTTTTTTTGTGTGGACGTAAGTTTCAAATCAAATCCAGTAATTGCTAGATCATATGGTAAGGCAATATTTAGCTTTGTAAGACACTGCCAAATTGTCTTTGAAAGTGAATGTACTACTTTGCATTCCCCCTAGCAATGAATGAGTTTCCATCTCAGCATCTTTGCCAGCAACTGATATTGTCAGTCTTTGTTGGATTTGAGCCATTCTAATGCATGTTTAGTTGTATCCCATTGTTGCCTTAATTTGCATTTCCCTAATGACAAATAATGTGGGAAACATTTTCATATACTTATTTGCCATCTGTATATCTTTTTTGGTGAGGTGTCTGTTCAAATGTTTTATTCATTTTTTTAATTGGATTGTTTGTTTTCTTATTGTTGACTTTTAAGAGGTTTTTATATACTTTGGATACAGGTCCTCTATTAGATATGTGATTTCCAAATATTTTCTCCCAGTTCATCTGCATCTTTTCATTCTCTTGAAGGTATTTTTCAAGGACAAGAACTTTTTAATTTACTGAAGTGCAACTTAAAGGTTGTTTAATGGATCATGCTTTTGGTGTTTTCCCTAAAAATTTATCACCAACCACAAAGTCATGTAGAGCTCTTTTTATATTTTCTTCTAAAAGTTTTATAGGTTTCTATTTTGTATTTGGTTCTATACTATATTGAGTTAAAGTTTATAAAAACAGTATAGGTCTGTGTCTAGAGTCTTTTTTTTTTTTTTTTTTTTTTTTTTGCTTATGGATATCTGAATGTCTAGAACCATTTGTTGGAAAGACTATCTCTCTCTATTGAACTGCCTTTGAATCTTTGACAAATATCAGTTGACTACATTTGTGTGAGTCTATTTCTAGGCTATTTATTCTCCTTTGATTAATGTGTCTATTCTTTCTCCAGTACTATGTTGTCTTGATTACTGAGGCTTTACAGTAAGTCTTAAGTTTGGGGAGTCTCCAGTTTTGTTCTTCATTATATTGTGTTGAATAATCTAATTCTTTTGCCTTTCCATATAAACTTTAGAATTATTTTGTCAATAACTATAAAACAGCTTGCAGAGATTTTTATTGAGATGTATTGAATCAGTAGGTTGATTTTGAAAGAATTAGCATCATTATAACATTGACTCTTCCATCCATGAACATGGAACATCTGCTCATTTACATAGATGCTTTCTTTTTTCTTTTACTAGTGTTTTGTAACATAATAGGTTTTTAATATTACCAAGTTAACCTTTGTATATGATTTTGGTAAGGGATATGGTCATTTTTTTTTCATGTATTGAACACCATATACTCAACAATCCATGCTCCCTTGTTGATTTGTGACTTCACATTTATTGAATATTTAATTTCGTAGACACACTTGTTATAAAAATGTGCCTCTAGTTTGTCCATTTAATTTTTTTTATTTTTTACATTGATGGTATATGTAATTTTGACAAAATCTTTGAAATGAGTCTTAATATATGGTAGGAAAGTCCCATTCTCCCTTTTTAATGTTGAATTGGTGGTTCAAGTATTTTAATTTTAAAATTTTGTAATAAAATTTTTAATTTACTTAAAATTTAAATATATAAAGTTCTTAAGAAATGTTAATTGGAGTTTTGATTATAATTTCAGTCAATTTTAGGAGAATTTATATCTATATAAACTGAAGAACATAGACTGTTGAAGGACATGGATTATGTCTCAATTTTTCTTTATTAAAATTTTGTTTTATTTTTATAGGTTAACTATCATGTACTTTATGTTTTGTTATTATGAATGTTGCATTATATTTATTGTATTTTTCACTCAATTACTGCTACTTGAGATGAATGTTGTTGATATTTTTAGGTTTGATTTTTTTCTAATAGCTTTTCCCAGTATTTTTATTTATTTATTTATTTATTTTAAGAGAGGAGTGTGAGCAGAGACAGGCAGAGGGAGAGGGAGAGACAGAATCTTAAGCAGGCTCCATGCCCAATGTGGAACCTGATGCAGGGCTTAATCTCACAACCCTGAGATCATGACCTGAGCCGAAACCAAGAGCCAGATGCTGAACCAACTGAGCCACACAGGTGCCCCTATTTTTTTTTTTTTTTTTGTAGGTAGATGATCATATCATTCCGAAAAATGTCTATTTTTTCACTTGCCTTCCAATTCTTAAATCCCTAGTCTTTTTCTTCTTTTCTTTATTGCACTGGCCTTGACCTCTAGAACTAACCTTAGAGGAAAACTTCTGGGGTTTCCCCAGTAAATATACATTGATTGTAGAATTTTGGTACATAATGCTTGACGCATTGAAAGAGTTCTTTCTTATTTGTAGCTCGTTGGGTGTTGTTATAAGTAATTGCTGAACCATATAAAATGTTTTCTTTCCTGGATTAAGGAGATAATTATCTGCTCTTCTGTTTTAGATATTAGTATAATAAAGTACACTGCTACATTTTCTGATGTTAAACCAACCATACATTCCTTGGATTGATTCTACCTATTCATGATTCATAATTTTTAGATGATGTGTTCATTTACTATTATTTTATTTAGTGTTTTTTACATCAAGCGTTTTAATCAGAATTACCCTATATTTCCCTTTCTTTGTAACTTCCCCATACAGTATTGTATAAATATAAATAAGATTTAAAAATTGACCTGGCATATTTTTATTCCTTTTTGTGTATTAGTATAACCTGATCAGGAATAAACTATTATATGAACTACTGTTTAAAATTTTGTAGAATTGACCTATAAGGCCATATATAAATTTGTGTTAAGAGGGGACATCTTTGACTACTGATTTCATTTGTTTATTACCATTCTATATGGTCTACTGACACCTTTGTAATTTTTTTCTTGCACCAATTTTGGCATTTCATGCATTTCTATTAGGTTGTAATTTTCTTAAGATCCTTTACCTGGTGTTAACTCTTATCTTTGCTACTTATTAGGTGAGTCTTCCTTTCCTAATTTATAAACAGGGATATTACCACTAGAACAGTCTGCCTCACAGAATTATTGTGTGGGTCAAGACTATAAGGAAAAGATTATTGTAAATACCTTAGTATAGCCAAAGAAACATTACCATTTCACTTCAGGTTAGAAATTTTGTTAACTAAGTGAATAATAAGTAATCATTTTAATAATGCTGTCTGTAAGGTATAATGAATGTCACTAAAAATTGTGAGTCTCAGTTTCATCAGATGTATAGTTTTGAAGATGTAAGTAGTGTTCTTAGAAATTGAAGTCTAAGCTTTATAACCAACATCCTAGTGAAAATTAAATTAAAGAAAGTGGAAAAGATTTTCTAGGAAGGGTTAGTAATGTTAGAAGTGGATAAAGGTATTCTCTCTCCTGAGGGATGCCACATTTTTAATAGAAAAGAAACTTGATGTAAATGGGATGTCCAGATGTAAATGGGATGTCCAAAGTCACGAGGAAAATACAATTTTTTTTTTTTTTAATAAGTAATCTCTATTTCCAACATGGGGCTTAAACTCAGGACCACCAAGATCAAGAGTCACATGTTATACCAAATGAGCCAGCCAAGTGCAATGCAACCCTATTTGAAATATATCTCAGGCCCTGAAGAAGGCCACCAAAATCTGTATTATTTATTGCTATGTAGCAATAT
Source organism: Martes martes (assembly GCF_963455335.1). Taxonomy (NCBI): domain Eukaryota; kingdom Metazoa; phylum Chordata; class Mammalia; order Carnivora; family Mustelidae; genus Martes; species Martes martes. The sequence continues at coordinate 78,012,524 of NC_137894.1, forward strand.
TACCACAAAGCTAAGTGACTTCAAAAAATGTATTTATTGGGACACCTGTGTGGCTAAGATGGTTGGGCATCTGCCTTCGGCTCAGGTCATGATCCCAGGGTCCTGGGATCGAGCTATGCATTGGGCTCCCTGCTTGGCGGGAAGCCTGCTTCTCCCTCGCCCACTCTCCCTGCTTGTGTTCCCTCTCTCGTTGTGTCCCTCTCTGTCATATAAATAAATGAAATCTTTTAAAAAAATGTATTTATTGTCTCATGGTATCTGTGAATCTGGATTCTGTACACAACTTAACTAGGTTCTTTGCAAGGATACAATCAAGGTGTTTACCAGGGCTGGGCTCTTATCAGTGGATTGCCTGGAGAACAAATTTTTTTTTTCCTTTTCTTTAAGACTTTTTAAAAAAATAGCAGTTTTAGGTTGATAATGAAATTGAGAGGAAGATACAGAGATTTCCCATATATTTCTTCCCTCACACATGTACCCCCCCATTAATAACATCCCCAACTAAACTGTGTTTGTTATAATTGATCAACCTACAATGACACATCTTGATCAACCAAAGTCCATAGTTTTATGAGGGTTCATTCTTGGTATTGTGCATTCTGTAGGTTTGGACAAATGTATTATGATGTATAGCCATGATTATAATATTATTTACAGTATTCTCACTGCCCTAAAAATCTTTCATGTCCTACCTATTCATCCCTCCTGCTCCACACCAGCTCCTGGCAACTACTGATCTTTTTACTATCTCCACAGTGTTGCCATTTTTTAGAATGTTATATAGTTGAAATCGTACAGTAAATTGCCTTTTCACGTTGGTTTCTTTCATCTGGTAACATGCATTTAAGTTTCCTCCATATCTTTTCATAACTTGATAGCTCATTTCTTTTTAGCACTGAGTAATATTCTATTGTCTAGATGTACCAGTTTATTAACCCATTCACCTACTCAAGGACATCTTGGTTTCTTCAGTGTTTGGCAATTATGAATAAAGCTGTTATAAACATTCATGTGCAGTTTTTTGTGTGGACACAAATTTTCATCTCCTTTGGGTAAGTATCAAGGAGTGCAGTTGCTAGATCATATGATAAGAAAATGTTTAGTTTTATAAGAAACCATCAAACTGACTTCCAAAATGATTCATTTTGCATTCCCATCAGCTTTGAATAAGAGTTCTGGCTGCACAATATACTCACCAGCATTTGGTGCTGTCAGTGTTCAGGATCTTGGCCATTCTACTAGGAGTGTAATAATGCTCTTTTAAAAACAGGTAGCAGTGGGATGCCTGGGTGGCTCAGTTGGTTAAGCCACTGCCTTCGGCTCAGGTCATGATCCCAGAGTCCTGGGATCGAGTCCCGCATCAGGCTCCTTGCTCAGTGGGGAGCCTGCTTCTCTCGCTGCCTCTGCCTGCCACTCTGCCTGCTTGTGTGTACTCTCTCTCTCTCTCTCTCTCTGGCAAATAAATAAAATCTTAAAAAACAAACAAACAAACAAACAAACAAAAAAACCAGGTAGCAGTTGGTTTTGTGTTTATAGTATTGCAGACTTTAGTTTCTTATTGGTTTCAGTTCCTGGAGGCCATTTATGGTTTCCTGCTCCTTGGGTTCCCCAATATGGCCGCTTGCCTCCTCTAAATCAACAAGGGAGTAAGAGACACAAGAATATTTAAGAAGCAGTGTCATATGAAGTGGAGAGTTCCATTATGAAGATTTTAAAAACTCTTCATGTAATTTTATAACTACACTTAATTGGATTAAGAAATAATTTGGAGTTGACAAAATGAAAACCTGATATGCACACCAGTCCTTCCAAAAGTTAGACTGTACAAAGAGATAAGGCAGCTCTTAAAGGAAGGTACAGAGGAAGGAGAGGTATATTGTTGTTACTTTTGCTTTTTAGGTAGGAAAAAGTACTGAACAAAATTAACATTCCTTCAATGCTTTCATTAAAAATATATTTTATGGAAATGTCTTTTTAATTCTTAATCTATCCTGGAGTGATTGTCTAAACTAATATTATTTTTTATACTAGTTTTTATTTAAATGATGGCTTAGATTTTACTAAACAGCTAATATATATTTATTTCTTTAAAAATGTGCCAAGTTTTAAGCCAAATGTTGTAACACTACTTTTTAATTTTTCCTTTATTTATTTCACTTGTCTTTCATAAAAACTTCATATATTGCATTCTTGCGCACTACAATGCACCATTACCCTTATTTAACATGTGAACGTTGCACAGAGCATTTGAAGTAGATTAAACACTAAAATGTAATTTATTTACTCATATACTGGAAAGGGCAAGGTATCCATTTCTTAGTTATGGCTATACATCCAACAGCAGCCTCAGGCCACTGAGTCACCTGCTCTGTCATGCATTATGTTTTCTGTTGTACTCAAGCAGGTACTTCCCGGAAAGAGCAAGATGGCTACCAGCCTCTCCAGACATCTCACATCTCTTTTCCAATAATTCCAGCTGTAGTTCTGAGCTGAAACATAACTGTAGTTCTGAGATTAACTGGCTAGTATGGGTCTTGAGCCCACTGACTGTATAAGGGAAGTGGGGTCAGCTCCACCCTAACAGGCAGGGAGGAAAGTGCCTCAAGGAAAGTCAGAATGTTGTACCAACTAAAGAAAGGGGAAAAGAGGCTAGGCAAGAACAAGAGATGTTGAGTGTTTAGAATGCTCTTGGAGGTTAAGAATATTTCCCAGAGTATATAACTTGTGTGTGGTAGGGGATGGTCCCAGACCTTGAGCCTATGATTCTAAATCAAGGGCTTGTTTTGTTACACCATAATTTCCCCTGATTCAGGAAGAACCCTGTGCTTATTTTGTACACTATATTAGGATAATTATTTACAATTTATAGAGCATTTCCATACATGTTACGTCACTTGAGGAGGCAGTAAGATATGTATAACATATATGTTTCTTACTCTGAATTCCTTTAGTTGTTCCTGGCTGCCTTCACCAATCAACTGACCATGTGAATCAGAGTAGCACTTAAAATCAGAGCTACTCTCTTTCTCTCTCAACTTTCCTGTGGTTGAAACATTTGTTTAAATAATTACGTTATATCTGTACTGTGCTGCAGGCTGAATGTAAAATAAAAATAGGAAGAGAGATTGGATCAACAACAACAAAAAAACCAATAAAGTTGGATATGTGCTTTCAGCAGAGCATATACTACAAGCACTACTGATAAATGTTGAAGCACAATTCCCTGAAGTGTGAATAGTCTGGTATGAGATAACCAAGGGTTGATTTAACATGGGAAATAAGTTATAGCTTCACATTCCTGACACTGAATTACTCTGCAGTATAATGAGAGGACTATTTTAACCCAGCAAGAACATTCTATTTCAAAGCAATTAAAAAACTGAAACCAACATATTACACAGGGCAAACCTAAATGCAAAAATGGAAAGAAAAGTAATGCAAAAGGATAAAATTTCATACTTTGTACATAATGATAACCATTATTATATTACACTGAACTCTGTATTCAGAAATGTTTCTTTCCTTTCTAATATGAATTTAATTCCTTAAAGGTTTATTCAACAACTTATAATAAATGATCAATGGAAACCTGAAGAAAAGTTTCTAATGGTTTTATTACTGAAATGTATCATTTCTACAAAATTTTCCTTAGTATTTATGTAAAACTAAAGTGTAAAATTGTAAATTTTAAAAATTTTGGAATTGTAAAACTAAAATATGATGTGTAAATTTTAAAATTTTCACAAAAAATATTTTGAGTTTTTTTAAAGTCCCAGTTTATCTTAGGTCAGACTTATATGTTTATTAATTTCTTTCCTACAAAGATGATGGTTATTCACTGTATAAATTCTAATGATTGCATTTTTTTTTTCATTTGAAAAGTTACTTTAGGGGATGAACAAATTGACCTTGACACACGTTTCCCCTGTAGACAGCTTCTTGCACCATCATGATCATGAAGACCATACACAATATCTATCATGGAGTATGCAGGGATACAGAGTACGTTTGGAGAAAGAAATGATTACTTCCAGTTGGTAGCACGAGAAAAATGTCTTGGAGAAGGGGACATTTGAGCAGACTGGACATATGGATATGGAAAATAAAAAGATTTGAGGTAAAAGAAATAACAAGAGAAAAATCCTAAGCTTGCCATTTGTGCACGCTCTCTCTCTCTCTCCCTCTCTCTCTGGTCTACCCTCTAGAGACATCAGACTATATAACTAGTCCCTAAACACTGTAGGCTCTTTTAGAGTTCAGTTCACATTAATGTCTGGAATGCCCTCACCTCCTCTAAGAAAATATCTTCAGAAGTCAATCTCAAATGCTACTTTCCCTGAAGAGACTTTGAAAGTGTTAGAAGCGTTTTACGAAGTGATCAGAGCTGTGCTTTTGGAAATACAATATAACCACAGAGCAGAAGATGGCTGGAACCAGAAGATAAGAAATACAATTGTGTTCATGTGAGGAAGCAGGAGCTACATATTAGATCATACCCATGTCCAGGAAGAGATAGTGAGAGTTGTGAGAGAGATTTGGTTGTTAATTAATCATATTATAATTTTTGCTTTCTTATCTTGAACTAAGGTGATTACTTTAAGATAAACCAGAAACACAGAAGGGAAAATATTTGGGATGAAAAATAACCTATTGCATTCTAATCATATTGAGTTACAGATTTGTGGGACATCTAAATGAGGATATTCTCTGGACACTTGGAAATGAGACTCTGGAGCTTATTAGGATGAAAGTGTTAAGAGTTTGGCCTCATATAAATGATCATTGAAATAATAAAACTAGACAAAAATGATAAAGAAGATACACAGAAATGAGAAAAAGTTACTGCGGTTTAAACTGTGTTGCTTTAAATATATAGTGCATCAATGTCAGTATTGGATAACATGGGAAGTGAAGAAATGTTAATACCTGAAGATGTTTAAATAGACTCCTTTCTGTTGTTAACCCATACTAAGGATTAACTGAGAACTCACCAAGACCATCTGATTCTAATGTATTGGACCATTTAATGAGCAAAATATACAATATGAAGTTAAGGTTAATAGGCAACTCTCCCCCCAAATAAAAGGAAACAATAGACACATGTTCCAATGACCATCTGTGACATTTACTGAAATCATTTTGGTAAATTCTAGGTGCCATTTTTACGTTGTTACACGGAGCACTGGGTGTGGTACATAAACAATAAATTTTGGAACACATAAAAAATTTAAATTAAGGGGTGCCTGGGTGGCTCAGTGGGTTAAGCCTCTGCCTTCGGCTCGGGTCGTGATCTCAGGGTCCTGGGATCGAGCCCCACATCAGGCTCTCTGCTCAGCAGGGAGCCTGCTTCCCCTTCTGTCTCTGCCTGCCTCTCTGCCTATTTGTGATCTCTCTCTGTGTCAAATAAATAAATAAAATCTTTAAAAAAATTTTTTTAAATTAAATTAAATTTTAAAAAAAGATATATCCCCTAGACGGTGATTCAATTTTCAATAGGAGCAAACATTCTTTGTCTGTATGTAGGATAATGGAATCATCCACTTAGTAAGTTAATTTTAAAAACCTATACACCTATTCACAGCCATTAAAAAAAATGAAATCTTGCCATTTGCAACGACATGGATGGAACTAGAGGGTATTATGCTGAGCGAAAAAAGTCAATCAGAGAAAGACCATATCATATGATCTCCCTGATATGAAGAATTTGAGAGGCAACATGGTGTGGGGGGGGCTGGGGGGTAGGGAAGGAAAAAATGAAACAAGATGGGATCGGGAGGGAGACAAACCATAAGAGACTCTTAATCTCACAAAACAAACTGAGGGTTGCTGGGGGGAGGGGAGTTGGGAGAGGGTGGTTGGGTTATGGACATTGGGGAGGGTATGTGCTATGGTGAGTGCTGTAAAGTGTGTAAACCTGGCATTTCACAGACCTGTACCCCTGGGGCTAATAATACATGATATGTTAATAAAAAATTAAAAATTAAAAAAAAAAAACCTATATACCATATGCAAGTTTCAATTGCATTTTAAAAGAGTATAAGTTGCTTTATTTCTTAATCTTGTTCAGAAACAAAATATCTAATTATATTTCCTTACCACACTTTTTTTCTAGTCAATGGTTTTTACTATAATCAAATTCTATTGTTTTTGCAGCTTATATCCAGAATTAACTAAAAATTAGAACTGATACAAAAAAATGCAGTATGACTAGTATCACCAATATCCCATCTGTTATTGTCACCAAACAAGGGCTGAGGGATTGGTCTACTTTGGTCCTGTCAGCAGTCATTTTAATCCAATTTCTTTTAAATTGGATTTTTATAGAACACAAAAACATAAATTATAATAGACTGGATAGTTTCTATATGTTTATAGTTTATCTAACTTAATAATAAACATTTTAAAGTATGATTGACTACATCTAACTTTGAAGAATCAAAACTTTCTAGTTTCAATCTTCATTTAACTTTATAGTTTAAATGGTTGAATTATCGTCCCTCTTGGGAAATTTCCTGCCTAGCACTAGAAGTAAAATTACAGAACACCCCCAATCCTAGTCCTTGTGGGCTTACAATGTGATTTGTTTAAATAATACACAAAATAAATTAGACTTTGGGGGCCATGACCTACATACCATTGTTGAGTTGTTGTAAAGCTAATTAAACTCATAAATTTTTCCAGATTAACTAGACTAAATACTTCCTACAGAAGTGATTCTGTGATTTGACTGCAGAATGAAACAAAATTTTCTAACATGTTTAATCCACATTATCATTTTGAAGAGCCTCAAAAACTCTCTCTATGGGGTGCTGAGCTAAATATACACAAACGAGTAAAATAAATATGGCCCAAATACATGATGAATTTAAATTTGGTCCCAAAATGCTGACACATTTATTAGGCAGAAGTTCCTGTTGGTATGAATAAACATTCAAAACAACACCATGTCATTGTTGCTCTTTTTTTTCCCTTTCAAATAGGTGGTATGATTGTGAGCTAATGTCAACACAGTGCAAAGCAACCATTATCCTATTTCTCATCTATTTTGCTAGCTTTTCCTCTTGAGAATATCTTATTCTCCCTTCCCTAGCAATGTGATCTTCTCATATATAGGGAACTTTTCATTTTCTACATCTACTTTTTATAACCATGTGAATCTGCTTTTACTTAATGACTCTTCCTGGCCAGGTCTTTCTCTAGGAGTAAATGTGAGAGTACGAAGGAGAAAAAACAGTTCCGCTGGCCCCTCTCCGCTAAGGGAAGAATTCAAAAGTTGTTTGCACATAATCCTCCCAAGAGTTACAATAATGAGGACATCTCAATCTTTCATCTAGAGATTGGAGGACTGAGGTATCCCTGAGCAAATGTTACAACAAACTATTTATTTATGGATCCTGTCTGGAAGGGTTCGAGGTGAATAGGAATGTAATCAGGATTCAGATAAGCATTTCCTTCTAATTCCTTGAAGAAAAGTGGGTTCAAGAATTTTAACTATAAAGATGGCTACCCCTGGATCTGGAAAGAGAGTCCCTGGCACTTCCAAGAGCATTTAAATAGATAGCGGTGAAGTGATTCATCTGTATGTCTAATTTCACTTCAAATGTTGCAATAGATGTTTAGCAGACATGATTACCATCTGTCTTGACTCATATAAAAGAAAAAAAGAAAAAAGAAAAGAAGCTTTTCCTGGCCTAAGTGGCCTTAGATTGGAAAAAAGGAAAAGGAAAGAGAGAATGTGTGAATATGCCTGAGAAAGACATTTCCAAAAGCAGAATGAACTGACTAGGAGAGGCAAAAGAAAAAAAAATGGAATTAGTCTCGGAACTCTGGACTAGACACCAGACATATTCATTGGAATGAGACAGGTAGTCGAGACAAAGTGAATTCTAAGAGCTGGTAAGTCTGGATTTTTAATATTAGGCAAACCAGTGAAGCAGCCACATTTAGAGTAGGGTTCTGCCAGACAAAGAGAATCAGGGACTCAAGCACTGGCAGCATATAAAATGGCTATAGGCAGATAGGACCTAGAAACTGATCTGGGATTCCAAGGTTGATAGAACTCCGTCTCTAGTTAGAATTGAGATAATTAGGCAGAGTTCCCTGCATAGAAGAAATGCACTATCAGGCAGGTAATCGATACAAGATTTTAAGCCACAGCTTAGCTGAAACAGTGCAGGTACTTCGGCATTGTAATTGCAGTTGAAGGTAGAGACTCAGTCACAGGATTAAGGGAATAAGGGAAGCTAGAACTCATGCTCATCATTAAGGGTATAGGCAGCTGGACCTAATGCAGATTTCCTAAACCAGAACTCTTTTATTCTCCACTGATTGGGACAAATTCCATATATTAGAGTAGATTTGTGGTTTTATATGGAAGTTAAGTTGATCCAGAAGAAGTCATGAAGAGGAAGTATGAAGAGCGTATTTTATATTTTACTCATTAATGATTTATTCAATCAAACATTCATATATTTAATGAGATTCTCCTATAGTCAAGGCCCTGAGCTTAGTAGGATTAAAAAATGTTAAGGTATTGATCTAACATCAGAACGTCTAAACTACAGTTGTGAGAGAGATAAGGAGATAAACTGAAAAAAATACTCTATCAGATTTTTTAAACTATTATGGGAATACAGGAATTCCACTAAACTGGAAGAAGTCAAGAAATATCCCTGTGCAGGTAACATGTGAAATCAATCTTAAAGGTTAAGTTTATTTTTTTTCTAGCTGAAGAAATCAGGGGAAAAGGAGAAGTAATAAAGCACAGGGTAATTAATAATAATAATAACAGCTATTACTTAGAGTTATATATGCTGTCTTATTTAATGTTCACAACTCTTTGATATGTACCAATATCTCTATCTTATAGATGTAGAATCTGAAGCTCTAAGAGGTTAAGTCATTTACTCAAGTTCCTAGAGCCACAAACAAAAGAGCTGGATTTTTATTGTTTTTGTTTTGTTTTTCCTCAAAACACCTGCACTTTCCATCACTATACAATAATACTTCTGACACGTCTTAGGAGGCATGAGAATTGAATTATGTCAGGAGCACAGACTTCACAATGTTTTCATGGGAATTGCTAACTGGAGTGGCACAGCTAGGGTGTGAAGAAGGCCTTTGGGTAAACAGGAAAGAGAAAAGGAAAGAATTAGGTGTTAGAAGAAATCTCAGGTGATATGGTTTACTATTTTCATCATTAAAATGATGGAAACTTCATTTTATTCTAAGAGTTGTAGTATTTTGGGACTAGAAATGATTTATAAAATTAGGTTATTCAGTTCTTCAGAGTTATAAGTAAAAAGACAAAGACACATGCCAAGAACATAAATTAGCCTGAAATTAAGGTTTCTCTAGTTCTTCATGGGAGCTCTACTGAACCTGTACTTCTCCCTTCTAGTTTAAGAGTGTTGGTGATGTAGGGCCATGGTTTGAATGGAGCAGTGAGGTCAATAAAATGAGGGAAAAGGAAAACAGTGGGTAAGGTTGTTGAGTATCATGAATAAGGAATAAGAAATTAGGCAGCCAAATACTCATTCCTTTGGTTTTCTGACACTTCCAATTTGACGGTTGAGAACTCACAGGGTGTTTGGGCCCTGGAAAGTATAAAAGAGATTTTCAGATCATTAATAATGGCAAAGTTCATTATGGAGTTGATTTGTAAGTGACCAATACAATAACAGAAAAGTCAGTTGCCTAGATATGTACCTAAAATTATAGCCTTTAATTCCAGGATGATTTTGGTAACTATAACTACTAATAAGCCTAAGGATAATTTATTTGCTTATTAACCAAGGGCTTTCTCATCAAAAAGAAACTGAACTGACTTTAAGACTTTAAGTTGATCATAACAAAAATACAAGAATTAGAAAGAAAGAAAGAAAGAAAGAAAGAAAGAAAGAAAGAAAGAAAGAAAACAACCCTCAGCTGTGTCCTAACTGTAGACTTTTCATCACTGTTGACAATGAAAATGAGAGTCATAAAGAACACAGCTGGAATTTTAACTCTTAAGTTGAGATCAAAGATTTGGCAGTTAGAAAAATCATCCCTTTGACTTGTAAACAAAACAAATCTTATATGGATGTCAGAATAAATAAAGTATTTCTTTTTTAAACAGTTACTGTTTTGGCTAAACTGTACTCATACCTATTAAAAGATTTAAGATAGAGAATTTATCACTCTTATTGCCATCTTAACCTCAGACACAATTATTTAAAATGAAATAAATATATACTTAGCAAACAAGAAAGATATATTACTAATTGTCCACTGGGCAGTCAATTGCCAGTTAGAGTAGCCACTTGTGTAAACTCTGTCAAACATGCTGACCCAAACACGTCTCTAGCGATTTCCAACATCTGGCTTAAAAGCTTCCCTGTAATTATTTTCATTTTGCATAAGCAAAACTCACTAAACCCTGCATCTGTGGTGGTGATATACAAAACATATAAATTTGGAGGAATTCATTAGATAATGCCAAAGAAAATGTACCAATGGCTCGATGCCATTTAACTCCTCTACTTTTCATGAATTAGCCAGCAGGAAAGGCCTTTTTCCCTTCAAAAGTTTACACAGATTACGCAGTGCTGCCTTACTTTTTTCTGCTGTAGTTTTGCTGGAGTGCTTAATACGTAGAAATTGACATATAAGAAAGTTACAAAATGCGAGTACTTTTTCTTAATGTCTTTGCCATCTCTGAGTTTCCATAGAAAAAAAAACAGGTAATAAGATGATACAGTTATTAGATACACAGATAAGAAGTATTACCAAGAATTTTTGCTACTATAAAGCTGTGAATCTGATTTTCATACAATTTTCTTGGGAGAATGCTTAAAACACATGTAATACATTGTTTTATTAAGCATTTTCCAAATTCTAATGGTGTACAAACATACAGTTTCTCAAAAGACTGCAGATAGTCTAACATCCTAAATTATAGATGCATAGAGATGGAGTATATATATTTTTGGTATATACGGAAAACCTCCCCATTATACCATAACTTGTTCTAAATATGTTTTGTTCTAATTGCATGTCAGAATGCCACAATAAAATACTACTTGATTATACTTTGACTTATTAACCTCAGCTAAATATACTCATCCATATCAAAATGTTCAGAATTGTTTTGAATATATGTTTATTTTCTTAGCTCTCATATTTGGTTTGCTATTTCTCTCAACCTGTTCTAGGGAAACTGGAATAGTCTAGGTTGGATGATGTATATTTATTAGCTTCAGAACCACATCTGTGTGCTCAGATTGGAGGAAAGGTCATAAACACAATGAATGTTGCTAGGAAACCATGCCTTTTAGTCAATTTAGTTGTGAAGATGAAAGGGTTTTTTGGTACAAAGATGGGCTATTTGTATAGTACAATGAATAATCATTTTATTTTGATCTTTGAATTTATCATTTAAAAATAACACTTTTCATTAGTAGCTTTTCCTATTTATTACTTACTTGGATTTCAAATGCTTGAAATTCAAGATGTGAATGTAGCTTTCTATGAAAAGAAAGAGTTATTACAATTTTCATTTAAAGAAAATAACCTTGTTGGTGAAATTTAAGGATATCTAGTCCTTAGAGAAAGACATGTGAGTCATAAAAAGATTAATAATCAAATAATAAAAGTCAAGGAACAAGTAGCTAGGTCCCTTGAAATAACTATTAAAAAGATTTTGTAAGTTCGAGTGCCATAAACAACCTGACACTTCCTTTTTTGTGTTTCAAAATGACAGGACCACAATCTTGGCAACTATTCACAAAGATTAAAATAAAACAGACATGTTTTACTGGTCAACGATGATTAGATGATCCTTGGACAGAAGTGAGTACCCTAATTCCACAGGACTGTATTAGCCCACTTAAGTACCTAATTAGAAGCTTATGTTGGCTGTGCCTGTATCTATTGATTTTGAATCAAAATGTAATTTTAACCATGTAATTTTTTATTGGCTCCCTTTCACTTTAACATTTAAGTAGTATTTGGTGGCATAGGCTATATTGACGATGACAAATCCATCAGGCTAGTATGGCAATAAACCTGTTAATCCCTTGGCCGAATCTCTCCTCCATAGGAATGAATATGTCACTCAGGTTGGCCAATCAGAATAATGTGCCTGAGGTCACATGTGTTTGAGGAAGGGAAAGAAGTCCAGTGTAAATGGATCATTATCAGGGTTGGGGTGATAGGAAATGAGGTTGTAGACAGAGGCAAAAGCCAGACTCTGCAAAACCTTGTGGGCCAGAGTAAAAAGCTTCAACTTTATCTAAGTATGATGGGACATCTGGGATTAGGTAGAAAGAAGAGTGACATGATCTAATTTATGGTCTTGAAACTGTCACTAAGGAACCAAATTAGTATTTAGGACCTGTTATGGTGGTGCTGGTGAAAAATGATGCTGGCTTGCTAGGGCTTGCTAGGGCAGTAGCAATGGAAATGGACAGAAGTTGATGAACTCAAAATAACTTTCAAAGGTTGAACTAACAAGCCATGCTGGTGGACTGGATATAGAGTATGTGGTTAAGAGTGAGATCAAGGATAAGGCCTACATTATTAGCTTGGGCAACAAAGTGTGGTATTGGCATTGAATGAATTGGGAAGATGGAAGGAAAAACAGTAGTAAGGGTGCAATTAAGAGTTCTGTTTTAGGCAAATTACATTTGAGTATCTCCAAGTGAAAATGTTAAATAGGCAGTTGGCTATGACATTTGGAAAGACAGGAGCCGTATATAAAAATGTTTGAGTCAATTGCAAATAGTTAATATTTAAAACCATGGTACTGAATGAGATCATCTAGGGAGAAAGTATCTGTAGGAATGAGAAAAGGATGGCAGAGTTTTTTAACAACACACTTAATTTAAAAGACAATAGATGATTAAGAGTAATTCTGATCATGAAATAAAATGCCACTTTTTACTCTTATTTACAAAATGCTTTTCTTATATTCTGTCACGCACATAATATGAAACTAAAATGTGCTAAGTATTCATTTTAGTCTATTCTTACCACTGTATGGATGGGAAAATTGAGCACTCAGAGATGATATGTCAAGATTCAAGATCTCACTGCTGGTTAGGCCAAGAACAGAGAACTTTATAACTCTAATTCATTGCTTTTTCTATTATACCATGTCGGAAACTCTCCACTTTCAAAGATACAAGGCTATTACTGGGGTTACTTGCCTCTACACTAGCAACCCCAGTTTATGATATTTGAGTTCCAATGTCTAATTAGTCTTCTATCCTAGCCTTTGTTCTCTAATGTCCATTCTTGCTGCAACCTGCCTTAGAGAATTTCTCCCTCTAGTGATCTTCTGTGAGCTGTGAAAATAGATAATGGAGACATAGAATTATTACGAATATAAAAAGTTAAAACAGTCTTTGAGAGACTCTGATCAGTTACATGCCATGACCTTATTGCATTGTCTTGAAACATATCATATGGCTGTTCAGGGCCTTTCACTTATTTATTAACTCATTGTTATCATATTTTTTTGCATTTGTGTTATGAAGTGATCAGCTTGTCAAGCAAATAACTTCTATGGCTAGTGCAATTTTTAACATTTATGTATCTTTTTCTTGGCCATACTGTGCCAGTCCACATTGATAAGAGTTCTATAGATAGCTTTCATTCTCAATTTCTGGGATACAGTTCTAAAAGATCAAAGGGAAGTTTTGATTATACTCTTCAGGTAATGGAATTTATGAGACAACAAACCCAAGCTTGGTCTTGACAGAGAAGGCAACATTAAAAAAATAAAAAAAAATCACCCCTTTGTGTGTGAATCCAGTCTTCTAGGAAGCAAGGTTCTCTACCCATTCAGCTTGGGTGTTTAGGGTACTGGTCACTACTCCTATCTCCTTGATTTTTCCTGTGGTTTTTCCATTGGCAGGAAGAGTCCTGTGCTTCCACCGCTGCATCCTTCTCATCTCTCATGTAGTCTAGATCACCATTATGTTTAAAGGTTGTTGATGGCCAGTCCACACTACCTCCTCTTACTAAAGAGAGCCCGGAGTTCTGGATAGGCCAGATGCTTCCTCAAGCAATCGCCAAGAAATTTCATTTTCATTCATTTGGTAGTAGGGAGTTATTGGCAGAATCTTAGCAGAGAAGTGGCATTGTTTTGGACAGACTGTGTTGGCAGCAATGCAAATGATGATCCTGAAGGGATGATGATAGAGGTGAGTAGAAACTTAGAAGGCAGACTTTCCACTGAGAGTTGAAAAGGGCATGAACTACCCTACCCAATAACAATCAGGATAGATAGGAAAGAACATATTTTAGAGTTATTTAAAAGGTAATTAATTTGAGACTTGACTATTCATTGGACTGTGGGATGAAGAATAGGGGATAATTACAATGACTCCTTCATTCCCAACTTGAGTCAGTAGTGAGTCATGTCATGAAATGCGGTTGAGATACAAGGGTAGAGATGAGGAGATAATGGGTTCTGTCTTAGGGTGGTGTAGTTTGAAGTGAGTCTGGAATTTTGGAGAGAGTTCGGGGGGGAAAAAAAGACATTTGGGAGACTTTAGAATATAAATGGACATTAAAACCTTCTCAAACAATGAGATTACCCAGAGAAAGTATTTCAAATAAGAAGGGAGAAGACGGAACACTACAGAAACACCTTTAGAAGGTAGGAAGGGAAAGATTTCACAAGGGAGAGAAAGTGAGGAAAATCAGGAGAGGTCAGTGGCACATGCTAAGGGGAAAAAAGAAAATAAAGATAAGAGTGACCACTAGTGCCCAAAGCCTTAGAAAGGTAAGATGGATGAACACTGAAAATTACCCACTGACTCTGTCAACTGGGAGGTGAATGTCTTAGGGAAACTACTAACTGTGGGGTGACGAAGAAGGAAGTCCAATTACGAGAGTTGTGAAATGAATAGGTTTAGGTGTTGAAGAAAGGCTAGACTGTTTAAAACCCTGTTTAGTAAAGGAAAGGAGAAAGACAAGGCTATGGTTATAGTGGGAATGGAGTTTAAAAAGGGCTTAGTCATTTTTTTCGACTCCTGGATAGGAGATGTTTGACCTTGCCTGTGTGCTAGAAAAGGCAGTAGAAAGTGGTGACAGAGTGGAGTGCCTGAAGAACAGGAGGGATGGCATCAAATATACAGAGAGAGGAATTGCCTTGTCAGGGGAAAGGATATTTTATCCATGGAGAAGAGAAGGCAGTAAGGATAGGTACAACTCACATAGATCTAGGGTGAGAAATGAGAGATTTTAACTCTGATGGCATCAATTTTCTCAATGCTCCCTCAATGCTCTCTTTATAAGGTCAATACTGAGCAACAGCTTGTGTATTCCTCCATTCTCAATATCCCTAGTTATAGTAACACTTAGATTATAAATGCAAAAAAAATTGTCTTAAAATGATGAACACTAAAATAATCAACCCTTGCATTGTTTAACATGCTCAACTACAGCAAGTATAGAGTATTACATACCAAATCTTCCCTATTTCTGCAGAGCCTTTATCTACAGTTAAGTTCTATGCTGGTGAAGTTATCTCTTTGAAAGACCTTTGCATTAGTTATCAACTGATAGAAATGTCCATCTTTGGTTGTATCTGCTTTTAAGTTAAAATTAGCCAAATCATACACTTTAAGACATAATTTACCCTAGTTTTATTTTAGTCATTATTCAAACACAATTGTAGGAAGTAGCCACAAAAGTAATTATTTCTCATATATTTTAGTCATACGAATTTTGATTGAACTACATATTCCAATTTAAGTTTGCCAGTTATGGACTACAATATAAATCATTTAGTCATTGCCCACCTACTTAATATCCATAGAGCTGCTTGCAAATTAGAAAACCAGAAACCAGAAATTCTAATTTCACCTCTACTACGTACAAAAAACCTTTCTGAATGACACAGGGAAGTCTTAAAGCTGTTATCATACACTGCTAAGAAAAAAAAAATCCAGATATTTTTTCAAAATAGATCAGCTGAGAGGCTGTGTGGTATTGCAGTTAAAAGTAGAGACTATAATGTTAAAACATTCCTAGAGTAGAGTCATCCTTCCACCACCTACGGATGCATGACCTTAGCTTCCTTCTTTATAAAATGAGATTGATAGGAGTGTTTACTTCAGTGTTACTGTGAAAAGAAAAGATCATTCATGTAAAATGTTGATGACAACCGTTGACATAGTAAAAACTCAAATAAATAATATGATTTACTAACCACCATAATAAAATAATGTAAACATTCCTGCATAGAATGAATCATCTTACATACTCACTCTCTCAATGAAGATATGGCTTGTTATTCAAACTTCTAGTCACTCACTTCCTAACCAAAAAAAGAAAGAGGGTACAATCTTCTATGAATTGAAGATAAGCTCTGAGAAAAATCTTTTGATCTTGATCTAGCAAAGTATCTTTTTAAAAAAAAATGACAAAGAATGTGGACAAGTGCAAAGTTTAGGATGTTCTGTAGAAACGGGTTAAAATACTGTATGTGTATGTGATAAAGATGAAACAATTTGTGCTAATGTAGAATTTACATCAGAATATTACAAGAGATGTATGTTAATGAGAAAATGAGGCACACAACTGTGTCTATGAGAAATCAGTATTAATACTCTTAAATACTCTCATGAACTATCTATAATCGAATTTTCCTCTGCTATCCAGTGACCTTTCACTATACACAGAGTCACTTTAAGGATACAATACAAACTTTTATCGATTAGTCTTAACCAATTTGGATGATACGACTTTCAGAAGAAACGTATATGTATAGGTATAGTTCTAGTATCTAGATCTGCCTGCCACACTCCCTAGCATTTCCAGGCAGAAATTTCAGTAATCACAAGCATTTTTTATCCATACAGTTACTTGAAGTTCCTGATATAAGAAACTCTGAATGCAGCTGAAACTCTGTCATGTACTCTTTGGAGTTATAAAGAAATGATATAATCTCAGTAGATCAAAACCTCCAGGAAACAAATGTTTTTATTTATCTTGTGCAATGCTGTAGCCCCTGTAGAGTGAACAATCTGTAGTGCATAAATGAGCTCATTAGATTTTTTTTTTAATGAATAAATGAATCCATATCCTCACTGTAGCCTATGAAGAGAGAGTGGCTGATAGAAGGTGGCAGTACCAAGGAAGACTCTCCAGCCATGCAGGAACAATAACGAGAGAGCAAAGGCTGGTTGCAAGTGCCAGCAGGAACAAAGAAACATTGGCTAAATTCTTTTAAAAGGGACAGAGAGCAGTTAGGGAAGAATTTAAAATTGAGCATTAGTTTTGAAAAATGCAAATGGACATAGTTCCTGAAAGACAACAAATATTAGTATCAGCCTACAGAGGAAATTAAGAAAACAAAAGAAACAGGTAACAGAAAAAAAAACTAGCATGTTTTAATGTGTACTTCTTTTCCAGGTGCTGATCTGAGAGCATCACCATTCCTTTATTTCTCATAACTAGAGAACGAGGTAGTCTCCTTCAGTTTATAGATTAGGAAACTGAGGCATGGAAAGCTTGAGAGACTTGCACAAGGTGACCCAGTTAGGAAGGCGGAAGCCTGGATTTGAACTTGGGCCACGTGGCTCCAGGATGCACATTTTATCTCATCTGACTTCCACACGCACAAAAGGTCTGCACGGTCATTGGCAATGCCTCTCTCATAAATAATCCACTCAGTGGAATGAAAGCAGCACTACTTGGCATGTCTCTATGCTTTTTGCCACTAAGCTGCTGATAGCTAGACAAAATGGTAGTGTTTCTGTCAGTTTCCTCATCAATAAAATTACTATTGTCCAGACCCATCCAGACTGCTTTGCTTGGATATTGTGTGAAATAACCAATCAATAATCGTAAAATGCTATGAAAACATGGAGTGCTAGATCCAAATTCAATATTATTATATGAGTTTACAGTGTGACAGCACAGCCGTAAAGGTCAAAGCTATTTTGAACTACATACAGAAAGGATGATGTGGAACAGAGGGGAAACTTGTTGTCTTTATAACAAGGGGGCTAGGAATTGGGGACATTTTAATGGAAATACTTCTCTTATTTGTAGGTGCTTAGAAACCCCCAGACAAGAAAATTAGTTGGAAGACAAAATAAATGTAAAGGAAGAAGACATAACACCACTGTGCCTAGTAGTGAGGGACAAGAGTGCTGGGATTAGGATGAAGAACTGGTTAAGTGAAATCTGTATAAAATAAGCCAACATCTGCAAACATTTGAAGTGTGTAAATAAAAAAAAAAGAGGAATTTAGTCTGCGAGTTAAAGGAATGACTAGAAATAGAAAAGAGAGGAGAGAAAGAAAGGAAGGAAAGAAGAGAGTAAATCACATAATAAATATTTACTGAAGCAACTCCAATTCTATTTGATCCATTTTAAAGATTGCGAATCACTGCCCAGTCAGCTTTGCTGCAGTATTAGCATCGACATGTCAAGGGCCGGTGGTATGGCTATACGCAATCTGAGTCATCTAGAGCCCCAGCCTTAAACTGAGACAAATGGTCCCCACATCCAGATCAGCTCATGGGATGTAAGTAAAGCCTTGCCATTTGGAATAATGAAATAAAGTCTGGAAAAGGATCCTCAAACTACAACATAACAAAAGATCTCTGTGTCAGCAGAGCAAACTTTTTAGGTAACTTTTCCATCTGCCTTATATGATTACCATGACTTTGTGAAATAGGTATTATGTTAAATATTTGAAAATTCAGGGTTCAGGAGCAGTGGTTCTCAATTTCAGTGTCTTACTCAACATCTGGATGTATCCCAGACAAATGGGAGGAGATCAGTAAGATGATGGTTACTAGCAAAGATGTTTTTAAACCCTCATGTGGCAGGATCTTTATATGAGATAACTCATTTTATCCTCAAAACAGCCTTTTAAGTAGTTACTCTCATTACCCCATTTTCAGAGATAGAGAAACTGAGTCATGGGGGAGTTAAATACCTGCCTCAATGTCTTAGCTAGAAATGGAGAGGCCAGGAGTTCAAGGTCAAACTTCTTCTGCCAATAACTTATGAGTAATTTAACTTAAATATAGAGATGATTTAAGATCAATTCCACAAGATGAACATTTTGAGAGTAGACTGGTGGTTACCTACGACTGGCGGTGGGCCGTGGGATATTGACCAAAGGGTAAAAACTTTCAGATAAAGAGGAATAAGTTTGGAGATCTAAAGAATAGCATGGTGACCATAGTGTTAACTAAACTTATTATGGTAATAATTTTGCAATATGTATGTGTATCAGATCATCACACCTTAAACTTACACAACGTTACATGTCAGTTATATCTCAATAAAATTGAAAAATAAATTCAAAATAATAATAATAATGTAACTTAAAGTTTGCTAAGAGAATAGATCTCAAGTATTCTTACCACACACAGACACAAAAAGTTAGCTATGTGAAGTGATAGACATATGAATTAGTCTGATTGGGACAATCATTCATAATTATATTTATATACACATATATGTATATATACATATATATAAACACGTTGTATACCCTAAATACAGTACCCTAAATACATATAATTCCTGTTTGAAAAAATAAATTTAAAAAATGATAAAGTTCATTACTAAAAGTGAGAAATTTTTCTTTATTCTTTTTATCTCATTAAACTTTATTTCTGTTCCACTTTCTCCATAAAATTTTCTCCTATTGTATTTTTTTTTTAAATTTGGGGGGGGGGTGGTAGGCAGAGGGAAAGGGAAAGAGATAATCTCAAGCAGGATCCACACACAGCATGGAGCCCAATGCCGGGCTTGATCTCACAACCCT